>NC_136410.1:44035733-44775733 GCF_051521515.1 Lactuca serriola
ATATATATATATATATACACACACACACACACCAATAGACATTTATAAATATTTTTAGAAAATTCATAGTTAACGAAGAAATGTAGAATAGTCCATTAGGTCACTTTGATTTTAAAACCATCAAATCTTTATCAATTTTCGGGGGAAGAAAACGTTGTGTTTTTAAAATGATTTTTATCATATTAAATGCTACTATTATTATTATTATTATTTAATAATAATAATAATAATAATAATAATAATAATAATAATAATAATAATAATAATAATAATAACAACGCAACACTTGTTGTAAGGCATCTTCATTTTCAATCTTTAATATATTATTTATTTGCAAATTTGCCTCCTTACGTTGGGCGTATTAGGCTTATACCCCAGACGTTAGTCAACAAAAGAGTCGCGACGGAGGTGGAGTACGTTGGGTGTACACCGAACGTACTTGTGTTGTACCCAAACCTTAAAATTTTGGGGCTGTGTCCCCTTTTTAAACATCTTAATTCCCCATGAACCTTCTTATGACCAGCCTGCATTCCTCTAAACCCTAAAATCGAAACCCTAGCCCTTGTGTAACACTCGATTCCAGGTATGGAATTATTTCGTTTGTGTATGGTTCTTCTCTTTGAAGGCCACAACGTGGTGAAGCCTCACCACGACATGGCGATGAGTTTTGGGCCGCGGGGTTTAATGAACCACCACGACGTGGTGACTGTGCCATGACGTGGAGGTGGCTGTTGGGGAAAAAACCTAAATTTTAAGGGCTAAGCCTTATTTAAAGATCCTTAACCCCTCCTAGCCTCCCTCCCATCAGCCTCCATCTCTCCAAATCGTCCTTTGCAAACTATAGAGCCACTGTGTGGTTTTTTAGCCTTGAAGTGTTGGTATTTGGTGCTTATGGAGGAAGAAGGTGGTAGAAGATCTCATTGGGAGTCTAAGGCAAAGAAGATCCATGAGTTTACCTTCCTCTAGCATCTCAATGAGGTATAAAGTCTTCATCTCGATGTGTTAATGGATAAATCTATGGATTTTGGCCCTTTTTCTCTATGTCTTGTTGCCTTAAGTGGTTGGACTTCATAAAGATTGCAACTTTATGATTCTCCAGGCCATTTGGAGCATTTGGCTCTTTGGATCTATTCCAAAATTGAGTTTTGAGGTCATGCATGGAATCTTGGACTTTTTGCCATATTTTGACCTAATACGAGTCTAAGACATGTATTGGACATGCATGTCTGAAAAGCACAGATTTGTATGGTGTGTTTGGTGTTAGAAACTCTTTTGAAGCTTTTGGTCAACTAACCTTGTGGATTGGATGATTAGTTATTAAGCCATGAAGTGTTTTGGATCTTAAAGTTGAGATCTATGCATTTTGGTGGGTTCTATTGGATAAAGTTGGAAACTTTATCCATCTAGACCCCATTTCGGACCAGATCTGAGTTGGAGACCATTCAGAATCAAAGAAAGTGGCTGAATGCATTAAGGTGCTGAAAACCCTGTTACCACGACGTGGTGACAGGGCGGTTCACGACTTTTTTGTCGTATTTGACACCACAACGTGGTACAAGGGTACCACGACGTGACGGTCACATGAGTTGAATTTTCTCGACCTTTTGACCATTTGTATGAGTTTGACCCTTAGGGTATTTGGGGATTTTGATTGTGATTATGATTGGTCACTTGGATGGATAGGTGTCGATTGGAGCTGAGATTCAGAGTCGGGACCTCATCAGCTATGGATCAGATTGAGAGGTGAGTCTTCCTCACTGTACTTACGGGTTGAAGGCACCAAATCCGGCCCAATGGTTTGTATATACTATTACATGATAATATATTATTATGTTGTAGAGATCTGTTAGATCTATATCCTAGTGTATAGGATGATGCTATGCTTAGTGATCTGTAAGATCTGTCTGATTGTCTATTGACTGGTTATATGTCACCTCTTTCATATGTCGACGTAGTATGGTTGGGTTAAGACTGTACTGCTTCGTGCTTCTAGTCAAAAAACCTGGTAATGTTTATATCGATATGTTCTTATGGTTTATCGGGCTTATATATGTTTATCTATTATGTATATGTCGACATGTTATGTGTGGTTGGGTTGAGGCGGACCAGTGGAGACTGTAGGCCAAGAGACCCAGGGCGACCTGGATAAGCTGAAGGCCCGTGAGGAAGACCAGTCAGGCTGAAGGCTCGGAGAATGGTCCAAATAGGCTGAAAGCCTGGTTAGGCGGTCCAGATAGTTTGTTGGCCTGCGAGGCGGTCCAGTCAGGATGAAGTCTCTATATGCATATTGTTTGTTTATAATTATGTTTATGTGGTGGTACTTTGGGGGAACTCAATAAGCTTCATGCTTACAGTTTTGGTTTATGGTTTCAGGTACTTCAGTGGACCGTGGCAAGGCGAAGGCGTGACGGTACACATCCTTGGTTTTACAACTGATTGGATCTTGGGAGACTCTAATTTTAAACAATGTTTGGAAATAATGGTTTGTAACACTTTAATTAATAAATGTTTCATTTTTGAAGGGTTTATATTTGTTGAAATTTTTGGGATGTTACACCTTGAGAGTGAGATTCGAAGCTTTTTAGTGTTCTTGATAGTGAAGGAATATCATTCAAGAAGTGGTGTTGCATTCAAGCTTTTGGATGCAAAATCTATATCTCATTATTCATCTATTGAAGGTATAAAGTTCATACCTTGGAGCTTGCTTTGCTAGATCTTGTTTAAGATTAGATTTATGTTCATTTGGTGTAACGACCCAATTTTCAAAAGAAAATTTTCATTTAAATAATCAAAATATTTCCAATAAACCACAAAATCTCAAGATCAACTGTTTTCAAAATCATAACATCAACAATTTTATTTCAAATATCAGAGTGTCCCATAAAAACGGCTGAGAGATTGCATGTCGCGCCATCAAGCCTTTCCCTTGCCCTTAGGCTCAGAAGTACCTGAAACAAACCAACAAACTGTAAGTTAATGCTTAGTGAGTTCCCCAGTGCA
Organism: Lactuca serriola; assembly: GCF_051521515.1. Lineage (NCBI taxonomy): Eukaryota > Viridiplantae > Streptophyta > Magnoliopsida > Asterales > Asteraceae > Lactuca > Lactuca serriola. The sequence goes on from NC_136410.1 coordinate 44,038,734, forward strand.
TACCCCACACAATCCACATAATCACATAATCCATATTAGTTATAAAAACTACATAAACCATATAAGCCATGCATACAAACATATAAGGATGTCGTGGGCTCCCCCAGGGTCTTATTCCAGGATGCCATAGGCTCCCCACATGGTCTTACACCTAAGTGCCATGGGCTCCCCCCATAGTCTTTAATAGGAAATCCATGTGCCCCTATATGGTCTTCCATCCAGGTGTCATGGGCTCCCCCTATGGTCTTTAATAGGAAAGCCATGGGCTCTCCACATGGTCTTACATCTAAGTGTCATGGGATCTCCCATGGTCTTCCATACAAGTATACCACATATGCAACTAGCATACCTCTTAGCACATAACCAACTAACATGCCACATAACAATAAATCAACTAGTATGCCACATATCATAAAATTGGCCGACCTTGGTGCCTTCGACCCATTGGTATGGTAAGGAGACTCACCTCTATCTGCTGAATTCGAAACCTGCTCTCCTAACAGTCCGTGAACACCCATGTTGAACAATAATATCATTACCCTAGGTTAGGGCTGAACATAATCCAATTGAAGAACCCAAACCCCATGTCCTTTCATAATGGCCCAAAAAGTGTTCCTTTGCTAATGGCCCCAAAGTCCAAAATCATTAATGGGCCTTATGGCCCAATAAAGCCCGACCATAGTAACCATGGCCCAAAACATATAATTTGGCCTACTAACTCAAAACGTGACCTGTCCCAATGATTGATTAAGGCCCAAAGGGCTTACAATCCTAAAACAAGTCTAAGCCCATCTGAGGTGCGTACGCCTTGCATACCACCCTTATACGCACAGTGTATCGAGTCCCTAAGTTATACGCACTATGTACGCTAATCTATGCCCAACTTATAAACATATTAAGCACATCTTCCATTAAGTGCTTAATACTCTATGTTCTAATGTCCAATATTTAGATCTGAATCCATTAAGACGTCCTAAGGCATAAAGTTGGCAACTTTATGCATTTTCATGTTCCATATGTTCCCAACAACCCATTAAGACCTTTCCAAGAGTCTTAATCCATGCATAGGGTCAAAACACCCATCAAGACACCATTTTTATGGCATGAATGAGTCAAAGGACCTTAGATCTACTCTTCCTAAGCTCCGGAGTTGCTCCAACTCTCTAGAGATGATCCATGAACATAAAAAGGGACAATATAGAAACCCTAACTAGATCTAATGAATAAGATAGCAAGATCAAGACTTTATAGGTATAAAGTCTTGAAGCCCAATGTCACTCCAAGCTTGCTTAGCTATTCCTTCTTCTTGAATGAACTCCAAAATGGCCATAAATACACTCCTTAAGCTCAAAAACACTCTCACAAGGGATCTCTGATGTAAAAGGGCGAAATGAGGCAATGGAGGCTAATTAGGGTTTGGTCCAAGAGGCTTAAGGGTGTTTAAATAGGTGTCAAGTCCAAGAATTAGGGTTTTAACCCTCTGTCGCGTACGCCCCGCGTACCTATATGTACGCCCTGTGTACGCGGCCACCCTATGCGTTCATGCATCCTTAGTACGCTAAGCATACTCCTGGAGTACGCCTCGCATACTAAGGGACCTTTTACGCTATCCTTTCCATTTCAAGGGTCTAAAGAGTAATGCTTGGTTTGGAGTGTTAAATTTGGTCCCAAAACCTTAATCTTTTTTATTACGGAATACTAGAGAGCATTTGAGTTGTCCTTTCAGACATTTTAGGGTGCATACTGTTATTAAAATGCAAGCTTGATCATTTCGTTTCATCCATGCACAAGTTATGAAGTTTTTGGTGATGTTAGAAGTTACGGTTTTGGGACTAAGCTCTCTTTCTTCATGCAAATGTATTAACTTAGAGACTTTATGGATTAGGATATCTTTTAGAGTTAGATATGATGTTGGGGTTAAAGTGTCTTAATGATTAAGACCTTAAAAGTTGGATTTTGAGTTGAGACCGTTTATGCGGAGCGTATTTATGGCTATGCCCAACGTAACCAGTTGCGAACCCGTTTCCTTTCCAACTGTGTGATCGGCACCCAACGTAGAGCTGAGTACATTGCACATAAGGTTAAAGTGTTGACCTTTGAATTTCTTTGACTTTTGACCAATTGTGCATTTAGGTAAATTTGTGAGGGTTTTGGTCTTGGAAGGGGCAAAATGTTCTTTTAACCTAAATGTGGATTAGAATTGGAATGGGACTAGTGAAGCATGGAAATTACCTTAATTATTAATTAGGGTTAATTAGAGTAATTAACAGGTAAAGTCTAGTTCTGGCAGTTCAGGTGTGAGTTTTATCAGTCATCTGTGCATGGTGAGCTTCCTCACTATTCTTACCTGTGTGGTAGAATATATATATATATATATATATATATATATATATATATATATATATATATATATATATATATATATATATGTTGACCAGCTGGGTGTATGTGTTATTACCGTGTTATGTGATATTGCGTGTGTTGAGACTTCGGATAGTCTCCAAGTTTGCTGATAACCCACATGACGTGTTGTTTTTCCACTGAGAATTCGGGTAGTCTCCTGGGTTGTTGATAACCCATAATTGTTATTTTGTGTTGTGTTATATGTGTTATTTTAGGGAACTCTCTAAACTTTGTGCTTATAGTTGTTGATTACATGTTTTTCAGGTACTTCTGATGATCGCGGGAAGTTGAATGCTTGATTGTACACATTTGCCTGTAGCTTATCATTTAGGACACTCTGATATTTGGATGACGATTTGTATATGACACCTGTGATTTTCTTGGGTTGGTTTTTAAGAAAAAAATCTTTGAATTTTAAAATAAAAAATTTGGTTTGGAAATTTGGATATTACAAATTGGTATTAGAGCCCTGGTTTGATGGATTTGGATGAACACTTGTGGGATTTCAAACTCAAACTAAGGAACTAAGAGTTTTTTATAAAAACTTTTCAAAAAGAAACAAATAATTTTTAAAAGGAGAAAAAATGGAGGAAGTAGTGTGTACAATCAGCTAGATCTCGAGCGGTGATTTTCCCAAAATATATCTACTTATTTTATGTGTAGTATTGAGCTGTTATCTGATGAGTTCATAAAATTGCATGCTAGTTGATAGGATAATGATCCCTCAGGAAGCGTGTTGTAACATCCCAAAACTCATGACCAAAAATTTCATTTTAAACCGTTAAATAAAACCATAGTTATCAAACCATTCCATCAAAACATGAGTCAAAGTATTTCAAAACATTATTATCAGAGTTTCAAAATCAAAACATCAGAGTAGACATCCCAAGGTAAACATCATGGTGTGTGCAATGCAATCATCCTGAGCCCTTTTCTTTGCAACTAGAAGCACCTGAAACCAAAACAGAAAACTGTAAGCACGAAGCTTAGTGAGTCTCCCCAAACTACCACACACCATACACATAACATGCAACTAGGAGATACGGGTTCTGCCCACACTGAAGGAGATATGGGCCTCGCCTACACTCGGCTAACGGGCCTTTCCCTATACAATACGGGCCCCGCCCATACTTACTGTGTCACAACCGTCAATTTCCGGTCAAGTCAAAGTCAACTAAAGTCAACAAGTCAAACCGGTCGACTCAATAAACCCTTGTGTACTAGAGCTTACGTTAGATAATTACTATATAACTCGTTATTCTAATGAGAAATCATCAATTGAAAAGTTCGTATATCTAGATTTTCTTAACCTAAAACTGTGGTAAGTAATGAACCAAACCGATAAAACAATGTTGCATACTCATCGGGAGTGTGTAAGATGCTTAAACATGGATTAATGGGGTTACAGACCTTGTGTTACGGAGCCAAGCACTCAAAAAGGTCAAAAAAGAAGCCTCTCCCAATCTCTTTCACTCTATCTCTCTATATATAAAATCTCTCCCAAATCTCTCTAAGTATGTGAAATCTCTCCCAAATCTCTCTAAGTATGAGAAATATCTCCAAGTATGTGAAATCTCTCATAAATCTCTCTAAGTATGAGAAATCTCTCCAACTATGTGAAATCTCTCCCAAATCTCTCTCAAAAGTTCCTTTAACTTTTTATAGTCTTTCGGGCCATCCCGACCCTTAACCAGGTCAAAAACCGCTTAAAACGGGGTAAAAACGGGTAAAATAGACTTAAGGACCCGAAACCCCTCTTAAAGAGCCGAACCCTCTTAAGGAGTCGAACCCTCTTAGGAACGGAACTTATCAGAAGCGAAGGTGTCAGAAGCGAAGGTGCCAAAAGCTAACTACACCATCTCGGACCGAAGCTCAACAAACCGAATCGAACCTCGGACCTTCGGTCCCTCGCCCTCGCATCGTCGGTCCCCTTCCCTACTCTTGGTTCCTTCCTTCCTTTCTCTCGGTTCTCACTCCCTTAGAGCCGAACCTCGCAGGTTCGGTCCATATTGCCGGTTTTTTACCTGAACTTCGTTTTAAGCTCGTTTTTCGAGATTTTAACGCGGGATTTTCACCCAAACTCGTATTTTAACATAATAAACCCTAAATATTCATATTTTAATCACACTTTGAGGAAAATTATTGCCTAAGAATAAAATCTATTTGATGAGATATTTAGGTGGAGTGTTGACTTATCCTTTGGACAAGGACACAAGCAACCTCCCCATACCTTCAAAGTACAACCCCCAGTTACTATTCACCCATGCCTAGTCAATCATTGTCCTTTTTGCACTCTTTTTCAGCCATAATCTTGAACAAAAGCTAGAGAGATCCTTATCTCTCCTCCCACCTTATTCACCCTTTCTCAAGGAGAACAAACACATTCTCTCTCACTCCCTCTCACCAAGAATTCGAGATTCAAGGCTGATATTGAGCTCTTCACACACCTTGGTAAGTAAATCTCTTTCCACACTTGATTTCCTTACACTTATTCACTTAAATCGTGAGTTCCTTACGCAAATATCGCCATAATTGTTGTTAGATCTTCAAATCTTCAAGCATCTCCCAAGTGTTCTTGAGTTGAACACTTCTTATCTTCATCATCCATCTACTGAAATTACACAAGGTGAGTTCATACCCCTATCTTTTCATGTTTTCTTAAGTTTTAAGGGGGGGAATACAAGTTAAAACACCAAGAACACAACTAAACTTTTCCAACAGCTTTCCTCAAGAAAGTTTAACTCCATTCACAGACTGTTTTGGTCAACTTAAACATTTTAGTTTTTAAAACTGTATTAGATGCAAATAGTTTAGGTTTATACCTTTAAAATTACTACTTGCACATCTCCATACGATTTTTCTGCGATTTATGGTGATTTTTACAAAACAGCTTGTCATTTCAAGAACGAATTCGGATCAGTCTGTGAATATGAACATTTTAACACAAGTTAAAGACTTCCAAAAATCATAATAAAAATCATGAATAAACTAGACACGTTTTATGAACTCTCAGAATTTATGGATTCAGTTTTTGACTTCGTATGATTTTTCTAAAACAGTGCTGAAAGGATAAAAACTAGTTAACTGCTTATAACTTTCATAACACTTTGTATTATCTTGTTAGTTTAACATCATAAACTGAAATTTAGTCATTCATGATAAGGTTTACTCATTCATTTCGAACACATATAATAAACTTCAATAAGCATAGTTTATGGATTTTACTACATGAAAAAGGTTTTACTCTCAAAGCAAATGGGTTTTCATATCCTACGTGATCAATTATAATAGTAATAGTTTAAGGATTTCATATCACTAATTTATCCAGAAAAGGTGATTTTACTTCCTCAACGGAAGAGGTTTTGATATCAAACTATGTGTAAACTAGTTAACTTAGGATGTGATGCAATTCTCTCCCCGTACGTTCGAGTACGGGATCCCAATTCCTGTAAGTTATAACCAGAGTCTCTTGTAGGGAGAGCGTGATAATTGTGTATAGATCTATATTGGGTTTGACACCCCACACCTTGCTGCTAGCTATAGTGGGACCTGCAGGTCTACGGGTGACAAGAGTCATAGTATCTTAACGTCTGAAAAGCGTTGTGCAAGTTATTTATCGTCATAGTATGGTTATAGCGACTCACATAGGTAGTTAACTATCTTTCAAGTTTACATGAAATATTTTACTTTGAAAAGGTGTTCACTTCCAAATCAAAAAGGGTTTTATGCCGATTTAAAACCACTTTTTATATCTTTAAGTATGGCAAATACTTGTTTATTTTCGGTCCTGGGGTTTAGGATCACATAACTTTTATAAGGAAAATATAGGATTTTTCTTTGGAATCATATCTCTGTTAAAACTATATTTCATCTCGAATTGTTAGACTTCAGCTATAATTGCTAAGTGTATATGCTAGCGTTGTATAAGAATCTAGTCATAATCGACTTAGAATTGGTGGGCCCACCTTACTTCCTGTTCCTTGTTTGGTTGTGGACCTAGGGCAGACCCATTATATTCGAGGGTTTATTTAATTTAAATTTTATATAACTTATATACACTGGGCGATTATAGAAGGAATCTATGGGTCTTTCTAGGATTCATTATCGCATAACATAAAAGTATTCATCTCACTTAATAAAGAAAATATTGGATTTTCTGGAAGCATACTTTGTCGCTTCTACAAGGAAAACGGTTTCTTTCTCAAACAAAACTCTTATGAACTCACCAATTTAATTGTTGACACTTTTTCAAAACTACTTGTATTCTCAGGAAATCAGTGAAACATGAAAACAACAGCATTTTGAGGATGGGACGTTAAATCGTCAAATAGTTCATTTTGTCATCATAATGTAATTGATTTTGAAACATGTAAACTTACTATTGTGTAACTTTTTCAATTATATTTATGATGGTTGTATTTACTTTGAGCACTATTATACTTGTTGTTGTGATACTATACATGAAGTCCTCCACCCCCGAACGTTTCCGCCATCCTTGGTTTGGGGGTGTGACATAGTGAGATACGGGCCTCGCCCATACTTGGCTAACGGGCCCCGCCCACGCTTATTGAGATATGGGCCTCGCCCATACTCAGCTATCTAGGATATACGGGCCCCACCCATACTCAACTAACTAGGAGATTCGGGCACCACGCACACTCAACTAATAGTGAGTTTCAGGCCCCGCCCACACTCAGCTAACTAAGAAACACATACAAGTATCACACAGAACAAGTATAACCAAATCTACCAATCCATTCATATCCATACTCAAATAATGCAAAGATACGAGCCCTGCCCACAATTAGCTACTAATCTGCACACATAATATACACGGGCCGACATTTGTGCCTTCGAACCATTCAAACTAGGAGGAAACTCACCTTGCAAAGTTGAATGCAAAATCTCACGGTAAGAAATCTCTAGCAGTTGCTCTGACGACTCCCCGAGTTATCAGTATAAAATAACACTTAGTCAAAACCCAATAATCCTTCTTAGGGTAAAATGACCATTTACCGCTAATCTAATCTAGTCCATGACCTACCCAATTCTTGATAGCCTTTCCAAGCCCACTAGTGGTCCACTAATGGCCCAATTTTCTAAATTGGGGCCAACTAATCAAATAGGCCTTCCCTTAAGCCCAAAAATATTATTAGCCCAAAATAACCGATTTCTGATGGCTTACTATGGCCCAAAATAGCAAAGTCCACGGAATGGCCCAACCCGAGGCCCAAATAACACAAAGCCCAAATACAATGAGTACGCGGGGCGTACTCCTCTATACGTTAAGCGTACAGGCTATATGGCTTGTATGCTATGCGTACATGCTTTTACGACCAACGTACTGCTCTGTTAAGCCATTTATACCATTAAGCACTTAATACTTTATTCCAGAGGCTAATATCACAGATCCAAGTCCTCTTCAACGTCTTAATCGATAAAGTCACTGACTTGGTGACTTTAGATGAACCAAATGAACCCAAACTCAAAGTATAGCAATTTACTTCCATGAAAATGATCTTAACTCTTGCATGAATACATTAAGACCTTCAAGATCTCAACTTTATGACTAGGGACTCAAACAGCACCAAGGGTGGCAACCCTAATCCTAGGAATTGGATTTGAACCATAAAACTTCATCGTTAGGACCAAAAAGGTCCAAAAACCCAACATAAGAGATCTAAGGAATAACCACCACGTTTAAGACTTTATACCTCAAATGAGAGCCAAAAGTTGGTGTAGTTCTGGATCTAAAAGCTCTATTTTCTCTAGTAAGTCATCAAGAATGAACACCTTCTTCGAAAGCACCAAAATGATCTTCTAAGGGCCTTATAAGCTCCAAGATCACTCAAGTAGTAAAGTGTAGATTAGGGTTTCGTAGTAGCTTCTTTAGGGTGAAAGGGAGGCTGGCCTTTGAGGCATAATGTTCCTTATATAGTGCCAAACCCTAAAATTAGGATTTTGGTCTGAATGGAGTACGCCCCGTGTACCTCTTAGTATGCCCGACGTACTCACAAACCACCTGCGACCATGCAACCTTCTATGTTGGGCGTAACCCTCCTTAGGCTGGGCGTACCCAGCCAAACACGTGCATGCATTCCTTGCATGTGTGGGACTGCCTTGCCACAAATCTCCATTAGGGACCAAAATTATCAATAACTTCAAAGTGCCATAACTTCCTTAACCGATGTCTGTTTCCAACGAACCTTATATCCAAGAAAAGGCGGCGAGAAGCCCTACGCTTCTAACAGCTCATCATTACCTAAAAACTTCCGAATAATAACCAAAAATCCCTAGAAGACCGAGATGTCAAATTACGATTATACCATTGGCCTCCGAATACACAATCAAACACTTGGATCACGTATACCCTAACACCCACATCCGAAATGGGCTAAATCCTTCCTTTCTTGAGGCCCTAACCTTATGACAACTGAAGATTGGGCCGCAGCCCCTAGCAACGAAGCACTTTCACAATCGGGTGTTACATGTGTGTTAGGGTTGCCTGATTTGTGATGCCTTTAGCCTAGGAGGTTGCTTTTATAAGATTGAACATATCCTTGCTATTTTCTTGGTGTATGTTGCATGATTGTACATGGATATGGTTTTATAGCATTAGAATGCCTGATTTAGCCTTACTTCCTGTTCCTTGTGTGGTTGTGGACTTGAGGTAGAATTATTTATTCGATTGTCTGTCGAGTCCGGTTTTACGTGTGATTGGAATATGCGAAGTAAGTGGCAAGGATAGAAGAGATCTTTGTGAGGTGGAGAGGTGTTGTGGAGTAGTCTAGGATGAGTGCCTAGATGCTTAGTAGGGGTTTTGAGGAACCTGCAGGGTGGCTGTATAGATACCCTTAAAAAATAGAGTTCTTGTGACTTAGGGTCTTGAGAGGATGACCTGAGGCAAATACAGATTGGTGTGGAAGGTAGTATTAGGCCTGTACTACTGAAAGCACTGGATCTATACGCGTCTTAAGAAGGAATCTTAAGGTACTAAGGAACTTACAGGAATGTGTAAGTGTTTGTGTATGCGCTTTAGCTTGATTCAATTTATTTTCTTATGTGTTTTAGTATGGTGGTTACCTGAGGTTCGGGCTTCAAACACCCCGAGAGGCCGAGTGCCAGTGATGATGAGATCCGTAGGATCGTTGCTGCTGAAGTGTCCGCAGAAATTAGAGAGGCCATACCAGAGATGTTTGGGTTTATTAAGACCGTACTGACTGAGACTTTTGACGAGCGTTGTGTTGCCATCACTGAGGCTGCTACTGCCACAGTCACCGCATTCGTTGATGCTGCAAGACCGCAAGGGGTGACTCATTGTGGTACTAGGAGTTCAACAACGCGAAGCCACCAAATTTTTACGGGACCAAGGATCTGATTGTTGTGATAAGATGGATTTCAGATGTTGAGGGTTGCTTCTATACTTGCTCTTGTCCGGAGAATCTGAAGGTTCGCTTTGCGCTGAACCTACTTTGCTTGGTGTAGTGACATGTGATCAGGCCACCAAGTCTTCTGTGTTTGTTCTAGATCGGAAGTCTGGAGGTGATTTCATCAGTGAGTTTCCGGCTAGATACCTGAGCATACATCACAACAAAGTCGTTAGCCTTTCCCCAGGGACTGTGCCCCAGGAGCAAGCTCCAACGATCAAGTTAGATTGGGTGTTAGAAAAAAATGGTTCTTCCTATCCATAAAGAACCACCTTGGTGTTGTGGAGCGTGTGTGTTTAGCCATGGCGGTTGATTAGAGGCTAAGAGACTAAGGAGAAGTCCCCATGGTCTAGATCTAAGTTTTTGAAGGTGCCCCTCAAAAGAAGAAGACTTATTCTGTTTATAAGGGACAAATAGGTCAAGGGAGAATTAGGTCAGAACTTGGTTCGGCCCAACTTGGGCCCATCTATCATTGACGCGGGATCAAGCCTCTCGATATTGCCAGGTGAGCGTCAGGCGTGGCCGCTAGACAAGGCTGGCAGCGTGAGCTACAGGAGAGCGCTAGACAAGACTCGAACGCTAAGACTTGATGTTTGGATCATGCTAATGGACCATACATTAACAAGACCCCCTAGTCTGATGTGATTGGTGAGCGGCCAATGACATTGGATTGGATACAATCAAAGTAATAATGCATTAAAGAGATAAAAGGAATGATCGAACCTTGACCACAAGAGATGTGGTGTGGCGTGATGGGATTACACAACACTGACTGGTCTGATACTCCTTTCTCCTCATGAAGCATGATTTGATCGATGCGATGCAATGTAGTTGTTGATAATGTGATATAGGGCAGGGCTGCTAATGACGTTATGCAGAGCTAGGCTGCTACTAATGTTATATAGAGCCAAGATGCTATGTGACAATGGTGTCAATAAGATGTTGGTCCAGGGTAGCTAGGAAGTACGACCTCTCCATACCGTTTCTGAGATTTTTATTTGGCACAAATGTTGTACCAAGATTCGAAGTTCGTAAAGCAACTGCAATGCACTCGATTCATGATTCCTACCTCATAGTCACGCCTGGAAGTGTCCACATAAACACCTTTGAGGAAAACATGTATGCTCCGGCAATGGGGGATGAGATCCACGGCTAGCACTGGGTAGCAAGTTGTATTTCTATGCCCATGGGGAAACTTTGGGTGACTGGTAAGCAGTGTATATTTCAGAGTCCCTGCAATGCTTTACTGGCCAAGCTTTGCTCCGCGAGCTTGCCGTCGGTACGTTCTGAGTGTCATGGCACTGGAGTGGTTATCTTGAAAAGACAACATACTCATGTTTGATAGTTAGTATGTTTTCTTGAAATCATAGACAGATTAATATTGCAACCGCCTCAAAGCGTTTTGTGGGGTAGTAGCAGTAGTGACATCCTACTCTTCCCCCCTCTTTTTTGAAAAATCGAGTGTTCCGAGCTGCAATGTTTATTTTGAAAGTGTATTTTATTGAGCTGGGATGCTTGCCTACGAGGGTCATGGTGATGCGGCTGCTTCTCGCCTTAAGTTTTCTTGTTTGGCGGGGTATTAAGATTCAAAGAATTCTCTCTTTTTGCTGGGTAAGAGTTTGGGTGCTTGAAACCTTGGGTCTATCAACATGCCAAGTTGAGGCAAGACGTTTCTCAATACCTTGGGCCTATACGCTCGCTAGGTTGAATGACACTCAAAACCTTGGGTCCATCGACCCGCTAGGTTGAGGCGACAGATAACTCGAAACCTTAGGCCCGTCGGCTCGCTAGGTTTAGTGGCGATTGAAACCTTGGGTCCGTTAACCTGCCAGGTTGAGGCGATAGATTACTCGAAACCTTGGGCCTTTCGGCTTGCTAGGTTGAGTGGCGCTCAAAACCTTGGGTCCATCGACCTGCCAGGTTGAAGGTAGAGGTTAGGGAAATGTTATGAGCCTTTGAAGCCTATGTTTGTATGGAAAGGTTATGAGTCTTTAAAGCCTATAGTTGTGTCCTTGAATCGATTTCGCTTAGGTGGTGTGGATGATCGATCCTAGTTACCGCTTGGTAAATGCGCACAACCTCTTATTCGGATGATATCAAGCTTGAATGGTAGAGAACTTCTGGATTGTTCTTGAGGGGTCCACCTCTCTATTGGGTAGGCTATACTTTTTCACAAATGTAGGCCTAGCCTTGAGGCTAGCTCTTGGGTTATGCTTAGCCGGATTCATCCAGTGGTGCATGGTAATGCAGGACTTATATTATGCAGCTTAACGGAACTGTCCGGGATTAGCAGACTATGATCGCTGGAGATGTTACATGAAAGAGCACTTCATGGAGAGGATCAGGCTTATCATTCGGCGATCGTGAATGCTTTTGCATGAGATAGCGTGGCATGGAAATAGATCGGCCATGATTGCGAGCCTTTAAGCCTTGTTTGTGGAGCATGCCATGACGGTGGGGTTAGGCTGAGAAGCCAAGTGACTCAAGTCCAGGGTTGTGAACCTTTGGCAGGATTGGGCGTAGAAGCCTACAATCTATATGTCTGGTCTGGGTAGTTAATTCGAGCTGAAGTGTAATGGTACCTTATCTTTTGTTGCATTATCAACCGTGGTGACGATTGTTGCGAGACCACTTAGAGATGGGAAGTAGGCTACAAGCGAGGGGTGATCGCTAAGAGTTGGGTTGCGAGGTTATTGTCTGGAGTTGGACCACGGGCCTGCTAACGGAGATGGTGTTGATAAGATACTAAACCAAGGTAGCTAAGAAGCGTGACCTTGCCGTATAGCCTTTGAGGCTATTATTTGATGCGACTGTTGTGTTGAGCTTTGAGGTTAGTAAGTGCAGTGTGCTCAGTCCATGACTCCCGCCTCCTAGTCACATCAGGAAGCTGTCTATAGAAACACCGTTGTGGAAAACATGTCGGCTCCAGCGAGGGGGATGAGATCCACATCCAACGCCAGGTAGCGGGTTATATTTCTATGCCCAGGGGGAAACTTAGAGTGATTGGTCTGTAGTGTATGCTCCATGAGTCCGTAGCGAATGGTTTGTAAACTGATATTTGCTCCGTAGGTCCGCTACCAGAGCGCTCTTAGCACTGTGGCACTGGAGAGGTCATCTCAAAGGACAACACAATCGAATTTGATCATTAGTGTGTTTTTATTAAATTATAAAATAATTGATTTTCTGCCGAGGTTATTTTAAAATGCTCCACGAGTAGTAGTAGTGAACTACTCTTTCCCATTTTTTCTTAAAAAAAATCAGGCCGCTTGGGTTGTAACGTATATTTTGAATACGCATTTTGTCGGGCGGAATCACAGCACACGTGCGCGACTAATTTTCGTATTGTAAGGTTGGCTTGTTTTGGTGTTGAGCTAGCCCATTAAAAATCCGAATTAATGGGAGCCCAAATGGAAATGCTTAGTCCATTTGTGATAGGAGGGGGCCCAAAATGGGAATGGCAACTCAAGTTGTAACTCCTCTTTTTTTTTGAAAGTTTTAAGTGGTCCGGACTATCGTATATATATATTTTGTAAATGGGTTTTGTTGAACGGAATCACAACATTCGGGCGCTGAGGATCTAATTCTTGTCTTATGAAAATGGGCTTTTTTATTGTTGACATAATCCAGTAATGTGAGGAATAATATGGTAGAAACCCAATAATGTGAAAAGCTTAAGAGAAGCCCAAGATTTCATAGTTGCAACCCACTAGTAATAGGGTGAACCTAAAGTTATTATGGAGAGGCCCAATTTTTAATTCATTTTCAATTATCATATTTTTGTTTCCGTGTATGTGTGGAACAAAATGGGTAGCAAGGATAGTAATCTGTGCGGCCCACTTTCTATCTTCTCAATTTTGAAGGATCTCCCTGTCGTATCCCCTCCTCTTTCTCACAATCTGTCACACAGATGCCCCAAAAGAGTATGAAACATCAGCGATCCGCTACGGGGTTGCCTCGCCGGAGGGAAGGTGGCGTCGGCGACTGCTACTGAACCTATAGGAGATTGTTGTAGGCGATTGAGGATGAGACAGTGGAGTGTGCGCATGACCGGATGAGGATCTTGGTGACTCCGACGGTAGCTCTGGTTGTGGTTGATGGAGTAACAACAGTCGGTCGGATGTGCTCTAGCTTCTGTTCCCAACAGTGAATCTACAAACAGAGGGCGACGGTCGACGTTGCTTCATTGGAGATTCTTTGTCATCCAGCTTGAGGCGACTGGTAATGGGTTCGTTAAGTTCTAGGGAACTGCCATTGGCCTGCTGGAGACAAATGATGGATGTTCAACCAACAATCAAGGAGCGGTGATGCTGTGGCACAAGTTTCTGGCGATAAATCGAGAAACAAGGGCCGATTATCGTTGCCGGGAAGCGGTGGTAACTGCCAGGATCATTTCTTCGGAGTTGGAGATGAGCAACGGTGGTTTGAATGTCCATGTCGGCGATTGAAGATGAGTTTTTGATGAGGTTATCATATTCCATCGGGAGATGTGCAAGAACTCGACCAGAATAATCACTTTAAATAGGTCGTGGCCGTCGGTGACCTTATAGCTTCGGTTTTCGGTGGCAAGCATGACGTAGGAGTTTGGTAGTCTCTACCTGTGGCGACGGTGGAGGTCGTCGTTGTTGGTTGATAATTTATTCGACAGTGGCGAAAGAGCAACTGGTGACGACTGGTAGTGTGTAGCTCCGACCGCTAGCGTTGATGGAGAACATGGTGGTTTCCGGTTGCATCGATTTTTCAGAGACTGATGTTGACTGGCGGAGCTTCTTCGTCAGAGCTGTTCTCCAATTGGCCTATGGTCATCTCGATTGAGAAAAAAGAAAAAGACTAGGTGGGTCCCGCTGAGGAAGTCCTAGTCTTTTATGTTGACTTTTACCTTGTGGGACCTAGTTTACATCGATGTTGCCATTTAATGTTGTTGTTGATGTTTTTTTATGCACGTGGTGCACATGCCCCTCTTTTTTTCTTTTTTCTTTTTCTTTTTTCTTTTTTTTGTCTGTTGAAATGAGACAAGAATAACAACCCTTATACTTTTTTTATTTTTTTTTACGATTTCTTCTAAACAGTAAATTATAAATAGATAAGGTAACTCACTACTAGAAAAAACATCCTTTTACGACGTGCAATTAATGACACACACTGATAGAGGACACACATTTATGCGTGCCCTAAAAATGAATGTCAGTTTTCCAAAATTTGAAGGATAGAGGACACACATTTGTGCGTGCCCTAAAAATAGTGTCAAACAAAACAAAATTAAAAACACGGAGGACACTTATTTTAAGTGTGTGCCTTCCGCGATCATCTGATGTATTTGAAACAAAACTGAAACTGTAAGCCCAAATCTTAGTGAGTTCCGCCAAAATACCAATACACTGCAACTAACACATATACAAATAACAACATGTATTAGGTCTACAACTTTACCGAATGGATTACCCCTAGGCCCACAGTGTGAGTCTGGATTGCCTTCTGGGCCCACAACTCACATCTGTATTGCCACCGAGCCCATAGTACGAGTCTCGTATGCCCTACCCGACCCTTAACTTGTATCTGGCATGCCCCGCCTGGTCCTCAGCTCATATCTAGAATACTCTAGGGTTTGTTGGCTACCACAAGGAGTAGTACAAACTCAACCCAACCCACATAATATGTCGACATATAACATAACTAATGCACATACAAATAATCAGGTAATAACACCGGTAGTCCTATAGATCTACCTACTGGCATAGCATCTAGCACACATAACTAACTCATACTCAACATAATACCACTGCTAGGATATCATATCCAATGGTCCTGCATTGGTGCCTTAGACCCCTTAGTATAGTGAGGACAACTCACCTAACAAATGTCGATCTCAACTGATGAACTGAACTCCGGAATCGTTGTCTCACCACAAATCCCGAACTATCCAAAATAATGAATATTAAGTCAATAAATGGGAATACTAATCTTGACTAAGAATCCACATAGTCCATTTCGTCTTTTTCTCTAATTTGGGCCAAGGCCCAATATCAAATTCACTATTTAAAAGTCCACACATATAAGCCCATTAATGACCTAATTTTCCAAATTGGGCCCCACTCCATAATTGGGCCTTGTTCTAGAGCCCATTACCAAAAGTGGCCCAAAACATCATTTCTTAGAAAGTCCAGCAAGGCCCATGCCAAACCGGCCCAAGAGTGGCCCAACCCCGAAGCCCAAAATATCAAAAGCCCAATAGAGGGCATATGCGGGGCGTACTCCTATGGTACGCTAGGCGTACTTCCATTTGCGTTGACCACCATCGGGGTGGTTGGCCCAGTACACTGAGCATACAGAAACTACGCGAGGCGTACGTGAGGTTTTGCCAAAACTCTAATAAGTGCTTAATGGCTTAAGCACTTAAGCCTAAACTTCATATACATTGACCACATATTCCTAAGAATCATAAAGTCTCGAACTTTATCACTTTGGACGTCCAGAAAGTTCTTAACACTTGGTATTAATCCATTAAGACCTTCCTACTCCATGCATAAGACACATTTAGCTATTGGGACATCATTTTTTTTATCACTTAGGACCTCTTCAAGACTCTAGAAGGACAGTTTATTTTGTCCAAATCATAATATGCACCAACTTGGGACTTTTGGGACAAGAAATGGTTCCTTAAAGCTAAAATGGAAATATCTATGACATACATGCATAAAGTTTGAAGCTTTATATCTTCTGGAGCTTCTAGGGCATCAAACAACTTCAGATCTACTAGCTTGTTCTCCATCTCCAACTCCTTGATGTAACACCTTCTTCTCCAACTACTCAAAATAAACACTATAAGCTCACACACTCAAGGAAATGATTAGGGTTTGGGGAAAACGGCTCTAAACAGTGGAGGCTGAGGTAAAGGACGGTTATGAGCTCATAAGGTTGTTTATATTGAACTCAAACCCTAAATATTAGGGTTTCCACCTGACGTGAGTACGCCCAACGTACACAAGTGTACGCCCAGCATACTAGGGCACGCCTAGTACGCTCAGCGTACCCTATGTATGCTTAGCATACTCTCTTGATCCCAAAGTTTCAACTTTAGCCCTTAGGCTTCTCATAGGTCGAGTCCTTTAACCCCCAGGGACTACAAATGACAAAATAATAAGAGAAGAGAGGATTCGGAAATAACTGCAAAATCTCGGGATGTTACATTATCTCTCGTAAAATCGCACAGAGCCATTCTCCCCCCCTCTCTCTCTCTCTAAACCTAGACACAACCACTAGCCATTCACGACAATGTCTTCTTCCCCTTTCCTTCTTCCTTGCTCTATATTTTTGACCTTCGTCGGAGCTATCTTCTTCTCCCCCGCCGCCACCAACAAACCACAACCTTATTCATCCCCCTAAAAACTAGACTAATTTTTCACCTCTCATAATCTCTCTCATAACACTTAGGTTTTTTACGATGAAAAAAATCGCTCTACTGTTGACTCTCTTGTTTATGTATTGTTATGGTCTTCTCAAATTAGAGTTTCCTCGAGTGAGCTCACATTCAATTATATGACTTGCCTCTCCTCTTCTCTACAGACCTAATTACGACATCTGTATGTACGAATCGCTCTACTGTTGACTCAAATTTCTCCAATTTCTTTTGAATTTTTAGATTGTTAAGTAGAACGTGAAGGAAGTAAAGATTACTCAGCATGATTTGTCATGATTTTTTGTTCTGCTTACAATCCCTAGGTCCGATTTCAAGAAATACCTCATTCTATTCAATGAAATAGGTCTGATTCTTCTCTTCTGGTTGCACTAAGGTATGTCGTGCTTACCATTATTCATCTACTTTCTTTCCTTCCACAACAGCTATTACCTGTAACTAAACTAGCTCGGGCATAGTTGATGAATAGTGGAAATAATGGTATGAGGTATAACGGTAAATTCCATTTAAACCCATTTGATCAAATGTCTATTTGAAGTTGTAACTTTGTTGGTTATAATATTGTGATTATCGAGTCCTTATTTGGAGTTATTATTGATTTACCTCTCCTACTTGAATATGAAGTTACTTCCATGGCTTGACAAAGTTATAATGTTTGCTTAATTTGTATTCATATTAAAGTATATCGGGTTTGCTAAGATTGCTCCCCTGTAAATCGCACCTTGAAAACAAAATAAAGAACAATATTAGAAATTATGCAAAGGGTATTTTAGGTTATATGATTAGAGAGTACCATGTATTCACAACACATTAAGTGAAGCTCCAAAAGTTACAGCATGGAACCTTTCTAGAAGGCCCTTGGACGAAAATCATATGGGCTTCCCATAGATTTCGTCCAATTCCCTTCCTAAAAGGAATCCATAGCCCACAATGCAATTATCTTATAATTACAATAGCAGTCCCCAAAGTTTAATTAATCCCTTTTAGCCACATAATTAATTTCTTAATTAATTCGTGTCTAATATTAATTAAACTATGTGATTTATCCTTTAATATATTATTCATATAATATATTAATAAATCATAATTAATCTCTTTCTCCACAAATCATCCTATCAAGTTGTTTTGGCGAAGGCAACCCAAAAGGACCATGCACAACCGGATCAAATACTTACCAAATATAGTTACAGGCTTGGACACTAATCCAACAGTCTCCTACTTGGATAAGTCTAGTAACTATAAATGCAAGGATTATCTGATTAGCAATCGTAGCTCTCAAAAGCCGTTGTTAACTCTGATCTTATCAGAAGCGTGTCCTTTAGATAAGGGATCATATATTCCTCCATTCTAGATATCGTATAGACATGAGACATGGATTATAATCATCCTCTCAGTTTATGTGTTGTTTCCCGATTTTCGATTTATGACGACTGACAACAGACTACAATTGAACACATCAACTTAGTCCCGGCCTGGTCAAGAGCTTAGGGTGCCATCACTAAATCATCGAGGGGCCCACAAATATCGCTTTTATCCCACTTTGGGTAAAAGGAACAGATAAACTTCGACCCAATGTTCGCTTGTACTCACTCACCGAATCACACACAACAATACGTTTTATAACACCAAGTTACTGGTGCGTTTACATATTATCAATGTGTAACCGACTCGCAAGATACAACTCACACATCTTGGTTTCAAGAATATAAGATATTATTGTCTCACCAAGCACACATGATAAAATCCATGAAGCGATCCAAATGAGCGAGGGTTTAATCCAATACTCTAATCTTATAGCAGCACTCATGAACTATGAAACAAACTTGTGCTATGTCTAAATGCTTTAGACAATCTACATACGGATTCATGACAGTCTTCATTCATTCCTACTTCCAAAGAACGAGCGACCGTGGAGGGTTTGAATAATCTTATTATTCGGGAAGTCAAAACATGCAAAGTGAAACACAAGAATAATACTAATACTATATGGCCTTAAACCTTCGAGTATAAATAAAACAATTTTATTTAATCACCATATTGATTACTCATTATTTGTTGTTTCGGGTAATCAACTTCTTACTTGAATTATAACAACAATTTTCCCATGCTCTTAACATGCACACTATTTTTCCTATGGCCTTTTTTTCTTTGTGAAATAGATCAAATGAACACATTTCCAATGATGCTCATTTCACAATTCCTAATCTTAATCAATTAGTGTAAGAATACAAATTCTCGCCACTACTAGAATATGTTAAATTCTAACATTTTATGCAACGGTCCTTTCGTAATATCACAGCGCCAAAGTCACCAAGACTTTGCCAATGAAATTACAAAGTTCTTTATTGGAAATTGTTACAAGACAATTCCATAGTCATAAAGTCTCCCATTCAAAGTACATTTCTTTGAACATCCTTCTTGCATAGAAGTTTCTAATCTAGACATAGATTCTTAACGTCCAACTCCCAATAAGGAAATATTTCCATATTTGACATATGAAAACTCACTCCAAATAGAATCTTATCTATTCATAATAATGTCAATATGGTCCATCCATGACTATACTTCCAACTGTCCACAAGCGATGAATCCTTGGCTAACCTTAGATTGTCCTTGATAGTTGTTTAATTATTTTAGTCAAATCCGGTTCTATTCCCTTTTTCCCTCT
This sequence comes from Lactuca serriola, assembly GCF_051521515.1. Taxonomy (NCBI): domain Eukaryota; kingdom Viridiplantae; phylum Streptophyta; class Magnoliopsida; order Asterales; family Asteraceae; genus Lactuca; species Lactuca serriola. The sequence continues at coordinate 44,058,643 of NC_136410.1, forward strand.
AAATGCCCTAGGCATTTGGAAAATTTTAGAAAGATCGAATATTACAGCATATGCAATCGATCCTATACCTGAAGCGTGTGGGATACGATTCATAATGAAAAACATGATACTTTACCAATTTCTTGCTATAATATTGCCATAATATTTCTATTTGTTGTGTTCTCAAAATTCAAACTATGAAGAGGGATGCCATAATCATAATCGTACTTTGAGAATGCAATTAATAAATATGTCCTTGATTAAATTCAATTAAAATTTCTCGATCTAAGCTTTTAGATTGGAAACGAAGTATAACATTTTCTCCCTTAATTATAGCAAAAACAACTTTTCAACCCCTGCAACTTTGCAAAGTGAAACTTTTGTTTTTCTATAATTAATATTGCCAACTTGCAATAATAATCATGCTCCCACTAACATGATGATTATATCCATTCCAACATAACATTTATGCTCCCACTAGCTTTGAGACGTATTCAGAAAACAGTTGGACTTCTAGAAGGAAATACTTATTCACTTCTAAAGTTCATATTTCCAATACGATGTGCTTCGATAAGCCTTTATCTAAGCTTCTCAAACTCATACACCTTTCCTCAAACAGCTCACATGTGTGTCTAAACTAATTCAGAACTTATATTACTAAGTCCCAAATGTTCAGACCAATTTCCAAATCTCACAATTCGAACTATGAAGAGGGATGCCGTAATCATAATCGAATTTGAGAATGCAATTTACATAATCGCTACCTTCTTAAAATCTCTCTTAGTGAAAGCGTTTCCTCGCAATCATTTTCATGAAGGAGAGAAACCTTATGACATTTAGATTTTATGGTGCATGTGTTCCTATCCATGCAAATTTGTCATAACCATAATCATAAGATAATGTTTGTGACAAATCCAAGCTCTTATGGACAGAACTTGTTCATTCTTAATTTCTTTCCATCAAGGGTCCTACCATTGCTTCCAAGTTATTGAGCAGCTCACCCCTACCTTTCAATTTACTTTCTATTGATTAAGGTGCCTTGCCCCTATGCAACCTACTGAGAACTCGTAGAACTCATATGCATAATCAACTCAACTTGATTGGCACAGAAACAAGAATATGTTAACACGATAGGTTACAATCCTCAAGTCGTGTGCTAGGGTTTAATAAGTTTACTTCTTGATTTGTTCTTGAAACTTTTCAAGATCTTTAGACTCCCACTGACCTCTTGACATATTAGATTCTCTTATCAAGAAACATTTCTTGACAAAAACAAATATCCAAGAGTTAGTGTGTGTCTAAATCAAGACAAAAACTACACGCAATTTGGTACTAGTGGGTCTTTGTCTTATTCAAGACATCACAACTTACCAAATGTGCAAGTGTAAGAACATTCCTACTTAAGATTATGTCACTCAAGTCACAATCTTGGAGTATCACTATAAGACTTGATTTTGGAACGAAGTATGAGTCATCCTTTTGACTTAACCATTTCAACAATTTTCGATTCCTCTTCTTAGCCATACTAGTGCACTAAGATGTCCTTAGAGGATTAATTGTGATATTGTTTTTAATCATTACGATGATCATAAAACCCGATACAAAAGTACTTTCCCTTCTTCTTAGATTGGAGAAACTTTTTATCTTTCTACCTTCATTGATTCTACTTATTCGTTCTGCCATTCATTGAAACTTTTCAATGATTCAGAATTACACCTAATCTTGTAAGTATAACCACATTTACTAAACTTTTAGTAAATCATGAAGAACAATGTTATTATTATTTATGGTGGATTTGACTAGTTTACAACATTGTGTACTAGTTCCATTAGTCCTTCACTTGACTCGCATACTTAGTCTTAATTACTTAAGTATCAAGATTTCCATACATCATACAATACAAGTTGTATGATTCCAAGTTTCTGTCCAATTGAAATTTGGGCGATGAGAATCTTTCCTTACTTAGAAAATTATGACACTACCATAAATAACATAACCAAGAATCACATCCATTTATAGAAATACACAAACATCAATTTTCACAACGATTTCATTGCAAGGATATATATAAATAAGACAATTTTATTTTATTCATAAAAGCAGCGAAAAACATGTCCTTACAATGCAAAATCAACTGAAAAACTATGTAATCAAATATTCATAACAAATCTATCATAACTTTCTAAGCTCAAAATCTGATCTTCGAATCAATGCGATCGTGATCCGTTTCTTCATGATCAGACTCATCTTGCTCTTCCATCAAACTTCCTCACTTTTCTTTGATCATGCAAAACATTCAAATGTAATATTATCACATTATGTATTAAGAATCAACGAATAGGAACTTAATGGAGTTAGATCGCGGATCTTACCTGAAGTAGAGCCAAACGTCTTGACTCTCCCATCTCTTAGATCTCTCAGGTAGACAAGGTAGCTTCGTCTCCAATGCCCCTTCTTTTGGCAATAAAAGCAAATTGACTCTTTTGGAACAGCACACAGAACTACTTCAGACTTTGCCTTTCTCTTATGATCAAACTTTTCGACCATGACATGCCTTTTGTCGCCTATGTCCATAGAGGTTTGGAAGGCAGATCCACCAATCAACTTTGCTTCTCCAGTGCACCAAATCATTGTTGATTCAGTAGCAATAAACAAATAGGTGAGATCGATGAGGGTCACGTCGTGGTCTATCATATAGTACTCTCTTACGAACTCACTATATGAGTCAAAAAGCAACTGAAGAACCCAGTCAACAGCCAACTTTTCATAGACAACGACTCTTAACATTCTTAACCTATCAATGTGTGACTTCATCTCTAAGATGTATGCACACAATGACTTTCCTTCTTCATGTTTACTTGCCAAAAGGGCTTAAGTGAGCTTGAACTTTTCAAGCCTTTGAACTTGTGGGTTAGGGAGAACAATAGCAGGAGGTGGAGGAAGTGAAGCATGATCTCGTGTTCCTTGATCGAATCATGGAATATCATCTTCGTGTAGAAAGCTTGTACCATGGGATTTAGGAAGACTATAGTTGTCATACTTTGACATCTACAAAACGGGAGAAAGTTCAAGTTAGTTGATTGATTGAGTCCTTAATAAAACATCCAAATTAGATATTAAGGCTAGGACCCAACACAATACTCTACAACTTGGGAGAGGGATGTCGTAACCCAAATTGCAGAACATTTGAAGGTAAGTGATGACGATTCACTAATTTTCCACCATGAAAAACAAAAAAGAGATTAAGTTTTAAATGTATTGAAAACTCCTAGATCCTTTGAGATTCATTGAACTTTTCAATGACATGTTTAAATCTCTATATGCCCCTCGATTTGTGACTGGGATGTCGAGGATCACAAAACAGGGTGTGAATAACCATGCAAACTTACATGGTGCCTTCATTGTTACAGTCGCCTATTCGATGTGGCGATTAATCACACACATTGCACTGAACTATGAAAAACATTGAGTCACCCTTCACTACCTTTGCTTAGAACCCATTTAGTGTGCCGGTTAACCACACACGCTCCACTAACGTCTTAGCAAAGGTACAAAGTGTAATTTCATGGAATTGCATCAAATTCACTTTTACCCGTTCGACTAACGACCATCCACCAATCAAGGAAGCGGTGGGTGAGAGTGGACACCCATTAAACGGTCATTTTATAGGCCATAACCTTATACCCCCCTTTATAGGTCGGTTTCGTGAATGAGGCCTACTAACGGTAAGACTAGCAGTTTAACTTATACATATATAATATTAGACTTTTAATTTTATATATAGTATAAGGGTGTATTTTACACTTTTAAAATACTATGTGGTCTAATTTAATAAATTACACTTTTAATTTAATTAAATGTAAACCATATCACTATGGATTTATTAACTTTTTTTTAATTATACACTTAATTAATTTAATAAAACCATAAGGGTTCAATTTGAACTTTTCCAAAAATTAGGGTTTTAGAATTTAACATTTTAAAATTAAACATTTAATTAAAATTTAAATTCCAAAACTTGAGGGCAAGTTTTGAAATCTTTAAAAACAAATAGGTTTAACTATTTAAATTTAAAAACTAAAACTATTAAGTTTAAATTTAAACTATAAAACTTAAGGGTATAAATTGAAACTTTTCAATGTAACTAGGTTAAATATTTGACTTATAATAATACTATATTATCCATATTTAACCAAATCCATCAATTTTGATGAAGATAATCATTCCAAACTTAAAAAATCGGATTTAATTAATGAAAAACATTTTTGGTAATTATCCCACAGCAAAATAGGTCAAAATCCCACAAAATCAACAACCAGACCTGAAAACTTGTCGAGTCAAGGATGGACTCGGCGAGTTCAGGCTCCAGATTGCAAATTTTCACGATTTTTAGCATGAACGATTATCTAAAGCATCAAATACATCAAACAAACAGTCTAGTCTCTGATACCACTGATGGGTTTTGAGCACTACAACATTCTTATGGTGTACATGCAAACCCTAAAGTTTTGGATCTAGTTTGTCTAATGAAAATGCAATAATCATCCAAAGCCATAAACCCTAGATCTAGCATACAGTAAACAATTTAACATATGAATTAGGGTTTAGATCTTACATTTGAATGTTATGTATCAATAACAATCTATTCCTTCTTGTAATTGGCTTCTGAAAGCTTAGTGTTACAAGTGTCACACCTCTAATGGCTCACAAACACCAAGAGCAAGAGGATGACTTAGGAGAAGAGAAAGAGGCACCAAAAACCGTCCAAGGAACTCCAAGAATGCTTAGCTACGTTTTTGGGTGCCCTAGGGGTCTATTTATACTTGTGTGGGCTGCTAGGGTTTCAGGAGAAACCCTAATTCTCTGCTTAGGCCTTAAGCAACCCATGGAACCTTTCTAATAGGCCCTTGGACGAAAATCATATGGGCTTCCCATAGATTTCGTCCAATCCCCTTCCCAAAAGGAATCCATAGCCCACAATGCAATTATCTTATAATTACAATATCAGTCCCCCAAAGTTTAATTAATCCCTTTTAGCCACATAATTAATTTCTTAATTAATTCTTGTCTAATGTTAATTAAATTATATGATTTCTCCTTTAATATATTATTCATATAATATATTAATAAATCATAATTAATCTCTTTCTCCACAAATCATCCTATCAAGTTGCTTTGGTGAAGGCAACCTAAAAGGACCATGCACAACTGGGTCAAATACTTACCAAATATAGTTACAGAGTTAGACACTAATCCAACAATACCTTCAAAAGACGAACAAGGAGATGTAGATTATGGATCCAAAAGCATGAATGCAACACCATTTCTTGAATGATCCTCTTTCACTACCAAGAACACTCGAAAATCACTCACAAGTTTCAAATCTCACTCATAGGGGATAGGGTTTCGATTTTAGGGTTTAAGGGAATGGAAGTTGGTCATAAGAAGGTCTAAGGGGGATTAAGATGTTTAAATAATGGACACATCCCTAAAAATTTAGGGTTAAAGAGCTGCACGAGTACGCCCAACATACTCATGTGTACGCCCAACGTACTCCACCCTTGATGCGCCACAAGCTGCTGACTTACAAACGACGTACAACCTTATACGCCCATTGTAAGGGCCTTATTTGCAATAATTTAAATATTAAGGGCTAAAATAAAAATACCTGACATCGAGTGTTACACTTGAACTTGTTATTTTTTTGTACACATTCACTCCTTATAACTGACAATTCCAAGTTAAGTTCTTAGCTTATACATATTTAGCCAGTCCTTGATGTTTTTTTTTCAAAATAAGTCTTTATTGTTTTTGTACACATACAATCCTTATGATCGATTTATTCAGGTGTTGCTCATGTGGAATACTATGCAGTACAATCATTAATGAGGTGTTCTCATATGTGGCTCGTACAGATAATGGAATCATGTGTCACTTGTCTTGGTTTTGGTTTGGTAGTGAGATCATATAATATTATATAATAAAGGCAGATTCATGGTATTGTATATTTAATATAATTATAGAAGATTACAAGTTATTTTAATCCTATCACTATGTGAATTATGCTTCAACTCATTCACTTCTTTCTTGAGACAAGAAACGTCATCTTTCACAACAGCAAACCGATCTTTAAAATTTGGGTTCAATTTGATATGTTCTTCATTAACACATTGCCAAAATTTTCACTTTTTACTTGGTTTATTTAGTAACAAAAAACAAAATTTAAGCATGAAAAAATAAGGTCAATTTAAAAAGAACAAAAAACCCATTTGCAGAAAAAATGGTCAAAATCAAAATACCAAAGAATTAGGGAAGACTCTAAACTTTTTGTTAGTGAGTTTTTTGTCTTGGAAATGTAATTTTGCTTTGGGAGGAAGCAATCACAAAGAATGTTGTTGTATGCTTCGAAGATAGATGAAAGTGAAGCCAAAGACACCTTTATCTTGTAGGAAACTATCACACCGACATTATTTGACCAATTCATGAATTAGGTTATTGATATAAATTATAGACAAGCCACATATAAGAACACCTCATTAATGATTGTCGCAACTAGGATGCCAGGTGAGAAAAACCTGGAGAAACTAGTCATAAAGACTAAATGTGTACAAAAACAATGACTTATTTTCCAACAAAAAAAAAACATTAATGACTAAATGTGTACACGCTGAGAATCATATTACCCTACTAAGTCATTATTCCATGCATAACCTAGAGTAGCCACTGATAAGGACTGAAATATATAGAAAAACAACAAGTTCAAGGATGTATTTCAGAACAAAAAATAATAAGGACTACATGTCTATTAAATAAAAAATTGTATTACCATATTAAGTCATCTTCCCTAAAACTTAAAACTCCTTTAAGAAACTTATGAATTAGGATTAGGGAACAAATTTACTAAGGGCATGGAACACAATTACCATAAACCACATACATAAACACATCCAAACATAGATCTATAACATTAAAAAAGAACAGAACTGTAATGACATGTGTTAGCATAAGCATAAACATAAAAACAAGAACTAAAATATAATGATATGGAAAAAGAACCCCATAAATGAAACTCAACATCTACCTATAAAGATTGTCATAAAATGATTAAATAAATTTTCTTATGAAATCTTTAGGTGTAGTTACTTTGATTTTTATACAAAAATAAATATATATTATAAATGAGTGACTAAAATGTCAATAAATACAAACTTAACAAAAGTTATACTTTACTTGGGCAATAATATGATATTATGTTTTCTAAATTTGGTTTCAACTATATACATGCCTCGAAAGGAAAAAGATGAAGCAGATTGCATATCATTCTCTTTTTAAGCCCATGTTTCTTAGAAACAGATAAAAGCATTTAAGTCCATATCAGTTAAAGATATCATAGATCCTCCACAAGAATAAAAAATAAACAAATCAAACATGTATAAATATTAGGGAATGCAAAATTCAAACCTTTATACCAACCATATTTCCATATGTGGGTTTAATATAAAAAAACTCTAGAAAGAAGAACATAAATGGTATGGTGGGTTGGTCTGATGCATGTTAGGGTTTCTCGTGAGTCGTAATATTAGATGCCTTGAAGAAAAGAAAATTAGTGGTGTAATGTGATGTGTTTAAATTAAGAAATAGAAGATATGAAACATAAAAACAAATTCTAACATAATTAGGACAAAGTCTTCATCTTCAACCTGTCATAATTTTAACCTATAATTAATCAAAACATAAAATCAAAATCATTAGCGGATCTTCCAACAAACATTGGTGGTGGTATGTGAGCATGTATAGAGGCGGTATGATAAAGGTGTGTATGGTAGTGGTCTTCTTTATGATGTGATGATGTGTGTGCTTAGACAAAGAGAAAACATAAGTTGTGGTGGTGATGAGGATGAGAGGTAGTAGCGGTGGAGGTGCTGGTGGTGACGACTAGGGTTTCCAGAGACAAATATGGTTTTTAAAATTTGAATTTTTTAGATATGAGGAAGTGGTGTCCAATGAAGGATCATGATGGGAGTGACCTTAGCGTAACCGTGTAAGTCTCCAATTTGTTTAGCAACATGCACAATGTTATCTAATTGGTACATTTTAGATATTGGTTTGTGATTGGTTTAAACATATTCTCATGGATCACAACCAATTAATCTAAATTATCCAAGTTATATCTAATGGTTAATAACTCATCTCCTAGTTTTAAAGACTATGATCTTAAAATCCAAAGGTCTCACTATTATATATGCATTATATATATATATATATATATATATATATATATATATATTAGGCCTGTCGAAAAAACCCGAAACCCGTTCTACCCACCCGACCTGTTCCGAATTCGGGTAGAATGGGTCGGGTAGAACAGGTAACGAGTATGAACATTTGGGTAATAGGTTAACCCGATAATAATATAGGTCGGGTTTTAGGTATGAATATTTATTTTCGGGTATACCCGAATTCGTTTTTTAAATAACACCAAATATATAATGCAGTCATGTACGCACACTTCAAATAAAACAAAACCCTTTGTTTCCTTCTTATGAACGACAACTCTACAGTCAACGCAAACTTGCAAAGGGAATACGACGCTGAAGCTGAAGTCCTGAACCGTCATCATAATTCTCAGATTCTCACTATCGCACAGAATGGAATTAAAAAGTACATAACATATTATAATGATTTGTATTGTTATTATATATGTATTTGTTAATTATATGGAGTATTTTCCTACCCGATTCTTTATTAAACCAACCAACATGTAAAAATAAAAAAATAAAGAAAAAAAATTATCAATAAGTGTTATTTAAGAAATTTTCGGGTATACCCGATAATTACCTGATCCGACCTCAAACCCGAATACCCGAAACCCGAAAACCCGAATTATAATATAGGTCGGGTATCGGGTATTATTTTCTTAAGGAAATACCCATTCTACCCGAAACCCAAACTTTTTACCCGTTCGACACCGTTATATATATATATATATATATATATATATATATATATATATATATATATATATATATATATATATATATATATATATATATATATATATATATATATATATATATATATATATATATATATATATATATATATATATATGGTTAATTCAAATAAAAACGCAAAATTTCATGAGAACGGTGCTCCAAAACTTTGTCAAGAATTATATTTTTTTTTCGTTACTTGATTGCTCAAAAACGGGTTTTTGAATGTCAAACCTATGATTGTTCATTATTTATAATCAAAATTTTAATTTATCTTGTATTTCTTTTATTTACAATATTGAAAATCACAATTTAAAATCTCATTTAAGTTTTTAACTTAACAGAACAATCAATTTATTTAATATTTTATCGATTATAAATTATCTAATTAATATTAATTCTAGATTTTTGTTACAACTATATTCTTAAAAAAAATAAATGGAACGATGGTTATTATTTACCATTACACTATATTATTGTATTTGAAGAATAAAAATATAATAAGAAAATATGCATAATCGTGATCTTGTCTCCACCAATCTACTAATTTTCATGATATTTGTACTGCCATGACTCATAAAAATTGTTATATACTCATCCGCAACATCAACATAACTAAATTACTCATATATTCATACATAACAAAACCACGATTCTTTTTATAAGTTCCAATATAGTGTACAAAAGTTAAAAGGAAAGTGAATGAAAAAATATAAAATAATAAATAAAGTTGTTATGATGTTAATAACCTTATTATACTAAAATTGATTGTTGTGTAATTTCAAAACTATTCATTAAGAAATATAATTTGAGGTATCATGACTTTGTTATCATTCTTTTTGGACATCAATTGTGTTTGATACTGATATTTCGACTTAAAATGATGACTCTCATTCTTAAATAAGTAAAACATAATCTTTTTTGAACATCTTTATTTTTGAACTTATGTCATACTAATGAACCAATTAATAATTATTATTTGAAACTTATTTTGATATTTAATAATTAAAAAATAAAATGAAGAGTTGTTGGGGTTTTAAATAAGAACAAAACAAGAAAAATGACTTATATTATAATAGACTATGCGTATATCCACATGTTGTATAAATTATTTAAGAAAAATTCTAACAAATATATTATGCTGAAAATAATTATATTATTTACATTAACTATTAAATTATAATCGCTACACTAAATTAACTATTACAGATTTCAATAACCGCTACCACATCTTGCATGTTAATAAAATCAAATATAAATACTGATTTTTGTGTTAGTTTTAATTATTATTATACACAACGAATTTATAAATTATGTGGTTAATCATTTTTTAAATTTTGATTAGGATGGTTATTTCAATAATTAATAATTATTTATAAAGTTGTGGAGTTTCAAATAAATGTCGATTCATATTTTTATTTAAATAGTTAAACCTTTTTTAGATTTTTTTAAATCATTGATTAATTTTAATTTTATTTGATATTTTTATTTAGGTTTTGGATTTAAAAATATGTTTAAATTAATAAATTAAATATATTTTATTGATACTTTAAAAAAAATTATAATTAATAATTTAATATTATAATATTTTATATTCAATAAAATATTGAAATTAATAAATTTAATATATAAGATTGAAAGTTAAAATATATACGGTGCCAAATAGATACAATGAAGATAAAATTATTTATTTATATTATAATATAATGAGACTCTTAAATAAACTCAAAATGAATATATATATATATATATATATATATATATATATATATATATATATATATATATATATATATATATATATATATATATATATATATGGTTAGGTTCATTTGAGACGACCTAATTTTGTGAGACCGTGAGACGCATTTATTTATTTATTTTTTATTTTTTTAATAGTTAATTCAAGTTCCGAAAATAATATTTAAATTTTTTTTTAGATTTTTCCATTTATTTTGCATTTTAAAATTATTTTTTAGAATATGTCAGTGTAATATTTTATTTAGAATATTTCACGTATTTTTCAAAGAAAAAAAACGGGATTTTTTTATTTATTTTTATTTTTTTAGTTAATTCAAGTTCCGAAAATAATATTTAAAAAAAAAGAATTTTTGGATTTTTCCATTTATTTTGCATTTTAAAATTATTTATAGATTTGGTCTCACGGTCTCACAAAATTAAAATGGTCTCAAATGAATTTGAACCTATATATATATATATATATATATATATATATATATATATATATATATATATATATATATATATATATATATATATATATATATATATATATATATATATATATATATCAGTGTATATATAGGGGTATATACACATCCATATATACATGTCTCATCATTTATTTTTTTAGCAACACCTTACTATAATAAATAAGATTATATATTATTATTAAAAATATAGAAAATAGTTTATACAAACAAGTTTTAAGTCCACTTAATTTATTCATAATAAAATTATTATAATTAATTAGTATTGTTTATGTTTAGATAGAGATTTTATTTTTATTTTATTATATTTATTAATATTAAATAAATAATTTATAATTATTATAAAAGAATCATGATTGTTTTATATGTATTCTATAAAAAAATACATCTTTTTTAATACAAAGTATATAAAATATAGATCAAACATAACAATAGAATATAATAAATTCATTTGGTTCATTATATTATATTGTTGTTTTTATATTTATTATAATTTTTTCAAATATAACAATGTTATGTCCTTTAAATCTATGGATGTAGTCTTAAAAATGATTAGTTTTGTCATATAAAAAGATTTAGTGGTGATTTTCTCACTCATTGTTTCGTTAACACTAATTAACTATAAATAATGTTCCAATAAAAAAATAAAACAAATAAAATAAAATAAAAATATAACAATAAAATATAATATATTCATTTATTTCATTATATTGTTGTTTTTATATTTATTATAGTTTTTTCAACCACTTTTGTCCTGACTTATTAAAATTTATATTAGAATATATATAAAATTTATTGTAATAAAATTTGTTGAACCCATGATATTTATACCATTTAGATTTGTATATGTAGTTTTTAAAAGAATTAATTTTATTATTAAAATGTTTAGTGGCAAAACTTGTTGTCCGTTTGATTTCTCACGTATTGTAGTCACTAATTAAATATAAATAATACTCCAATAAAAAAATAAAAAAACGTAACCATAAAAAAAACATTTATTTCATTATATTGTTGTTTTTACATTTATTACAACTTTTTCAACCACTTTTTTGTTGACAAAATGACGTATTAAAATTTATGTTAGAATATTTATATAAAATAAATTTTAATAAAATTTGTCAAACACGTAATATTTATGTCCTTTAGATTTATGGAGATAGTATTCATAAGAATTGATTTTATCATACAAAAAGGTTAACGATGCAAATTGTTGCTCGTTTACATTCTCATTAGTTATATGAGCTAATGTCATAAAATTCTCAAGTTTTCAGGGTTTTGTCGGTTTTACCAAAAGTTGAATTTTATGTCTATTTTTTTCCTAATATTTTCCAAAAAATGTTCGGTTTTACTATTTTACCGGTGATAAGAGGTTACCATTATATTAACTTCGCAAAAAAAAAAAAACCCTTAAGTTTATAGCTTTTTTATGATTTTACCCTAATGTTTATAATTTTTTTTACACTTTTACCCTATGTATTTTTTTCATATTATATGTATTCAATCAGAAAAATCATATTTATAAACGAAAACAATTTAATTAAATATTGTTTTTACATTTTTTTAATGTTAATTCTTTATATATATATATATATATATATATATATATATATATATATATTTGTGTGTGTATGAGTTTTTTTTCTTGGATAAACCATTTAAGATGTACAAAAATAAATATTTTTAGAACTACAAATACATATTTTTATGTATTTAAAAATATACATATCAATAAAAAAACTTGTTCATGCATAAACATGTTTATATAAGTATATACATATATTTTTAGAAGTGTAAATATGTATTTTGATATATGTTTTTTTTAAAGTATAAATATATTTTTAGAAGGATAGATACATATTAATATATAAAAATGTAAACATATGTATTTATACTTCTAAAAAATATATCTATAAAACACATATTCATAATTCTAAAAATATTATTTTTCTTTTTAAATGGTATAACCATGCAAAAACACACACACATACACAAACAAATATATATATATATATATATATATATATATATATATATATATATATATAACATTAAAAAAATATAAATACAATATTTAAATATTTTTTCATATTTAAATACGATTTTTCTGCATGAATATCTATATTATGAAAAAAAATATACTTAGGGTAAAAGTGTAAAAAAATAAATAAATTTAAGGGTAAAAACGTAAAAAAAATGATAAACTTAAGTGTTTTTTTGCGAATTTAATATAATGGTAACTTGGAAAACCTGTTATCTCCGATAAAAGGGTAAAACCAAACATTTTTTCGAAAATGTTTGGGTAAAAATGGCCATAAATTTCAACTTTGGACAAAACCGACAAAAGCCTGAAAACTTGAGGGTATTTTTGACATTAACCCTAGTTATATTGCGATTACCAATTAACTATGAAAAATTTTCCAGAAAAAAAATAACAATAAAATATAATAAATACATTTATTTCATTATATTGTTGTTTTTATATTTATTATAATTTTTTCAACTACTTTTGTGTTGACTCAATGACGTATTAAAATTTATGTTAGAATATTTACATAAAATATATTGTAATAAAATTTGTCAAACACACAATATTTTTATCCTATAGATTTATGAATGTAGTTTTCATAAAAATTGATTTTATCATACAAAAAATTAACAACACAAATTGTTTCTTGTTTACATTGTCATTAGTATTGTGATTACTAATTAACTATGAATTATTTCCAATAAAAAATAAAAAAATAATAACAATAAAATATATTAAATTCATTTATTTCATTGTTGTTTTTATATTTATTATAACTTTTTCAACCACTTTTGTGTCGACTTATTAAAATTTATATTACAATATTTATAAAATATATTGCAATAAAATTTGTCAAACATAAAAATAATGAGTTGCAAGACAAGAAAACAAGCGGTGGATATGGAATAAATTGCGTCAAAGGGGAAGAGGAGATTGAGTCCGGTTCACGCAAAATACACTCGTCCTTCTTCGTCTATCCTCTTTACTATTATATAAAGACTCCTTACTTTCCTTCTTACATACCTACACCCCACACACCTTTTCTCTTGTTCCCCAAATCTCTAAATAAAAAACTAAAAACAAATGGAGTTTCCAACTATCCAAGAACCCTAACCTTAAAACAAAAAGATTTCACCCTTTTTCTTCAATCTTATTCAAAATCGCGAAATGGAAAAACTCAATTCCGACAACAATGGTGGCCTCCGATTACCTCCTGGCTTCAGGTTCTTCCCAACCGATGAAGAACTAGTGATGCACTTCTTGAAACGTAAGGTCCAATCTCGCCCTGTTGCTTCACCCATCATTGCTGAAGCTGATGTTTGCAGGTCTGATCCATGGGATTTACCAGGTCCGTGACTCATCTTTCTGAAAATTCAAAAAATTTCTTTCAAATAAATGTAATGTGAGATGATAATGGGTTGTTTTCGTGTGTTTTAGGTGATCCGAAGCAAGAAAGGTACTTCTATAGCAACATGGAGATCAAATACCCAAACGGAAAGCGATCCAATCGGGTCACTACATCTGGATACTGGAAGGCGACTGGTTTAGACAAGCAAATTGTTGACTCGAAGAACAAACAAATTGTTGGTTCGAAGAAAACTTTGGTGTTCTACCGAGGCAAAGCCCCAAACGGGTCTAAAACCAATTGGGTCATGCATGAGTACAAGCTTGCTAATCCTATCCAGGTAAGATCGAAAAAAAAATTCGGCTTAATTTACGTTTTGTTTTCGGAAAATTCTGATAATTAACCTCATTTCGAATTCGAATTATTTCCAGGGCATGGAGAATTGGGTGATTTGCAGGATGTTTTTGAAGAAAAATGGAAGAAAAAGTGGTGAGAACGATGTGAGAGTTGAGGAAGCTGGACCAATTTTCTATGATTTCCTGGCTGGTATTCCAAGAACTGGCGATCTGAATTTGGAACCTGCTGCATCATCGTCTGGTTCAAGTGGGGTTACAAATGCTTCTCCCATGGCAGATGAAGGTGAAGAGAACAGTAAATATATGCGGGGAAATTAAGAATCTTGTTGCTGAGTTTACTTACAGTAGTATAACTAGTAATGTAAAGTTAGTTTTTTTTTTTTCAAATCGGGAAGCTAGTTGAAGTATGTAATCGGAAGTTTATGATGATAATGAAAATGATGATGAAATTTCAGTTTTTATGTTGTGTTCGTGTTCTTCAATCTAAACTTGAGAATCATACAAAAAAAATTGTGGTTTGATGGAAGATTTTGCAGTTGAAGACAGGGTTCGTTTTGGGTAAAAGAGGGGAGGGACGATTCCACCCACAAACAAACCTCAATTTCCTCATGTCAAGATTCCATCTGTGCATCTATTTTGAGAAGGAACATACTACGAGAAAATATAAATTGGAAATGAAAGCAATGTGTTTTTAATTAATTTTTATATTAGGAAATGATACATGATATAACTTATAAGTATATAACTAAATAATAATAAAAAATCTGTTACTGAATATAAATCTAAAATTCTAATTATAAAGAAGTTGATTTATATTTTAGATAAGTTCATCGTTAAAAATCTACAACACAATTTTTTTAGTTACTGCTTTGTGAATAGTGTGTTAATTAACTTATTATGTGTTTCTTTGTTTGTTTGTAGTTTTTGCATATAAAATATTATATTGTTTGATAGTGATATTTTGTTTCAACTATTTTGTTACGTTACAAAAGACTTTTTTATTTTAAGGTATTAAAAGTGTAACCTCTTTTTGGGATATACTAATTCAGGTTTAATCATTTTTCATTTATTGATCATATAAAGTTTTTAAGCGATTAATTATGGGGGAGTGTGTCATTATCCTATTTGATAATTGCATAGTATAATTTTAGATCTATAGTTTTCTCATTTGATCCAACAAAGTCCTACTCACACCTACATCTCTCGTGCATTATCCCTTAATGCTTTCTAGCACTTCATTTGGCGTATTCATTATTTATTTTAGTAGATAAAAATATTAGTAATATAAGAAGTCGGAGTTTATTGGTTCTTCTCATCAAAACAAAGGAGACCAATAATTTGTACAACTCACTTGCACAAGAGATTCTTCATGATGAAATATTCTTTGTGTGATTGTTAATATCAAAGTTCCAAATATTGCGAGAAATGTCGTAAAAACGATGTTAAGCCTCAAGTTTTATGAGTTGTGACGAGTTATGACGTTTGTTAAGGTGTGACTTAAGGCGAAAATTATGTGTGTGTGTGTGTATATATATATATATATATATATACACACACACACACACTACTATTATTTATATTTATATGCATATATATGACTTAAGATGACATTTTGTGGAGTCATGACATCAAGTACAAGCCTTAGAGCCATGACGTAAAAAACAAACCTCGGAGCCATGACAAACTTTTTAGAACCATGGTTAATATTGGCACTCGAAAGGATGTAGGGTTTATGTATTTACTAGATAGCGCAAAACACGCGAGAGCGCTGAAGAGGTAGTTTTCAAACTATAAAACAATTACTTGGTTATGGTTGATAGAAGGAAATTTTAGGTCTTAAATGTGCAAATCCACTATACTAATGGTAATGTTTACGATCTGGTTAATCCGATCTTTTATACGCTTAATCCCAACCTTATCAAACCATCAAAATAGATAATCGATTATGGTTGATAGGTTGATTTTTCGTAGCATGAAGATGCAAGGCCATTATTAAACCATTAATATGTGCGTTTAGATTTATTACGATTTTAGTATGTTATTACTTGTAACCTAATCATACCACTTAACTCCCAAAACAAGATTAAGAAAATCACAAAGAATTTCATTATTGTCTTTCATGAACTTTTGACAATGCCATGTACCAAGGACAAATGGGAGATTCCACAACATCTATGGTCAGTGTGAATGTTATATGTATTAGGGTTTTTGTTTATGTACAAAATAACGTAAAACGTTGTATGCATGAGAATTAAAAGAAAGAAGTTATTGATTCAGAAATTAAATAACTAGTTTTTATTGTACATATTATAAAAGTAAAAACTAGCAAAAAGCACGAAAAACATTTATATTTGGATAACCAATAATAGGTTTTGTAACCAAGAAATTCAATTGACTTTTAGTGTTTGTTATTTTTACGAACAAACCAATTAAACGAATACATGATAATTCTATCATAAATGGAATCTCGAAGGTACTTTTGTAGCCGAAAACTACTTTACTCTCTTAACTCCAAAGTACTTGTTAACAAAGTACTGATATGGTGGTCATTAAAACATCATCCAACACTGATAGTTTCGTAAAGCATACACGACTTGAAACAAATACTAACGTGCTTACGAAAAGAATACTGCAAACGAACTCCATGATACATAGTTGTGTATCCCAACATGAGGCTAAATTCATTCTTCAACTAGATCCATTAAAATAGGGGAAATTTTTGATAAAGTCTCAATATTTTGGGTCAATTTATGGTTTAATCATAACATTTATTTTTTGAACAGAAAAATCCCGACTATTTAATTTTATACGATAATCTATCATTTTCTGTTGGAAAAAAAATAATAACTATTTTATTAATTTGGGCAAAATATAAAATAATTAAGACTTTTATGTTCAAACAACAAAAGTTACAATTAAAACGTACACATACACAAAATATTGAAACTTTATCGGAGATTTCTGTTTAAAATAACAAACTCTTTTTCTCGTACCATATTATCAGTGGTGCATTTGCAATTTCTCAACTTGATCGGTAGGCATTCACACTAATCAAATGCTTACAGATCTATAAGCTTTGAATGAACTTACTCCAACGTAAATATAACCCCAAATGTAAACAAGGATAAATTTTTGGGTTTAGTAATCCGGATGACGTGGAAATACCATAATGACTTGGTTTTTGGAGACAAGGTATCACAAAGTTAATATGTTTTTCATAGCATAGGATTTTTATTTTATGTGGTATTAGGTGTGAGGCTCATGTATTATTTATTTAAAAAAAGAACTACATATAAAATTCTTAAACATTTGAAAAGTACGAATTTATAAGAAAAATAAGAAAAATATTGAATTATAAAAATTAAAGTGTTTTTTTTTTCTTTTAAATTTAAACAAATAATTTAAATAAATAAAGAAAGAAAATTAATGAAATTTTAATTTGGTAATTTTGAATTTAAAAGGAAAGTTTATTAATGAAATTGATATGAATTTATTATTGAATATAAATACTATCTACAGTTTAATAAAATGAAAAAAAAAATCATAAAATGACATGTGAAATATAAATTAATTTAAAATAACAATAAAATTACATGTAACAAAATAAATGAGTGTGTGATATGTGGCAAAAAAATCTCTATTTATTAGGATGGATACGGATAGAAACAAAAGGGTTAAAGCGTTTTGAAGTGTTAATTTGGCTCCATAACCCGTTAATTTCTATATCTTTGTAATTGTTTTGGTTTCCTAGCATTTGGTTATTTTTTAATACATATATTACATTTGGAAAAATTAAATATTACAGTTGTTCAAGAAAAAGTAAGTCTTTCGGTTTAAAGCTCTCGATCAAGCTTCAATTAAGTTTCCTTAATTAAAAATATATCAACTCAGGATATCTTATCATGATCGAACATGCATTTGGAAATGTTGTATACCATTAATGCTTGTTAAGGAGTTGAACAGTTTTTCCTACAGTGAACCTACCCGCTTTTAAAGAATATTGATATGTTTATCGGCATCAAAATATATAAAATACCAAATTGGCAAATTATGGTTTTATTGATTTTATAAAAACAATATATAACAATCTTGGTACATTTATGTCGAGTGTAAGCGTTAATATTGGTATCCTAATAAATCATTTAGGATGTATGAATTATGGGTATCACACTACACACTACATAGATTTCAATGGATTGACACATCAATTTTCTATAATCCATATAATTCCATCATTTTTTTTTTCTACAATGCATTGAACTCTATAAAGTTCAATAGAATGTTACAAAATGTAATTTATAATAAACATTTAAGAATTAAAAACTTTCACTTTTCCCATTAAAGAGTTCAATGATCATTGAACTTCAAATGTATTGAATGTCAATGTGACATCTCACAGAGTTTCATCCATTGAATGACACATAGACTGACCATCTCATTCAACTCTCCAATATAAATCAAACAAGCATGTTATGAATTAGTAAGATCATAAAGAGATAGTTTTCATGCTACAAATTGAATAATTATATATGCCAACCGATCGGTTCTTGAGTCTTGAATATTCTAGGCCATCATCTACTAATTTTAATGTATACATTAAATTATATCAATTT
Organism: Lactuca serriola; assembly: GCF_051521515.1. Taxonomy (NCBI): domain Eukaryota; kingdom Viridiplantae; phylum Streptophyta; class Magnoliopsida; order Asterales; family Asteraceae; genus Lactuca; species Lactuca serriola. The sequence continues at coordinate 44,078,186 of NC_136410.1, forward strand.
TAATATGCTATTATTCATAACCTAATCAGTTTAACACCTGTTGTGGAATTAAAAAACCTTATAATATTTTGTTCTCATCTATCTTGAACTTTTAACGGTGTTATGTAAAAATGGACTAATAGATGTACTCTTTTGACGATCGATATACCTCAAGTGAAAGGCTAACCCCATTATCATAGGGGATTTTGGGTTTTTATAACATATTGTGCAAATCATGTCATCATTCGTCATAGCAGGAACATATATAGTTTATTTATTTATTTATTTTGAAAGAGAGGAATATATAGAGTTTTCGGACTATAAACTAAAATAACAAATTATCTGTAGACATATGGGCTCTTCAAGTATTGAACATGCATGGCTAGCATACTAACATATATTTTCATATTTTGAGTTATTTTAACTACTTAACCCGAAATGGAATTAACAAAACTATCACCGATATTTATAATCACGTATATTTAACTAATTAACAATTTAGGAAATAATGCAACCATATATAGACAACTAATTGCCAATATGTGGCAAGTAGATATATAAGGGGTGTTTGGTTAAGCTTATGATTTTTCATAAGCCCTTTTCAACTTATAACTTATAACTTATAAGCTAATAAATTAGGAGGGAGTTACTTATAAATTTTGACTTATTTCCGATATGACATCTTGATAAGTTATTTCTATCCAAACACTCATTTTAACTTATATCGGCGTGGAACTGGTAATAAGTTAAAAAATAAGCTTAAATAAGCTTAGCCAAACACCCTCATAAAGAACGACATGATAAGCTATGTTAAAAAATATTTGTAAGTTATATTGGTTGGTCGTCGTTTACTAGGATCATATTTAATGGGAAGTAATTTATAAAAATAACAGAAAGATTAATGACAAAAGCAACAATGAGGAAAAATAAAAACCTCAAATGATGAAGGTAAGAATTTAAGAGATTTAATTAATGAAGCTAACTTGGCATATGAGTCGATCGAATGGGAAAAAAAATAAACTAGATTTTGTGGTGCTACCTCAAATGTAACCCGTAGAGGCTTGTTAATGTACATTGTTTCTCTAGCTTGTCACTAGTTTTTTCTTTATGTATTGCTTTCCATCCTAAAAAAAAACACATAACAAATTCTTTATGTTTGTCGGGATTGGATGCAGTACCACAAGATATCAAAGAGATACATGGATCATTCAAGTCTTGAAAAAGATTCAAAGAAATAACAATTTCTGCACTATATAATGAACTTAGAACATACTCCCGGTTGCGATCACGGAATGAATTATCCACTCATAAGTGGCGAAGATGCAGAAATAGAGTCATTGATGAACATGCTTCCAATGCTAAAGAAATTCTTCAATCTTGATGAATAAGGCTGAGGAAGTGGTGTCACATTCCTTTATTTTACCAGACTCCAATACCACACACAATGAATGTTATACCATGAAAAGAGAAAATAGAAAGAATATATATATATATATATATATATATATATATATATATATATATATATATACACACACACACACACACACATGCAGAGATGAAGAGTGAGAGAGAGGAGCACTCCCTCATTTTGCCGCACAACCCAAACCGCATAGGAGGGGCGGTGTTTGCTACAGTAAAACATGTCACATAAGCTCTTACCGCACTCCACTCCCTCTAGTCTAAGGATTTGATCTTGATGAAATATGGATTAGAAGTATTTAGGGAAGGATTTAGAACTGTTGGAGGCTATAACAAGTATGTCAAAACATCTAGAGACCGTCGATAAATGATGAGGCAAACTTCCCTTTTTTTTTAAGGCTTCTCAAATATGGAAAGTAGGGTAACTCATGGTGGTGGCATCCTAGTATGTTGGATAATATGTTGCATACCATTTTTGCATGCTCTTTAAATTCTTTGTTTTACACGGAAAATGGATGAAAAAGTCGGGCATCCTACGTAGTATCCTAGGATGTCGGAAGCCTATGGTTTTTATGTCAAATGTCTGTTTTCACCAAAAGCATTACAAAATCATTGGTTGTCCTAGAGAGGCATCTAGAATGCATACTTCTAAGGTAATTTCGATGATAATGGTAGAACTGACATAAACTTAAAATACTAAAGTGGTAAATAATTTTGCCTCTTTCCACAATATAGCTATAATTAATTATGGTAAAAAATTAAATCAATTAATATTCCGTAAATTAAGCATATTAGTTTAACCCTATAACAACATCATATATCATCACCATCTTCACCTACGTAACACATACCTCTGTATCATCCATCACCATCATCTCACCACCTTTAGTAGAAGGGATTATGAATCATCTACACCCATGTACCATTCAACCAAATCAGGTTATCCTTTCATCGTCACAAGAACCAAAGAAACCCCCAAACAATCCCATCATACCTTGATGCCTTTGATTAGCACTTCCCGGGGAAGAAACAAATGTTTGAACCAATATGGGTTGTTATTAGGTCAATGAAGCAACTCGACAAAAGGTGTATGGGAAGATTTTCTTACCAGGTTTCAATTCTTCTCTAATATTCTTGATTTCTTAATAACCAAAATGATTCTATCCATGCTTTATCTCTATGAGAAATCACCGACATGAGTGGGTTGATTCCAAATTTGATTATGTATAAGTATCTGACCGGTTTGCTTTGTAACAATGAGGAAATCTATAACACCTACCAAGTTGCTCGATGAAATGCCTTTCAATGGAGTTTTCTATGATTCCCAAACCTACAACATAATTTTCGAATGTCTGATCAAGAATAAGAAGGTGAAGGAAACATGAAACTTTTTCTTGGATTCATTAAGAAGGAACAACCTCTAACCCCTTTAAATTTTGCATCTGCCATCTCAATTTTAGGCTCGGTTAGAAGCTATCATGGTTTGTTATTTTGCGCATCACACATATTTTTTAATAAATATGTTTTTTGTTTAATTGTTTTACTTAATAAACAAACCAAAATACTTTTTAAGGGAGCCAGGGACTTCCTTGGCTTTTGGGGTTTCCAATAAGATGATTCTAATCGCATTGAGACTTATTTGATAACCTATAATGAGATATATGCCTGATCGGTTAATAAATCTCCCTGGCCGAACCCTTAAAGAGGCCATCCGACTGAACCTAAAAGGGGATTCTCAGACTACCGAACCTGGGCATAAGTAATGGTGTATCGAATTACTTGGACAAGACGAGTGAAGGCCGAACCTATCGAAAGAAAGGTACATCAAGTAGTAATACGATCAAGAAAAATGCACTTCGATATACACAATAACTAGTTGTAGCATACCATTAAAGCTAATCACAATACTTAGGATCTATCAGACGTGACTAATGACTTAACCTAAGTACAATCTTTGGTACCTTTGACCTTTGTTGCATTAATGACAATTAGACTTGAGCCTTCTCGGCCTGGAAAGGCGATGATTCCCAATGTAAGACGTATAAAGGAGAGAAAAAGTACGCAAACACAAATACTCTTGCTCAATTAATCGAATTAAAATCTCGATCATCGACTAGTTTAACCATTAGAGTGTTCTCCTGGGACCCATTCCCAGTGAACTCCTGATTGGTTGTGTTATATTTCAGGTACAAAGTTTTGGGTTTCTTTGACCCCATTAGGTCTGGGACCTTCATTGAGATCGAAAACACTAAGATTCATCATGTGGTGTCATCCATGGGACCATGCAACAAATGGTCACTTGTAACGATCTGATCGTCGACACCAATTCGATTACAAGAATGTAAACTCTAAAACCTCTTACAAGAATGTTACAAATAACAATGGTAGTAAGAAACAAAGATTTAGGAGGACCTTCTGTCCCATAAGTGCAAGTTGAAGGAAGTAAAGAAGATTTCATGAATGAAATGCAAGAGATGGAAGAATACGATAGGAAGAAAAGGCAAACCAAAAGAAGAATGTTGAGAAAAATCGGGAGTATGTGTCAGTTAGAACGTACAACTTTAGTGATTCTGAAAGTAGAACAATAAAGGATTGGAAAAATCATGGAAAGGTGAAAATGAGGAAAAAGCGAAGGATGGAACAAGAACGAAGGTAATACAAAACGTGATGGAAGTTAAAGAAGAGCCTTCAAAAGATTAAATTTTAGAAACCCATTTACAGATGATATTAACGAAACACCTACTCTGGTGGTGCTTAAGGGACCCAAAGTTAAACCATACGACGACACCGAAGATCCTAATGATCATGTTTCAAACTTCCAATGGGCTATCAAGATGACCTCCATAGATCCTAAACTATGGAGTCTCTACTTTGCGTGAACGTTAGATGGGTCGGCACGATACTGGCTGGCTAGCTTACCGACAAAGAGTATTGGTAGCCTTGAAGAGTTGTGTATGAAGTTTCGCAGCAACTTTATACACCAACAAAGATTCCAACAACAAACACATGCCATATTTTCTTATAGGCAGCATAAAGGAGAATCAAATAAGGCATATTTCAAACGATTCAATGAGATAAGTAGGAAAGGAGTAGCAATATGTTGAAAATATGATAAGGAAGGCAAATAGGTTCCTCATACAAGTGGATGAATGTGTAGAAAAGGTTGGGATAGATAGAAGAGCAATGACTTGAGAAGAGAAATGTGCCCCACAATATCATAATACCTCTTTGGGAGTATTCTATTGAATACTAAAAATGCGAAGGTTTGGTCATATAAGAAGAAAATGAGGTGGAGTCAGGTCCGTCCCATATAAATAAGAGACGTTTGAAGTACACCCTCAAAGGAATTTGGGAAAAGAAAATGGTGGAAACATCCAAAAAAGATACCCTCGGGATCCTACCTAATATTACAATTTTCATAAAAAGTTAGGCCACACCACTGTCAACTGCGAAAGCCTGAAAAGAGAAAAAGATAAGAAAAAAAAATAAAGCGAAAAGAGATCCCAGCAAAAAAGAAAGACGAAGTGGTCTATGATGCATAAGTGATTATGATTAGAGGAGAATGCAGTAGAATATCCATAAAGAAGAGGAAATGGACCGGTATTGAATTCACAAACAGTGACACGATACCATCGAACCATCAAGGGACTGAACCTCTCATCATCAAAGGTTCAGTCGGTAAGACATTGATTCACAAGATATATGTGGATAACAGAATTTCCGTCAACATCATATACGAGCATTACATATCACGACTATCAAAAGATGACAAAGAGTTTGTTAAACTAGCGACATCGAGCGAGATAGGCTTCAAGGGGCAATCAGTGTGGCTGAAAGGGAAGATTTCGCTCCCCTTCACATTGGTATATTTTAAATATGGTTTGAAGAAAAGAATTATAACTGAGTTCCTCAAAATCAAGGCTCCTTTGCCATATAATATGTTCTTAGGAAGGACTGACTTATGGCAGTTGCAGGCAATATCTGATGGGTTTTGAGAATAACATACAAATTCTATGTGTGCATGCAACCCTAATATTCCCGATCTATGTTTGTCTAATTGAACATACAATATTTGATCAACTATTGGGAAAACCTAGGAAGCATCTAGTAACTTAAAAATTTACAACAAGAGATAGAAAACTAACCTTTGAATGGTATGAGGTAATAACAAACAATTACTTGTTGTTGTAAAAGCTTGAGAACTAATGTCACAAGTGTAACACCTCTATTGGCTCACAAACACACTTAGCAAGAGGATGATATATGTGAGAGGAAGAGGAAGCTTCAGATTTCGACCATTCTTCTAGGGTTCTGGAGTGCCCGAAATCAAGAAGGGGGTGCAGATCTGTAACACTCTAAATTTTCAAATAAAATTTTCATTTTTAAATTCACACAAAACACAGTTAACACTTCTCAAAACCCAATTTTGTAAATTGTTCCAAACACAAAAAAATAAATTGTTTAACATTGTCCCAGAAAACTCCAAAAACACAATAAACTAGCTGGTGTGTACAATCATGTCGGCGCCTTCCTGCGATCCTGAGACGTACCCGAAACACATTTCACACAACACTACAAGCACAAAGCTTAGTGAGTTCCACAAAATATCACACACAAATAATTAGCCTCTCATGTCTATACCTCGATAAGGACCCTCCGGTCATGTGTCTCAGTGAAGACCCTCCGGTCTCACAGCTCAGGTTGGACCCTCCAATCCAGTATCTCAATAAAGACCCTCTGGTCTCACAACTCGGCTTGGACCCTTCGGTCCTAACTCAGTAAGGCACAAAATAATATACAACATAAATCACAAAGACAGAATGCATAATATCACATAACTCAGTAAGCACGTAAGACCCACCGTCAATAACTCAGATAAGACCCTCTAGTCGCACAGTAATTACCACTCAGGTAAGTATAGTGAGAAGACTCACCTCGTCGGTAAAGCAAGTATGTCTCATACTCAACGGTCGGTCTAGACTCCGCCTACATATATCATAATCATCTCTAATTAACAATTCATAACAACATATCTAAAGATGTTAAGCTAGCCCCCTTTACAAATTCTCAAAAGGATAAAAGACCATTTTACCCCTCCATGGCCTCCAATGTCCAAACCTTGACCAAACCCTAAAAGTCAACGGAAGTCAACAGTCCATGTTAACCCAACTTGTTGAGTGCATCTATGTGATTTGCGAGCTTCTCCTGTTCTTAGAAAATCGGGAAAAATCCAACTCAACTTGCCGAGTTGTCTCACCAATTCGTCGAGTTTGTACAATGTCCAGGATAACAGGGGAAACCCTAACTAACTCGTCGAGTTGGCTCACCAACTCATTGAGTTCCTTCACACCTTTCTCTCATTAAGACGCTTTTTAGCTAGACTAAATCCCCAAACTATAGATCTAGCATTCTAAGGTTGGAATACCACGTAAGGCTGCAAGCTTTACGTCCATGCATTGAATCTAGGGCTAAGTTTGCCAAAACAAAGCTTAACAAAGGGTTTAAGGCATGGAAGCTGGCCAAAGCTTGAATCTTTAGGCCTAAGGGACCTAGTATTTTCTAGATCTGAAGTCTCGTCTTCAAATCATGCTCAAACAACTAAATGACTCAAAAAGAAGGTAGAAATAGCCACAAACTCTCAAATGGAGATCTCTAACAAACAAGTGATCATGGTAATAACTTTTACCTCCAAATGGCCGTTAACACTGAATGAATGCTAGATCCAAATACTTCTTCTCGTTCCAAGCCTTTTGCTCCTCAAGTTCCTTCAAAGAATGCACCAAAACACACACTCTTAGCCTTACTCTCTCTCTCTCTCTCACAGTGGAAGATAGCTCGATTAGGTTTTCTCTCAGGGTGATAAGGTGATGGGGGAGGCAGAATAGAGGGCTTAAGGTCCTTTAAATAGGGAGCAAACCCTGAAAATTAGGGTTTTCATGCTCATCTCCTACTCATCGAGTTGACTCTAAAATCCATGCGGCTATCTCATTCTCTACTCGTCGAGTTGGGGCCTCCAACTCGTCGAGTTGCCCTGTCAAAATGAGTATAAAATAATTTAAATTATACCTTGGAGTCGTGATGTTATAAGATCCTTATATAGCTGACGTATCTTAGAGCTAGAGCTAGGGTTTGCTGGAGGAAACCCTAATTCTTTAGCTTAAGGCCTAAGCAACCCATTGACTCCCTATCCAAAGGCCTTGGACGAAAATTCTAGGGCATCCCTAGAAGTTTTTGTCCAACCCTTCTAGGGTGGTCCAAGAGCCCAAATCCACAACTATCAATAGATTGCTAAATAGGCCCTACAGTTTTTAATCAATTCATTTCATCCCAAAATTAATTCCAAATTAATTTCTGATTAAATATTAATTAAATAATATGATTTCTAATTAATATAATATTTCCATAATACATTAATAAATAATTTATTACAATTTATTAGTCAAATAATAAATTATTCCTCTTTCTCAATAGGTTATCCTGTTTACTTGCTAGTATGAAAGCAACGCAAAAGGATTGTGCTACTATCAATTCAAGTTCATACCAAATATAGTTATGGGCTTAGACACCTAATCCAACAATATCCCACTTGGATAAGTATAATAAATATAGTTGCAAGTATAACATGAAAAACTGACTAGCAAATTGTAGCTCTCAAAGCCGCTGTCAAACTCTGACCTAGTCAGTTACGTGTCCTAAGATAAGTGATCATATAATCCTCCGTTCTGCAAGATATCATGTGGACAAACGACATGGAACAAAATCAATCTTATTTTCCAATATTTTTTTCCCAATTTCCAATTTGTAATGACAAAGAACTACTAATCGAACACATCAATTTAGTCTTGGTCGGGCCCGACACTATAAGTCAACACCAAATCATCGAGGGGCCTAAGATATCGCTTTTCCCGTTAGGTAAAAAGGAACATATAAACTTTGACTTATATGCTTGCACTATTTACTCATCAAATCATACACAACAATACGTTTTTTAACATCTAGTTATGGATGCGTTTACGCATTATCAATACACAACTAACTCGTAAACAACAACTCATATATCTCCATTTAAAGATTATATGATATTATTGTCTTCGAATTACTCGTGATAAATTCCATGAAGTAATTATCTGAGCGTGGGTTAATGCAGTACTTAAATTCTCCGTTTGAAAAGTACTTATGATTACTGCAGCAAACCATTGCTATGTCTAAACCCTTAGACAATTACAGTCTAATTCATGACAGTCGTAATTCACTACTTACTTCCAAAGTATGATCGACTGTGGATATTTGAATAATCTAATTATTCAGGAAGTAAAACATGCAAAATGAAACACAATAATAAACAATTGACAAAAGATAGTAAACAATACTCGTAAATAAATCTTCATTATTAAATCATCAAATATCAATTACATTTACGTTGTTACAAGTTTCTAAATATCTATTTAACCACTAAAACTAATATCATCTTTCAGACCAATTCTCCTTTCATGTTGAATGTGCTTAACCCTACTCAAACCCTTTGTGAGGGGATATGCAGGATTCTCTTCGGATGATACCCTCTTCACGACGAGGTGTCCTTCTTCTACTCTATATATGATAAAGTGGTATTTTCTGCTAATTTATCTAGAACTTCCATGATCTCTTGGTTCCTTTGTCAAGGCAACCACTCCTTCATTATCATAGAAAATATCCATTGGTTCCTTTATGGCTAGCACAATTCCAAGGTCTCCAATGAAGTTCTTCAACCATATAGCCTTCTTTGATGCTCCCCTTGTTGCAATGTACTCTGATTCACAGGTAGAATCAACCACCGTTTCCTGCTTGGAACTTTTCTAGGTTACAACTCCTCCATTAAAGGTAAACACCCTACCATATTGAGAACAGAAGTTGTCTATGTCTGTCTTAAAACTGGCGTCACTATACCCGGTAACTCTTAAGTCATCACTGCGACCAAGCACAAGGACCCATTCCTTAGTTCTTCGCAGATACTTAAGAATGTTATTGACTGATATCCAATGAGCTCTACCTGGCTTTCCATGATATCGACTAACCATGCACAAAGTAAAAGACACGTCAGGGCGAGTACATGTCATATCATACATGATCTATCCAACGACGGAAGCATATGGAACTCGACTCATTTCTGCTATCTCTGCATCAGTACTCGGACTCTGAGTCTTACTCAGTTTGGTATTACTTTGACTAAGTCTAATTAGTCTTTTACTCTTGTTTCTCAAGGTCCTTATTCCCATAATATAAGCAGCCTCTCCCAAATCCTTCATAGCGTAACACTTTTGAAGCCAAGACTTAACCTCTTGCAAGATTGGAATGTCGTTTCCTATGAATAGTATGTCATCAACATACAATACTATGAATGTGAGTATACTCCCACTAGCTTTTACATATACACAAGATTCATCCTCACTTCTAGAGAAACCAAACTCTTTGACTTTCTCATCAAAGCAAAGATTCCATCTATGCGAAGCTTGTTTCAATCCATCGATTGATTTCTCAAGCTTACACACTCTATTAGGGTATTTAGCACCCACAAAACCCTCTGGCTGACTCATGTAAACATCCTCAGCTAACTTTCCAATAAGTAAAGTGGTTTTGACATCCATCTTCCAGATTTCATAATCATGAAATGCAACTATGGCTAACATAACCCTAATAGATTTGATCTTAGCCACTGGTGAGAAGGTCTCATCATAGTCAACGCCCGGGGTTTAAGTAAAGCCCATCGCAACCAGTCGAGCTTTGAAAATGTGTACTTTTCCATCCATGTCGGTCTTCTTCTTGAAGATCCATTTGCACCCGACTGCCTTTCGACCTGGTACATTATCAACCAAATTCCAAACTTGGTTGTCATACATGGACTTGATCTCGCTATCCATTGCCTCTTTCCTTTTGGCAGATTCAAGGCCCACCATGGATTCCTTGTAGTTAGAAGGTTCATCCAAATTTACTAGTGAAATATCATTAATAAACGTATCACCATTTGTAATTATATGGAAACCATAAAACTCAGGTGATATTCTAACTCTACTGGAACGCTTAAAAGGTAACGACTCGTCAATTGGTTCAACTAGAATTTCTTCCTCAGGTTGAGCACTAGTATTAGAGGTTCCTTCATCGTTTGAATCTTGAATTTCTTGAAGATTAATTGTACTCCCACTGTCCTGTTGGCATATGAGCTCTCTCTCGCGAAAGACTCCCCTTCGTGATACGAAGACGAAGTTATCACTAGGTCTGTAGAACAAATATCCAAAGGACTTTTATGGGCATCCGATGAAAATACATCTCTTACTTAGAGTTTCAAGCTTGTCGTGAGTCTCTCGTCTAAAGAATCTTCACAACCCCAAACCCTGATATGTGCCAATGAGGGAACCTTCATTGTCCACATTTCGTGAGGTGTTTTGGCAACCTTCTTTGTTGGGACAATATTAAGAATGCGAGTGGAAGTCTCTAATGCATACCCCTAGAATGAGATTGGAAGTGAAGCATGACTCATCGTGGAACGAACCATGTCGAACAAGGTTTGATTACGCCTCTCAGCCACACCATTAAGTTGTGGTGTCCTGGGAGGTGAAAATTATGAAACTATTCCACATTCTGAGCATCTTTATCTTCCTATCAATTGATTCTTGACTTCTTGTTTGAACTCTTTGAACTTTTCAAAGATTTCTGACTTATGCTTGATTAAGTAGATATATCCATATCTACTATAATCATTAGCAAAAGTCATATAGTATCGATTTTCATGTCGTGTGGTGGATCTGAAGGGCCCACACACATCTGTGTGTATGAGATCCAAAAATCCTTCACCTCTTTCACAAGAACCAGTGAAAGGTTATTTAGTCATCTTTCCAAGTAAACAAGACTCACAGATATCATCCGAACTTAAGTAAAATGCTTCCAACACTCCATCCTTTTGAAGTTGGGCAATGCGTTTCTTGTTGACATATCCAAAACGACAATGCCACAAGCATGCTTAATCTAAACCATTAGACGAATCAATTTGCAAAACACTATTACTTAAATTGTCTACAACCATCACAGTTTCATACACGCCATCACAAGGTAAAGCTTCAAAATAGAATACACCATTTTTAAAAGAAGAAATAGATCCATTCTCATTATTAAAAGAATATCTAAAACCTTGTCTATATAAACCATGAAATGAAATGATGTTTCTCTTCATTTTGATAAATAACAATAATTGTTCAAATCTAAACACAACCCATTACTAAGCACTAAGTTATAAACACCAATCTTAGTAACCGGTGATGATCTATTATTGCCCATGATCAGGTTCATTCTCCCATGATCCACATCCCCACTTCTTCTTATCCCCTATAAGTCAGAACAAATGTGAAAAGCGCATCCTGTATCAACGACCCAAAAATGAGAATATGATGAGTTTTTGGATAAGATAGTGTAAATACCTACCGAGGTTGGCTTCACTTTGCCATCCTTTATGTCTTGCAAGTACTTGGGGCGGCTTCGTTTCCAATGCCCCTTATCATGGCAGTAAAAACAAGTGGCCTCCTTAGGATCAGAGGCAAGAGGAGCCTCAAAACTGGATTTTCCTTTGGGTCCATTGTTTGAGGACACTGCTTGGGACTTTCCCTTCCAATTCTGTTTAGGAAGAGCATCCCTCTTCTTCCCTTTTCCTTGCCCAATATTCGATAAAGGAGAAGTAGCACGAGTGAATGCAATACTCTTTCCCTTCATTCCATTTTCAGCAGTTCTTAGCAAGCTCCGAAGTTGAGTCAATATGGTCTCTTGGTTGTTCAAATGATATGTCATGACGAACTGATCATAACAACTGGTAAATGAGTGCAAGACTATGTCAATAGCCAATTCCTCATCGAAGTTCACATTGAGCTTCAGCAAGCATTCCACATATTGTTGCATACATTGTAAGTGGATTGTGACAGACTCTCCGTCCTTCACCTTGCTGGTAATGGGGGACTTTAATACCTCGTATTTCTCTTGACGAGTTCGTTGATGGTACTTTTCTATCAAGTCCTTGCTCATCTAATACAAACAGTAATCCTCATAGAACCTTTGTAGCTCAGGAGTCATAGTACCATCATGATGCAGGCCACTTTGGTAGCATCATTTCAATGTCTCCTATACCCAGCTAGTTGTTTAGGATTAGTTTTTGTTTCATCAATCTCGACGAGTTCTTTTTCAAGAACATACTCCTTGTCCTCGAAGCGTAGAGCCATTTTGATATTTCGCATCCAATCATTATAATTGGTTCCATCAAAGGTGACTTTTGAGCAGATGCTCAAGAGCGAGAAGTTGTTAGAGGAACTAGAAGCATTGTTGGAAGTTGACCTCTGAAAAGAAGAAGGACAAGTTTTGGTTAGATAAGAATAATCCTTAATATAACACCCAAATGAAATATTAAGGCTAGGATGCAACTAAATAATTCACAATTATGAAAAGGGATGACGTAATCTAATTGTAATTTATTTAAAGGTAGGTAAATGACGATTTACCAATTTCACCACCAAAAGCGAAATTTAAATGAATTAGGTTTTATATGAAATTCCTAGATCTTTTGAGATTCATTGAAGTATTCAATGACATGTTTAATCTCAATTATGCTCTTCCATTTGTGATTGGGATACCGAGGATCACAAGCAAGATGTGAATAACCATGCAAATTAGCTTGGTACTCCCGATGTCATTTATCATCTAATAAATGTGTTCGCTAGCCACACAATGCTCCATTAATCAATGATAATTTACAAGACACCCATTGCCACCCATTATTAGTCCATATTAGTGTGCCGATTAACCACACACGCTCCACTAATGACTTATATAAAGTGCAATGTGCAATTTCATCGATTAGCATCAAATTCACATTTTTCCTAAAGTAACTAAGTTTGGGAATTTATTGAAAAACATTTAGTTACTTTATTATTTTCATTATACTTATTAATGAGAATTAAGTATCGTATCAACCCCATTTGGCTAACGACCGTCCACCAATCAAGGAAACATTGGGTGAGAGTGGACACCCATTCAACCGCCATTTTATAAACAATTTCCTTATACCTCCTTATAGATCGGCTTTGTGAATGAGGCGTAGTAGCGGTTTGACTGACTCGTCTTATACATATAGTAAGCATTAAACTTTTAATTTTACATAAAGTATAAGGTGTATTTTAAACATTTCAAAATACTAGGGTTATTAATTATTTAAATTCCGAAATTAAAACAATTTAATTTAATTTAAAGTTTAATCCCAACAAATATTTGACAATAATTATAAGTACAATTAATATTCAAATTAATAATTTTAAACATTAAAAAATTAATATATTAAGCACAAAGTAATTAATTTAGTCAAATATTTATCTCTTAACTTTTAGGCATTTAATTTATCACCAAATATTTATCAAAATCAAATTTGGAAGATAAACATAACAAGCATTTATCTCTTTTAACAAAATTAGGTAGATTTGATACAGATTGTCGGATATGTACTAAGCTCATGTCGTGAGCCATATTGCTCACGTCGTGAGGAGCAGTTTTTCGAAAAAATGATTGTTTTTGCTTGATCAAATTACCAATTTGCAATCAATTCAATTAGAAAACAAAACCTAGGCTCTGATATCACTGATGGGTTTTGAGCATAACATACAAATCCTATGTGTGCATGCAACCCTAATGTTCCCGATCTATGTTTGTCTAATTAAACATACAATATTTGATCAACTATTGGGAAACCGTAGGAAGCATCTAGTAATTTCGAAATTCACAACAAGAGATAGCAAACTAACCTTTGAATGTTATGTAGTAATTACAAACAATTCCTTGTTCTTGTAGAAGCTTGAGAATTAGTGTCACAAGTGTAACACCTCTTATGGCTCACAAACACACTTAGCAAAAGGATGATATATGAGAGAGTAAGAGGAAACTTCATATTTCAGATATTCTTCTAGGTTTCTAGAGTGGTCGGAATCAAGAGGGGGTGCAACTCCTTATATAGTTGAGGTAGCTTAGAGCCAAAGCTAGGGTTCGCTGGAGGAAACCCTAATTCCTTAGCTTAAGGCCTAAGTATCCCATGGACTCCCTATCCAAGGCCTTGGATGAAAATTGTAGGGCCTCCCTAGAAGTTTTCGTCCAACCCTTCTAGGGTAATCCAAGAGCCAAAATCCAAACCTATCAATAAATTCCTAAATAGCCCCTGCACTTTTTAATTAATTCATTTAATCCCAAAATTTATTCCAAATTAGATTTTGATTAAATATTAATTATATAATACGATTTCTAATTAATATATTTTTTCCATAATACATTAATAAATCATTTATTACAATTTATTAATCAAATAATAAATTCTTCCTCTTTCTTAGTAGGTCATCTCGTCTAGTTGCTAGTATGAAGGCAACCCAAAAGGGCTGTGCTACTATAAATTCAAGTAAATACCAATTATAGTTATGAGCTTAGATGCCTAATCCAACAATATCTTCCATGGTACATTATTTGTTGAAGTTCCCAACCGAAGGAGGCACAATCACATTAAGGAGCATAACGTTAGTTCCATAGGAAAGGAGCCATGGCACATAACAAGTCGGGGAGCAAAAAGAAGCAAGTCCGACGGCGGACGAAGAAAAAATTGTGATCAACCATAAACATGCTGAAGAGGCAATTCAAGTAGTCTCGAGACTTTTGAACCATCTCAGGATAGGGTTAATAGACCTTTTAAAAAGATATGCAGACGTATTTTCATGGAAGCCTGAGGATATGACAGGCATCCCAAGATCTATAATTGAGGATCATCTGAATACCAATCCTCAACATGCACAAATTAAATAAAAGAATTGGGGAATGGAAAAAAAGAAATGTAATAGTATCAAAATAGGTGGAGGATCTGGTATAGGCTGGAGTTGTGAGAGTTACGCAGTTTCCTAAATGCATTGCAAATCATGTTTTGATTTAGAAAAGCGATAGGATAATGTGAATGTGCGTCGATTTCACAGACCTAAACAAGGTTTGCCCAAATGACAGTTATCCCCTGCCGGAAAAAGAATAAAATATAGAGTCATTAGGAGATACAAGTGGAAATCTCTTTTGGATGCATACAACGGATATCATCAGGTCCGAATGGAAAAGGATGCTGAAAATAAGACAACATTCCATACTAAAAAAAGGAACTTTTTATTATCGAAAGATGTCGTTCGAACTAAGAAATGTAGGAGCGACTTATCAGAGGTTGGTTGATCTAGTTTTTGAGAAGCAAATTGGAAGAAATGTTGAAGTATATGTAGATCACATGGTCATTAAGAGTAAAGAAGATCAAAATTTCCTGGAGGATGTGAAAGAAACATTGGGTCGGCTGTGTGAGACGAACATGAAGCTCAACTCCAAAAAGTATGTGTTTGGGACCCCAAAAGGGAAATTATTAGGACATATCGTGACTAAATCCAAAATTTAAGCCAAAAAATATAAGGTTTAGGATGTAATAAGTATGAAAACTCCAAAGTCAATAAAGGAGGTACAAAGTCTAAATGACAAGCTGGTTGCTTTAGGGAGATATCTTTGGCGAAATTGAAAGAACAATCCTTAACTTTCTTTGGGTAAATGAAAAAACATGTGGGGACGAATGATATCACATGGACAAAGGAGGCCGAAGAAGCATTTGTAAGGCTGAAAAAGCATTTACAAACCCTTCCGATATTAGGGGGTTCGATAGTGAATAAGCCATTAATCGTATGTTGTATATCTCTCAACAAACAGATAAGCCATAAGCACAATGTTGACTGCAGAAGGGGACAAGAAGCAAGTTCCAGTTTATTTTGTTAGTTGGATACTTCAGGGGATAGAGTTAAAGTACTCACTTATAGAGAAATTTACACTATCTCTAGTCCAAACAGCGAGACAATTGCGAACGTATTTTCAAGCTCATCTCATTACAGTATTGACTGATCAACCGATAAGGCAAATCCTGATGGAACAAAAAAATTTCGTACAAATTACCAAATAGGAAATAGAGCTGGGGGAGTACGATATCTCATACAAGCCTAGTGTTAGCATCAAAGCTCAGGCACTTGCAGACTTCTTGACTGTGATGCCTCAAGAAGAAAAAAAAACAGATGTGTATATTATAAAAGAGCCAAGTTATAGAACTACCTCCAAAGAAACCATGTTCAGTTGCCTATGGATATTATACATAAAAGGAGCATCTAGTCGAGACGGTTGGGAGATGGAATCATTTTGATGAGCCCTACATCGGAAAAAGTGACATACATATTGTGCTTTGATTTCGAATCTTCAAATAATGAGGCATAGTATGAAGCACTGATAGTCAGGTTACAGTTAGCTCTTAGTATGAACATATTGGAAATAAACGCGTTTGGAGATTCCATGTTAGTAGTCAACCAAAGTAATTGAATGTATGAGGCTAAGGAAGAGAACATCAAGAAATATCTGGCTAAAGCAAAGGAAATAGTCAAGTAGTTCAAAACATTTTAAATTACACTAGTTCCTAGATCCAAGAACAAAGAGGCAGGTGCCTTAAATAAGAAAGCTTTATTAGTATGGGATCATGTAACACCCGGTTTTCTAGGTACTAATTTAATACTTTCATTTTTTAGAACTGGGGTTGGCTACGACGTGGTGGTGAAGATCACCACGACATGGAATCCATTTATAAGATCACGTATTATTTGAGTCGCCATGCAATGGCCGCGACGTGGTGACGAAAGAATGCAAAACCCTAAATTTTTGGGATTAAGGCCATATTTAAAGGAAGTGATGGCTAGGGTTTCCTCCACCCTCAGCCTCCATCGCCTCCTAAGTGCTCTTGATTAAATCTTAGCCTCGTTGCATGATTTTGAGATTATTTTTGGTGTCTTTATGATCTTGGAAGGAAGAAGAAGGAGCTTCTAGTGCAAGAATCCAACAAGCAACTCATCTCCATTCTTTTGTGCATCTTCTGAACTCTTTGTAAGTCCTCAAGTTTTCATCTTTTTGGTTCCTTCTTTCTAGATCTTTGTTTTGATGCTTGTTCTTCATGGTTTTGTTGATTTGAGTGGAATGATTCAATAAAGTTTGCAACTTTACTGATCCTTGAGGTCCCAAAATAGTTAGGTGCTTCAGATCTAAATTGTTATGAGGTTTTAAAATTCATACATGGGGTTGTGACCCCATTTCTCCCATTTTGACTTAAATACATGAATGACATGCATTGGGCATGCGTGTCCACAGAGTAATGACTTTTATGGTCCCTTATGAGGCAAGGATGCATTCTGGAAGGTTTGAGAAAAGAACTTTATGTGTTAAGAGCTTAATCAATTAAGATGTCTTCAGATAGAACTCACGACGTGGCATGATGTTCGCCACAACATGGTAAGTGAAGGTATCACAACTATTTTGTTGGTTTGCTTCCACGGTGTGGTGACATGTATTCCATGACAATATGGTGGAGCTGGTCACAACTGGGTTGGATATCCATGATATGGTCAATGGTTGGCCATGACGTGCTGAACTTTGACTTTGACATGAATGACTTTTGGTAAAAGTAGTAATTTGGAGAGTAGACTAAGAGGTTGACCTTATATGATTCTTTAGGTGGTGTGTAGAGCCAGCCTTCCTACTGTACAAGTTGTAGTCTATTCGACTTCTAGTGTGAGGTGAGTTTTCTCATTATACTATGTAGGATGCTAGATTGTCTTTATTACTCTTGCATGGAAGACCATGGGAGGACCATGAAACTTATGTGAAAGACCATGGCAGGATCATGGAACTTATGTTAAAGACCATGGGAGCACCATGACATTTGTATTAAAGACCATGGCAGGACCATGGAAATCGTACGAAAGACTACGAGAGGACCATAACAACTAAGAGTGTAAGAGGACTGTAGCAATGGGTGATTGTAAGACTATGGGAGGACCACCACATTCACATGTTCTTTACTAATTGTATGGTATGTAGTCTTTTGGGGAACTCACTAAGCTTTGTGCTTATGGTTTTATGTTTGAATATTTCAGGTACTTCTAGTTCCAAAGGGAAGGGCCCGACTTGATCGCATTACATCACCCATAGTTTTCACACTCTCTTTCATGACCCATTTATGATGTTTTGAGAATACATTATACTCTGATTATCTTTATGAATAAATGAGTAAATGAATGGTTTGGTTGTTTGAAAAACGAAATTTTTATCTAGTATTTTTGTGACGTTACATATCACTTAACCAAAAAGGTACTCGTAGAAAACTTATCAAAGAAGAGCATCGATGAAGAGCCAACACATGTATTAGAAGTACAGGACGGGACATGCTCTTAGATGAGGATGTTTATACAATAATTTCAGAATGGTGCATTACCCATTTGTAAGAAAGAAGCAAGACGGATACAAGTTAATGCACCAAATTATACCATGCATGCATTAAGATTATACAAAAAGGGTATTCAAATCCATGGCTTAAATGTTTAAGCAGGGATGAAGGTGGAGGTGTGACCCAAGAGATACATGACAGAGTTTGCGGAGCACATGTAGGGCTAAAAGTGGTTGTCCAAAAGATACTAAGAACGAGATTCTTCTTGCCTACCTTAACCAAAGACACAAATGTATTTATCCAAAAGTGTTATAATTGCCAAATGCATTCCAATATCCCGACCTTACCTTTGACGACACAAACAAGCCTAATTAACCTATGGTCGTTCCTATAGTGGGGCATCGATATTATCGGCCCGTTCTTGGAAGCTGTGGGTAAAGTGATTTTTTTTAATTTTAGTGGTGGATTACTTCACTCAATGGGTCGAAGCTGAAGCCTTAGATGATATATTAGGGATAAAGATCATTTAGTTTGTATGGCGATGTATAGTGTGTCGATTTGGGCTGCTGCAGGTGATCATAAGTGACAATGGAAAACAATTTATAAATACCCACTCAAGAAGTGATGTCAAGGCAGGGAGTAAAAAAAAGTTTGTGTCAGTAGCACACCCCCAAGAAAATGGGCAAGTGGAACTCACCAACTAAATGATCACAAAGGAAGTTAAAAGAAGATTGTGAAAATCTAAAGGAAATTGGTTGGATGAATTGCAACTTGTTATATGGTCTTATAGAACAACTACTCGGACACTAACGAAGGAAACTCCCTTCAGTTTGCTATACGGAACTGAAGCAGTTATCCATGTCGAGGTCAACATGCGAACGACAAGAACTTCCATCATAGATGTAGAAGCAAATGAGATAGGCTTACGAGTAAGCTCGATCTTATTAGAAGAGTGACGTTATGAAACAAATACTCTTGCTCAATTAATCGAATTAAAATCTTTATCATCGACTAATTTAATCATCGAAGCGTTCTCGCAGGACCCATTCTCGGTGAGCTCTTGACTGGTTGTGTTATATTTAAGGTATGGAGTTTTGGGTTTCTTTGACCCCATAAGGTTCGGGACCTTCATTGAGACTGAAAAACTTAGATTCATCATGTGATATCATCCATGGGACCATGCAAGAAACGGTCACTGGTAGCAGTTTTATCGTCGACACCAATTAGATTACAAGTATGTAAACTCTAAAACCTATTACAAGAATGTCACAGATAACAATGGTAGTAAGAAACAAAGATGTATGAAGACCTTCTGTGACAAATAACAACGGGCGATTGTAAGATTGTGGGAGGACCACAACATTTACATGTTCTTTACTAATTGTATGGTTTGTGATCTTTTGGGGATCTCACTAAGCTTTGTGTTGGTTTTTTCTTCAAAAATTAGTTTAAAAAAGCATAAGATTGAGCAATGGAAGACTTTAAAAATAGAATAAACATAAAAAAATTTATACCCACCAAGGATCCTCTTGAAAATTTAGAAAGATTTAAACAAGAAATAACAACCTTTGTAGTTCTTCGAATCCTCTTGGGAGGCTTGGAAGTTGACGAAGAATGATGAAATTTAAAGACACCAACAATGGCTCAACTTGATGTAGATGATAGTCTAAAATCTTAACTATTAAGCTTGAAGTTCATAACCAAAGTATGAACTTCAAGAGAGTAAAAATTCAAGTAACTTAAACTCTTGATCTTCAAAAGCAAGAGAGAATGAGGGAGATAGAGAGGATTTCAAAACTATACTTGAAAAAATGAAAATTTTCTCACTTCATAAAGCTAATTCTTTATCCTTATGTCCTTAGCACTTTAAGCATATCATGTCCCCAAAAGTCTAAGTGTTCCCCCATGCTTTAGACATGTCTTACGTTCCATTTGTTTAATCAAAAGCCCATAACTTTTCTAGCATATAGGAAGTCATGGGTTTGACTAATAAAAGAAATAGAAAGTTTGTGAATTTTATAAACTCTTTTATAAAATATAAACCTTAACTTTTTGGTAAAACACAAAAGAGTCTTTACGGTCCAAAATGTTGTACATGACTTAATAAATCATACCATATGATATATATTATGTTACTTGCTAATGAAAATTAGTATTTTCATGAAATAAATAATTTCCAATTAATTATAAGAGTTTACTAAAAATTTATTAAAATCAATTTCTAATAAATAGCCAATTGTATCAAATTGTTGTTAGTGTGACCCTTTAGTATCATATGTTAATTAGCAATATCACTTTAAGATGATTCTCGAGCATACTAAATCTTTCAATCTTACACTTGTGCAAGACTCATATTAGACTGATATAGATAGTGGTGAACGTCTAACAACATTTCACTGCCCCCATCAACATATGAGTTTGTGCCATTCTATCATCGCCCAATTACCAAAAAGCTTAAAGCTACATTTGGTGTATCAGGTAAGTTTATCAGTTATCCCTTTGTCACAGACAACATCTTAAACATGAGATGCGAATTTCAATAAATCTCATTTAGTGTTCAACTTTTGGTAAGGCACCTTAGATGGCTAACTCTCAACACATAAGAGGAACAAATTCCATCTTGACTACATAAGCCTCTTGCATAGTTCATACCATACCTGAAAAAGGCTTTTATAATTGCCCGGTTAAGGACCAACGTTTGACCATATCTAAGCACAACACTCCCTACACTTAAATCTCATTATGTATCTCAGGTGTTAAGGATACAAAGATGGTACCTTTTAATCAAGTATCATTCATGATAGCGATCCATGATATAATCTTGATGCGGGTTAGTTCAATGATAATTCTCTGACATGTACCTATGAAACTTGGTTACAACCCATTACCTACCTTCATCGAGTGAAAGTCAACCAATCCAATTCATATTAGTCTTATTTCATAATTTATCCTATAATTATAATCGACTATGAACTTTTAGAATAATAAGATTATTCATTGATTAAAAATGTTAATATAGAACACAACAAGTATTGATGTTATGATTATATCCTAGTATGTCAAAACATTATATAATAGTTGTTGTTACAATGTTCCAATATCCAAATACTAAATCCAAATCAAAATCCCATTTCTAGAACAATAAATTCTTATGGCTGAAGTGTAACCATTCATACTTAGCTCAAAAGAAGGAATTTATTAATGGGTCAACAAAAATTAATTTGTGTGAATTCTAAGAATACTATCATCTCCATATTTGACTTTACTCTTGATATAGTCAAATATCTTGGATTATATGATCGGCTTTGTCTCGTAACATAAAGTCTCTTAGCTCAATTAAGTATAATCTCGAATTCATAAAGATTTCTATGTGATCCTTGAATGGTAGAGATCAACATAGTTTTTCAATGAACTCATTCATCCAATCATACTACATTTAAACTTCTAATGTAGTGTACTCTTATTGTAACACTTGGATATTGGTAAGTTTTTATTTGGCCTTGTTATCAAAAAGTTTGCAAAATGGTTCCTTAGCTAGTACGCGGGGCGTACTGGAGTGGTACGCTTAGCCTACTAGCCTTGCTTGGACACGGAGCTCATCCACGTACGATGGGCGTACATGGAGTACGCACGATGTACGTGCTCAGACCTAAAACCCTAAATTTAGGGCTTAAGACCTAAATAATCACCTTAAGTCCCAAGAGTTGGCCTATTTATCAGCCTCCATTGTCCTAAAACCCTAATAACATCTTTGAGTGTTCTTGAACTTTTTGGGGTGTATCCTTGGTTAGTTTATGACTTTGGTGGAAGGAGGAGTTGGTGAAGAAGCTTTGTTGGAGCTTGATCTTGTGGATCCAAAGACTAGGCACCTTTCTTAGCTGCAAGAAGGTATAAAGTCTCAACCTTGATCTTTGAATGCTTAGATCTCTTCTTGTTATGGTATTATGCTCCTTTTGTCCCCAAACTTTGGTCTTGGTGAGTATGGGTTACTCCAAACCCTTTGAGCTATCCTTTTAAACATCTTGATGAATCTAGAATCATAAAAATGAAGCCTTGGACATAAGTTTTCCTCATTGCAAGAGTTATAGTGTCTTTATGGATTAAGAAGTCGGGATTTTTGTTGTAAAGCTCTTAATAGCCTTGAAAAATGATAAAGTTTGAAACTTTATGGTTAAGGACACTATTTAAGACCTAGATCTGGCTTTAGACATGAAGGCTTAAAGGATTAAGCCTTGATTAAGAGTTTTGGTTCAGTTAGAATACGTTGGGCGTACTCCTAAGTATGCCATGCATACTTATTTGGGACCCCGGTCTTGTTTTGGTTCTATGTTGGGCATACTGCTGAGTACGTTGGGCATACTCAGCCCGTTGACCGATTTGAATTTTGCCGTGATTTCGACTGTTGAATTTTTGGACCAAGTGGACCTTGGTAAACTGTTTTGACTCAAGAATGTCATTATGGTCATTTGACCACTTTAGGGTTTCCCTTGGAGCTTTTAGGCCTTAGGGCCCATTAATTTGGTGCTTGTTGGGCCTTTGCCTTGGGCCAAGTCAGGGATATGGTAAATAGATTTTCTTACCTTAGTTTGGAATATTAGTGTGAGTCGGGATCTGATTATTTATTGGATGATTTTTTTGTGATTGATAGCGCGGGTGTTTTTAGCAGGCCAACAACCAAAGATTTATTTGTGAGATTCAGCAGTGTGAGGTGAGTTTCCTCACCATGTTTAGCGGGTCTAAGGCACCAATGCCGAACCATGATCAGTTATGCTAGGACACTAGATGTATGTGTGACTCTTGTATGTGTATGTGCTTATGTGATTTATATGTTGGGCAAGGCCCGTTATACTCAGTGGGCGGGCCCGATATGTGAGTTTGGGCGGGGCCCATTATACTCATTGGGGGGGCCCGTTATGCGAGTGTGGGCGGGGCCAATAACACTCATTGGACAGGGCCCGTTATATGTTTATTTATGTATGCCATGTGGTATGTTTGGGGAACTTGCTAAGCTTTGTGCTTACAGTTTTCAGCTTATGTTTCAGGTACTTCTGGTTCCAAAGGGAAGAGCCCGGGATGATTGCAGATCACACACCACCTCGTTTCGCATTTTGTGATTTACTCTAATATGTTATGACAATTGATACATTTGTTATATTTGGATTTTTATGATGATGTTATTGGAATATTGGTTTTATTAATTTAACGAAAATGCAATTTTAGGGTCTTATTTTTAGGACGTTACACTTATTTCGTAATATATTGTGTCATTTTGTTGTGGTTGGAACTCATTCCAATAAAGTTTACTCTTCATCCCACAATGAATTCATAATCCAATTATAATTCATATATATATATATATATATATATATATATATATATATATATACACACACATACTTAGAAAGCAAACACATGAAGATTATATATATATATATATATATATATATATATATATATATATATATATATATATATGATGGGTTTTAGCCATAAGAACATCCTATGTGCTCATGCAACCCTAATGCTTGGATCTAGGTTTCTCTATTGTACATGCAATTCATCCAAGTCTCTAAACCCTAGATCTAGCATATGATAATCAATATTAACATAATAATGGGTTTAAAATATTACCTTGATTGTTATGTAGCAATAACAATCTCAAATCCTCCTTGTAATGACTTTAGAAAGCTTAGAGTCACAAATGTCACTCCTCTAATGGTTTACAAACACCAAGAGCAAGAGGATGAAGAATAAGGAGAGAGGAGGCTGCCCAAAACGTGTGGAAACCCTAGAGAACAAGTTCACCACGTTTTTGGGGCTTAAGGGTCCTTTAAATAGTGAGGCTATTAGGGTTATCTAACAAGGAAACCCTAATTTTGATGCTTAGGCCCTAAGAAACCTATGGACTCCTTCCTTAGAGGCCTTGGACGATTTCTAATGGGTTTCCCCATAGAATTCGTCCACTCCATCCTCTATGGAGTCCATTAGCCTAATATTCAACTATCACATAATTGGCAGTTCTAGTCCCTTAAGTTTAATTAATGTCTTTTAGCCACAAACTTAATTCTTATTAATTATCGACTAATATTAATTAAACAATATGATTTCTCCTTTAATATATTATTCTCATAATATATTAATAAATCATAATTAATCCTTTCTCTCCATAATTCATCCAATCAAGTTGATTTGGAGAAGGCAACCCAAAAGGACCATGCATCATCAGGTCAAGTACATACCAAAATAGTTATGGACTTAGACACTAATCCAACAGTCTCCCACTTGGATAACTCTAATAACTATTATGCATATGACTTCAGATCCTGATTTGCAATCGTAGCTTTCCAAAGCCGCTGTCAACTATGATCTTATCAGATATGTGTGTCCTTTAGATAAGGGATCATATATTCCTCCATTCTAGATATCATATAAATATAAGACATGAATTCTAATTATTCTCTCTATACTATTTCCCGACTTCTGACTTATGATGATTGACAACAGACTACATTTGAACACATCAAATTAGTCCCGGCTTGGCCAAGCGCTTAGGTGCCATCACTAAATCATCGAGAGGCCCAAAGATATCGCTTTTATCCTACTTTGGATAAAAGGAACGGATAAACTTTGACTCATGCTCGCTTGCACTTACTTACCGAATTACACACAACAATATGTTTTATAACACCAAGTTACTGGTGCGTCTACATATTATCAATGTGCAACCGACTCGCAAGATACAACTCACACATCTCGGTTTCAAGAATATAAGATGTTATCGTCTCACAAATCACTCGTGATGAAATCCATGAAGTGATCCAAGTGAGCGTGGGTTTAATCTAATGCTCAAATCATATTCATAAGCACTCATGAACGTTGCAGCAAACAATTGATTATGTCTAATACACTTTAGACAATCCACACACCAATTCACGACAGTCTTCATTCATACCTACTTATATGAACGACTGTGGTCCGTTCGAATAATTTAACTGTTCTGAACCAATTAAATTATTCAGGAAGTCAAAACATGCAAAGTGAAACACAAGAATAATACTAATCTCGTATGGCCTCAAACCTTTGAGTATAAATAAACACCTTTTATTTATCACCATATCGATTACTCATTATTTGTTGTTTCGGGTAATCAACTTCTTACTTGAATTATAACCAAACTTGTCCCATGCTCTTAGCATGCACACAATGTTTACCTACGGTCCTTACTTTGTGAAATAGGTCAAATGAACACATTTCCAATCACACTTATTTCACAACTCCCAATTCCTATCACAAGTGTAAGAATATCAAATTCTTGCCACTTATAGAATATGTTAGATTCAAACATTTTATGCAATGATCCTTTTGTAATGTCACTGCACTAAGGTCACAATGACTATTGCCAATGAATTACAAAGCTCTTTATTGGAAATTGTTACATGAAAATTCCATAGATGTGATGTCTCTCACTCAAAGTACATTCCTTTGAACATCCTTTTGCATAACAGTTTCTAATCTAGACATAGATTCTCAATATCCAACTCCCAATATGGAAACCTTCCCATACTTACCATATGACAACTCATTCTTAATAGAATCTTATCTATTCATAATAATGTCGATATGGTCCATCCAATACTATACTTCCAACTACTCATAAGCGACCAATCCTCGGCGAACTTTAGATTGTCCTTTGATAGTTGTTTAACTATTTTAGTCAAAACCGATTCTAGTCCTTTTTCCCTCTAAATGCGCTAGACATTTGGAAAATTTTAGAATGGTCAAATATTATAGCATTTGCAATCGATCCTATACCCGAAGTGTATGGGACATGATGCATAATGTCTTACATAAAGATACGACACTTTATGAATCTTTTGCCATAATATTTTATGTGTCACCACTACAAGAAAAATACCCTTTAATGACGCGCAAACAATGACATTCGCTGATTTACGATACGCATTTTTGTGTGCCCTTAAAAATAATGTCAGCCTTCCAAAATTTGAAGGATAGGGGACGCACATTTTTTGCGTGCCTTAAAATTAATGTCCAACAAAAAAAAATGCAAACACGAAGGGCACTTGTTTTAAACGTGTGTCCTCTAGAAATGTCGCTTTATATTTTTTTTTTATCAAACGCACGTTTTTGAAGGGAAAAAATGAAATCCTCTGAGATTCTAAAATTTTGAAGTGCCCGCTTCTTCAATCTCTCCTCTGTATCCCCCTTCATTCACTAATTCCTAGGGCTTTTTCAACCATTCTACCTAGGGCTTTTTCAAGGAAATTGAAAACGCTCTCCGATTCTCGATCGATTCTCCCAGGCCTCTGCAACAATCGACGATCTCACTTCAGGCTTACTTCTTCTCCGATGAGAATAGGATCACTTCCCCGCATCCATCCTCCTCGCCATAAAATCATCCAACTAGGGATTTTTTTTTTCTCGATCTCTTCAGGTCCGTCCTCCCAAAATAAGGAAGAAACTAGTTTGATTTCTCCCTTATAACTTTGTACGACTTCTCTTAATTCCAAATTCACTCTTCACTATTTAGGTTATTGTCTCAAAAAATTCTACCTAAAACCTGGTTTGATTTATCCAACATTCCAACGAACCTGTTCTTCAAAATGAAAGCCATATGGGAGTTCGTTTTCTCCCTCATTCCCATTTCGGAGTTCAATTTCTGCCATATCCTTATAATTTCTAACTAGCGCTTTTGAACCATTCACATGTTGAAGATCAGAAATCAGAGGTTCAAGGTAAAATTGGTGCTACAAATTGATTGCTTTGTATTTTTCAAAAGGGAACACATCGATGAGCTCCTTCCTCATCCAATAAAAAAATGGTGGGTGGCCTTCCTTAACTTCACCGCATTCTTCGCTCATGCCAACGTCTCTATCAATAAGTAAAAAAATTCCAAGCGTTTCCCCAAAGCTATTTGCCACTGTGCCACATCCTGCTTGGTTTGAAGCGTCATTCCCTTTGGTGAGTCACCCTCTATCAGGAGCTCCAGCCACCGCCACAAAGAGACTTGCAGGTGGGTTTTACTATTTATCTTAGGGTTCTCCTCAACCTCCTTACTTTTTAATCGGTCCGACCAGCTCATGGTTTCGTTCTAGGGTTTTGTTTCCATCTTCCTCTTGAACACCACATGATTCATCCTTATTATCTTTTCTTTTATAGGCTTTGAAAGAACGACAAATATATGTTCCCCTTCATTTGATTTTTGGGTCTTTTCAACAAAAATTATAGAATTAGATTTCAATTTGGATTCCAGTTCATGAGGTACGGTTAGCTTTTGGTTGTAGTTCATTTTAGAGCTTCAATTTTTCACCCGTTTTCACCTAAATTCATCTTCTAGCTTTTTGTTTCGCTGCATATATGTTGAAGTCTTATATTTATTCTCTTCTTTTCCATTTGAAGGTGAATACACATTGTCTCTCAGTATAAGTGATTAGTTCGATCCCACAGTCTTTTAGTCTTACTCTTTGGGATTATTTCATTTTGGAAGGTTTGTGTTACAAGTTTCTATCAGTTGAATGGGATCTAGATGAACAGTCCCTGTGATCAGAGCTACTTATCAAGTACGTAATCCTTTATTGTGCTAATCGTTGCTAGAAGTTGAGCTATTTGGAATTAATTAGTTTATATATGCTTTGTGGGTATGATAATTTTTGGGGGTTTTCTATTTTTGGTGTGACTATCAACTGGAGATTATAGGAAAACATAATTTAGGTTTTTTTAAAATTATTTTTCAGATTAAAATATAATTTATGATTTGTGGTTGCTTAAGTGTATAAGACTATAATCATGTCTGAATAAACACACAAGTGCAACTTATTCACATTCAATTGAGAGTACCAAAATACGGATGGACAACACAAAAAGTTTCCCACTTGATGAATTTTGTGGTTAATGGATGTAAGGTTGCTACTCATTTTCATAGTTTCTTTACCTTTTATCTACCTGTATATTTGATTCTTATACATTCATATGCCTTTCCATAGTAAGAGCTCTTTAATTTGGATTTTCCTAGTTTTCTATTTTCTCAACATACATGTCACTTGTGCTATTCTAGGCTGAGATATACCATCAGGTATTCACAATTAAGAAACTCTGTAATCCTTTTTTTATTATCTTTAGTCACAATTTTGTAATGTTTTTTTGTTGATATAAATAATAAATCTGGTTCATGCCTCTGAATATCAGGCAAGAAGCCTTCCAGCTGATAAACTCAGACCTGCATATTTCATTGTCAATGGAGTTATATACTTCCTTCAGGTAATCAAAAAACTCACAGCCAAACCAGTGTTTTTTTATAACTTTTTTCTTTGAACTATGTTGTAATTGTATTTAAACATTAGATTTGCATCTGGATATATATGAGATTCAGCCCTGTTGGTGTGGAGATTGCTGAACTACTTCTCTCAGGTTTGACAAATTAAAAAAAAACTACTTACTCTTATTTATTTTTAAAAATTTTAAGGAGTTGGAATCAAGAACATTGAAATTTGGTGATTTGATTGGACAACAGAGGCAACTAAAGAGGCGGATCATGTGGATCTCAGGTCCAAAATGCTCACCATATTTATCCCACTCTTTGTTGATGAGGTTTTTAATGTGATTATTCTTTATTTTTTTTCTTTAATCTTACTACCCGTTTCTTATTTCTTTTTCACTTAATAGTTAATAGAGCTCCTCTTAATAGTTAACTATTCAGACGGTCCTTTTTACCTTTTCATCTTGTCTTACCATTTTACCCTTTCTCTATATATAGCTCTTACTCAGTTCTCATGTATGACCGTTATACCCTTTCTTCATATGTTTTTCGGTTAGTTGATGAATGGGTTGTACGTTTCTTTGAGGAGCTTGACTATATTAATGAGGGTGAAAATGGAACATTATACCCTACTATTCTTGATTTTGGTAAGAATTAATTATTTATTTCTTTATTTCTGTAATTATTTAATGTTTTCATTGTTGTGGTAATGGTGTAATGGAGGAGCATTACCAAGTGCCACCTGTTGTCCATACCTAGAAGCCGACGGAGGAGGAGCGTAACCACTAGGGTGATTATACCCATCATTATTAACAGGAGCAGGGGCAGTAGTACCATACTGAGGGTAAGGTTGTTGGGTGGGCCCAATTGACATAGGGTAAGGCTACTGCTGCTGCTGCTAACGAGGTGGAGGTAGTCCGTAAGGCTGACCATATGGTCCATGCTGCTGTGGCGGCATGTTGTCGGCAAGGGACTTACCATACTAATCAAGCTGCTGTTGTTGCTGACCATATCCTTGATTTTGAGGATAAGTTGAAGGTTGAGGCTGTGTGGTTTGTCCTTGTCCTCCATATGAAGAATATGAATGTTGACCCATGTCAGCTACCCTTTTTTCTTGAAAAATTAAAAAAATAAACATTTAAATATATCATTTAAATCTAATATCTCAAGAAAAAAAGCACAACAGACACTTGTCTTGTCTTGCCTTTTTCCTTTTTTTTGCTCGTTGATCGCTCCTAAAAGTGAATCCTGTAGAGCCCTTATTGACACTTGATGTCATTGTAGTTTGTTTAATCCTATAAATATAAAGAAAATGTTAAAAAAAATTGGAATGGAATCCAAAAAAATGATACCTTTTATTTAGAGGAATACTTTTGCCTTCACAAAACTCATACTTGATTCCTAACATAAGATATTCATGATTCATCCATGCGATTTTAAGAGTTTTATGTCAAAATAAAAAAAATAAAAAAAAAGAGAAAGTGATAAATATAGTAAAAGAAAATGTTAAATGTTAACACTCACTTCTGACTTATGATTTTATAGTTTTTCTCACAGAAAGTGCAATGGGAGTAGCAGGTTGAGGTGCCTTCTTTTCTTTTTCCTTCATGTGTAAAATTTTAATTTCCTTTGTTTTAGCCTTCACATAATTAAAGTCATGAGCCTTCAATTTTGGCTTTTGTTGTTTCATTTCTGATGTAGGCTTTATCTAAAACGAGTAGATGAAAAGTGCTTAAGAACATGGATATAATTATATAAAAGTTATACATAAATATACATGAATAAAGGACATACCATTGTAACCATATTTTTGTCCTTTTTTGGAGTGTGAGTAATAAGGGATGAAGAATTGGGTTCTGATGTATTTTCACTTAAAGTTTCGATACTTTTGTTCACAAGTTTATGAATTTTGGTTTCTTCATTGAAGAAAGTGCTTAATTCTTGTAAATTAACGCTGACGTTGGGTCCACGTTGGCTAAGTTTGTACCATCAACACAAATAACCACAAGTCAGTATCATGTTTATATAATAAAACAAAAAATAGAAGTCAAATATAACATAGTGGAGCAGGTAAGACTACCTTATTGGATGTCCTTGCTGGTAGGAAAACCGGTGGATTTAACAAAAGTGTTGGTGGGTTGATTGGTATTTTTATGCATATTTAATAAGTGGTTGATGTGAATTGATTCAGGTTGTGGAGCTGGACTTTTTGTATCCAAGTGAAGGTATTCATAGAAGATGGGATGGTGGATATAGGATAACATCAACCGCAGCAACATGGGACCAAGCTGCTTTTGTTCTTAGTGTCCCAAGAAGAAAGCCTGCAGATGAGACACATGCAGATGAGACACATGAAACATTGTGCACTTCTGCGTTTCCTAATACACATGTTAAGGTCAACAGTCTCCTTTCCTTTCCTTTCCTGTTTTATTTTTACAATAATAATAATAATAATAATATCATTTCTTATGCATGACATACATACATTTCATCAGTATTTTACTTTCTAATCATTATTTGTTTCATTCCTACTACCTTTTTAAATGCACAATAATATTTTTTTTAATTATTATTTATGTAGGCAGAATATCGCAAGGTTGTTCCATGGACAACTAGTGTTCTTTGTGGGTATGTGTTTGAACTTTGATGCAACAAAATTTGAGGTTTTATTTCTTATTTGCAATTTGTATGTTTTGTTGATTTTAGTGGATAAAGACCTTGTAATTTGTTTCATGTATTATGTGCATCAGGTAAAGTTGATGGAAGAAAGGAATATGAAGCCACTTGATTCAAATCTTGCAGCATTATCAGCAAGATGCAGTAAAGACTTGGAGTTGAATTTGGCTAAGTCATTCTTGAGTGAGATGGGCCAATGTACAGCTGCTTATCCATATAATCAGCTGCTTAGAGCATTAGTCTTAAAGAATTATGAAAGGCAAGATGCAACTTTACTTAGTTGGAATTTGATGTACAGAGTAGATTAGATGCAAATTTAGATATTGTAAGAAATAGAATTGTATGACATTAAATTTTATGCAATGGATTGTATTTTTCGTATATGATAGTTTATTTCTATTATGAGACATTGAATGCAAATTTAATTTAAAAATTAATAAATATATAAATATTTTTTTTAGAACATTTAAAATCATGATACGCAAAAATGTGTGTCATCTTCATTTATGACATGACATTTCTTGACAGGGGCTTCCTTGATACGCATTGTGTGTCATAAACATGCGCGTCGTAAGGTTACGACATGCAAATGCGTGTCGTCTTCCTTTATGACAGGGCCTTCCTTGATACGCATTGCGTGTCATAACCGCGCGTCGTAAATGTGCGTCATAAATGCGCGTCGTAAATTCGCGTCGTCTCTCTTTATGACAGCGCCTTTCTTGACGCGCATTTGCGCATCGTCTGAGCGTTTTACGACGCGCAATGAGCGTCATAAAAGGCTGTTTTTCTAGTAGTGCACGTTCTTACCATTCGAACTATGAAGAGGGATACCGTAATCATAATCAAAATTTAAGAACACACTATGTATCCTTGACTAAATTTATTAACATTCCACAACCTAAGCCTTTAGATTTGAAATGAAGCATAATATTCTCTCCCTTAATTATAGCAAAACAATTATTCGACCCTTACAACTTTGCAAAGTATAACTCTTGTTTTCTATAATTAATATTGCTAACTTGCAATACTTGCCTTAATAATCATACAAGCACAACATTTATGCTCCCACTAACATGATGATTATTATCATATAAGCATAACACTTATGCTCCCACTAGCTTTGACATGTTTTAGAAAACAACTGAACTTCCAGAAAACAATACTTATTGAATTTCTGAAGTTCATATGTCTAATACTTAATGCTTTGATAATCTTTTATCTAATCTTCTTAATCTCATACACCTTTGTCTAAGATAGCTCATATGTGTGTCTAAAACAATTTAGACTAATCTCCAAATCTCACAATTCGAATTATGGAGAGGGATACCATAACCATAATCAAATTTGAGAATACAATTTTGCAATCGCTATCTTCTTAAAATCTATCTTAGTGAAAGCATTTCCTCACATCCATCTTCATGAAGGAGGAAATATTATGACACTTAGATTTTAATGGTGTATGTGTTCCTATCCATGCGAATTGTCAAAACCAAAGTTTACGACAAATCCAAACTCTTATGAACCGAACTTTCTTAATCTTGATCTCTTGCCTTATGGTAACACGGTTGCCCACTATATCTTTCATGTAGTTAAGCAGCTCACCCTTTCTTATCAATGTACTTTTCATTGATCAAGGTGCTTGCCTTTTATGCGTTCAAATGAGAACT
The DNA here is from genome assembly GCF_051521515.1 of Lactuca serriola. Lineage (NCBI taxonomy): Eukaryota > Viridiplantae > Streptophyta > Magnoliopsida > Asterales > Asteraceae > Lactuca > Lactuca serriola. The sequence continues at coordinate 44,111,514 of NC_136410.1, forward strand.
CAAAGAACTCACATGCGTAATTAACTCAATTGGAACGGCACAGAAACAAGATAGTGTCAACACGATAGGTTGTAAACCTCAAGTCGTGTGCTAGTGATGATCGATAAGGTTTATTCTTGATTAGTTCTTGAAACTTTTTGAGATTATTAAGACTCCCACTATGTGACATCCCCAAAATCACGGCCAGAAAAGACCGGTTTGTTTATGCTTTGTTTAAAAATCAGAGTAACATTTTAAATAAAAGGGTTGCAGAATTTGTCCCAAAACAAAATATGATAAAGATTTATCAAAAGCATTTCCATGGAAATGTATTTCATTAAAAGACTTGGGATGTCATGTTCGTACTAATCAAAAGCATAAACAGTACAATATAAGCCTTACTACATTATTTCATATCTACAGGCCTATATCCGTAATCCCTCGTCCAAACATCATATCTATGCTCAAGCGCCACTACCTGTAATACATAAAACTGAGTGGGTCAGGCTTGGGAGCCTAGTGAGCACATAGGGTTTTCAACCCACAATAAATAAGTTTATTAATTTCATCAATCAACAATAACCCGATTACCCGTTCCCGTTATCCTCACTTTACGTCCCTAAACACCTATCATAAGGGACCTAGCCTAAGGATCATCATCGGGACGGACACTACTGCTAAGGGGTTTCCTTAGCAATAAATGTCCTAAAGGCAACCATGTGGGGGATGGAGTACACCGGTGAACACATCGTTCACAAACACCTACGAGTTGCGAGCCTGCTAGTGTTCCACTTGACTGTCTAGAAGAGTCTGTGGTCGTCATCCATACTCCGCTAGATGACAGAATCAACAACATCAACATCGAGGCCTCTCATCATTTTATCACACATCACCTATTACATCTACCCATCTTTTACCCCAACATTTTCGTAGATATAAAATACATATACAGTTTAAATCAGTGAAAACATGTATAACAATGTTCATCCAGCATAGATAGCAAGTATTCAGATAATATGCACACATAGCACGTAATTTATATAAAATACTTCATATCTATGTGTAAGCTGAAAGTAACTATGCACTCACCTGAAAGGTGGTGACTCAACACTCGGACAACGCTTCGATACTCTCAAAACGATATTCCTTCGATAAAACCTAGTATCGATACCACTAGGGTTTAGTCTAACGATAACCGCGACAAATTAATAGTCTGACTATTATTATTATTATTATATAAGCGTTAAACACTCAATATAACTCATAATAATAGCCCAAATAATTATTTTAAGGACCTAATAACATTCCTATAATTATTTGAAAGCTATATTAAAAATTGCGTAAGCGTAGCACACTTACATCGAATTTTATCGAAAACCGGAACTTATTTGGAGCAGCGTTTCGAAACCGAAAGGCTCTTTTTCTCGGGACTCCGGGAGCCTCGGGGCTTCCCTCGGGAGCTAGGGATTTTATCTAGGGCCTTAGGGGTGTTTTGGGAGCTAGAGAGAGAAAGTATTTTAGAGAGAGAAGGAGAATGGTGTGAAAAATGGAGGCTGCCCTCGCAACTATTTATAGGCTGCTGGCTTCGGACTACGCTGGGCGTACTCCTCGGATAAGACCACCAGCTCGGACCTAGCTGTCTTGCACCCATCGGATGGATCAGATCGGATCTACACGGGGCGTACTACGAGGGTGGCGTGTCACAATCCAAAGCGAAGCCTTGGTCAACAAGCAACGGCCCAGATGCAGCCACGTCATCAACCTCGCAACAGACTTCGCAATTTCATGCTTCAACTTTAAAAATTCGTAACTTTCGCATACGAGCTCTGTTTTTGACCTTCTTTATATCCACGCGAAGATGGGAACATACTCTACAACTTTCGTTTAGACTCTGTCGGCTAATTTTGACTCGATTTTAAATTTTATATTATTAACGGGCCGGGACAGGATTGGTCCGTTAAATCCTCATAACTTCTTCATCCGACATCCGTTTTCGCCCATCTTTTTCTTGTTATGCTACTTTTAACGAGATCTTCGATTCTCGTTTAGGTCGTGTCGGCTAAAAACCGCTCGATCTAATATTCGAATTTCGGGCTGTACATTGCTAACTCGAAACTTCGAAAAATCATAACTTCTTCATACGAATTCAGATTTGGGCGTTCTTTTTATCGATGTTCTTAGTTTAACATATTCTACGACTTTCGTTTAGATCGCTAAGGCTAAATCTCGCTCTATCATAAATTCACTATTTACGCTTTCCGGTATCGTGTCGGTTCTGTCGCGAAACTTCGACGGGTCATAACTTCTTCGTTATAACTCGGATTTCGGCGTTCCTTATATCCCCGGAATCCTTGTTTCGACCACTACAACTTTATATAAAGATATTGGGCTTATCTCACACTTTAATTTTGACGCCTATTTTACTCTTTATTAATTATACATTTATAATTAAATAGTAAACACATAAACACACATAATTCACATAGTACTCAAATATTTCATCTTTATTACTTTAAAAAGAGTTACAATAGTTGACCTAGATTATTACATTGAAAAAATGTTTAGCCTTGAAACCCAGGCGTTACAATTCTCTCCCGCTTAGGATGATTCTGTCCCGGAATCATGCATCAACAAACAGATGTGGATAGCGACTCATCATGTCATCCTCTGTTTCCCAAGTGAGATTCGGCCCATTCGAATGTTTCCATCGGACTAGCACTTAGTCGACCATCTTGCAACGTAACTTCTTAGTCTTACGGTCAATAATTGCCTCAGGCTCTTCGATCAGCCTTTTGTTCTCATCCATCCTTAACTCTGAGATTGGAATTATGTCGAGAACATCTCCAGTGAATTTCCTCAAATAGCACACATGGAAGGTGTTATGAATACCATTGAGTTCTTCGGGCAATTCCAGCTTGTAAGCTTGGTTCCCAATCTTCTGAGGAACTTTGAATGGTCCAATAAACCTTGGACTCAACTTTCATCGTTTCCCAAATCGTATAAGTCCCTTCCACGGTGAGACTTTAAGCAAAACGGAATCCCCAACTTCGAAGGTTATCGGTCGTCTTTTCTTGTCAGCATAGCTTTTCTGACGATCCTAGGCCGCTAACATTCTTTCCCTAATCACCTTCAACATCTCAGCAGTCTCATGGACTATCTCGGGGCCCATAAACTGCTTCTCTCCGGCTTCAAGCCAACAAGACGGCGTACGACACTTTTGTCCATACAAGGCTTGGTAAGGTGCCATCTTGATGCTCGAGTGAAAACTATTGTTGTAGGAGAATTCTACCAGAGGTAAGTGCTCGTCCCAATTCCCTTGGAATTCGAGGGTACATGCTCTCAGCATATATTCCAGTGTCTGAATCATTCTGTTGCTCTGACCGTCGGTTTGCGGATGGTAAGCAGTACTTAAGCACAACTTTGTACCCAACTCCTCTTGTAGACTCCTCCAAAACCTTGACGTGAAACGACTATCACGATCTGATACATTCGTAAGAAGGACACCATGAAGTCTTACAATTTCCTTCACGTAAGCATTTGCGAGCTTATCCATAGACCACTTCTCGTTGGCTGCTATGAAGTGTGCACTCTTGGTGAAACGATCCACGACTACCCAAATCATGTCGTGTCCATTCTTCGTCCTGGGTAGTTTAGTCACAAAATCCATGGTGATGTCTTTCCATTTACCCATGGGTATAGGTAAAGGTTCTAAACTCCCAAACGGTTTCTGATGTTGTGCCTTAACTCTCGCACACGTCACGCACTCGGCCACATACTTCGCAACATCGAGCTTCATTGTCGGCCACCAGTAGTAGGGTTTTAGGTCCCTATACATTTTAGTGCTACCAGGATGAATTGAGTACATGGTCTTATGTGCTTCTTCCATCAGAAGGTCTCTTATTCCTCCCGTCTTAGGTACCCAAATTCGATCTTGGAATACCTTCAGTCCTCGACTGTTTGTACCGAACACTAACGTTCTTCCCAAACGTTCTTCCTTTCGGTCATTCTTCTCTAAAGCTTCTTCTTGAGCTTTCCTGATACTTTCCACAATCGTTGAGACGACTTCAATTCTTAACGCTCTTGGCCTTTTCCTTTCAAGATTGACTTTCCAACTAAGAGCATCAGCAACAATATTTGCTTTACCTGGGCGGTAAAGTATCTCACAGTCGTAGTCCTTGAGTAGTTCTAGCCAACATCGTTGCCTCATGTTCAAATCCATCTGATTAAAGAGATACTGGAGACTCTTATGATCAGTGAACAATTTTCACTTCGTGCCGTAGAGATAATGCCTCTATATTTTTAAGGAAAATACTACCGCTTCCAACTCCAGATCATGAGTGGGGTAGTTCTTTTCGTGCTCTTTCAATTGTCGAGATGCGTATGCTATCACCTCTTCTCTTTGGGTCAGAACACAACCCAACCCGACTCCAGAAGCGTCACTATAGACCGCGAAATCTTCAACTCCATCGAGTAGAGAAAGTATCGATGCTTCACATAACTTCTTCTTTAGCTTCTCGAATGCCTCATCGTGTTTCCCACTCCATGCATACGTAGCTCCTTTGTGGGTCAATGTTGTTAATGTTGCAGTTATCGAAGAAAAGCCTTGGATAAATCGTCGATAATATCCGGCTAATCCTAGAAAGCTTTGGATCTCCGTGGGACTCTTTGGACGTTCCCACTTCATTACAGCCTCGATCTTTGCAGGGTCAACCATTATTCCCTCCTGGTTAACAACATGACCCAAGAATTGGACTTCCCGTATCCAAAAGTCGCATTTGGAGAACTTTGCAAAAAGCTTCTCCTTCTTCAACACTTCTAATACTTCCTGTAGATGCTTGCCATGCTCCTCTTGGCTTTTCGAGTAGATGAGAATGTCGTCGATGAACACTATCACGGATTTATCGAGGAATGGTTTACAAATCCTGTTCATCAAATCCATGAATGCTGCTGGAGCATTGGTTAGTCCGAATGACATAACTAAGAGCTCATAGTGTCCATATCTTGTTCTGAATGCAGTCTTCTCAATATCCTGCTCTCTCACCTTCAGCTGATGATATCCTGACCTAAGATCGATCTTTGAGAAGTAGCTCGAACCTTGCAGCTGATCGAATAGGTCATCAATCCTCGGCAATGGATATTTGTTCTTCACCGTTGCCTTATTCAGCTCTCGGTAGTCTATGCACATTCTCATGCTTCCGTCCTTCTTCTTCACGAATAACACCGGAGCTCCCCAGGGTGATGAACTAGGTCGAATGAAACCGTTGTCCAACAGCTCCTGAAGTTGCTTCATGAGCTCCTTCATCTCCGTCGGTGCTAATCGGTAAGGTGCCTTTGATATCGGTGTTGTTCCTGGTAACAAGTCTATACGAAACTCCACTTGTCTATCAGGTGGTAATCCAGGAAGATCTTCGGGAAAGACTTCCGGATAATCACACACAACCGGTATATTCTGCACCTCTTTCTTCTCCTTCTTAGCATCGATTACGAATGCCAAGTACGATGCATATCCTTTGGACAAACATTTCATGGCTTTCATCAGGGAGATGATTCCAGAATTCACTCTGCGTTCGTCCCCGTACACCATAAATGATTCCTTTCCGAGTGGGTTCACCCTTACTATCTTCTTTCGGCATTGAATCTCAGCATCGTTGGCGCTAAGCCAATCCATACCCAAAACGATGTCGAAACCGTTTAACTCTATGGGTAATAGCTCTTTGTGGAATTCGTTTCCATTTAGGTCAATGATGATGTTCCTAATACGATTACTAACAGGTACGAATTTGCCACTGGCAACTTCTACAATCAGGGCATTATCAAGTTTTTCTACAGGCAATGCTAATTTCCCACCAAATTTATGCAACACAAAGGAGTAGTTGGCTCCGGAATCAAATAGTATATTTGCAGGCAACCCATTTACAAGAAAGCTACCTGAAGCGACGTCTGCTGCCTCCTTTGCAACCTCGAGCATCATCTGGAAGGCTCTCGCCTTCGGCTTCGGTGGTATGTTGGGTCTTCCTGCCTCCTTCTTCTGCGGGCAATCCTTCAAAATGTGCCCTTCTTCATTACACCCATAACAGGCCTTCTGGTTGAGGGTGCATTCATTGGCATAGTGCTTAGGCTTTCCGCATTTGAAACAAGTGACCCCTCCATCACACTTCCCAAAGTGCTTCTTCTTGCACTTGTTACACCACTTCGCTTTTGATCCTCCTCCTCTCGAACCAGACTTCGAGAATCTACTCTTCTTGTTGGACTTCAAGGATCCATCGAACTTCCGTTTCTCACCAACCTCATCCCTTTCCAGACCTCTTTCCTTTTGTTGGGTCTCCACGTTCTTAGCTGCTCGAACAACTGATTTCAGAGTGGTTGCCATCTTGACTGTTGGGCCAAAGTCAACCGGCAGTCCGTTTGCGAACTTCTCAATTTTGGAAAGTTCAGTTGGCACTAGGTATGGGAACAACTTCATCTTTTCCGTAAATGCAACAACATAGTCATCGATGCTCATCCTCCCCTTCTTCAAATTTTGGAACTCATTGTTCAGATGAATCATGTCTATCTCTGAACAGTATTGCGCCTTCAGTTGTTCCAAGAACTCATCCCATGACATTTTCAGAGCTTCTCCTCGCGACATTGTATCTGCCAATAGCTTCCACCAGCTTAAGACTCCAGTTTTCAGTTGTATCACAGCGAAGACAGTCTTCTACTTTTCGTTGCAGTCGCAGCTCTCAAACACCATCTCCATCTTGGAGATCCAGTCCATAATCTCAACAGGCTTTGGGATTCCTGAGAGACTTGGTGGTTTCGCACCCAAGAAATTTTTGTACATCCGCCCATCCTTGTTGTCTCTCCCTTCTGGGCCATCCCTTTGCTCACCTTGAGTCCCTACTTGACTCGCTTGGCGGCTGTAGTTACCTTCCTTAGATTGCTCGGGAACTGGCTCCGTCGGTTCAACATGTATGGTAGGTTCGTCCCTATTCTCGTGGAGCATCCGTCTCATTTCTTCCCTTTGTTCAGCTAGCATAGCCTGAATCATGGCTTGAACTCCAGCCATGGTAACTGGCTTAGGGGCAACTTCTTTAACAACATGTATTTGCTGAACCACTGGGGGTTGGTTCCTATCTCCATTTGCGTTCACGTTTCCGCTACGGGTCCTTGCCATCTTGATCTATACACCGAATAAGGTGAATTTAGATATTTATTTAGGATAGACGTTTAGATCATCCTTATCACTCCGAAACGTTTACATGCTAGTTCTAATATCGTAGTCGTACGTTTAGAATTCTAAACACATAAGGTTTCCAGATCCGGTCGGCAACAGACCATAGATCCGAACAAATAACAGCATATCATGCACAAAGCGTTTAGCACATAAAAGCATTTTAGGCAAAGTTCCTAAAATAAGCTAGTGCTCACACCTCACAATCATCACTTATCATTCTAAGTTTAAGTCTAGAAATCCTACAAATTCCTAGTTCACTTAAACTAATGCTCTGATACCAACTGTGACATCCCCAAAATCACGGCCAGAAAAGACCGGTTTGTTTATGCTTTGTTTAAAAATCAGAGTAACATTTTAAATAAAAGTGTTGCGGAATTTGTCCCAAAACAAAATATGATAAAGATTTATCAAAAGCATTTCCATAGAAATGTATTTCATTAAAAGACTTGGGATGTCATGTTCGTACTAATCAAAAGCATAAACAGTACAATATAAGCCTTACTACATTATTTCATATCTACAGGCCTATATCCGTAATCCCTCATCCAAACATCATATCTATGCTCAAGCGCCACTACCTGTAATACATAAAACTGAGTGGGTCAGACTTGGGAGCCTGGTGAGCACATAGGGTTTTCAACCCACAATAAATAAGTTTATTAATTTTATCAATCAACAATAACCCGATTACCCGTTCCCGTTATCCTCACTTTACGTCCCTAAACACCTATCATAAGGGACCTAGCCTAAGGATCATCATCGGGACGGACACTACTGCTAAGGGGATTCCTCAGCAATAAATGTCCTAAAGGTAACCATGTGGGAGATGGAGTACACCGGTGAACACATCGTTCACAAACACCTACAGGTTGCGAGCCTGCTAGTGTTCTACTTGACTGTCTAGAAGAGTCTGTGGTCGTCATCCATACTCCGCTAGATGACAGAATCAACAACATCAACATCGAGGCCTCTCATCATTTTATCACACATCACCTATTACATCTACCCATCTTTTACCCCAACATTTTCGTAGATATAAAATACATATACAGTTTAAATCAGTGAAAACATGTATAACAATGTTCATCCAGCATAGATAGCAAGTATTCAGATAATATGCACACATAGCACGTAATTTATATAAAATACTTCATATCTATGTGTAAGCTGAAAGTAACTATGCACTCACCTGAAAGGTGGTGACTCAACACTCGGACAGCGCTTCGATACTCTCAAAACGATATTCCTTCGATAAAACCTAGTATCGATACCACTAGGGTTTAGTCTAACGATAACCGCGACAAATTAATAGTCTGACTATTATTATTATTATTATTATTATTATTATTATTATTATATAAGCGTTAAACACTCAATATAACTCATAATAACAGCCCAAATAATTATTTTAAGGACCTAATAACATTCCTATAATTATTTGAAAGCTATATTAAAAATTGCGTAAGCGTAGCACACTTACATCGAATTTTATCGAAAACCGGAACTTATTTGGAGCAGCGTTTCGAAACCGAAAGGCTCTTTTTCTCGGGACTCCGGGAGCCTCGGGGCTTCCCTCGGGAGCTAGGGATTTTATCTAGGGCTTAGGGGTGGTTTGGGAGCTAGAGAGAGAAAGTATTTTAGAGAGAGAAGGAGAATGGTGTGAAAAATGGAGGCTGCCCTAGCAGCTATTTATAGGCTGCTGGCTTCGGACTACGCTGGGCGTACTCCTCGGATAAGACCACCAGCTCGGACCCAGCTGTCTTGCACCCATCGGATGGATCAGATCGGATCTACGCAGGGCGTAACTTCTTCGGACGCGGGGCGTACTGCGAGGGTGGCGTGACACAATCCGAAGCGAAGCCTTGGTCAACAATCAACGGCCCAGATGCAGCCACGTCATCAACCTCGCAACAGACTTCGTAATTTCATGCTTCAACTTTAAAAATTCGTAACTTTCGCATACGAGCTCCGTTTTCGAAGTTCTTTATATCCACGCGAAGGTGGGAACATACTATACAACTTTCGTTTAGACTCCGTCGGCTAATTTTGACTCGATTTTAAATTTTATATTATTAACGGGCCGGGACAGGATTGGTCCGTTAAATCCTCATAACTTCTTCATCCGACATCCGTTTTCGCCCATCTTTTTCTCGTTACGCTACTTTTACCGAGATCTTCGATTCTCGTTTAGGTCGTGTCTTCTAAAAACCGCGCGATCTAATATTCGAATTTCGGGTTGTACATTGCTAACTCGAAACTTCGAAATATCATAACTTCTTCATACGAAGTCAGATTTGGGCGTTCTTTTTATCGATGTTCTTAGTTTAACATATTCTATGATTTTCGTTTAGATCGCTATGGCTAAATCTTGCTCTATCGTAAATTCACTATTTACGCTTTCCAGTATCGTGCCGGTTCTGTCGCGAAACTTCGACGGGTCATGACTTCTTCGTTATAACTCGGATTTCAGCGTTCCTTATATCCCCGGAATCCTTGTTTCGACCACTACAACTTCATATAAAGATATCGGGCTTATGTCACACTTTAATTTCGACCACTACAACTACATTTATAATTAAATAGTAAACACATAAACACACATAATTCCCATAGTACTCAAATATTTCATCTTTATTACTTCAAAAAGAGTTACAATAGTTGACCTAGACTATTAAATTGACAAAAATGCTTAGCCCTGAAACCCGGGCGTTACACATTGATTCCTTGATATATAAGATTCTTTTGTCAATGAACATTTCTTGACAAACGTATATTCAAGAGTTAGTGTAGCTTTTATCAAGACAAAACACTTCATAAAATTGGTCCTAGTTGGTCTTTGTCTTATTCAAGACATCACAACTTTCCACATTTGATGAATATTATCAACCTTCCTAATACTTGTCACTCAATGTCACAATCTTAACTCTAAGATTTGGTTTTTGGAACGAAGTGTGATTGACTTCTTGATTTAACCATTTCTTCAATTCTCGATTCCTCTTCTTAGACATACAATTTCACAAAGACTCACTTAGAGGATCAATTGAGATATGGTTCTTGATCATTAAGATCTATCATAAAACATAATAAAAGGTACTCTCCCTTCTTCTTAGAATAGAGAAACTTTTATCCTACTGCCTACTTGATTCTTCTTATTCGTTCTACTATTGATTTAAACTTTTTCAATTAACTAATAATTACACTTAATCTCATAAGTGTAATCATATTTACTTAACCTTAGTAAATCATGACGAATATCTTTGTTACTGTTGTTGTGGACTTGATCAACACATAACCTTGTGTACTCGATCTCCTAGTCCTTCACTTGACACTTTGTCAACGAATTAGTCTAATTTTCAAATATGAAACTTCTCATTCATCATGCAATACTTGTTGTATGATTCCAAGTTTCTGTCCACTTGAAACTTGGATGATGAGAAACTCTCCCTATTTGGTAAATTCTTGACATTTCCACAATTAACGTAATTAAGAATCACATCCATTCGTTATAGAAATATGCGAACATCAATTTTTCATAACGATTTCATTGCAAGGAAATAAATAAATAAATAAATACGTCAAACAAAATTTATTTTATTCATAAAAGCAGCGGAAAACATTTGTCCTTACAATGCAAAATCAACTGAAAGACTATGTAATCAAATATTCCTAACAACTCTATCATAACTTTCTAAGCTCAAAATCTCATCTTCGAATCCATGTGATCGAGATCCATCTTTTTGTGATCAGACTCATCTTGCTTTTCCACCAGACTTCCTCTCTTTTCACTGATCTTGCAAAACATTCAAATGTAATCTTATCACATTATGTATTAAGAATCAATGAATAGGAACTTAATGGAGTTAGATAGTGGATTTTACCTGAAGCACATCCATACTCTTTGACTCTCCCATCTTCTGGATTCTTCAGGCTCTTACGGCAGACTTGTATCCAACGCCCTTTCACTTGGCAACAAACGCAGGTCAGTTCTCCTAGAACGTCCTTGGAAGCATGGTTAGTTGACTTTCCCAACAAATATGCTCCATTGTTTTGCCAAATCATTTCTAATTCAGCAGCAATGAGCATGTAAGTTAGGTCAATGAGGTTTGCAACATGGTTCGTCATATAATACTTTCTTTTGAACTCATTATGTGATTCAGGGAGTGATTGTAGAACCCAGTCTACAGCCAACTTATCAGGGAATGACGCACCCAACATTATCAACCTATCGATGTGTGATTTCATTCCTAGAACATGGGCACACACGGGCTTACCATCTTCATGTTTCATTGCCAATAGGGCATTAGTGACATTGAACCTTTCAATTCTTCGATCTTGTGGGTTAGGGAGAACAACGGGAGGAGGAGGAGGAAGTGAAATCAAACTAGTGCACCTAGATTCTTCACTTGAATAGCGGAACAACTTATTTTTAGCAGGAAGACCTTTTCCTTGAAATTTAGGAAGACCATGATTGTCATACTTTGACATCTACAAAACGGGAGAAAACGAATTCAAGTTAGTTGATTTATTAAGTCCTTAGTAAATCACCCAAATGATATACTAGGGCTAGGACCCAACACAATATTCCACAACTCGGGAGAGGGATGCCGTAACCCAAATTGCAGAACATTTGAAGATAAGTGAATGACGATTCACTAATTTTCCACCATGAAAAACGAAAAACAAATTAAGTTTTAAATGTATTGAAAACTCCTAGATCCTTTGAGATTCATTGAACTTTTCAATGGCATGTTTAAATCTCGATATGCCCCTCGATTTGTGACTGGGATGCCGAGGATCACAAAACAGGGTGTGAATAACCATGCAAATCTACATGGTGCCCCCACATGTTACAGTCACCTATTCGATGTGCCGGTTAACCACACACACTCCACCGAACTATGAAAAACATTGAGTCACCCTTTGCTACCTTTGCTTAGAACCATTTAGTGTGCCGGTTAACCACACACGCTCCATTAACGTCGTTGCAAGGGTACAAAGTGTAATTTCATGGAATTGCATTAATTCACTTTTGCCTAAAGTAACTAAGATTGGGAATTTGTAAAAGCATTCAGTTACCTTTTTTTTTACTTCAGTATACTTATAATGGAAGGTTTCTGTCCCATCCTACCCGTTCGGCTAACGACCCTCCACTAGTCAAGAGTGCGGTGGGTAAGAGTGGATACCCATTCAATCGCCATTTTATAGGCAATTTCCTTAAACACCCCTTATAGACCAGCTTCGTGAATGAGGCCTACTAACGGTAAGACTGACTTTTTACTCATACATACATACATATATATATATATATATATATATATATATATATATATGTACATATATATATATATATATATATATATATATATATATATATATATATAATGTTAGACTTTTAATGTTATATATAGTATAAGGTGTATTTTACACTTTTAAAATACTAGATGGTCAAATTTAATAATTATACTTTTAATTTAATTAAATTGTAAACCAAAACTTATGGATTTATTAAATCTCTTTTAATTATACACCTTAATTAATTAATAAAACCATAAGGGTGTGATTTGAACTTTTCAAACTATACAAGGGTTTTAGAATTTAACATTTCTAAATTAAACTTTTAATCAACTTTTAAATTCCAAAACTTGAGGGCAAGTTTTGAAACATTTCAAATCATTAGGGTTTAGAATTTAAATATTTCAAAATCAAATCTTTTAATCAAAAATTTAAATTCCAAAACTTGAGGGAAAATTTTGAAACCTTCCAAAACTTTTAGATCAAAATACAAATAAGGCAATTAAACAATTAATTGGTGATTATCTAATTATGACCTAATTCAATTTCATGCAAGACAATGATCAAATAATCCAAATAATTTAACATTTATCAAATAAGGCAACAATTATCTAATTAGATGACCAAAATCTTTTATTTTGACAAAGATAATCATAAGGAATCAATAAAATTCGAATTTTATTAATTTTAAACAATTATGGCAGTTATCCTAAGTCAAAATAGGTAAAAATCCCAAAACAGCCTCCTTCTGACGCTCGAACTCGCCGAGTTCCTCTATGGACTCGCCGAGTAGGAGCTACTCGCCGAGTCCACATTGGAACTCGCCGAGTTCATCAGACAGGGGGGGGGAATCGATTTTACAGCTTGAACAAACAAATAAGGCATCAATACAATAGAAACCAATCAAGGCTATGATACCACTGATGGGTTTTAGCCATAAGAACATCCTATGTGCTCATGCAACCCTAATGCTTGGAGCTAGGTTTCTCTATTATACATGCAATTGATTGTTATGTAGCAATAACAATCTCAAATCCTCCTTGTAATGACTTTAGAAAGCTTAGAGTCACAAATGTCACTCCTCTAATGGTTCACAATCACCAAGAGCAAGAGGATGAAGAATAAGGAGAGAGGAGGCTGCCCAAAACGTGTGGAAACCCTAGAGAACAAGTTCACCACGTTTTTGGGGCTTAAGGGTCCTTTAAATAGTGAGGTTATTAGGGTTATCTAACAAGGAAACCCTAATTTGGATGCTTAGGCCCTAAGAAACCCATGGACTCCTTCCTTAGAGGCCCTGGACGATTTCTAATGGGTTTCCCCATAGAATTCATCCACTCCATCCTCTATGGAGTCCATTAGCCTAATATTCAACTATCACACAATTGATTGTTCTAGTCCCTTAAGTTTAATTAATGTCTTTTAGCCACAAACTTAATTCTTATTAATTCTTGACTAATATTAATTAAACAATATGATTTCTCCTTTAATATATTATTCTCATAATATATTAATAAATCATAATTAATCCTTTCTCTCCATAATTCATCCTATCAAGTTGCTTTGGTGAAGGCAACCCAAAAGGACCATGCACCATCGGGTCAAGTACATACCAAAATAGTTATGGACTTAGACACTAATCCAACAATATATATATATATATATATATATATATATATATATATGCTTAGAAATCAGAGTCTTATGTAGCTCTCCACATGAAGATTTTATTCTAAACTAATTGTCTCATATACATTCTTTTAGTTCTTCTAAATTACACTTAGAATGTTCCTATAATCATCCGGTGACTTAACCATGTATTCAATTGGTATATTATGATATGCTCATAGCATGATCATACACTAGGTCTTATACATAATATGACATAAATGATTGATTCAATTGCCAAGCAAATTGAATATAAATCATTTTAGCCAAACCTATAAGCTAGGTTCTTTGGAGGCTTGCTCAAAATCAGTGCCATGTAACAATGTAAAAGCTCCTTTAAAGGAGTCTTCTATCTTGATCTCTATCAAGGTACTATCAATATATGGAAAAGTATATAAAACTTTTAACATTCATTTTATCTATCTCTATAAATTTTACATTCCAAGAACGTATCTTGTTTTTCCTAAGTCTTTCATTTTAGAAACACATTCTGGGTCAAGGTGAAAAAGGTACGACATCAGAATGTAATTTCTTATGATTAAGTATGTCTCACTCATACAAGATTAGGAATGTCACTATGCTCCCACTAGTTCTTAGTAAACACACATGTTCTATTTATTTTGATATAAAAGCATACCTTGTGGTTTTACATTAAAATGATGATTGCAACATTAAGATCTTTGCTTTATACCCACAAGTGGATCTCAAGCTTTACATATTTTGTTAGGAGGACATGGATTAAGAAAACCTCCTGGCTAGTCTATATAGATATCTTCTAGTAGATGTCTATTAAGAAAATCGGTCTTTGTTGAAATCTATTTGCTATATCTCATATTGAGAATATAAATTTATAGTAAATAATATCATTGTTAATCTAATCATAGTTACTTGTGAAAAAGGTTTGATCATATTCAATGCGATGATTATGATAAGGACCATAGTCAATGAGATGAGTATGAGAAAATCCTTTTATGACAAGTCTTGCTTTAAATTTATATAGTTATCCATGTAATGTATTCTTTCTAGAAGAATTAATTACTCCTTCTAGCCTTGCTATAGAAAGGAAGTTCAATCAAGACCATACTTGATTATCATACATGAATTACATATCATGTTCATGACTCTAAGTCATTAATCATATTCGAGATCTGACATAGCATCTTGATATTTGATGGATTTGCTAGAAACCATCAATAAAAGCTCACCAATGAGAGATTCTGCATTTCTCAAGTCATAGACGATTTCTACCACTAATGCGAACAATTTATGTTGGTGAATAGTTAATATTCAAGTTTACCAACCCCTTGTTAAACCTAGTGCCAACTGTAACTGCATCATGTTATGGTTCTTGAGTTGCTTCAAGTTCCATGTACCTCTCACTTGCTTTCTCATTGGAATCTTGCTTTCTACTAACTCAACGATCAGAGGAATAAGAAAAACTTATTCTTGGTGGATTTGCTTATAATAATCGAAGCCACAGTTAGAGTATTATACAAATATGTATCTAGTAGATATTGGGTTTAAAAGATTTAGTCCAACATTGGCTTTAAATCCATAAAACATTTAGTAAGATAGGGATGGAGCCCTTCCATACAAAATATTATGAAAAAAATGTTATATCTACTAGTTAGTTGGTGTTTGTACTCAAGGTACAATTGATAGTGTTCTTGGTGTTATCTTAAGAAAATAAAAGGAGGATATTTCTACCGATTAGAAAGTAAAGCATATCAAGTAAGAATTAATTCATCCTTTTATATCATCAAGGCTTTAGATAGTTCTTATCAGTTTGTATTTCAACTTTATATTTGAAAACTTAAACAAAGATTCACAATTATGTTTTAACGTGTAAAATATAATTTATAACTACTATAGTTGCTAATAAAGTTGATTTGGTATCTTGTGCTAAATCTTGTACATTCATTAGAAATGTAGTCATACACCATAGTGTATAGTTCCTTAATAATTATTTTATCTACTAATTAGTGACAATAACATTAGGAATCTTTTATATATGAATAAGATTTACACATGTCAAATAAACTGCATTATTTGCCTTCAAATATCTCTTTCGTGAAGTTGGAATATGTGAATGTTATTTATAAAATAAAGATAATAATGTCAAAGATGGGTTTGATTTAAAACAAGTTTTAAGTGAAAAGTATTTTGCATATAGAACTTGTTATTTATAAAATATTGATATTTACTTTATAATTCTAATTAAAATATCTAGTCTCATAAAAGAATTTTAATCATTTCTGAATATGACGGTGATCGTTATGAAAAAACAACGATTTAAGTAAATTGTCAATCATTCATAAATTAAATAGAGACATATATTTAGGCAAGCTAAATTAAAACATACATTGTTCCAAAACAAACATTATTTTATTTTACAAGTATATTATGTTCCTAATATAATTAATAAACTAAACTCCGAAAGTGTAGTTCAAACTTGATTGACTCAGCTAGTTACTCTTTTGTAAATACTTGCAAGCCAATTACAAATATTAGATTAACATTTAAGTACCAAGTACCTAAGTGTTATATGAAAAGTATGAGTTCTATCTAGTAGATACCTAAAGTACTAGTCTCTTGCAGACTTTCTTTCTAGATAGGAGGAGCATATCCTCTTCAAATGTCCAGTTTCTCCACAAAAGAAATAAGATCCATCTATATGGGCTTATAGGATTTCTTAGGCTTAAAGGTGTTCAGTCCTGGGCCTCTCAGATCACACAAGGTGACTCTTTTGGGCCTTATACTATTCCTAGGTAGATGTTAGAAACATCTTTAGCATTACAGTGATGCATTTACTAGGTATAATGTTTAGGCTTATTGCTCAAATCAAATAGTTTAGGACTACGACCTTTAAGTGTATACAATTTCATATCTCTCACGAGATTTTCTCTTAAGAAATGAACTCATTCATTGAAGTTGTATCTAGTGAATGTTATTGTTTCATCAAGTCATTAAAGAAAGATGACAATTCATGATAATGAGAATGGATTATTAACTACAAAATTTTAACAAAATTCATTTAGTATTTTTAATATTGAAACTCTTTTAATAATTAATACCCTTTTAGTTTCCAAAAACATTAATTATCAAAGTCTAAGATCCAATTTGCAAAACACATAAATGGTTAGGTATCCTTTATCCCATCCATTTGAATTCAACCCGGTAGATGTCGATTATCAATTATATCTTACTATATAATTCCTAGATTTATAGGATCGCGAATAATAAATTTAATTAGACATGTTTGATCTCATCTATGCCTCAGAACTCTCTTTCTTAGATATCCTTTATTACAAAAGATTTCCGATCAAATCATCCAATTTGAAAAACATGTGTTATCGACCTATAACTTGGTTATACAAATCGCGAAGACACCACAACCATCAAAAGATAATATCAAGCGATGAGGCTGTTGGAACCTGAAAGTGAACCTCTAGTAATCTCTAACCTTATTGGATTTCCGAAGTCAGTTAGAGTTCCGAAATGAAAGATGTTCCGGAATCAGTTTTGTGTCCGGACTTGAAGCCTTGCTCTGGATGAGAAGATCAGTTGAAGGCATTCTGGAATGAACAATGTATCCGGAATGTTAGTTTGTCTGAATCAGTGTTTTATCGATGTGCATTTATTGTATTTGTCTTTTAGCTTGATTTTACATTTCATAGGTCTCAGTCTTATTGTCAACTCAGATAGATCAGAGTGTGAGAAACACCTCTTTTGTCCAGTCATATGTATGTTATTGGTTTGTACGATGTCTTATGCTCTCCTATTTAAAGGAGCTTTCAATACCAAATCAAGTGACGGATTATTCAAACATATCTAACAATATTTCAGTTTACTTCACTTTCTAAATTATTCTCTCAAACATTCTTCTTGTTCTTCATTTATTGTCTTTGCCTTGATCGTTATCTTCACTCTTCAATAATATATTGAATACTTTGTTGATTGCATTAACTCAGACTTGACTATTCTTGCCATACTTGACCGGAACATTCTTTAGCAAACAAACATTGATCTTAAGCATTAACTCAAGGTTTGAGTTCTCAAACCTTGTCCCTGAGCTA
The DNA here is from genome assembly GCF_051521515.1 of Lactuca serriola. Classification (NCBI taxonomy): domain Eukaryota; kingdom Viridiplantae; phylum Streptophyta; class Magnoliopsida; order Asterales; family Asteraceae; genus Lactuca; species Lactuca serriola. Next base: position 44,129,742 of record NC_136410.1, read on the forward strand.
TCGGACGACCTCAACGACATCAAAGAGATGTCCCCGCCTCAACGACCGATAGGACGCGACAAAGCGAGGCGAGCTCAACAACATGCAGAGGAAAGCGAAAGTAGACTTTGAGAGCAAGTGGAAATGAAACATAAATTGGACGCCCACAACAAAATCGCGCTTAACAGATATGAGTTGCAACGTGAGCATTTGGAGTTCCTTCGTCGAGAAGTCGAGGAAGATCGCATGGCGAAGGATTTGGCAAATCTTCAAACTAGCGAGGACAATATGCCACCGAGACGGGCGGACGTGTATCGATTTTATGTTTTTAAAATTATTAGGACTATCGTATATTTTCGGTCAATGTTTTTTTCTTCCTTTGTAATGTTGTTTTTATTTTTAAAATGGTATGTTTAATTATGTATTTAATTTAATTATGTTTTATTAATTTATAGGTTTTTTTTTTTAAAATATTATGACATAAATTAAAAAAATAAAACAAGTTAAAAAAATAGAAATTAAAAACATAAAAAAATATAAATAGAAAATGGTAAATGTTATCACATGTTATTTGGTGTTGTCCATTTTCATATTGGGTGTTATAACACCAAAAATATAACTAGCATGGTGAGATTGACATTTTAAATGTGATAACATGTAATAACATATTATTCTTACGTAACAGGTAAGCTGAATTAGAGTTTCCAACTACATTTATAATTGCTATTTGAATTTGAAGTTTGAACCATTCTAAAGGATACAGTTAGACAAAAAAAATTGATAGGGCCAGGTTAATTTAGACTTCAAAGTTCAAACATGTTGGACCAGAATTTGAAGTCTTGCACACTGTATTAATTCCGGCTTTTGTTGGGAGTTTTATTTATTGAATCACGTGGTCGGAAGCTTTTGTTTAACACATCAATTCCTACACGTATTCGAAGACCAACCCCTACCCTACCATAGACATTTCTCATATTTACTTTTGTACCCTTCAGAAATACAAAATGTGACACTATATCCCTTTCAAAAACTCACTACTCTGTCATTATCGTTTCACATATTTTACTTTTGTACCCGTCAAAAATACAACATGTGACACTTAATCCTCTCAAAGAATTCATCGAGGGATTAGTCTTAAATTACAAGTCGTCGCTTTTAAATTCCAATTGTACCTTCATGATGTGCCAGTCTAATTGTTTCTCCATCTTGTACAATTTTTTTAAATAAAATATATAAATAGCATTAGATATGGTCTACAAGATTTCAACATCTCGTCTTCATCTTAGCAAAGTATTTCGACACTCTTTATATTTTTAAAAGATTTCAAAAAAAAATCCCAATACTTGTTTGTATTTTATCCTTTATTTGAATCAATGATATATATTTCATTTTAAAATTTAAATAAGTTGGAGGTTGCAAAATAGTCAGTTAAAATGATAACAAATCAAAATAGGTATCTTTTGAGGCTACGAACGCCCCATCATCTCAAAATACTTGTTACTTCATTGTCATTTCACCACCATTTCCATATTACTTACCAAGGGTACCCATCACTCCAAAAATACTAATGCTATTTTTCAAAGTTATCTGTAAATATCCAAAATGAGGTATGTATCCTAAATTCTTAATACACTTTATATAAGTAAAAACAATCACAAGATATGCTTAGAATTTGTTGATATTGATTTGGAGAAAAAAATTACCCCAACATGACCATGTGTCATGGTGCCTACCTAGACCTGTCAATTTGTGTATTCGTATCATGAAAACGTGTCAGCCACGAATTTGACATGATACCATTACACAATGATAAATAAGTTTTATCTTAATTTTTAAGATGTATTCGTGTCGTGTCTCTCACAAATTCGTGTATTCGTGTCTGGAATTGTCAGGTCGATGTCCACATCAACACCATGCAGTTGTGTGACGGGTATACTGTCCAACCTTAATACAAATTAAATTCATTTATCTTTATCGGGTTTTACGTGAGCCTTTTTTTTATCATTTTAAGTAAAACTTGTATAAAAATGTAAGTTTATTATTAAATAGTTATGAAATATATTGCATGAATTAGTAAAAAGGAAAAATTATGTTCTACTTTTTTCTTTTTGCTAATAATCTAATTTTTCGACGGGTTACATATAAAATACAACAATAATCGACCAGTTTATATGCAAATGAATAGAAATTATTGCCAACTTTAGAAATAAGTAACGCCATGCTTTGATATGAAGTAACTATTATTAGTAGATAAGAACATCACATGAGCTAAAACCACCACTATTTGGCAGTATGCTTTACATTCTGTCAGAAGTTGTAAAGTTGGTTTGATGAATCTAGAAATTTAGGGTTAAACGAAGAGTATAAAGTGCAGCCAAATTAAAGACACATAAATCGTACAAGTACAAGTACAAGAGAGTCCAAAAAGAGGGTCATCATCAATTGATCGATCATCCACGTTTGACCAATTCAGAAGCCAAGTAACTTAATTTATTAAATGCTGTTTATTTTGGACAAAAAATGAAGTTTGCTTCTAATCTCTGCAACAGCGACCTCTCAAGATTTCAAAAATGGGGTCTGATCAATAAGGCACAACAGACGGATTCTAATGGCAGTGGTAGGCCCAGCTGCCCCTTTTTAGTGTTTGTCAAAATGGATTTTTCTAACTCCCCTTAATCACCAAAGGTCCATAACTAACATGCACTTAATTATAATAAACTACTCTACAATTTAATAACATCAAGATTCCATAACACCACACATACAAGCTAACGTATTTAATGTTACAATATGTCAATTTCATATAAAAATATTATTAAAGAAGAGATTAGTAGCTTACCAGTAAGATGGCATACGAAACATCTGAAACGGGCCATATTTTTAAAGTGCTGGAGTCTCTGAAAGCAATAGACAACCGTCTAAAAAGGGTAACTTTACAATTCTCCCACTTGGGGTGCAAAAGTGGTTGTCGCGTGCAAAAAAGAGAGATCAAGAAAAAATGGGCTAAAAGACTACTACTTTTGCAAGCATTTGATTTGTTCATACAAACTTTTAACATAAAAAGAGAAAAGGGATTTGTTATCCTTATTCTGTTGATCATTTCTAAGGCTAATGAGAGGGACGTGAAGGCAATTTTCCCCTTTCTGGTATCCATACTTGCTACCTTATCACCCTCCAGCCCTTAATCATACATCCACACACACAACAACAACAACAAGAAAAAGAACAAAAAAAAGACTCCCGTAAAAGAATTCCTTGCAAAACCCACCTTGATTCAAGTGGGATTCTATTCTATAAAAAAGAACAAAAAAATTATACCTATATATGTACGTATGCATGTACGTACATAATTGTTGGATGTATCATGGATAAATTCCTAGTGGGTTATAGAGTTAAAAGGGGTTTTAGCCACTGTCAAAGTGGCATAATGGAAATAGTTTGGGATATATATAAGACAATGTCTGACCAATTTTCATTTATTTTACAATAAAATGAAATAAAAAGGGGTGCAAACATTGTTTTATCTTAACTCTATTTCATTTTAACCATTTTTTTTAGATTAAAACTCATATTCGTAGTTTATTCATTTTTAAAACTTTCTAAATAATTGATTTTTTTTAACAAATATATATTATATATTTTTATTACAGTTACTTTATAAATAATATTTTTTTACAAAATTATAACAAACCTATACGTAAAATTTTGCTGTGTTTTAAATTTTTAGAAAGTATATAAATTTTTATGTGAATTCAATACATAAATATTAAACTTCATTTTTTTATGATTAATAATATTATTTAATATATAACATATGATAATATAAGTTATTTTTTTTAAACAACCAACCATACATTAAAAAGAAACTAATAAGAAGTTAGAACAAACTAATTACATAGAGTTCAAAGGGTTTTTAAAGCAAATAACCCAAAATAAAGAGCATTTTGTATTTCTATTAACATACCAAAAAAAATATTTATTTGAATTAATAATTTCACTTTGTCTGAGATTATCGAAAGTCGTCACATTTATATTTCTGAACCTCCATATGTACCATATAGTAGTGCATACGATCACATCAATCACCATCTTTTTTCGAACTAAGAGATAAGTTGTCCACCTTTTCAAATAGATCAGTGATTAAATTGAAGTTTATTCAGGTTTTAACTCTTCATTTCTTACTTTGATTCCAAAGAATAACAACCATGTTGTCGTCAATGATTTATGCCCTATTTTTATCATCGATATCCGATATAAAATCATTTCTAAGGTGTTAGCTTTAAGTCTTGCTTCTATGATTGATGTGGTTATTAGTAGTCATCAATCCGCTTTTGTAAAAGGGCGTCAGATATCAGACGGGCCTCTTATGGTAAATGAAGTTATAGAGTGGTATAAAACCATATGAAAAAAGATAATGATGTTAAAATTTGATTTTGAAAAAGCTTTTAATGTTGGTAGAATTTCGTCTATGTCCTTATTAAATGGTAAAATATCATATCCATTCAACCTAATATCTAAATATCGTATTTACACTTGTTAAACTTTTAAAATAATGAATTTGCCCAAATATGTTTTTTTAATAGTTTTTAGCAATTTATAATTTTTTTTTAATTTTAAATCTTTACAATTGAAAAAAGAAACTGAATTGACCATGTTGTCCCTTAGCTTTAATTACATGTTATATGGTATTTCCTTGAAATGTCATGGGTTGCCCTCATGGTCTGACATCTAAGTATCATGGGCTACCCCATGGTCTTTCATACAAATTCCACGAGCTACCCCTGGGGTATTCTATGTAAGTATCACAGAGACAACTAGCATTCCACATAAATGATTATATTGTTACTTTTAAAATAAAAAAACAATTTTTGGTGTTTTAAAAAATTATAATGATATAAATTAAAACATTAAGCAAATAAATTTTAAAAAATTAATTAACAATAACAACAACTATTAATAACATTAAACCATATATTATATTGAATTTTATTCATATGTAACTCGTCGGTAGAAGTCATTCAAACGATTGACTAAACTACAATATTAAAATCTCATATTATATTTCTATTTATAAAATTATGACTTTAACTTTTTAACATATTATAGTTAACTTATTAGTTTAAATATATTGTTATATGTGAACAATTATCATTTTAAAGTCACAAAATTTGTATAATTTATGAGTTGATGCAAAATAGTTAAATTATTAATTTCAATATAACATTAAATGATTAATTTAAATCAAAATTTCAGTTACACTTGAAAAAAATCGAGAGACTGTTTTATTAATAGTTAAAGATTATACATTATAGTGTTAAACCTAAATTGTAATCCTAAATTAACAAAAAAATACCATCAAACTATTTTTTATAACCATTAACAATTTTCAAATAAATAGCTTAAAAATAAGTTACAATAAGAATAGTTAAAAGTAACATTATATAAAAAAAACTATAATATTTTCTTTAAAAACAAAAAAAAAAATGTTTTTTGTTTTAAATAACTACAATCATAGAAACTAAAAATATTCATCAAATAAATTTTAAAAACATTAAATTTCTGAAACCAAATTAAAATAATTAAGAGTTTCGAAATACTTTATTTTAAATAACTTACAACAACAATAGTTAAAAGTAAAATTTTACATAAAAATTATATTGTTGTCTTTACAAACAAAAACAATGTTTGATGTTTTAAATAATTACAATGATAGAAATTAACATCTTAACCAAATAAATTTTTAAAATTAATTAATCATAACAACAACTATAAATATCATTAAATCATATATTATATTTAATTTTATTCATAAGTAACCTGCATGTAGACGTTATTAAGACATTTATGATTATTTAACTTTTGAACAATTTATATAAAATACTTAAATTATTAATTTAAATGTAACATTACAAGTCAACTTAAATATAAAATTTAGTTTAACTAAGATAAGCCAAATCATATTTTGTAAATAGTTAAAAGTAATAAATTGCAGTGTTTTTCTAATAATGATTATAAGGTGGTTAATAAGGTTAAATAAATATCAAACCTAAAGTGTAATCATAAATAAACTAAATTTCAATATTAAAATAATATCTGTACTTATACTTATAAAGTTATTTCTTTAGCTTTTAACATATTATACTTAATTTATTTGATTTAATATGTTGTTGTATGTAAACCATTATCAGTTTAAAGCTACAACTTTTGAACAATTTGGACAAAATATTTAAATTGTTAATTTAAATATAACATTACACTGTCAACTTAAATATAAATTTCAGTTCCACTTAAAAAACCCAAAGAATATTTTGTGAATAGTTAAAAATAATAAATTATAGTGTTAAATGTAAAAAATAAAGTATAATCTCCATTTAACTAAAATATTTCCTAAAAATATTTTTATAATATTTAAAAGTTTTAAAATAAGTAGCTTAGAATAACTTACAATAACAATAATTAAAAATAATTCTTTATAAATGATTATATTGTTACCTTTAAAATAAAAAAAAAAACAATGTTTGATATTTTAAATAATTATAATGGTAGAAATTAAAATGTTAAGCAAATAAATTTTAAAAAACTAATTAACAATAATGAAAAATATAAATAACATTAAACCATATATTATATTTAACTTTATTTACGAGTAACTCACATGTATAAGTCATTCAAAAAATTGAGATTATATAGTTATAATAGATGATTTACTAAATGTTTAGTAAATATGATTATACTTATAAGATTAAGTGTAATTCTGAATTGATTGAAAATGTTTAAATCAATAGTAGAACGAATAAGAAGAATCAAGTAGGCAGAAAGATAAAAGTTTCTCCATTCTAAGAAGAAGGGAGAGTACCTTTTATGCTTTATGATAGGTCTTAATGATTAAGAACCATATCTCAATTGATCCTCTAAGTGAATCTTAGTACAATTATATGTCTAAGAAGAGGAATCAAGAATTGAAGAAATGGTTAACTCAATAAGTCAATCATACTTCGTTCCAATAACAAGTCTTAAAGTTAAGATTGTGACATTGAGTGAAAGGTGTTAAGAAGGTTTGTAAGTTTCATTAAATGTGGAAAGTTGTGATGTCTTGGATAAGACAAAGACCAACTAGGACCAATTTATGAAGTGTTCTGATAAAAGCTACACTAACTCTTGAATATTTGTTTGTCAAGAAATGGTTTTTGACAAGAGAATCTTATATGTCAAGGAGTCAGTGGGAGTCTTAATGGTCTTGAAAGGTTTCAAGAACAAATCAAATAAACCTTATCGATCATCACTAGCACACGAGTTGAGGTTTACAACCTATCGTGTCGACATCATTTTGATTATGTGCCAATCCAATCGAGTTAATTATGCATGTGAGTTCTATGAGTTCTTATTTTGAACGCATAAAAGGCAAAGCACCTTAATCAATGAAAGGTACATTGATAGGAAAGGGTGAGCTGCTTAACTACTTGGAAGACATGGTGGGCAGATGTGCTACCATAAAGGCAAGAAATCGAGATCAAGAAAGTTCGATCCATAAGAGTTTATTGTCGTAAACTTTGGTTTTGACAAATTCACATGGATAGAAACAAATACACTGTTTAAATCTAAGTGTCATAAGATTTCCTCCTTCATGAAAATGATTGTGATGAAATGCTTTCACTAAGACAGATTTTAAGAAGATAGTGATTGTAAAATTGCATTCTCGAATTCAATTATGGTTACGGCATCCCTTTCCATAATTTGAATTGTGAGGTTTGGCAATTAGTCTTAATTGTTTAGACACACATATGAACTATCAAAGGCAAATGTGTATAAGTTCAAGAAACCTTGATAAAAGATTATCAAAGCACTAAGTATTGGAAACATGAACTTAAGAAATTCAATAAGCATTGTTTTTCTGAAAGTTAAGATGTTTATGAATACATGTTGAAGCTAGTGGGAGCATAAGTGTTATGTTTTATAATAATCATCAAGATAGTGGGAGCATAAAAGTTATGATTGTATGATTATTAAGGAAAGTATTGCAAGGTTAGCAATATTAATTATAGAAAACAAGAGTCATACTTTGCAAAGTCACAATAGTTGAAGAGTTGTTTTGCTATAATTAAGGGAGAGAATATTATGCTTCATTTCAAATCTAAAGGTTTAGGTTGAGAAATGTTAATAAAATTTAGTCAAAGGTACAAAGTGTTTTCTTAAAATTTCGATTATGATTACGGCATCCCTCTTCACAATTCGAATTTTGAGAACATAGCAAATAAAACATTATGCGTCGTGTCCCATACGCTTCGGGTATAGGATCGATTGCAAATGCTTTAATGTTTGACCATTCTAAAATTTTCCAAATGTCGAGCACATTTAGAGGGAAAAAGGACTAGAATCGGTTTAGACTAAAATAATTAAACAACTATCAAAGGACAATCCAAGTTCGACGAGGATTGGTCGCTTGTGAGTAGTTGGAAGTATAGTATTGGAAAATATGGAAATGTTTCCATATTGGATGGACCATATCGACATCATTACAAACAGATAAGATTCTATTAAGAATGAGTTGTCATATGGAACATATGGAAGTGTGTCCATATTGGGAATTGAATATTGAGAAATCTATGACTAGATTAGAAACTTCTATGCAAAAGGATGTTCAAAAAAGTACTTTAAGTGAGAGACATCACATCTATGGAATTGTCTTGTAACAATCTCCGACAGAAGACTTTGTAATATCATTGGAAATAGTCTTTGTGACTTTGGTGTAGTGACATTACAAAAGAGATCATTGCATAAAATGTTAGAATCTAGCATATTCTATAAGTAGCAAGAATTTGATATTCTTTCACTTATGAAAAGGATTTGGAGTTGTGAAATGAGAATGATTGGAAATGTGTTCAATGTGATCTATTTCACAAAGTAAGAACCGTAGGTAAACATTGTGTGCATGCTAGGAGCATGGGACAAGTGTTGTAATTCTAGTAAGAAGTTGATTACCCGAAACGGCAAATAATGAGTAATCAATATGGTGATAAATAAAAGGCGTTTTATTTATACTCAAAGGTTTGAGGCCATATGGGATTAGTATTATTCTTGTGTTTCACATTTGAATGTTTTGACTTCCAGAATAATTGAGTTTATTAAGAATAATCGAATTATTCAAACGGGCCACAGTCGTTCATATGTTGGAAGTAGATATGAATAAAGACTGTCGTGAATTGGTGTGTGGAATGTCTAGAAAAGTATTAGACATAAGCAAATGTTTGCTGCAACGTTCATGAGTGATTATGAATGTGATTTGAGCATTGGATTAGACCCACGCTCACTTGGATCACTCCATGGATTGTATCATGAGTGATTGGTGAGACGATAACATCTTATATTCTTGAAACCGAGATGTGTGATTTGTATCTTGCAAATCGGTTGCACATTGATAATATGTAAACGCACCAGTAACTTGGTGTTATAAAACATATTGTTGTGTGTGATTCGGTGCGTGAGTACAAGCAAACATTGTATCAAAGTTTATCCCTTCCTTTTATCCAAAGTAGGATAAAAGCGATATCTTTGGGCCCCTCGATGGTTTAGTGATGACAAACGTAAATGCTCGGCCGGGCTAGGGCTAATTTGATTTGTTCAATTAGTCAGTCGTCATAAGTCAGAAATCGAGATATAGTACAAAGAGAATGATTTGAAATCATATCTCATATGATATCTAGAATGGAGGAATATATGATCCCTTATCTAAGGACACGCGTATCTGATAGGATCAGAGTTAACAGCGGCTTTGGAAAGCTACGATTGCAGATCAGGATCTGAAGTCATACGCAAAATAGTTATTAGAATTATCCAAGTGGGAGACTATTGGATTAGTGTCTAAGTCCATAACTATTTTGGTATGTACTTGACCCGATGGTGCATGGTCCTTTTGGGTTGCCTTCACCAAAGCAACTTGATAGGATGAATTATGGAGAGAAAGGATTAAATATGATTTATTAATATATTACGGCAATAATATATTAAAGGAGAAATCATATTGTTTAATTAATATTAGTTAATAATTAATTGGTAATTAGTTTTGTGACTAAAAGAGATTAATTAAACTTAAGGGACTGGAATTGTAATTATAAGATAATTGCAATTTGGGCTATGGATTGCCTTTTATTATAAGGTAGACGAATTCTATGGGGGAAGCCCATATGAAATCGTCCAAGGCCTTATGGAAAAGGGCTCCATGGGTTGCTTAGGGCTTAAGCATCCAAATTAGGGTTTCCTTGTTAGATAACCCTAATAGCCTCACTATATATAGAACCCTTAAGGATCAAAAACGTGGACAAGCAACCTTCTAGGGTTTTCACATGTTTTGGGCAGCCTCTAACCTCTCTCCTCTTCATCCTCTTGCTTATGGTGTTTGTGTGCCATTAGAGGAGTGACACTTGTGACTCTAAGCCTTCCAAAGTCAATTCAAGGAGAAATTGAGATAGTTATTGCTACATAACAATCAAGGTAATATCTTATACCTAATTATATGTTAATATTGATTTCCATATGCTAGAATTAGGGTTTATAGTCTTGGATTCAAAGCATGTACAATAGAGAAACCTAGATCCAAGCATTAGGGTTTGTATGAGCACATATGATGTCTTATGACCAAAACCCATCAGAAAGGTATAAAGGTCATTATGATCAAGTAATGACTTTTGAATATAAATTATTGTCAATCATATAGATTGAATTACTTACTTATTCACCATTTTGTTTATATATATATATATATATATATATATATATATATATATATATATATATTCAAATTTTTACTTTAAAAAATATTTAATGTTACACATTGATATTTAAATTTTTTAATCAACTCATGTAGTACATGGGTCTTACACATATCTTACATACTTATAAAGCTTGCATTTTCCCTTGATTGTCATGCATTTGAAACCCCCCACAATAATTTGCTAAAACCTCATGCATTTGAAACCCCCAAACCTTTTCACCTTCTTAATAATTAATCACACATAATCAATGGTAATTCATATGAGATAATTATTTGCTAAAACCTCATGCATTTGTATGGTACTAAACCATGTTTGAGTTTTTTGGTTTTAGACTTTAGTAAATGAGTAATCCGTTTGAGACGTTGGATTTGAAGATATCTTATTCGAATTACCCAAAACAAGAGATAAATTAATAATATATGCTCATGCATGTTTTGTACAAGCCCCAATCAAAATACAATATATCATGATCATATAATTAAGTGTCTTTTATTCCATTTTGGCTTTATAACAAAAGTTTGTTTACGTGGCGAATAAAGAAAACTTGAAGATGAATATTTAGGTTGGATGTTTATATAAGATTTGTTTTAAATATATAATATAGATATAAATACACAAATGTGTGTCAAATACAGTCCATCACAAATTTAATGATTATAACTCAAAGTGGTTTTCCAAATATAATGTTTATACTATAATATAATATATTAAAATTTAATGCATAGATAATATATTATAATTATATTTCATTTAAAATATGTTAGGGTCATTTGATTATTACATTGTTGTATTAGGCACTATAGTCTCATATATGTTGAATGACTCTTACAAAAATGATGTCTGTAATTTGAATATAACGTAATATCTTATGATGTTAATTGAATGATATTATCTTCGATTGAGCACTTTTTAATTGGAATCAACTTTATTATAGTTAAAAATTTTGGCTCCCGTTTTTCTTTTCATTAGTTATAGAATATGATTTTTTTATATTAACTTAAGATATGTCACTATCTTAAAATAGATTGAGAATGAGATTTTTTATATTTACTTAAAATACGACACCATTTTCTATTTAATAGTAAAACTAACAAAAGTCGTTAAATATGTATTTTTATGAGGTTCAACATAAATACACGACCACATATGAGAATCCATATCTAATCAATAATCAACTAATTACATTAGATACTAATGTGTACATAAAAATTACATTTAAAATTTTAAACTAATAGTAAAAAAATTTCATTATTTATTATGATAAAAAATCTATAAATCAAAAAATATACATGCTATTTAATCGCATGCAAGTTTTATGTATGGCTTATTCACAATACATTAAACCATATATAACCATATTAAACTACATCATTATCCCACTGCGCAATGTGCGGGCATTCGCCTAGTCTATCCAAATAAATAAAGATATTTTTGTCAAATGGCACATTCTTCTTAATCTTGACACATGTATTTTTTTCATTAATTTAGAGTAATTTTGTTTCCACATGTCATTTTCTTTTTTTTCATTTTTATTTTATTGCCACATCATTAAAGTAATTAATTCATATTATTATAGCAATTAATTCTAATGGATTATAACTGATTGTATACTATTATTTATTTAAATGTGTTATTATGTAATTTTGTTATTAAATAAATACGTGTTTGAATAATATAAAAATTTATTTAAGTTAATTGCATTGGAATACTTAATTTAGTTATAATTGTTTAATGATATGATTTATAAAGAGAATGTAATTATATGACTATGATTCAACTTTGACTTCTAATTTATAAAAATATAATTTATTCATTTTGATTATATATAACGGCATTTTGTTTGAATCGATATAAATTAAACATTTATATAATGTTAGTTGTTTTACTTTACAAAACTAAAGAATAGCTACTCAATCAAGAAGCATGGGAATATAAATTTACTTTAAAAATTAAAGCATAGCTGCTATAAAGGTGTGAAAATAGAATCTTTTAAAGTGCAACGTATTTATGGAGTTTCCCCTCAATATTCAAGAAGTTGTTGAAAATTTTGAAAAATCATGGTATATATGCAGATCTTTGAAGGCTTTTAAAAATATCTAAAAATATGGCTTTTGATGAGTGTTGGTGAATTCTAAAAATATCACGGGTCTTGGTGGTTACTTTGTTGTTATACTTATTAATGTTTAAGTATTTTTTTGGGGCTAGGTTGTTGTACTTTTAGGCGTTAGTATGATGGCTTAACTTCATCATATGTTGCTTCAACAGATGGTATGAGCTCCATGAGTTTTACCTACATAAATTTTGTCCCATTTTGTTGCATTGTGTTGAAAGGTATAAATGAAATTATGATCAAGTAATGACTTTTGAATATAAATTATTTTGTCAATCGTATAGATTGAATTACTTACTTATTCATCATTTTGTTTGTATATATTTCAAAATTTTACTTTAAAAAATGTTTAATGTTACACATTGATATTTATATTTTTTTAATCAATCTGTGTAGTACTGTAACACTAGTCAAAATAGGTCAATAGACAATCACATGTGATTATGCCAATCATGTAATGTGATTATGTTAACCTAGTAATGTGGTAAGAGTGTTATGTAGTTCATGATAAATTTTAATACAAATATGAACTTTCTTTATGATACAACTCAAAGTATACGTCCATACGATTCCAAAAATATAGAGAACGTCTGAATCTGACTTCGCATTAAGAAGTTATGATAAACCGAACACTATAAATCTCTATAATAAGAGGCATTTAAAATAGACTTAGAATTAGCTATTGGAGTCTAAAATAGAGTTTTAGTACTCGTGAATACCTACGCGTTCATATAAAGAACGTCAAAAACGGAGTACGTATGCAAAAGTTATGACCTTCCGAAGATGCAGCTGTCCGAGAGCATGACACGTGGCATGAAACCCTAGCTATCTGGATTCACGACGTGAACCTTAAAGTCACGACGTGAAAGTAGTCCAGGAAACATTTTCGGATCTAGAAGGTGCATGAGGAGGCTACGAAGGGGATAAGTTCAATCCCCACGACGTGGACATCAAATTCACGACGTGAAACTGGAATTGTGACACCTTCCGAAGCTAGGAACGCAAATGGCAAGTCTACGAGGATAAGATCCTAAGTCACGATGTGGGGGTCCAAAATCCCTACTATAAATAGCAGGTCCGACTTCAGTCATTCTTACACCAAAACTTCTTCCCTTTCTCTCCTTTGCTGAGGCCATCTTGCATCCCAAGCCCCGACGATCTCGCATGCTGACCGTTTTTCTTAGATAACATAAAATCACGCTACTAGGGTGAGTTTCACGGCCCCACTTTCTAATATTTCGGGGGAAAACGCATGCTAGTTATTGTATATATGTTATTATTATGTCTATATGACAGTATATAGTTATGATAATCGAGATATGATTGTTATAAATATAACATTTTGAATACATACAACTATTATTAACTCATGAGTATGTTAATTTACTAATTTAGATCTTGAGTTATACTTAGGATTCTACATATATGTTGTGTGCAATATAATACCGAAGTAATATTCGAAAGTTCTAAAAGTTAAGTTATATAGTATGTTGCAATTAATAGTTTTATGTCAAGATAAAACTATATATGTTATATGTTGTCAAGATAAAACTAGATATGTTATATGTTGCTATTAATAGTTTTATGTCAAGACAAAACTAGATATGTTATATGTTGTTATTATTAGTTTTATGTCAAGATAAAACTAGATATGTTATATGTTGTTATTATTAGTTTTATGTCAAGATAAAACTGGATATGTTATATGTTGTTATTGTTAGTTTCATGTCAAGATAAAACTTGGTATTGTTATTGATAGTTTTATGTCAAGACAAAAATACAAACATTATATGTTGTTATTATTGGTTTTAGGTCAAGATAAAACCTGGTTTTTACTTCAAGATATAGCTGTTATATTGCCTAAATATTATGAAGTTAGGAGTAATGTTTAAAAGCATAGTCTAGTAACTAAAGGTTTTAGACATAAAGATGCTTTTGTTATTAGAGCTATAGGAAGCCGTCAAAGTCTACATGAGTAATTGTATTCATCAACTAAGATTGGGGATCTTAGCGGAAATCCTCTGAACTGTAACCGTTAATCCCATGTGAGCGAGGAAGTCATGTATAATTAGTATATGGGCTGACCACCCCACTTGTGACTGTTTGCTACAGTCAATCAAAAACAAGTGATGAACTATCCTTTTATGTGTTATTATTCCGGCGTCAATGAAGCGTACGGTGTTGTTTCTCATGTTAAATCATGAGTGTATTTGTTCTCATGGTAAATCATGAGTGTATTGTTCTATCAGAGGTATTATGTCATAGCAGCGGTTACAGGCTCATGGTAGCAAATTGTAGAAACATTATACCTTGTCGTATACAAGTATTAATGTTAAGTATAAGTTTTCCCCTACTTATACTTTAAGATTAAGAAATGTTTAGGTATAACACTTAAATGATAAGTATACTATTATACCTAATGTTGGAGAGTCAAAATGACACTTTCAAAACTATACTTTTGAATGTGTAAAAATGTATTATTTTATGGAGTTAAAACCTATGGACTCACAAACTTATGTTGACGTATTTTAAAATGCATGTGTTTTCAGGAACTTGAAAAGCTGGTATGTATTCGAACAGGAGAAGTTTTACTAGTATCTTTCTGTTCATTAAGAAGTATGTCATAGTCGGATATTATGTAATAAATACTAGGAAAACATTAATGTAACTTTCAATCATCAATAAAGGTATGTATTTTCTTTAAGTATTGTTCAATGTATGTTACATAACTGTGATATGAAAAATGACGTTACACTACCCGGTGTTTCCACCGACGGCCGGGGTGTGACAGATTGGTATCAGAGCTATTAACTATAGTGAACTAGTACTTTCTTAGGAAAGCACGTCTATAGTTTAGGACTTACTCTATTAGGTTTAGGTATATCCCCTAGCCTATAAATAAAAAGTATTACTAATTATACTACTGATGGACTACTTACGGGAGCGGTCACAAGGATAGACATGTCGATTTGGGTTGTTGGATTTCAGAACGGCTATATGCTAAAATGATCCTGCCCTTTCGACAGTCCTGACTAGCCGGAGGCTTATCAGATAGACCTGAAGTAACAAACAATAGTAAAAGCGTGAATACAATAAATAAGAATATTTAGTCATATATAAAGACTCAGACCCGCGATGAGAATACAACTTAATACTCAGAATGATTTTGATCTCAAGGATTTAGATCAAATATTCCAACTACAGTTTATATGTGCATAGATCCTATCACAAATAGGTGTAGGTGCGCAACTACATTTTATTATGATCAGATCATATGAACTATTTAATTTGGGAAAAATATTTGATAGACTAAACTCTTGGAAATCCAAAATGTATAGGAATTTGACATTGCACATTCACGAGAATGGATAATCATCGAGGATACGGATGAAGAAGAAGAACTTTCATTCCCTATGATGTTAGGCGATTCTTACTATCCTGTAACTCCAACCACCTTTCATCCAATAACTTCTGACGATGGAGCACCGTTACCCTCCAACGAATGAAGCGAATCCATGGAGGAGACAGAGTCGATGGCATCATCTCTACCACCACTAAACACTCTTTACCGTAAAGTTCCAAGAGGAGTAAAAATGAAACGCATTGCACGTAAATCTATACCGATATGGAAAAAGCTTAAGAAGAGTCAGAAGGCAACATCTTTAGGAAGTCATAGAGTTCAAGATGAACCTGCACGGATCGCACAAACAGTTGATAAATGGGTGGCAGAAGAAAAAGCTGCCAAGATGTATGAGAATGGTTAGTCATCTCGACCACATCTCCCACATTCTTCTGAAGATAACACTTTATCTCAATTGTTTGAGAAAAGTGTGAAAATTTAAGATAAGATGGAAATGGTCGAAGGGAGGGCTACTCATCTCTCTGGAAGAGTGCGAAGGCTAGAAGGACAAAGGACACGAGATCAGGAATCGGTGATGGATGTACATCATCGTATAAATTTTGCTTATAATGACATGATTACTCACGATGCCAGGATTGCAGAGTTAGAGCTCTACAATCAAACCTCAAGAAATGAAGAACGCACGGGAAGTCTTGAGCAGAGAACTCAAGCACTTGAAGAGCAAGTGGTTAATGTCACTGACATGCTGGGCCATCACTTAGGTTTCTGGTAGATAAGCTACAACTAGTGGTTATGTAAATAGAGAAAATTAGACTAGTTAAGGCGAAAAGAGGAAAGTTTATAGCAAGGATGTAGAAAACTTGCAAATTTTGCAATGTTTATAGAAAATTTTCTCTTATAAACCTAAATAAACTGATGTAACTACTGGTAACAATATGAAGCATACGTTATAGTAATCATTATGTTGTCTATTATGTTTTAAGTTGTGAATAATAACTAGAGTATTTAGTACTCGTGTATTAAACGATTAACAAAACTCATACAAATTCTTATTATTTATAATAGGAACTAAAACAAAATGCCTAGAAGGAGTAATCGGCTAAACCCTAACCGACCATCAGCACCACAACAACAACCACAACCACCGCCAAAAATAAACCCCTCAATAAGTACAGTGCAACTTGAAGAAATCATAGCTCAAAGAATTGTTGCGACTCTATCTAATGTCACAAGAGATGGAGTTAGAAATGAAGGCCATGTAGGGACCGCTAGAACATGTACCTACAAAGATTTTATGAATTGTAGGCCAAAAATCTTTCATGGAAATGAAGGGGTTGTGAATTTGACAAGGTGGATAGAAAAGACAGAATCCGTCTTTCAAATAATATTTTGTCCAGATGATTGTAAAGTACGATTTGCAGCATGTACTTTTGCTAACGCAGCACTTACATGGTGGAATATCCATGTGAATACAATGGGAATTGATGCTGCAAATTCCATGAAATGGGAGGAGCTAAAAATGATGCTAGTAGAGGAGTATTGTCCTAGGGAGGAAATACATAAACTGGAACAAGAACTGTGGACCCTAACCATGAAGGGTTTAGAGATAAAAGCTTATACCGCTAGATTTAATGATCTTGCTGTAATCTGTCCAGCACTTGTGACCCCTGAATATAAAAAGATTGAGCGATATATCTGGGGTTTAGCATTGCAAATCAAAGGCATGGTGATCGCATCAAAGCCTACGACTTATGACAACACAAAGAGGATAGCTCATCAGCTGACTCTCACAGAGATCCGAGGAACAAAAGTGGTCTCAAAGGCTAAGTCTCCCAAAGCTAGAACAAACAAGCACAAGTTTAATAAAAAGAATCTCAAACAATCATCTGAGAAAAGACAAGAAGTGGCAACCAACTACGCAGCCACAACAGCAGTACCTATTCAACCAAAGTCTGCATAGTGCAACCACTGCAACCGTCATCACCCAGGTGACTGTTTTGTTTGCACGAAATGCAAAAAGAAGGGGCATACTGCTAGTTACTGCAGGAGCACAACACCTGCAACAGTCAATCAGCAAACAAATACTGGAAGAGGTCGTGGTGAAGAAAGAAAGTGTTATGAGTGTGGAGAGGTTGGACACATAAAGAAAGAATGTCCAAAGTTAAGGAGTCAAGGAGGCATAGGGCGTGGCAGGGCATTTGTGATCGGAAGCAGAGAGGCTATCCAGGACCCTTCGGTTGTATCTGGTACGTTTCTCATAAATAATTTATACGCTAGCATACTCTTCGAATCTGGAGCAGATCGAAGTTTTATAACTCCGATATTTAGAAAGTTGTTAAGTCATGAGTCTAGCATATTAAAAGAAATCTATAAAGTAGAAATCACTAACGGTCAAACTGAGAAAACACATGAAATCCTAGAAAACTGTCTGTTAACTCTTAATAACTACTTTTTTCACGTCAACCTCATGCCAATGCCTATCGGTAGTTTTGATTTCATAATTGGCATGGATTGGTTATCTTCACACCGCGCCGAAATTCTATGTCATGAGAAAGCCATACGACTACCCTTACCAAACGGCGAAGCCCTGATTATCTATGGTGATAAGTCTGGGAAAAACCTCAAAGTCATCTCTTGTACCAAGACACAAAAATATCTACATAAGAAATGTAGCGCATTCTTAGCCCACATTGTAGATAAGAGAAGAAAAATAAAAGAAATCAAGGACATACCTCAAGTATGTGATTTCCCTGACGTATTTCCTGAAGATCTACCTGGAATACCTCCCGTCCGACAAGTCGAGTTTCGAATCGACTTAATTCCAGGAGCACCACCAGTAGCGAAATCTCCTTATCGGTTGACTCCATCTTAAATGCAAGAATTGTCTAGCCAACTACAAGAACTTCTTGAAAAAGGCTTTATTCGACCAAGTTTTTCACCTTGGGGATCACCAATCTTGTTTGTCAAGAAGAAGGACGGATCCTTTCGAATGTGTATTGATTATCGGGAGCTGAACAAGCTAACGATCAAGAATCGTTATCCGCTTCCAAGAATTGATGATTTATTCGATCAACTGCAAGGATCTAGCTACTACTCAAAGATAGATCTTAGATCAGGATACCATCAACTCAGAGTACAAGAAGATGACATTCCAAAAACAGCATTTAGAACTCGTTATGGTCATTATGAGTTCTTAGTTATGCCTTTTGGATTAACCAATGCCCCAACAGTGTTTATGGATCTCATGAATCGGGTTTGCAAACCATAATTGGATAAATTCGTGATCGTATTTATCGATGATATATTGATATATTCACGAACCAAGGAAGAACATGGTCAACACCTGCAAATAATCTTGGAACTACTAAGAAAAGAAAAGTTGTACGCTAAATTCTCCAAATGTGAGTTTTGGATTAGAGAAGTACAATTTTTAGGTCATGTAGTTAGCAACGAAGGAATTCATGTTGACCCATCCAAAGTTGAAGCAATCAGGAATTGGGAAGCACCAAAGATGCCAACAGAGGTACGTCAATTCCTAGGACTTGCTGGATATTACCGCAGATTCATAGAGAATTTCTCCAAAATAGCCAAGCCACTTACAACACTAACCCAGAAGGATACGAAGTTCAACTGGGAAGACAAACAAGAAGCTGCTTTTTAGAAACTGAAGCAAATGTTGTGTAGTGCACCAATCCTATCCCTTCCAGAGGGGACAAAAGATTTCTTCGTATACTGCGACACATCAAATCAAGGATTGGGATGTGTATTGATGCAAAGAGGAAAGGTTATCGCCTACGCATCACGACAACTTAAGGTGCATGAGAATAATTACATTACCCATGATCTTGAATTAGGAGTTGTAGTTTTTGCACTAAAAATCTGGAGACATTACCTATACGGTACTAAGTGTACTATTTTTACCGACCACAAGAGTCTCCAGCACATCTTCGACCAAAAAGATCTTAATATGAGACAACGAAGATGGGTCGAATTATTGAATGATTACGAATGTGAGATTCGTTATCATCCTGGAAAGGCAAACGTGGTAGAAGATGGCTTGAGCCGGAAAGAATATATTAAACCCCGTCGGGTACGAGCATTAACTATAACTATCCATTCTAACCTTGCCGCACAAATTAGAGAAGCTCAACTTGAGGCTCTAAAAGAAGAAAACATCAAGAACGAAGCTTTGCGAGGAATGGAAAAGCAACTTATACAAAAAGATGACGTAACGCGACACTTTATGAACCGAATTTGGACGCCTAAGTTCGGTGGAGTCAGGGACTTGGTCTTAGAAGAAGCCCACCAGTCCAGATATTCCGTGCATCCAGGCTCTGACAAAATGTACTTAGTTTAAAAGTACATTATTGGTGGCCAAACATGAAGGCAGAAATTGCTACTTATGTGAGAAAATGTTTGACTTGTTCTAGAGTGAAAGAAGAACATCAAAAGCCTTCAGGTTTACTTCAACAACCGGAAATACCTGAATGGAAATGGGAGCAGATATCAATGGACTTCATCACTAAGTTACCTAAAACTCCTAGTGCGTCCGACACTATTTGGGTAATAGTCGATAGGTTGACTAAGTCCGCCCATTTCTTACCAATTAAGGAGAACGACAAGATGGAAAAGCTGACAAGAGTTTATCTTAAGGAAATTGTTAGATTGCATGGAGTCCCAAGTTCTATTATTTCTGACCGAGATAGTAGATTCACTTCACGATTTTGGCAATCTCTACAAAAATCCTTAGGAACACGTCTAGACATGAGTACAGCTTACCATCCACAGACTGATGGTCAGAGTGAGAGAACCATTCAGACTTTAGAAGATATGCTCCGAGCCTGTGTAATAGACTTTGGGGATGCATGGGATACTCATTTACCGTTGATTGAGTTTTCCTACAACAATAGTCATCTCACCAGCATCAAGGCTGCACCGTTTGAGGCTCTTTATGGACGAAAATGTCGTTCCCCAGTATGTTGGGCAGAAGTTGGAGATACGTAGATGACCAGAGAACGTACAGGCGATACCTTACGTACTAGACCAGAAATAATCCACGAGACAACTGAAAAGATCGTGCAAATTAAGGATCGATTAAAGGCTGCACGTGATCGTCAAAAGAGCTATGCCGACATAAGACGTAAGCCTTAAGAATTCCAAGTTGGAGATAAAGTAATGTTGAAGGTATCTCTTTAGAAAGGTGTAATTCGATTCGGTAAGCGAGGCAAACTAAGCCCACGATATATTGGACCTTTTGAAATTCTAACTAGAATTGGTTCTGTCGCATACCAACTCAAGTTGCCTCAAGAGCTAAGTAATGTACAAAATGTTTTTCACGTATCAAATCTCAAAATATTTCTATCCGATGACACTCTTGTGGTACCTCTCGACGAGATACAAGTCAATACCAAACTAAACTTTGTAGAAGAACCTGTCGAGATCATGGATCGAGAAGTCAAACGATTAAAGCAAAGTCGTATTCCCATAGTGAAAGTTCGATGGAACTCTTTGCGAGGACCTGAATGTACTTGGTAACGTGAAGATCAGATGAAAGAAAAATACCCCCAACTATTTGACAAAACCCTATCCACAAGATAAATTTCGGGACGAAATTGTTCTAACGGGGGGAGAATGTAACACTAGTCAAAATAGGTCAATAGACAATCACATGTGATTATGCCAATCATGTAATGTGATTATGTTAACCTAGTAATGTGGTAAGAGTGTTATGTAGTTCATGATAAATTTTAATACAAATATGAACTTTCTTTATGATACAACTCAAAGTATACGTCCATACGATTCCAAAAATATAGAGAACGTCTGAATCTGACTTCGCATGAAAAAGTTATGATAAACCGAACACTATAAATCTCTATAATAAGAGGATTTTAAAATAGACTTAGAATTAGCTATTGGAGTCTAAAAGAGAGTTTTAGTACTCGTGAATACCTACGCGTGCATATAAAGAACGTCAAAAACGGAGTACGTATGCAAAAGTTATGACCTTCCGAAGATGCAGCTGTCCGAGAGCATGACACGTGGCATGAAACCCTAGCTATCTGGATTCACGACGTGAACCTTAAAGTCACGACGTGAAAGTAGTCCAGGAAACATTTTCGGATCTAGAAGGTACGTGAGGAGGCTACGAAGGGGATAAGTTTAATCCCCACGACGTGGACATCAAATTCACGACGTGAAACTGGAATTGTGACACCTTCCGAAGCTAGGAACGCAAATGGCAAGTCTACGAGGATAAGATCCTAAGTCACGACGTGGGGGTCCAAAATCCCTACTATCAATAGCAGGTCCGACTTCAGTCATTCTTACACCAAAACTTCTTCCCTTTCTCTCCTTTGCTGAGGCCATCTTGCATCCCAAGCCCCGACGATCTCACATGCTGACCGTTTTGCTTAGATAACATAAAATCACACTACTAGGGTGAGTTTCACGGCCCCACTTTCTAATATTTCGGGGGAAAACGCATGCTAGTTATTGTATATATATGTTATTATTATGTCTATATGATAGTATATAGTTATGATAATTGAGATATGATTGTTCTAAATATAACATTTTGAATACATACAACTATTATTAACTTATGAGTATGTTAATTTACTAATTAGATCTTGAGTTATACTTAGGATTCTACATATATGTTGTGTGCGATATAATACCGAAGTAATATTCGAAAGTTCTAAATGTTAAGTTATATAGTATGTTGCAATTAATAGTTTTATGTCAAGATAAAACTAGATATGTTATATGTTGTCAAGATAAAACTAGATATGTTATATGTTGCTATTAATAGTTTTATGTCAAGACAAAACTAGATATGTTATATGTTGTTATTATTAGTTTTATGTCAAGATAAAACTAGATATGTTATATGTTGTTATTATTAGTTTTATGTCAAGATAAAATTGGATATGTTATATGTTGTTATTGTTAGTTTCATGTCAAGATAAAACTTGGTATTGTTATTGATAGTTTTATGTGAAGACAAAAATACAAACGTTATATGTTGTTATTATTGGTTTTAGGTGAAGATAAAATCTAGTTATTACTTCAAGATATAGCTGTTATACTGCCTAAATATTATGAAGTTAGGAGTAATGTTTAAAAGCATAGTCTAGTAACTTAAGGTTAAAGATGCTTTTGTTGTTAGAGCTATAGGAAGCCGTCAAAGTCTACATGAGTAATTGTATTCATCAACTAAGATTGGGGATCTTAACGGAAATCCTCTGAACTGTAACCGTTAATCCCGTGTGAGCGAGGAAATCGTGTGTAATTAATAAACGGGCTGACCAACCCACTTGTGACTGTTTGCTACAGTCAATCAAAAACAAGTGATGAACTATCCTTTTATCTATTATTATTCCGGCGTCAATGAAGCGTACGGTGTTGTTTCTCATTTTAAATCATGAGTGTATTGTTCTATCAGAGGTATTATGTCATAGCAACGGTTACAGGCTCATGATAGCAAATTGTAGAAACATTATACCTTGTCGTATACAAGTATTAATGTTAAGTATAAGTTTTCCCCTACTTATACCTTAAGATTAAGAAATGTTTAGGTATAACACTTAAATAATAAGTATACTATTATACCTAATGTTGGAGAGTCAAAATGATACTTTCAAAAGTATACTTTTGAATGTGTAAAAATGTATTATTTTATGGAGTCAAAACCTGTGGACTCACCAACTTTATGTTGACGTATTTTAAAATGCATATGTTTTCAGGAACTTGAAAAGCTGGTATGTATTCGAACAGGAGAAGTTTTACTAGTATCTTTCTGTTCATTAAGAAGTATGTCATAGTCGGATATTGTGTAATAAATACTAGGAAAACAATAATGTAACTTTCAATCATCAATAAAGGTATGTATTTTCTTTAAGTATTGTTCAATGTATGTTATATAATTGTGATACGAAAAATGACGTTACACTACCCGGTGTTTCCGCCGACGGCTGGGGTGTGACAAGTACACGAGTATTACACCTAGTGTGTATTTGTATATATATATATATATATATATATATATATATATATATATATATGTATATATATACACACACACATATACATACATTGATATTCATATTTTTTTAATAAATCTGTGTAGTACACGGGAATTACACCTAGTGTGTATTTGTGTGTATATATATATATATATATATATATATATATAGAGAGAGAGAGAGAGAGAGAGAGAGAGGAGGGGGGGAGGAGGAGGAGGGTTCAATTGATAAAAAAAAAGTTGAGAATAAGGAAATCATTCTCAGCCACACATTTATTTTGCCGCAAAACTCTTGGATGTACCGGCAGAAATGGGTAACTTATACACATGATTTTCCAACCAAACATGTTTCCTTAAATTATGATAATCATTACCTTAATATACATAAAAATATACTTTTTCTTTTTTGATTTTTAGAAAACTATTGTTATTGAAAACTTAATTTAAATATATCAAAATTCATAATTTTTTATTCTCTATAAGTAGACATACATATTGATATAGTTTGAAGATAAAATAAAAAAAATTATTTTTTCTATAGTTTCAGTTTTCGTTATTCATAACTGAATAAAAATATATCTGATTTTTATTACAGTACATTCGTTATTCACTTATGAATAAAACGTATGTTTAACTTTTTAACAGTTTAAGTATCGTTCATATATTAATATAACACGTAATAAAGTTTTTATTTCCTAAAATATATTTTTTATATCATCTTTCGTCATATTTATATTTATATATGAATAAAACGTGTATTAGTTGTTGATATATGTTATATTCATATATAAATAAAACATTTATCAGATTTTTGTTACCGTTAATTTGTTATTCATATATGAATAAGTAGTATGTTAATAAAAGACGAAATGTTTTGAAAATTTGAACTACTTATTCATATATGAATAACAAATGAAGTGTGACAAAATTATAATAAATGTGTTTTTCATATATAAAAATATAACTTGTGGGGAAAGTTAATACACGTTTTATTCATATGTAAATATAATATGTGATGAGAGTTGATGTAAGCTATAAAAAGTTTATTATATATTATATTCATATAAAAATGATACTTAAACTGTAAAAAAAATTAATCATGTTTTTTATTCATAAGTGAATAACGAATATACTATAGTAAAAATCTGATGCATTTTTATTCATTTATGAATAACGATAGCAAAAACTATAAAAAAATTAAAATTTTATTTTATCTTAAATCTATATCATTATGGTAATCTATTTATAGAAAATAAAAAATTATGAATTTTGATATATTTATAATTATTTTTCGAGAAAAATAACTCCTTAAAAATTTAAAAACAAAAAAAAAACTATGTTTTTATATACATTAAGGTAATTAAATATATATATATATACAATAGGTAACCTTTGTTTGTGAGGGAAGGTTACTGTAGCTAAAAGTACAAGTCTTCATCCACAATGTACAAGTATGATAATGCATAAATTACATATTTAACACTTCCATTTTGTATAATACGTCACTTACAACCCTCTATTTTGTAAATGTTACTTTCATCTCTCACCTTTTTCTATTTTGTAAATACATTTTCTACCCCTCTATTTTAAAATGTTACTTTCACTCTTTTAACTTTGAACTCTATAAAATATCATTACAATAGGTAACCTTCATTTGTGAGGGAAGGTTATTGTAGCTAAAAGTACAAGTCTTCATCCACAATGTACAAGTATGGCAATGCATAAATTACATATTTAACACTTCCATTTTATATAATACGTCACTTACAACCCTCTATTTTGTAAATGTTACTTTCATCTCTCACCTTTTTCTATTTTGTAAATACATTTTCTACCCCTCTATTTTAAAATGTTACTTTCACTCTTTTAACTTTGAACTCTATAAAATATCATTATTGTCACTTGTGATTAACATAGTTTAAGGAAACATGTTTTGTTGGAAAACACATGTGTATTCCTTTCCCATTTCCGCAGGTACGATGGTTTTTGCAGCAAAATAAATGAGTGACTGAGAATGATTCTCCCATTCTCAACATTTTTTATTTTCTCAATTAAACTTACATCTCTCTCTTTCTTTCTCTCTCTCTCTCTCTCTCTCTCTATATATATATATATATATATATATATATATATATATATATTAGTAAACTTTTATGGCCCGTGCTAAGCACGACCCATGAAGAGTAATGTGGGTGCGGTAATAGGTCACTTTAATGGACGAAGATAAGATTTTATATATGAAAGTATTTCCTATTAACATGAAATGAGTGTATCCTAAAGACAACTTCTCAACGCATCACATGCACAGTTTCTAATCACGCCTTACAAATGATGTGGCTTGTCACGGCTCGATAAAGCTCGATGTTTGATATTGCCACCAAGTCACATCTTACATTATTTAGAAACTTGCATGCACAACATTAAATGTGTAAGTAGTGTATAAGTCAAGTATTGACATTTCCTCACAAGAAAGTATGTTTTGTTTTCACCATTAATCCAATTAAAGCAATATCTAGAAATTAATCAATTTATCATTCGGCACATAGGGTTGATGTAAACTTTTGATGGCTACCTATTCCGCTTTCCTGTCTTTGAGTATGTCAGCAAAACTATTGTTGTGCATTATGTAAGAAACGGAAATATACATTGAAAGTACAACATTATTTCTTGCATTCAACTTGATATACTTCTGCTACAATAGATATTTGAACAGCGCTAACTCGTTTATTTACGGTGTGTTGTGTGTGCAAGATTAGTGATGCAACTATATATATATATATATATATATATATATATATATATATATATATATATATATATATATATATATATATATATATATATATATATATATATGGGAGCGTTCAATCGAATACATTTTTCCCACGAGAACATTTGAGAAAAAAACTTGCATTTTAATTTTCCAAGGTGACATAATTGTAAATAACTTAACAATTGTTTCCAAACATATCACATTTAAAAAATAAGGGGGTATAATCATAAAAAGGAATATAAGTTGGTTCAAAACATACATCGTCGGAATCCTCGATTTACGAAAACAAAACCCTCATTTCTCTCAACAAAAAACCCTCGTTTCTCTCTAACATTTCATCCATTTTCAAAATATTTTCAACGAAAACGAAGAAAATCTCGTCAAAAACAAAGAAAACACCATCAAAAGCTTCGTCGAAAGGTATCACAACGCATATTTGACGTTTTTTTGCTAAATATCACTCGATTTCATGATTATCAAGTTTTTTTGATAAATATTAATCGATTTTTTGAGTTTTCCCACTATTAGTTTCATCATTATACAGGAAATTGACATTACTCAAAAGTTTTTTTGAAATCAAACCCTAGTTTCGATGTAGAACAATTTACTGAAGTTTTATGTTAAATAACACTTAGTTTTACTAATATTAACGTTTAATTTCTCAATTTAGTGTTATGTTATTCATGTATTGTGTAAATAAACTTGGTTTGAAATTGCAGATGTTACTAAAACGTTTGAAAAAAACATTCCAGAAAGAGGATAGATCCAGAAAAATATGCATGAATGTGATAAATCATATGACTGTGTTCAATCATATATGATTTGCTGATGACTTCTTACTTATAATGAGCATTTGCAATCATATATGATTTGTTGATGCTATAATCTCGAAAATGATTGAATCACATGTGATTATATTTATACATAGAACAAAGATTTAATCACATTTGATCACAATCTATATAAACAGTATATTATTTATTTGTCATGGCTTGAAATAATCATAAATGATTTCCTTATAATACATCTTTTTTTACATCTTAGAAACCAATAAAGAGCAGCCAAAACCTAAAGAAACAAGTACTAAAAAATTTACAAAAGCAACTGCAAGAAGACCAACTCAAAATGGTAACAGTTAAATCATTCAATAATTAGTTCTCACTCATATATTTTATGTGTATAATCAAATATTATTTTCTAATTATATTTGTAATTGTTTTTAAAAAACAAAGAAAAGCCTATAGAGAAAAAACCTACCGAAAGCAAAACAATACGAAAATCACCAAGAAATATAGTTGAAAAAGGTATATTTCGATCACAAATGATTATAAAACAAAAATAACACTCAGTTATTAATCACATATGATTGATGTCTTTTATGTACCAAAACAGATTCAAGAACATGTGATCATTATCTGTTTTGAACATTATATGTACAAAAGATATTTAATCATATGTGATTAAAATTTAATTTTGTGATTTTCTGATTATATATGTATTTTTATATCTCAGAAAATCAAAAACAAAATGACAAAAAGGGGAAAAAAGAGAGTGTAAGAGAAAAAAATACAGAGAAAAACAGAAGAAAATAATGAGAAAGGTATAATTAAATCAAATATAATTATACACATAAATATAACACAATCTTTTTAATCAAATGTGATTACAATCTTTTATTTATACAAAATATATACAATCACTTGTGTTTAACATCTATCAAATAACAATGTATGTTTTATTATAATAACATTGTTTTATATATTTATATCTCAGAAAAATCTAAGGGAAAAGGAAAAACAATCATTGAAGAAGAAACAATAGAAAATGGGTCTAAACAAAAACAAGGAAAAGGTATAACTCAATACATGTGATTATAATCAATTTTAAAAACTTATTACTTAAAATAATTAGTTCTGATTCATATATTTTATGTATATAATCAAATATGATTTTCTAATTATATATGTATTGTTTTTTCAAAACAAAACAAAGAAAAAGCCTATAGAGAAAAAACCTACCGAAAGCAAAACAACAAGAAAATCACCAAGAAATATAGTTGAAAATGGTATACATTTCAATCACAAATGATTATAAACAAAAAAAACACTCTGTTATTAATCACATATGATTGATATCTTTTATGTATACAAAAAGATGTTTAATCATATGTGATTAAAATTGACTTGGTGAACATTATAAGTTATACACATTATTTAAAAACATATTCCTTCAATGACATGTGATCAAAATAGGTATTGAAAAATATATGCTAATTAATTAACTATTTGTTTAATCATTTTTTTATTTACTTATTATGACTTTATGACTTCATAAAATCCTTTACAGGAGTAGAGAAGAAACAAGAATCATAAAAGAAAAGAAAAGATGAAGATTCAGTTTCTGAAAGAAAAGAGATTAAAAAAAGAAAGAAAAGGACTGTAAATACGCATTTTGATATAACTAGAAACAGGTATAGCTTTATTAAGAACAGTCTATTTTAAAACATCTGTTTTAAATCAAATATGATTAACATATATATATATATATATATATATATATATATATATATATATATATGTATGTATGTATATGTATATATATATATATGTATATATATATATATATATATATATATATATATATGTATGTATATGTATATATATATATATATATATATGTATGTATGTATGTATATGAATAAATTAATGTCATTTAAAAAACAACTATTTCAAATGAATCACATATGATGATACAGATAAACATAACAAAGACAGGAATAATCACATATTGGGTTAATCAATCACATATAACTTTACTTATATATCAATAAAATCATATATGATTTGAAAACTTTTTGATTAATTTGTTTTAAATCAAATCTAATTAAATTCACTAGTTATTATTTTTGATAATACAGGTGCTCACCTGGAGCATTGCTATCAGTCATCCAAGGTTTCAATACAATCAAAAAAGATGAAAATGGGATTTGGTGATCTACTAAAGTTGAAAATGACTGAAGTCCCAGGGGTATTAAGCCATTATGTTGTTGATAAATTTGATCCAAGAAAAATGAAAATTATTCTTCAAAAGGGAGTTGAGATTGATATGAAACGAGAATCAGTGAATCAAATGCTTGGATTTCCTTTGGGGAAAAAACAGTTTTCAAAACTTCCATTTCGAAAAGAAAATGATAAATGTTATGATGAATGGACTCAACAATTTGAAAACAAAAAATGATCAGACTGCATGAGATTAAGATGAATATTGTCGCCTCGGACAATGCAGATATGAACTTCCCAGTGAACTTCATTGCTTTGTTGATCAACTCTCTTATAGAATCAAGATCATGCGGAAAAGCAAACACATATCCCTTGAACTACATCATGAAGAATACAAGCATAAGCAACATTTACTGGTGCTCCTACTTGCTTAATTGTTTGGTTAAAATAAAACGATCTTTTGATCCATCCAATCCAACAAGCAATTTTGTTGGACCATCTGTTTTTTTAGTGGTATGTTTAATAACTTCTCTTTTATTTAATAACATTTATAATCATATGTGGTTTAACAGTAAAATGTTTTAAATCACATATGATTATAAAGACATAATAATTTAATCACATGTGATTATAATAACAAATATTTCTTTTTTTTTCAGTTGCTTTACGTAGATAGAGTCCATTGCAGTGTAGTTAATGCTTAGAGAAAACGACTTGTTATCTATCACTGGACATCAAGGAAAATGAAGCTCAGAGAAATATATAAAAAAGAAATACTGAAGCAATTTGGTACAAGACATCTAAATGAAGAGTTTGTAGAAGAAGAGATAAATCAGGAGGTAAAACTAATTATAGCAGTTATACAAAAAAGACTTCTCATTATTTAGTAGTCTTAATGTTTAATAATATATATTACTAATATAAACTTTTAATTAATTCTGATTTAGGATTATGAACAATTGATTTTGATGAAGATTAGGAAGATCATTTGTTGATTGAAAATGGAATCAATAACTTCCCAACATGTGTAAGATTGAACCATTTGAAAAGTATGATCGATGAATTTTTTAATGATGAAGATCAAAATGTTGAAGAAGACAACAGAAATGCTGACGATGATGATGATGACGATGACGACGATGATGATGAGGATGAAGGTGATGATGATGATGATGATGATAATTAAGATGATGATGATAATGACAATGTTAAAGATTGAGACAACAGTGTTATTGTGGTAAGAGGGTGCATGTGAAGGTTAAGATGAAAATGGTGAAGTCTGTTAATGCATAATTTGATTGTTGGTTTACTTGGACAATGTTTACTTTTTCATTAGATGAATGCTTGCTAATTTATTAAAGACAATTATTAGGTTTTAATTATATAAATGTTTGAACATATATATGATATCATGGATATGTGAAGCTTAATATGCATAAGTAGTTTATTACTTTACAAAACAATCTCTATTTTTTTGTTCGAAAATCACATGTGATTATATACATAATCACATGTAATTATAAACATTCTTTAAATCACATATGATTTATTTGCATTTATTAAGGACAATGTATGATTTATACATCAATCACATATGATTACAAACATAAAAAAAAATTGAATACTCAATCACATATGACTATAAATATAAAAGCAAAAAATACAATAGTATAATATGTAATTAAACATATAAACATTAATATAAACACATGTGATTAGAAAAAAAAATCACATATGCTCATTGTATGGTTTATACTTCAACCACATATGAATATATGTAAATAATCACATGTGATTACCATGTGTAATATATGCATACACAAAAAAGAAAAATCACATATGATTAAATATGTACACATTATAAAAATAATACTTAGATTATATACATAATCACATATAATTTATTTCCATTTATTAAGGACAGTGTATGATTTATACATCAATCACATATGATTACAAACATAAAAAAAAAAATTAAATACTCAATCACATATGACTATATATATAAAAGCAAAAAAAATACAATAGTATAATATGTGATTAAACATATAAAAATTAATATAAACACATGTGATTAGAAAAATAAACACATATGATCATCGTATGGTTTATACTTCAACCACATATAATTATATGTAAATAATCATATGTGATTATCATGTGTAATATATGCATACACAAAAAGAAAAATCACATATGATTAAATATATACTCATTATAAAAATAATACTTAAATTATCACGTGTAATGTAACACCCTGACTCCCAAATACAAGTTTTAAGCATTATATGACATATTTATGGACCTACTCAACGAGTTGGTTGTCCCCAACTCGTCGTGTAGAGGTGGGTTAGCCCACGTGGATTATTGGATCTACTCGACGAGTAGGAGCTGGGAGATGAAACCCTAATTTTTAGGGTTTGCACTCTATTTAAAGGACCTTATGTAACAACCCGTAGTTCGTACCATCAATTGTAACCCTTTTCGTTAATTCATTCGCCGTTTTCATTTTCGTTTCCGATTACGTTATTAAATTAAGTCATTTAATTCAGATTGTTATTATGACTTAATGGGTGTTCCAACGCATCTAGAACTCATTTTATCACCCCATTCTAGTAATCGGAAGATTTTTAGAATCAACCATATCGGGTTACGGCAACTTAATCGGGTGCGACCAAAAGCCTCATCTAACGTCGGTATCGGGTAGAATTCCACAGTGTCCAAATCTTAGACACTATTTAAAGAGGTTTAAGCTTCCATTTGAAGCTTTTTCTCTCTCTCACCACTCTCTTTCTAACCTCTCTCCTCAAACCAAAGAACTAGGTCCAAAACTTCAATTTAAGGCTTCAAATCTTCAAGGTAACTTCCCTAACTTGTTGTTCAACCTCATTAGCCTTCAAATCCGAGTTTAATCAATGATTTAGGACCTCAAACATGAGTTTATGGCCCTGGAGCATGCATGGGCCGTAAGCACATAAAAAGTGGGTTTTCAAGCCTTAAAACCCCTCCAAATCAATCTTGGGACCTAGATATGACTTTATGGCTTACAAATTCGGACTTAGAACACCTTAGTCATCATTTTTGAGGAGTAAACATGAGTTTACTGCCCAAGAACATGCTTGGGCCGTAAACTCATCCTCATGGAGAGTAAACTCATTTCCAAGTGTTTAAAAGCCATTTAAACACATCATTAGCCTTGGAATAAATCCTAGAACCAACCACTATCATTTTGGGGACCTTAAACATGATAAAAACCCTCCATTTGAGTGTTTACGACAATAACCCCCCAATAATAGGTTCCAAGGCCGTAAACTCATAAACATAAGTCAAAAGGTGCCCAAAATTCATCCTAAGGCTTGTAAAAATTGTTTGAATCACATGTTCATGGGCAGTAAACTCGTTTTTTAGGGCCGTAAACTCCCTTTAATGGTGTTCTTGGTGATTTAATCCACTTCCATTCCTAAGATAAAATCATACAAACTCTTCCCAAGTGTTATTGAACCATTTAGCACCATAAAACCTACCCACCATGAGTTCACGGCCGTGAACTCATGTGATTATGGTCTTAGGGCCATAAAATCTTCTAAGATTTTACTCTTGAAGAGTAAACTCCATTCCTAAGCCATACATGTCCGTAAATGCCACCCGGGTCACTCCAAACACTTGATTTGAAGTGTTTTCGCTCATTGGAGTGTATTATCATATCTAATTAGTGGTTTAAAATCTAATTAGATACATTTGGATATTATTTCATATTACTTAGGAACCTCGCATGTTATCAAGCCCCAAACCAACGCTTAGCATTCAAATCGTCGCGTTTTCTCGTCTGGTGAGTTCATACCCCTACCCTTTTTCACTGTTTTTCACTGTTTTCAGGGGGAATACAAGCAAAGTACAAGGGATACTTCTACTCAAAACTTGTTTTACATGTGTTGTGTTTCATATTACATATGCTTTTAACACTGATAGTCATAACAGATAACCGTTTGAACATGCAGAACACGTAAACATATTATTTGTGAAACATGTTATAAAATGTTGTATTTTATATTTTCACAAATGGTTTTTCACATTATATCAGTTAA
This sequence comes from Lactuca serriola, assembly GCF_051521515.1. Taxonomy (NCBI): domain Eukaryota; kingdom Viridiplantae; phylum Streptophyta; class Magnoliopsida; order Asterales; family Asteraceae; genus Lactuca; species Lactuca serriola. The sequence continues at coordinate 44,163,844 of NC_136410.1, forward strand.
AAGCATGACATTTGAACCTTTAACATAAAGTTTAGTACACTGTTTTGTCCTCGGTAACACTCCACAGAGATACACGAGTGGAGGATTATTGTATTATTACTAGTAAATTTGTTAATCCTATATAATTGGAGACACGTCCTCGGTGAATACTCCACAGAGATACGCGAGTGGAGGATCGCATCTGTAACCAGAATATCTTAAATAGGGAGCGTGACTTGAGTGTATAGATCTATACGGGGATGACTACCCCGCACCTGGCTGCTAGCTATAGCCGAACCGAAATGGTTCAAGGGTGACGAAAGTCATAAGGTGATGTGGACTACTTATTGCCATATCTAGTCTATTGTATGGTTATGGAACTCACAATTAGGGTAAAAGAGATTTACTTAATAGTATTAATGAATAAAGTAATTAATTTACTTTGTATATATTAGTTTTATATATGTGTTAAAACTAATACATTTCACAAGGATAACCAGGTTTTCAGTATACATCTTTCACATTTGGTAACCAACATTCAGGAAAATATGGGATTTTCGTGGGGAACATTTGTACATAACCAGAAACGTGTAACAAACCAGATAACTAAACTTTACATTTCACAAGGGTAAACATGTTTTCAGTGTACATCTTTTACATTACATTTTGGGGATTCAATAACCAAATTTTAAGAAAATATGGGATTTTCTTGGTGTGTATCATTTTCAGAAACAGAAAGGAAACCGTACATTTTCAGAAAAAAAAAAACCGCTTATGAACTCACCAGCATTATGCTGATTTTCAAGTTGCTTGTATTCTCAGGTCCGCATTAGACAGGTACCCGATGATTGCTTTTGGCGAAGACGGAGTGCGTAGAAGACACGTCTTATTTTGTTCATATATATACTATGTATCACTTGTACAACTTACTTTTGAAACAAATGTAAACTTTTATATATGTAATGTAATGGTTGTTTGCTTTACTTACTATGTGCATTGGATTTGATACTCAACGTGGAGTCAACCCCGGAAATGTTTCCGCCTTCGGTTTTCGGGGTGTGACAGATTGGTATCAGAGACAGGTTTATAGTGAATAAAATATACCAAACCTTACATGGTATAAGACTATAAACACTAAAGGGCCTAAGTGCTTTGAATTAAAAGTATCCTTCAAAATATAAGTATTTTCAAAAGTATACAAGTATACCGAACCGTCGAGATCCGTAACTACAAGTAGAACAAAACATAAGTAAATGGGTGTCGTACGCTGCGGTTAAACCTGGGCAGTTATGTAGTCGTGTCTATGATCAATATAGCCTGGCCAACTATATTCATTCGAGACACGGCCAACATGTGCTTGGGAGTAACTGTGGTATGCAGCATGCCTAAAACTTACCCTAATACCACAAACATCAAACCATTGTCGTAGCGAATCATGAAATACTATGGGAGTATTTCTTGAGCCAATCCTTTGTAGAAATCCTCATTCACGCATTGTTCCTTGATCATTTCATTAGCGATAATTTATCTGCTTCGATAACTCTTTCCTGTTATATCGCTTATTCAGAATGTATATCTGTCATATCTCTCGATTCGATTCAGAGGACTTACCATCCTCTCTTTCTTGATCTTATTAGATCAAGATGCCACCAAGAAAGAGACCCAGCTCAAAGACCAACAACCCTCCGTCACCACCTCCTCCTAAAATTGACCCCGTGGTATTTCAGGCAGTTGTTACCGCCGCGGTGGCAGCTGCTATGTCTCAATTGAACACCGGTGGTTCGGGAGGTGGTACTCAAACTCAGGATCAAGAAAGCAATCAGGGACACCGAAAGGATGGTTCCTATAAATATTTCATGAACGCGAAACCTACATCCTTTGATGGCACTGGAGGTGTCATTTCCCTTTCCCGATAGTTCGAGAAAATCGAATCCATCTTTGAAATTTGTGCTTGTTCGGAATCTGATAAAGTAAAGTTTGTTGTCTGTACCTTCATTGATAAAGCTCTGACTTGGTGGAACGGCCGAGTCAAATCCTTGACCCTACCTGTAGCCAATGCCATGGGTTGGGAAGCTATCAAAGAACTCCTCCTAGCTGAATACTACCCTCGGGGCGAAATGCAAAAATTAGAGCACGAGCTCTGGAACTTAAAGATGAAAGGTTCCGATATTGTTGCATACACTTCTAGATTCGATGATCTTGCACTCCTCTGCCCGGGATTGGTTACCCCGGAAAGTAAGAAGATAGAGAGATTTATTTGGGGGCTGACCCAACCAACCAAGGGAAATGTCTTAGCTGCACGACCGGATACGTATGACAGCGCCAAGAGTTTAGCCCAGACCCTAATTGATCACAGTGATAATGTTGAGGAAACCACCACCACTCCTGAACCGACTAAGAGGAGTGGTGAGAAAAGGAAGTTTTGGAAGAAGAAGAAGGGTCAATCTTCCCAAGGATCCTCAAAGAAACAGCAGATTGTAGCAGTCCATGCTGCTACTACCCCCGTTGCTGCTTCTTCTATTGTGGGATCTACCGCTCAAACACCTACTAGCAGGTATGCTGGTAACCTTCCCCTGTGTGAAAAGTGCAAATACCACCACAACCCCGGCCCCTACCGTGATCTGTCATGCACCAACTGTGGTAAACAAGGGCACACGATCCGATTCTGCAAAGCACCAGCCTAATCAGCAAATCAATCTTCTGGAGCAGGTGTTGGTCAAACCTGCTATAATTGTGGAGAAGTTGGGCACTTCAAAAGGAACTGCCCCAAAAAGACTGCAGCCGATAACACTGGAAGAGTCCTGGCCATGGGACAGGAGGAGGCAGTCGCCGATCCCACCGTTGTTTCGGGTACGTTCCTTCTCGACAACTCATATGCTAGTATTCTTTTCGATTCGGGTGCTGAAAGAAGTTTTGTTAGTCATGCGTTCAAACATAATCTTAAACATAATCCCCAATCATTAACCGAAACGTTTACCGTCGAAATGGCTAACGGTGAGAAGGAATGCGCCAGCGATGTGGTCATAGGTTGTACCCTTACCCTGAACGATCATTCATTTCCCATCGATCTTATGCCGGTTTCCATAAAGAGCTTTGATATTATCATTGGCATGGATTGGATGAGTCCCAATCATGCAGATATCCTCTGTTTCGAAAAAGCCATTCGTCTCAACCTTCCTACGGGTCAGGCTCTCATAATCTATGGTGATAAACTCAGCTCCAACCTCCGCATCATTTCCTGCATCAAAGCTCAAAAGCTCCTACGTAAGGAGTGTCAAGCATTCCTAGCCCATGTAATCAATGAGAAACATGAAGTTAAAGACCTCACGAGCATCCCCGAAGTCTGTAACTTTCCTGATGTATTTTCCGAAGAGCTTCCAAGAATCCCTCCCAAACGTCAGGTCGAGTTCCGCATTGACCTAATTCCTGGACCCACCCCCATAGCGAAATCTCTGTATCGCTTAGCTCCAGAAGAAATGCAGGAGTTATCCAGTCAACTCAATGAGTTGCTCAGTAAAGGATTCATTAGACTGAGTTCCTCACCATGGGGAGCTCCGGTATTGTTTGTTAAGAAGAAAGATGGATCCTTCCGAATGTGTATCGACTACCGTGAGCTGAACAAGTTGACCGTCAAAAACCGATATCCCCTTCCGTAAATAGATGACCTCTTCGATCAACTACAGGGAGCCAGTTACTTCTCCAAGATAGACCTTCGGTCAGGGTACCATCAGCTACGAGTTCATGAGAGTGATGTTTCCAAAACAGCTTTCAGGACTCGGTATGGACACTACGAGTTCGTAGTGATGCCCTTCGGTCTAACCAACACACCGGCAGTGTTCATGGACCTGATGAACCGGGTGTGTCGTCCTTATCTGGACAAGTTCGTCATTGTGTTTATTGATGACATACTTGTCTACTCCAGAAGCAAAGAAGATCACAAACAGCACTTGAGGCTAGTGTTGGAAACCCTTAGATCCGAGAAGTTGTACGCGGAATTTTCAAAGTGTGAATTCTGGATTCGGAAGGTAACTTTCCTCGGTCACGTGGTAAGCGAGGAGGGTATTCATGTGGATCCTTCCAAGATTAAAGCGATAGAGAACTGGTCGGCACCGAAGACACCCACAGAAATCCGTCAATTCCTGGGTCTCGCCGGCTATTATCGGAGATTCATCCAGAACTTTTCCAGAATCGACAAACCCTTAACCACTCTGACACAGAAAGGTGTACCCTTTTGTTGGAGTAAAAAGCAAGAAACCGCATTCCAGACATTGAAGAAAGCCTTGTGCAGCGCGCCTGTTCTGTCCCTACCCGAAGGGACAGAGGACTTCGTTGTCTACTGCGATGCGTCTAATCAAGGCTTAGGCTGTGTGCTTATGCAAAGAGGAAAAGTAATTGCTTATGCCTCTAGACAGCTGAAAGCACACGAGGTCAACTATACCACGCATGACTTGGAGTTAGGAACCGTAGTTTTTGCACTGAAGATTTGGAGACATTATCTCTATGGGACCAAGTGTACGATCTTCACAAACCATAAGAGCCTGCATCACATCTTTGATCAGAAAGACTTGAACATGAGGCAACGACGATGGGTAGAACTACTCAGCGATTATGAGTGTGAAATCCGTTACCATCCCGGCAAGGCCAATGTGGTAGCAGATGACCTTAGCTGAAAAGAGAGTTCAAGCAGAAAAGTGAAGACCCTGACGATGACTATCCATTCCCACTTATCCATGCAAATCCGGGAAGCCCAGTTAGAAGCCCTCAAACCCGAGAACGTATCAATCGAAGCCTTGAAGGGAATGGATAAGAAACTTGAGATCATAGGTGATGGAGTCTACTGTTTCATGGACCAAATCTGGATCCCAAAGTCCGGAGGATTCAGGGAGAGTGTCATGGAGGAAGCACATAAGACCAGATACTCTGTTCACCTAGGTTCGGATAAGATGTACCTGGATCTCAAGAAGCAATACTGGTGGCCAAACATGAAAGCTGAGATAGCTACGTTCGTGGGCAAGTGTCTGACTTGCGCCAAAGTTAAAGTTGAGTACCAGAAACCCTTAGGTCTGCTCCAGCAGCCCAAGATACCCGAATGGAAATGGGAGATGATTAAAATGGATTTCATCACCAAGTTACCCAAGTGTCCGGGTGGGTACGACACCATTTGGGTAATTGTCGATCGTTTGACAAAGTCCACTCACTTCATCCCGATCAAAGAATCATTCAAGATGGAAAGACTCGCGCGAATTTACATCCAAAAGGTAGTCCGACTGCACGGTGTACCTGTGTCCATTATCTCTGATCGAGATAGCAGGTTTACCTCCAGATTCTGGCTGTCTCTCTATAAGGCTCTTGGAACCAAACTAGACATGAGCACGACATATCATCCTCAGACCGATGGACAGAGTGAGAGAACTATCCAAACCTTGGAAGACATGCTCAGGGCATGTGTCATCGATTTCGGAAAGTTGTGGGACACACATCTGCCTTTGATCGAGTTCTTGTACAACAACAGTTATCACACCAGCATCAAAGCTGCTCCATTTGAAGCCCTCTATGGTCGCAAGTGCAGATCCCCTTTGTGTTGGGCCGAGGTAGGGGACACGCAGCTAGTCACGAGTCGAGTCTCCGACAGTGCTCTCACTGGTCCTGAAATCATCTGCGAAACTACCGAGAAGATCATCCAAATCCGGGAACGATTGAAAGCTTCACGAGATCGCCAAAAGAGTTACGCTGATAACAGACGGAAACCTCTGGAGTTCCAGGTTGGAGACCGTGTCCTGTTGAAGGTCTCGCCCTGGAAAGGTATGGTACGTTTCGGAAAGCGTGGGAAACTTAACCCGAGGTACATTGGACCCTTCAAGATCCTCACCAGGATTGGTCCTATAGCCTATAAACTTCGATTACCCCATGAGCTCAGCAACATCCATCCCGTCTTCCATGTTTCAAACCTCAAGAAGTGCCTATCCGATGAAACCCTCGTGATTCCCTTAGACGAGATCAAAATCAACGAAAACTTGAACCTCGTGGAGGAACCAATCGAAATCATGGACCGAGAGGTCAAACGTACAAAGCAAAGTCGCATCCCGATAGTGAAGGTTTGCTGGAATGCCAAGCGGGGACCGGAATTCACTTGGGAGCATGAAGACTCAATGAAACAAAAGTATCTGCATCTTTTTCCAGATCCATGATTTGTATCTTAATTCTGAATTTCGGGACGAAATTCCCTCTAACGGGGGGTTAATGTAACAACTCGTAGTTTGTACCATCAATTGTAACCCTTTTCGTAACCCTTTTCGTTAATTCATTCGCCGTTTTCATTTTCGTTTCCGATTATATTATTAAATTAAGTCATTTAATTCAGATTGTTATTATGACTTAATGGGTGTTCCAACGCATCTAGAACTCATTTTATCACCCCATTCTAGTAATCGGAAGATTTTTAAAATCAACCATATCGGGTTACAGCAACTTAATCGGGTGCGACCAAAAGCCTCATCTAACGTCGGTATCGGGTAGAATTCCATCGTGTCCAAATCTTACACACTATTTAAAGAGGTTTAAGCTTCCATTTGAAGCTTTTGCTCTCTCTCACTACTCTCTCTCTCTAACCTCTCTCCTCAAACCAAAGAACTAGGTCCAAAACTTCAATTTAAGGCTTCAAATCTTCAAGGTAACTTCCCTAACTTGTTGTTCAACCTCATTAGCCTTCAAATCCGAGTTTAATCAATGATTTAGGACCTCAAACATGAATTTACGGCCCTGGAGCATGCATGGGCCGTAAACACATAAAAAGTGGGGTTTCAAGCCTTAAAACCCCTCTAAATCAATCTTGGGACCTAGATATGACTTTATGGCTTACAAATTCGGACTTAGAACACCTTAATCATCATTTTTGAGGAGTAAACATGAGTTTACTGCCCAAGAACATGATTGGGCCGTAAACTCATCCTCATGGAGAGTAAACTCATTTCCAAGTGTTTAAAAGCCATTTAAACACATCATTAGCCTTGGAATAAATCCTAGAACCAACCACTATCATTTTGGGGACCTTAAACATGATAAAAACCCTCCATTTGAGTGTTTATGGCCATAACCCCCCAAGAATAGGTTCCAGGGCCGTAAACTCATAAACATAAGTCAAAAGGTGCCCAAAATTCATCCTAAGGCTTCTAAAAATTGTTTGAATCACATGTGATTGGTCTAAGGTAATTAAATCATCAATTCAAGAGAGGTATAGGAGCTTACAGCCGTAAACTCATTGTTTAGGGCCGTAAACTCCCTTTAATGGTGTTCTTGGTGATTTAATCCACTTCCATGCCTTAAATAAAATCATACAAACTCTTCCCAAGTGTTATTGAACCATTTAGCACCATAAAACCTACCCACCATGAGTTCACGGACGTGAACTCATGTGATTATGGTCTTAGGGCCGTAAACTCTTCTAAGAGTTTACTCTTGAAGAGTAAACTCCATTCCTAAGCCATACATGTCCGTAAATGCCACCCGGGTCACTCCAAACACTTGATTTGAAGTGTTTTCGCTCATTGGAGTGTATTATCATATCTAATTAGTGGTTTAAAATCTAATTAGATACATTTGGATATTATTTCATATTACTTAGGAACCTCGCGTGTTCTTAAGCCCCGAACCAACGCTTAGCATTCAAATCGTCGCGTTTTCTCGTCTGGTGAGTTCATACCCCTACCATTTTTCACTGTTTTTCACTGTTTTCAGGGGGAATACAAGCAAAGTACAAGGGATACTTGTACTTAAAAATTGTTTTACATGTGTTGTGTTTCATATTACATATGCTTTTAACACTGATAGTCATAACAGATAAGCGTTTGAACATGCAGAACACGTAAACATATTATTTGTGAAACGTGTTATAAAATGTTGTATTTTATATTTTCACAAATGGGTTTTCACATTATATCAGTTAAAAGCATGACATTTGAACCTTTAACATAAATTTCAGTACACTGTTTTGTCCTCGGTAACACTCCACAGAGATACACGAGTGGAGGATTATTGTATTATTACTAGTAAATTTGTTAATCCTATATAATTGGAGACATGTCCTCGGTGAACACTCCACAGAGATACGCGAGTGGAGGACCGCATCTGTAACCAGAATATCTTAGATAGGGAGCATGACTTGAGTGTATAGATCTATACGGGGCTCACTACCCCGCACCTGGCTGCTAGCTATAGCCGAACCGAAATGGTTCAAGGGTGACGAAACTAAAAAGGTGATGTGGACTACTTATTGCCATATCTAGTCTATTGTATGGTTATGGAACTCACAATTAGGGTAAAAGAGATTTACTTAATAGTATTAATGAATAAAGTAATTAATTTACTTTGTATATATTAGTTTTATATATGTGTTAAAACTAATACATTTCACAAGGATAACCAGGTTTTCAGTATACATCTTTCACATTTGGTAACCAACATTCAGGAAAATATGGGATTTTCGTGGGGAACATTTGTACATAACCAGAAACGTGTAACAAACCAGATAACTAAACTTTACATTTCACAAGGGTAAACATGTTTTCAGTGTACATCTTTTACATTACATTTTGGGGATTCAATAACCAACTTTTAAGAAAATATGGGATTTTCTTGGTGTGTATCATTTTTAGAAACAGAAAGGAAACCGTACATTTTTAGAAAAACAAAACCGCTTATGAACTCACCACCATTATGCTGATTTTCAAATTGCTTGTATTCTCAGGTCCGCATTAGACAGGTACCCGATGATTGCTTTTGGCGAAGACGAAGTGCGCAGAAGACACGTCTTATTTTGTTCATATATATACTATGTATCACTTGTACAACTTACTTTTGAAACAAATGTAAACTTTTATATATTTAATGTAATGGTTGTTTGCTTTACTTACTATGTGCATTGGATTTGATACTCAACGTGGAGTCAACCCCGAAAATGTTTCCGCCTTCGGTTTTTGGGGTGTGACACCTTAAGTCCCTTCCTCTAGTCCTTTACCACCCCCTTGACGGCTGAGAGAAACCCTAATCGATATTACCTTGTTCTTGAGTTTTTGTGAGGTTTAAAAAGTGATTTTTGGTGTTTTGTGTGAAGGAGGTACGAAGTATAAGAAGCTTGGGGCGGAGAGGAGCGTGTGGATCTGTCTCTACTTCATATTGGCATCATTTTGAAGGTATCAAGTCGATACCTTGGCTTATCCTTATCTAAATCTCTTCATGTTTGGGTTTAGGGCTATCTTTAGCACATTTGGGAGTCATTTCAAGTATTGGGGCGAGATCTGAAGTTGTAACTTTAGATATGAACTCCCCATGTCCCTATAGCTATAAATTTATGAGATTTGGCAAGCTAAGGTCCTTCGTTTTGGGTTAAACCTTCCCTTTCACTTGGCTTTGACATTTAGGACCATGCATGCACGTAAAGTTTGCAATTTTACATGGAAACCATACCAGGAGGTTAGATCTGCATTTTAGGACTTTAGGGTGGATTAAAAACGTCTATATGAGAAAAAGAGTAAAGGGACACGACGAGTGCATACGTCAACTCGACGAGTCGAAAGAGGGTTTCCTATTTTTGGTTTTTGTATGGACTCGGCGAGTCAGTAAGACGACTATATGAGTCAGTTAGGGTTTTCCCGACATTGGACACACATGGACTCGACGAGTTGTCGGGAAACTTGGCGAGTTAACTAGGGTTTTCAAGATTTCTCGTGTTCTGGAAGGACTCAATGAGTCGGTAAGCTGCACTCGACGAGTTAGGTCAACATGGACTATTGACCTTGACCGTTGACTTTGACTTTGACTAAGGGTTGACCAGTTTGACATCTGGGGGGATTTTAGTAAACTGGAAATTTATGGAAGTGGTCTGATGGTAACTATAGGTGGTGGAGTTCGTGGCTGTGATTCGAGAGTTTGAGTTTATCACTTCAGTTTGACATTTGTGAGGTGAGTTTTCCTCACTATACTCAATGGTCTAAGGCACCAAGGTCAACCCTTTTAGATTGTTATCCTGATATGTTATGTTAGTATGATCTGTTAGATCAGTATCCTGGTAGATAGGATGGTATTATGCTATTATGATATGTTAGATCAGTATCCTCGTAGATAGGATGTTATTATGATGTTATGATCAGCTAGATCGGTTTTTCTGTCTATAGACTGTTATGTGATTATAAGTTATATGTGCACATGTTTTTTTGGTGGTTGAGGCTTATCTGCTTTGTGCGAGAGCCAATAGACCTGGGCATTCCAACCTGATGGTTGTGGGCTGTGAGTATTACATCCCGAGGATGATTGGACTCGTAGTATGTGGGCATTCAAACCCCGATGGTAGTGGGCCTGGGGTATTCCATCTTGAGGATGACTGGACCCATAGTATGTTGGCATTCCAACCTGATGGTTAAGAGCTGGGGTATTCCAACCCGATGGCTGACTCGACCCATAGTATGTTGTTTCTGATTATATGTATATTTTTTATGTATAGGTATTTTGGGGGAAATCACTAGGCTTCAGGATTACAGTTTCAATTTTGGTTTCAGGTATATTAGATGATCGTGGGAAGGCGAAGGCGTGATCGTATAGCTCCTCACATTTTATGATTTTGATTTATGGGAAACTCTGACATGAAAATATTTTGAAAATAGCTTGTAATAATTAATGGTTTTAATCTGTTGAAAAAGTTTAAAATTGGCTTGATTTTTATGGGTGTTATATGTTGGTATCATAGCCTTTGTTTGATTGAATTGGAAGAACACTCGTGTGAGTCCAGTCTCAAACTAAGGAAAATATTTTCAAAATGATTTTTAATGGTTTTTAAAATAAGAAAAGGAGGATGTAGAGTGTATGATCAGCCGGAGCTAGTAAGTAGACCCCAAAATACCATGTAGTTATTTGATTATGAGAACAACATGCTAGTACCAGGCTAGGTATCTTCAGGAATTGCATCATAGAATTGCCTGATTCTATGATGCCTGATAGCCTAGGGTTTTCCTTATATGAAATTGACATCATTACTGTAGTTGCTTAGTGTATGAATCATGGTCGTACACAATTAAGATCTTATAGCCTGAGAATGTTTATTTGGCCTTATTTCCTATTCTTGTTTGATGAAGGGCTTAGGGTAGGATCAGGTATTCGAAAGTCTATAGGGTCCAGCGTTGTGTATGACTAGCATACACTAGTGTTGTAGGGTTGGTGGAAGTTTCATGGATGGTTGAGTTATGCGAGGTCAGTAGACCAGTTATGAGATAATTAGCTTCCCTCTAGGAGTGAGGATTGAACGATCACCATGCATATGTATATTTTTAGGGTCTTGTGATGATACTTGAGACAAATATGGGTAGGTGTGGAAGGTAGTATGGGCCCGTACTACTGAAAGCACAGGACCCATACACGTAGCGAGGAAGTCACAACCCCTAGGGTTTAGTTGGGAGCTGGTTCCCTGTTATTTGTGCGGATTATCTGATATCTTCCTGATGTATTTTTAGAATGGTGGTTATGAGGCATTTTGTAACTGGATCCAGATCGGGATCAGGGCAGGGCGGTCAGAATTCCCCTACAATGCCCGAGACTATCAGCCAGGGTGGGCTAGTGTTGACAGAGGATCGTGTCAGGGAGATCGTCCGCAAGGAGGTGGTCGAGATTGTCTGCGGTCAGATTCTGGAGATGTATGGGTCTATTAAGACCTCCATGATGGAGTATTTTGATGACAGATATGCATCCTTAGCTGAGACAACTGCCATAACAACTACAATGGCTATAACAGCGGCAAGGGGAGGGGCTAGTCGTGGTTTCCAGTACCGGGACTTCGATAACACGAAGCCCCTGACTTTCGATGGGACTCAGGATCCAATCATAGCCATGAGGTGGCTGTCTGACGTTGAGGGATGTTTCTTCATGTGTTCATGTACCACTAACCAGAAGGTCAGATGTGCCCTGAACTTGTTGAGGTCTGGGGCAAAGGACCGGTGGAGGTTGATGATTGGGTCGTATATGGATTACCAGAGAGCTGTTGTTACTTGGGAGCAGTTCAAAGATATGTTTCCCGCTCGCTACATTCCACGCGCTGTCGCATGAGTTTTTGGATCTGAGATAGGGTACGAAGTCGGTAACAGAGATCACCTGCATGTTTAACGAGAGGGTGATGTTTTTCCCGGAGTTTGCTTCCGAGCATGCTCAGATGACATGATATCTGAGCATGCTCAAGACTGATATCCGTCAGTTTGTTGCTACCCAACGATGTGATACACTGCTGGAGTTACAAGAGGTCGTTAGGTGGCGTGAGTTGAAGATTGAGTTACAGTTGTGAGAGTAGAGGCAGGCTCCGACGCAGTCACAGTCGGCGCCGAAGCGGTCCAAGACTGCTGATACTAGGTCTGGAGGACAGTTGGGCCGCACTTGTGGGAAGTGCGGGAAGGCCCATTTTGGGGTTTGTCGATCGGGGAGCGGGTGCCACAAATGTGGCAAGTAGGTCCATCTTTCCAGGGATTGCAGGCAGCAGACTCCAGCTCTTGGAGTCAGACTTTGTTATCATTGTGAGCAGGTGGGCTATATGAAGGCCCAGTATCCCTTACTAGCCGCCAAGTCGGCGCAGGCTCCAGTGCCGGCTACACTAAGGATTAATGACGGGAGTCAGAGTAGAGTAGCGCCCCCGAGGGCTCAAGGACGCGCCTTCCAGCTTACGGCAGAGGAGGCCAGGGTAGCACCAAATGTGGTTGATGGTATGTCTCTATCCCTAATCTTACTAATTATGTATGTTTCATGCTTATATGTATGTACCTGTGATTAGGTACGTTTTTAGTGAGCTCCTTACATGCTTTGGTATTACTTGATTTGGGGGCGAGTCGGTCGTTTGTTTCTCCGTCTTTCAGTAAGGAGTTCTGATTGCCAGTAGGAGAGCTAGAGTGTCCGTTGCGAGTCTCTATCGCCAATGAACATGGGGTTTCCGCTTCTTCAGTCTATCGGGGTTGAAAGTTAGATATCTTCGAGGTATCTATTCCGATCGACCTGATTCCGATTCCCATAGGGGATGTATGTGTGATTGTGGGTATGGACTAGCTTAGTCGCTTCGGAGCCATGATCGACTGTGAGGGCCAGCGAGTGTTAGTTTGAACCCCAAGTGAGGGAGAAACGATTGTCTATGGTGAGGGCACCAGATTGGGATTAGGGTTTTGTTTAGCCGCTAGGGCTCGGTAGTACATTCAGCACGGGTGTGCGGGTTATTTAGCGTATGTGGCGGATACGCAGGTTAGGGATCAAATTTCAGTTTTAGTGGTTCCGATAGTCAGGGAATTTGTCGATGTGTTTCCGTAGGAGTTACGCAGAGTGCCTCCGGAGAGGCAGGTTGAGTTTAGGATCGACCTAGTGTCAGGTGCGGCCCCTATCGCCAAGGCACCGTACTGTTTAGCACCACCAGAGATGTAGGAGCTGTCATCACAGCTGAAGGAGCTATTAGGCGAGCAGTTCATTCGTCCGAGCAGTTCTACGTGGGGAGCGTCGATTCTCTTCGTCAAGAAGAATGATGGTTCACACCAGATGTGCATTGACTACCGGGAATTGAACAAGTTGACAGTGAAGAACCATTATCCACTTCCGAGGATAGATGATCTTTTTGATCAGTTGCAGGGAGCATCTTGGTTCTCCAAGATAGACGTAAGTTTCGAGTACCATCAGGTCAAGGTTAGGGAGGAGGATGTGGAGAAGACCGTGTTCCAGACTCGTCATGGACACTACGAGTTCGTGGTGATGTTGTTTGGGCTCACCAACGCTCCACGAGTATTTATGGACCTGATGAATCGGGTCTACAGTCCGATGCTCGTTTGCTCGGTCATCGTGTTCATAGACGATATCTTGCTGTACTCCAAGACCCGAGAGTAGCATGAGGAGCGTCTTCGGGGGCTATTGGGAAGTTTAAGGTGAGAACGGTTGTATGATAAGTTCTTGAAGTGTGAGTTTTGGTTACGAGAGGTTCAGTTCCTTGGACACCTTGTTAACCAGGAGGACATTTTAGTCGATCCAGCCAAAATCGAGGCGGTTATGCAGTGGGAGGTTCCGAAGTCTCCCTCGGATATCAGGAGCTTTTTAGGATTGGTAGGGTACTATCGTAGATTCATACAGGATTTGTCCAAGATTGTAGAACCCCTCACTCGTCTGACGAGGAAGGGGGTAGATTTCCGGTGGGGCCCTGAGCAGCAGAGGGCATTTGAGACCCTCCGAGAACGACTATGCGAGGCTCCAGACTTGACTCTCCCGGAGGGAATTGAGGATTTTGTGGTGTTCTGTGATGCATCCATCACGGGACTGGGAGCGTTCCTCATGCAGAGAGGACGGGTGATAGCCTACGCATCGTGGAAACTGAAGCTGCACGAGATGAGATACCCTACTCATGATCTGGAGTTAGGAACGGTGATATTCGCTCTCAAGATTTGGAGTCATTACCTCTATAGGGTCCGCTGCACCATATACACATACCATAAGAGCCTGAGACACATTATGGATCAGTCAAAATTGAACATGAGGTAGTGCATGTGGTTGGATGTAGTTAAGGACTACGACTGTGAGATCCTTTACCACCCAGGTAAGGCGAACGTGGTTGCGGACGCTCTAAGTCACTAGTCAACTGAATCTTCTGCTCCGACGATACGTATGAGGATATCAGTGGATTCTCCACTAGTGGGTATGATCAGCGAAGCTCAGGCTGAGAGTATGCGTCAGGAGAATTGGAAGCTTGAGAGGATTAGGGGTGAGAGCTACTGGTCTGTGCAGGATAGCCAGGGATTATTGACCTGTTTTCATTCGGGGATGGGTTCTGATGTCTGGTGGAGTCAGACAGATTGTTCTAGAGGAGGCTCATAAGTCTCGCTTCTCTTTTCACCCGAGGCCACCAAGATGTACCGGGATTTGCAACTGAGTTATTGGTGGTCGTGCATGAAGCGAGAAATCGCTTGGTATGTGGAGAGGTGCTTGACCTACAGGATAGTCAAGGCCGAGCACCAGAGGCCACATGGAAAGCTACAACCTCTAGAGGTTTCCATGTGGAAGTGGGAACAGATCACGATGGATTTTATTACCATGCTATCGAGGACGATGAAGGCCTTCGACGCAATTTAGGTCATGTGGATCGATTGACCAAGAGCGCCCATTTTTTGGTGATACGGGAGAGTTCATCGGACGAGAAGCTGGCCGACTTGTATATCCGCAAGATCGTTTCTCGCCATGGGGTGCCAGTCTCTAATGTCTCAGATCGTGATGTTCGGTTCTCGTCCTGTTTATGGCAGAAGTTCCACGAGGAACTAGGCACGCGGTTGCACGTCAGTACAACCTATCATCCACAGACAGACGACCATAGTGAGAGGACCATACAGAATTTTAAGGATATGCTGAGAGCCTGTGTCATTGACTTCGGTGGGAGCTGGGACTCCTACCTACCCCTTGCAGTGTTCTCCTACAACAACATCTTTCATTCCAGTATTGGTGCCCCACCATTTGAGTTGTTGTATGGACGGAGATGTCACACCTCAGTTTGTTGGAGCAAGGTCGGTCACAGGGTAATGGGTCGGATCGAGGTAGTTTTGTAGGATACCAAGATGATTCAGCAGATCAGAAAGTAGTTGCAAACCGTACAGAGTCAGCAGAATAGTTATGCCAACCGACGCCGATCTGAGTTGGAATTTCAGTTCGGTGACATGGCACTCCTGAAAGTCTCACCCTGGAAGGGTGTGATTCGCTTTAGGAAGAGGAGGAAGTTGGGTCCCCAATACATCAGACCGTTCAGGATCATTGCCAAGGTTGGCAAGGTAACATACAAGCTAGATCTTCCGGAGGAGCTTAGTCAGGTCCACAACACTTTCCATGTGTCGCAGTTGCAAAAGTGCATAGCAGATGAGGGGGCAGTGGTATCATTAGGCGATACTCTGGTCGATGAGCTCCTAAATTACATGGAGAGGCCAGTGGTCATTCTAGAGTGGAAGATGAAGGTTCTACGAAGCAAGGAGGTACCTTTGGTAAATGTACAGTGGGAGCACAAGAGGGGATCCGAGTGGACATGGGAGTCGGAGGCACAGATGCAGGAGCACTGCCCAGACTTGTTCGTCGTAGCAAACTTTGAGGACGAAGTCTAGTTCAAGTGGGGGAGAATTGTAACACCTCGAATCCCAGGTACAAGTTTTAAGAATTATATGAAATATTTGTGGACCTACTTGACAAGTTGGTTGCCCCTAACTAGTCGTGTAGAGGCGGGTTAGCCCGTATGGATTATTGGATCTACTCGACGAGTCGGAGAACCCAGACTCGACGAGTAGGATCTGGGAGATGAAACCCTAATTTTTAGGGTTTGCACCCTATTTAAATGACCTTAAGTCCCTTCCTCCGGTCCTTTACCACTCCTTTGACGGCTGAGAGAACCCCTAATCGATATTACCTTGTTCTTAAGTGTTTGTGAGGTTTAAAGAGTGATTTTGGTGCTTTGTGTGAAGGAAGTGCGAAGTATAAGAAGCTTGGGGTCAGTTACTTTTTCTAAATCATATTATTATTATAAAAATCTTTATATATTCACATGTGATTAATCACATATTTTATTTATATAAATGTTTTGGCGGAAATGTAGTTGAAGGAGATACATGAGAAGGTGAAGTTGGTGGTTAGGAACATCATGTTGCTGGGAAATTTGAAAGTGGTCATAATGATAAAGGTGTTGTGACTACATATATTATAATCACGTATGATTTTAATCATATGTGATTAAAATCACATAATCACGTATGATTATAATAAGATATGATGACATATGTTATAATCATATGTTATTAACATTTTTTTTAAATTATATTCAAGTGTGGAGGCTAAGAAGCTAGATGAGAAGAATGCAGGTGAAGAAAAACAAAACGTTCAAGAAAGAGGTAAATATGACTATCACATCTTATTTCTAAATTCATATGTGATTAATTCACAAAAAAGTGTTAGAGAAGGTAAATATAAGAATATATTTCTAAGTTACAATATGACTACAAAATTCTATGATTAAATATGTAATAATAACATGTCATTACATACGTTATAATCACATGTGATTATAAATGTTATAAACACATGCTATTATATACCTTACAATCACATGTGCTTATATACACATATAAATATAATATCTTTGTGTAATTTATTCTTTTAATAATATATGATTAATAATTTTTTTTAATTATATATCAGGTGTAGAGGGGAAAAATATGGAGGGGAAGATTGGTGAAAATAAAGAAGGAAAAAGTATATATTTCTATATATAGATAATTATGAAAAAAATATATTTTTACAATCATACATGATAACTAACATATTTTACTTATATGTAGAATTGATAGGAACAAATGTTGTTCAAGGAGAAGGTACCCATCATATTTATCTAATAAAAATATTGTATTGAATGACAATTACTTTTTATGTATATGTATTAATTAATTTAAACTCTATTGTATGTAATATGAATAATTTAAAAATCTTTTGATGTACTTCATTAAATATTATAAAACTATTCCTTAATGATTTTCTATAAATGTTGATATTTTTTAGTAAAACATATCAATATTTATCTATAATCACATGTGATTATATGATTATAACCACAAATAATTAAATGATTAAAATCACTTACGATTTTAATCACTTAAGATTACATGTGCAAACGACTATAATAAACATATAACTAATCACTAATTAAATATCTACAAAAACTCTTCATTGAACAACATTTGTTCCTATATAATCACAAGTGATTATTGTGCCTATATAACTAATCACATGTGATCATAATCGGAAAAAATGTTTTGTTTTACTATAACCATAGCTTTTAACACAATTGATTACAATACTTAAAAAGATAGTAAATAATGATCAAGCTTTGGATGACATGAATTTGCATGATGAAGTGTTCAAAATGAAAAAGGTGATGATAATGAAGAAGAACAAAATGTTGAAGGAGAAGGTAAATAACAATATAGGTTAATAAAGTAGATATGATTACATATAATATAATCACATGTGATTACATTCACAAATTATTAATAATTTCTTTTTAATTGTATTCAGGTGTGGAGGGGATGAATATAGAAAGAATTAATGCTAATAAATGAGAAGGAAGAACTAGTGAAGAACCACAGAGAGTTGGAGAACGTAAATACGATTATATTCAAAATAACCATATATTATATTTGTACATATAATAATCACATATGATTACATCTCTTATTATCACATGTGATTATATTCACATATGATCATGTGCAATGTATGTGATTACATTCACAAATTATTAATATTTTTTTTTACTTTTTGTATTCAGGTGTGGAGAGAAAGAATATAGAAGGGAAGAATGCTAACAAAGCAGAAGGAAGAAGTGGTGAAGAAAAACATATGCTTGAAGAAGGTAAATCAGGTGAAGAAAAACATATGCTTGAAGAAGGTAAAATCAAATTTAATACTAAATGTATAATAAAAATTGATTACGCTATAATCATATGTGATTACATACATTGTAACTGTTTGTGATTACATATATTAAAATCACATCTGATTATAATATTAATAACTTTTTTTAATTATATTCAGGTGTGGAGGCAAAGAATCTAGAAGGAATGAATTCTGATAAAGGAAAACGAATTATTGGTGAAGAACCACAAACAGTTAGAGAAGGTAAATATGATTACATATATCATAATCACATGTGATTATATATGTAATAATCAAATATAATAGATTTATATATATATATATATATATATATATATATATATATATATATATATATATATATATCACATATGATTAAATGTCTTGTAATCACATGTGATTATCATTCACATAACAATATAATATCTTTGTATAATCAAATTTGATTAAATACGCTATAATCATATGTGATTACATACATTGTAATCATTTGTGATTACATATATTAAAATCACATCTGAGTATAATATTAATAATTTTTTTTTAATTATATTCAAGTGCTGAGAAAAGAAAACGAATTACTGGTAAAGAAGAAAACAGTGTCAGAGAAGGTAAATTGATTACATAAATCTAATATGCACATATGATTAAACATGTTATAAACACATGTTATTACATAACTTATAATCACATGTGATGATATTCACATATAAATATAATATCTTTGTGTAATTTATTTTTTAAGCATATATGATTAATAATTTTTTTATTTTTTTAATAATATATGATTAATAATTTTTTTTATTTATATATGCAGAATTGATAAGAACAAATGTTATTCAAACAGAAAGTACCGATCATATTTATCTGATAAAAATATTGCATTGAAATACAATTACTTTTTACGTATTAATTAATTTAAATTCTATTATATGTAATTTGTAGAATTTAAAAACCTTTTGATGTAATTATTATAAAACTTTTCTTTAATTATTATCAACTTATTATACTAATTAAATATCTACAAAAACTCTTCCTTAAACAACATTTGTTCCTATATAAACATAAATCACATATTATTAAAAGATATAGCCATGTTATGTTTTAATAATATGTGATAAAAAAATATTTATGTTTTAATCCAATGTGATTATAATCAATAAAAAAACACCTCATATGTGATAAATACTAAGTTATTTCGTTTATGTGATTTTTAAAGAAGATATGAACAAAACAATATCAAATGTTATTGAAAGTATTTTTGTAAATACATCAGAGTTTAACAGTACCCAAATATTAAATGATGATGAAATCAATTCTGTTTATGAAAAGACCATGAAAGAATACACAGAGAAAAAAAGAAAAGAGTATGATGCTCTCGTATGATCTCAACATAACCCAGTTGACAACACCAGAAATAACACCCCCAGAAATGACAGAGGTAAATATTATTTTGTCTATTTGTACAATCTCATATATGATTAAAACTAATTATCAATTTACTTAAAATTTAAATCATATGTGATTAACAGTAATTATAAAAATTTTAAAATTATCATTCTAATATTTTTCTAACAGTTATAATCATATATACATTTTTGATCATATATGTTTCTAATAGTTATAATCATATATGAATTGCAGAATAATGTTGAAAAAGAAAAGGATAACGGTAAAAAAGAAGTTGTGGTGAAAGATGTGCCAAATCAAAAAAGAGAGAGCCAGCATGTCACACCCCCAAACCAAGGATGGCGGAAACGTCCGGGGTGGAGGACTTCATGTATAGTATCACAACAATGAGTATAATAGTGCCCAAAGTAAATACAACCATCATAAATATAATTGAAAAAGTTATACAATAGTATGTGTTTACATGTTTCCAATCAATTACACTTATCGTGACAAAAATTAAATGTTTGACGATTTAACGACAGCCGCAACGACCGTTTCCGATTCCTCATGAGAAAAAAAAACTCTCACCGACATTTCTTTCTTGCTACAGCCATATGACGCGTCTACAAATGATTCCACGAGCTCAGCCACCCTTTCACGGTGGCAGAAAAGCATTCCTGGCGACAGTTGGGTATTCAACGAAATGGGCAGCAGCAGCGACTGCAACGACCACAGCAGTGGGCTTGAACGAAATGTTGGATTACTGTCTAAGTCCATAACTATTTTGGTATGTACTTGACCCGATGGTGCATGGTCCTTTTGGGTTGCCTTCACCAAAGCAACTTGATAGGATGAATTATGGAGAGAAATGATTAAATATGATTTATTAATATATTATGGGAATAATATATTAAAGGAGAAATCATATTGTTTAATTAATATTAGTCAATAATTAATTGGTAATTAGTTTTGTGACTAAAAGAGATTAATTAAACTTAAGGGACTGGAATTGTAATTATAAGATAATTGCAATTTGGGCCATGGATTGCCTTATATTAAGGAGTGGACGAATTCTATGGGGAAGCCCATAAGAAATCGTCCAAGGCCTTAAGGAAAAGGCTCCATGGGTTGCTTAGGGCTTAAGCATCCAAATTAGGGTTTCCTTGTTAGATAACCCTAATTGCCTCCTATATAAAGAGATCCCTTATGACAAAAAACGTGGCTAAGACTTCTTTTCTAGGGTTAGAACACGTTTTGGGCAGCCTCCATCCTCTCTCCTCTTCATCCTCTTGCTTATGGTGTTTGTGAGCCATTAGAGGTGTGACACTTGTGACTCTAAGCCTTCCAAAGTCAATTCAAAGAGGAATTGGGATTGTTATTGCTACATAACAATCAAGGTAATATCTTAAACCTAATTATATGTTAATATTGATTTCCATATGCTAGAATTAGGGTTTATAGTCTTGGATTCAAAGCATGTACAATAGAGAAACCTAGATCCAAGCATTAGGGTTTGTATGAGCACATAGGATGTCTTATGACCAAAACCTATCAGTGGTATCAGAGCCTAGCTTGGTTTCAATTGTATTGATGCATTGCATATCTGGAAAATTCGTTTTTTGGGTTTCTGGAGGCTGGACTCGCCGAGTCCAAGGTGACTCGACGAGCCTAGGCTTGACTCAACGAGTCAACTCGTCAGATGGAGGTTATCTCGGGATTTCTTGCTGTTTTTGCATTGGGATAGTTACCTTATCATGTTAGATCAATATTAATCCGATTATATGATATATTTGACTATAATTTTGATCTAACTGAAGATATTTATCAATTAATAAGATAATTGTTTCCTTATAAGATAATTGATTAATTATTTTGACTAAATTGATAAATTGTTTTGCAAGAAATCATTAAACAAATCAAATATGGATAATTATGTGATTAAATGTTAATTTAAATTATTTGTTATTTGATCCTTGTTGTTATGAAAAGTTTCATATTTTTCCCTTTAGGTTTTATAGTTTAAATTTGAACCCAAAAGTTTTGAAATTTAAATAGTTGAAACCCTTATGTTTTGAAAAAGGTTTCAAAACTTGCCCTCAAGTTTTGGAATTTAAATTTTGATTAAATTGTTTAATTTTGATGTATATTTAAATTCTAAACCCTAATGTTTGAAATGTTTCAAAACTTGCCCTCAAGTTTTGGAATTTAAAAGTTGATTAAAAGTTTAATTAGGAATGTTAAATTCTAAAACTCTAGTATAGTTTTGAAAAAGTTCAAATCACACCCTTATGGTTTTATTAATTAATTAAGGTGTATAATTAAAAGAAGTTTAATAAATCCATAAAGTTTTGGTTTACAATTTAATTGAATTAAAAGTATAATTGTTAAATTTAACCACCTAATATTTTAAAAGTGTAAAATACACCCTATACTATATATAACATTAAAAGTCTAACATTATATATATGTATGAGTAAAAGTCAGTCTTACCGTTAGTAGGCCTCATTCACGAAGCTAGTTTGTAAGGGGTGTTTAAGGAAATTGCCTATAAAATGGCGATTGAATGGGTATCCACTCTTACCCACCGCACTCTTGACTAGTGGAGGGTCGTTAGCCGAACGGGTAGGATAGGACGAAACCTTCCATTATAAGTATAATGAATTACAAAAGTAACTAAATGTATTCATAAAATTCCCAATCTTAGTTACTTAGGCAAAATTGAATTGATTCAATTCCATGAAATTACACTTTGTGCCCTTGCGAAGACGTTAGTGGAGCGTGCGTGGTTTACCGGCACACTAAATGGTTCTAAGCAAAGGTAGCAAAGGGTGACTCAATGTTTGTCATAGTTCGGTGGAGCGTGTGTGGTTCACACCCGCTTTGTGATCCTCGGCATCCCAGTCACAAACAAGAGGGGCATATCGAGATTTAAACATGCCATTGAAAGTTCAATGAATCTCAAAGGATCTAGGAGTTTTCATAGATCTAAAACTTAAATTTCTTTTTCGTTTTTCGTGGTGGAAATTAGTGAATCGTCATTCACTTACCTTCAAATATTATGCAATTAGGGTTACGGCATCCCTCTCCCGAGTTGTAGAATATTGTGTTGGGTCCTAGCCTTAGTATCTCAATTGGGTGATTTACTAAGGACTCAATCTATCAACTAACTTGAATTTGTTTTTCTCCCATTTTGTAGATGTCAAAGTTCGAAAACTATGGTCTTCCCAAATTCCGTGGAACAAGCATTCCACATGAAGATGGTATTCCACGATTCGATCGAGGAACAAGAGATCATGCTTCACTTCCTCCTCCTCCTCCTCCAATTATTCTCCCTAACCCACAAGTTCAAAGGCTTGAAAAGTTCAATATCACTCAAGCCCTTTTGGCAAGTAAACATAAAGAAGGAAAGCCGGTGTGTGCACACGTCCTAGGGATGAAGTCACACATTGATAGGTTAAGAATGTTGGGATCCGTTGTCTGTGAGGAAATGGCTGTTGATTGGGTTCTTCAGTCACTTCCTAGCTCATATAGTGAGTTCGTAAGAGAGTACTATATGATGAACCGCGACGTGACCCTTATAGATCTCATCTATATGCTTATTGCTGCTGAATCAGCAATGGTTTGGCGCAATAGAAAAGCAAAGTTGATTGGTGAATCTGCCTTCAAGACCTCTATGGAGATAGACAATGGCAACGAAAGACATGCCATGATCAAAAAGTGTGATCATAAGAGAAAGGCAATGTTTGAAGTAGTTCCATGTCCTGTTCCAAAAGAGTCGATTTGCTTTTATTGCCAAGAGAAAGGGCATTGGAGACGAAGCTGCCCTATTTACCTAAGAGATCTAAGAGATGGGAGAGTCAAAACGTATGGCTTTGCTTTAGGTAAAATCCATTGACTAACTCTTTTAAGCTTCTATTCTAGATTCTTAATACATAATGTGATAAGATAACAATTGATGTTTTGTAGGATCGAAGAAAAGAAAGGAAGCTTAAGGGAAAAAGTGAGCAAAATATAACCGTGAAAGAATGGATTTCAATCGCATTTCTCGAAGATTAGATTCTTGAGCTACTACTTAGAGTTAGAATTAGATTGCTAAGAAAGATGTATTAGCATAGTTTTTTCAATGAATTGCATTGTAAGGACAAAATTTTTCCGCAATAAAATAAATTTTGATTTTTATATTATTTATTTATCCTTGCAATGGCGTATATGAAAAATTGATGTTTGAATGTTTCTATTAGCAATAATGGAGTTGATTCTTAATTATGTTGTTTATGGAAATGTCGAGAACTTACCAAATAGGGAGAGTTTCTCATCGCCCAAGTTTCAATTGGACATAAACTTGGAATCATGCAACTTGGTTGCACGATGAATGAGAAATTTCATATTTGGAAATTAGACTAATTCGTTGACAAAATGTCAAGTGAAGGACTAGGAGATCGAATACACAAAGTTGTGTGTTGATCAAGTCCACCATAAGAGTAACAAAGATATTTGTCATGATTTACTAAAGGTTTAGTAAATATGATTATACTTACAAGATTAAGTGTAATTCTGAATTGATTGAAAAGGTTTAAATCAATAGCAGAAAGAATAAGAAGAATCAAGTAGGCAGAAAGATAAAAGTTTCTCCATTCTAAGAAGAAGGGAGAGTAGCTTTTATGCTTTATGATAAGTCTTAATGATTAAGAACCATATCTCAATTGATCCTCTAAGTGAGTCTTAGTACAATTGCATGTCTAAGAAGAGGGATCAAGAATTGAAAAAATGGTTAAATCAAGAAGTCAATCATACTTCGTTCCAATAACAAGTCTTAAAGTTAAGATTGTGACAATGAGTGAAAAGTATTAAAAGTTTATAACATTCATTAAATGTGGTAAGTTGTGATGTCTTGGAAAAAGACAGACCAACTAGGACCAATTTATGAAATGTTTTGATAAAAGCTACACTAACTCTTGAATATTTGTTTGTCAAGAAATGTTTGTTGACAAGAGAATCTTATATGTCAAGGAGTCAGTGGGAGTCTTAATGGTCTTGAAAGGGTTCAAGAACAAATCAAATAAACCTTATCGATCATCACTAGCACACGAGTTGAGGTTTACAACCTATCGTGTTGACATTATTTTGTTTATGTGTCAATCCAATCGAGTTAATTATGCATGTGAGTCCTATGAGTTCTCATTTGAATGCATAAAAGGCAAGGACCTTGATCAATGGAAAGTACATTGATAAGAAAAGGTGATATGCTTAACTAATTGGAAGACATGGTGGGCAGCTATGCTACCATAAGGCAAGAAATCAAGATTAAGAAAGTTTGATCCATATGAGTTTGAATTTGTTGTAAACTTTGGTTTTGACAAATTCACATGGATAGGAACAAATACACCGTTTAAATCTAAGTGTCATAAGATTTCCTCCTTCATGAAAATGATTGTGAGGAAATGCTTTCACTAAGAAAGATTTTAAGAAGATAGTGATTGTAAAATTGCATTCTCGAATTCGATTATGGTTACGGTATCCCTTTCCATAATTTGAATTGTGAGGTTTGGCAACTGTTTACACACACATATGAACTATCTAAGGCAAAGGTGTATTAGTTCAAGAAGCCTTGATAAAAGATTATCAAAGCACTAAGTATTAGAAACATGAACTTAAGAAATTCAATAAGCATAGTTTTTCTGAAAGTTAAGATGTTTATGAATACATGTCGAAGCTAGTGGGAGCATAAGTGTTATGTTTTATAATAATCATCATGATAGTGGGAGCATAAATTTTATGATTGTATGATTATTAAGGAAAGTATTGCAAGGTTAGCAATATTAATTATAGAAAACAAGAGTCATACTTTGCAAAGTTGTAAGAGTTGAAAGGTTGTTTTGCTATAATTAAGGGAGAGAATATTATGCTTCATTTCAAATCTAAGGGATTAGGTTGAGAAATGTTAATAAATTTAGTCAAGGGTATATAGTGTGTTCTTAAAATTTCGATTATGATTACGGCATTCCTCTTCACAATTCAAATTTTGAGAACATAGCAAATAAAACATTATGCGTCGTGTCCCATACGCTTCGGGTATAGAATCGATTGCAAATGCTTTAATGTTTGACCATTCTAAAATTTTCTAAATGTCTAGCGTATTTAGAGGGAAAAGGGACTAGAATCGGTTTTGACTGAAATAATTAAACAACTATCAAAGGACAATCCAAAGTTCGACGAGGATTGGTTGCTTGTGAGTAGTTGGAAGCATGGTATTGAGTGGACCATATCGACATTATTATGAATAGATAAGATTCTATTAAGAATAAGTTGTCATATGGAAAATGTGGAAATGTATCCATATTGGGAATGAATATTGAAAAATCTATGTCTAAGATTAGAAACTTTTATGCAAAAGGATGTTCAAAGGAAAGTACTTTGAGTGAGAGACATCATATCTAAGGAATTGTCTTGTAACAATTTCCGATAGAGAACTTTGTAATATCATTGGCAATAGTCTTTGTGACGTTGGTGCAGTGACATTACAAAAGGGATCATTGCATAAAGTGTTAGAATCTAGCATATTCTATAAGTGGCAAGTATTTGATATTCTTACACTTATGAAAAAGGATTTGGAGTTGTGAAATGAGAATGGTTGGAAATGTGTTCAATTTGGTCTATTTCACAAAGTAAGAACCATAGGTAAACATTGTGTGCATGCTAGGAGCATGGGACAAGTGTAATAATTCAAGTAAGAAGTTGGTTACCCGAAACGACAAATAATGAGTAATCGATATGGTGATAAATAAAAGGAGTTTTATTTATACTCAAAAGTTTGAGGCCATATGGGATTAGTATTATTCTTGTGTTTCACATTTGCATGTTTTGACTTCCAGAATAATTGAATTTATTAAGAATAATCGAATTATTCAAACGGGCCACAGTCGTTCATGTGTTGGAAGTAGATATGAATGAAGACTGTCATGAATTGGTGTGTGGATTGTCTAAAAGAGTATTAGACATAAGCAAATGTTTGCTGCAACGTTCATGAGTGCTTATGTATATGACTTGAGCAATGGATTAAACCCACGCTCACTTGGATCACTCCATAAATTGTATCACGAGTGATTGGTGAGACGATAACATCTTATATTCTTGAAACCGAGATGTGTGAGTTGTATCTTGCAAATCGGTTGAATATTGATAATATGTAAACGCACTAGTAACTTGGTGTTATAAAACATATTGTTGTGTGTGATTCGGTGAGTGAGTGCAAGCAAGCATTGTATCAAAGTTTATCCGTTCCTTTTATCCAAAGTAGGATAAAAGCGATATCTTTGGGCCCCTCGATGATTTAGTGATGACAAACGTAAATGCTCGGCCGGGCTAGGGCTAATTTGATTTGTTCAGTTAGTCAGTCGTCATAAATCGGGAATCGAGATATAGTACAAAGAGAATGATTTGAAATCATATCTCATATGATATCTAGAATGGAGGAATATATGATCCCTTATCTAAGGACACGCGTATCTGATAGGATCAGAGTTGACAGCGGCTTTGGAAAGCTACGATTGCAGATCAGGATCTGAAGTCATACGCAGAATAGTTATTAGACTTATCCAAGTGGGAGACTGTTGGATTAGTGTCTAAGTCCATAACTATTTTGGTATGTACTTGACCCGATGGTGCATGGTCCTTTTGGGTTGCCTTCACCAAAGCAACTTGATAGGATGAATTATGGAGAGAAAGGATTAAATATGATTTATTAATATATTATGGGAATAATATATTAAAGGAGAAATCATATTG
The DNA here is from genome assembly GCF_051521515.1 of Lactuca serriola. Taxonomy (NCBI): domain Eukaryota; kingdom Viridiplantae; phylum Streptophyta; class Magnoliopsida; order Asterales; family Asteraceae; genus Lactuca; species Lactuca serriola. The sequence goes on from NC_136410.1 coordinate 44,191,447, forward strand.
TTTAATTAATATTAGTCAATAATTAATTGGTAATTAGTTTTGTGACTAAAAGAGATTAATTAAACTTAAGGGACTGGAATTGTAATTATAAGATAATTGCAATTTGGGCCATGGATTGCCTTATATTAAGGAGTCGACGAATTCTATGGGGAAGCCCATAAGAAATCATCCAAGGCCTTAAGGAAAGGGCTCCATGGGTTGCTTAGGGCTTAAGCATCCAAATTAGGGTTTCCTTGTTAGATAACCCTAATTGCCTCCTATATAAAGAGATCCCTTATGACCAAAAACGTGGCTAAGACTTCTTTTCTAGGGTTAGAACACATTTTGGGCAGCCTCCATCCTCTCTCCTCTTCATCCTCTTGCTTATGGTGTTTGTGAGCCATTAGAGGTGTGACACTTGTGACTCTAAGCCTTCCAAAGTCAATTCAAAGAGGAATTAGGATTGTTATTGCTACATAACAATCAAGGTAATATCTTAAACCTAATTATATGTTAATATTGATTTCCATATGCTAGAATTAGGGTTTATAGTCTTGGATTCAAAGCATGTACAATAGAGAAACCTAGATCCAAGCATTAGGGTTTATATGAGCACATAGGATGTCTTATGACCAAAACCCATCACGAAACACCAGCGAAAGAAGAAGGACGATAGAAAGGAACAACCGACGTCGCTGGGGACGGCAGTCGCGACGTCCGGCGGTGATTATGTCTTCCATGGAGCGGTACAACAGCCATAACACTCCCGCCGTTCTCCACCCATGCATTCGCGTTTACATCTCCGACTCTAGTCTCCGGCGGTTCCCTCACTTGTCTGCATACGACGTACGGTGGTGGTGTTTCTATGTCACAACGATAGGTGACATGGCAGCGGCGGCGGCTGGAGAGAGTGGGAGATGAAGGTGGTGGCTGGAAGGATATTTCTTAGGGTTAGGGTTAGGGTTTGGGCGGGGGTGACGGGTTATATACCCCCGATCCCCCACAAACTTATTTCCATAATATCACAAATGGTCCCTCCCCTTGACATTTCTTTCAAAATAAGTTCAATATTTACCATTTAAACCCTCAGCATCAAAATCCATTACAATTTTGGTACTATATTTACCTAACAGCTCTCCACTTTGAGAATCTTTGCAAAACTAATCTGGGATTTACCCTTTGAACCCTAATTCTCAATTATGACATATTCAGCCCTTCCATTCTCTTTTCCTTACTGAAAAAATATAAATCACAAATGATTAGAAACATAAATATCTAATAAAAACTTACTTATTTTTACGAAATATTGCATCAAATGACATAACATCTTCGAATTCACTGTAGCATGCTTTATCTGTTTCATCGTACTAAAACATTGCATTTAAGACATTATTCTCATCACATCTGTAAAAAAATAATAATTCGGATAGTTGTTTTTCGGATCATTCATCTTGTTCATAATAAGTTGAGCATCTCCAAAGCCAATAATAGAGCCCATATCCCACTTAAAATTTTTGTAATCTACAGCCTTTCCCCTTACATACTCAAAACCACCTTACAAAGTTGATTTAAGTATGTAAGCTTTTGTAGAACCCATTTTTGCAGTAGACACCCGAACAATGAACTCCTTGTCATAGTATGAAAGAGTCCTTGTACTTTTCAAGTGAAATGTATCTTCAAGCTCGTGGCAGTAATTTTCTTGAAACTTATCAAACCTATACTCACACGTTTCACAATAATGTTGGCTTTACAATCTGTAACCCTGTAGATTGTATTACGTTCCGTTGGATTCAATTTTGGTTTACCCATCCTGTTACAAACCAAAAACCTATGCTTTATTATATCACCAACTTTCCTTAATGTATTCAAACGAACATCAAAACCAGCCTTCTCTGCATATCTTTTATAAAAATTAATTCCCTCATCCATATCTTTGAACCTCATTTCCTTAATAGGTTTAAACTCTTTAGGGACATCTGGTTTAATATCATGCAGAACCTCTTACATATAAAACTCTGATACACAACTTGAACTAGTCCTACTATTTGAATTTGCATCATTACTGTTTGAACATTCACCTGTATGATCAAATATAAAAAACATTTTAATCATATATTATTATAAATGAAACAATTGAGTATACATATATCAATGCAAATAAAATCACATCTAATTAATAATAAAATTCCTTATATAATCAGATGTGATTAAAAGAAATAATTGAACATATATAAACTAAAAATATGTCAATATTTATTCAAATATAAAAAATGGATAATCATAGGTGATAACACTATATTAAATATAATTATTAAAAAACTAATTAATAATCACATAGGATTAACAAAACATATTAAATTAACACTAGAAAATTACTTATAACCACATGTGATTAAATAAGGAATACATTATTAATCACATGTGATTATATAAGTAGTTCATTATCAGTCACATGTGATTGTCCATTACATACATTGATATATATTCAATTCTAAAAAACATTAATAATTAAAAAAAATGTTTATATAATCATAACACATTAAATAAGTATTAAATTTTTTTTACCTAAAACACTAATGTTTTGGATTTGATGACTTGAATGTTCAAAATCTTCATCCATGTAGTTTGTGATTTGATGACTTGAATGTTCAACATCTTCATTAACATATTCAATACTAATTTCAATTTCATTTCTAAAGAAATTAACATTATCTCTTGTAAAAGACATTATGAAACAATAGAACCTACCATTAACAACATAAAGAATTATTATTACAACATATATTAATAATATATGATTTAAAATTCTATAACATAAAATGTAAATGTTCATAAGATTTATCATTATAACATATATCAATCATATGTGATTTTAAACATATATGACTAAAACATTTATGATTATAACATATATTAATCATATATGATTATAATATATATTATAACAAATACATGATCATAGTGTCATTTGAAGAACATGTTTGTTAGCTTAATAAGGGGAGATTTTGTAGTCCAAAATGAATCTTTTAAAGGCAATAAAAAATTGAATTAACAACGACTTTCTACTTTTGCATTGATGCTTATGCAACAGCAACACAAAAGCATATAGTGTACATGTTAAAGGATGAAGAAACTACTACAAAAGATCTTAATCACATGTTATTAAAATAAAAGATTATAAGAAAATACCAATCATATGCTTTTTGAATGTTTTAGGTTTTTATGAAAGTATAAATACAACTACAAGGAAATAATAGGCGTTTCATGAACAATATATTAAACCTAACTCCTTTCGAACTCAAAACTTTCGATTTATACTTCTTAAATCCAATTACAATGCAAGAATCGACAATGAATGATCAAAATAAGTTCTACAATTCAATTACCAAAATACATGAAATAAATACAAATAAGATAGTTTAATCATCAAACTAAGTTATACAAAGTGAATATTTTATACCTTTTGGTAGAATGAACTGTGACCTAACTTCTTCGACGGCGATGACACAATTACTTCTCTATAATAATCGAAGAAGAAAAAATCAACGAATTTTGTAAGAAGAATCTTACAAATCGCTAAGATTTAGAAAAAATTTCGTAAAATTCAATGATAATAACTCAGTTCTCAATGATAATCTCGACCAAGCTTTCGTCAAAAAGGTAAAGAAAATCAGATGAGAATATGGTCATAAGAACAAATTTACCGAAATAGCCCTGAAATTCAATTAGAAAACAAACGTGTGTGTTTTTTAAGCTCGTAGGGTAAAAAATACTCTCAAATGTTCTCAATCTCAAAAATGTTCTCATTTGAACACACACACACACACACACACACACACACACATATATATATATATATATATATATATATATATATATATATATTAAGTAAGGTATCTTTTAATAAAATAAATGTAAATTTAAATAGAAAAAATCTTTAATAATATTAAACAGTATACATCTATATCTATATCTATATCTATATCTATATCTATCTATATCTATATCTATATATATATATATATATATATATATATATATATATATATATATTTATCTATCTATCTATCTATCTATCTATCTATCTATCTATCTATATATATATATATATATATATATATATATATATATATATATATATATCTTATAAAACTAGCATTTTTTAACATCATGCATTTGAAACTCCCAAGACCATTTTCCTTAAACCTCATGCATTTGAAACTCCCAAGACTATTCAACTTATACAAATTAATTTATGATTAATTGAATATTGTGATTTGTAACTCTTAAAACTCTTCAAATCATGTTATTTAATTGATGAGTTAAATGAAATATTTAGCCTATATAAGAAATTTGTAGATTACATTTTGCATGTATGTCAATACAAAATGATAGATTATATTTATAGGGTTTGAAGAGTTATGTGAGTAGTTCCATGGATGTAAGAAAACAATTGCAACTTTTCCAAAATATAAATTCATATAAACTCAAATTGGGTGCATGTAAACTTTTAGATATTAACCAATGTTCAAATTTAGGTATTTTTGTAAATGTATACTTGAGATCATTTTATAAGTTTATGTGTTATGCATCTTTCTATAATCACAGGATGATGAAGTGAGCTTTTGGTAAATCAACCATCAAATTATTTATCAGTTAGAATAATTAACTTTGTTAACATGTATGTATCTTTATGTCCTCTCTCTTTTTTATGTTAAGAAAATATATTATTCAACATGTATTTTTATGCTATGTATATATTATGTTAGTTTCAATCACTTATTTTATTATAAATAACATTAACGAAGTTTTTTATAATTTTTTTATGCTATGTATATACTATGTTAGTTTCAATCACTTATTTTATTATAAATAACATCGACGAAGTTTTTTATAATTGATTTTGATGAACGAAGTTTACATTTATTATTCCAAATTGTTGGTGATAATGAGAAATTAGAATGAATGATTTTTAATATGATATGACTTCATTGTTGAAAATCAATAATTATTTATGTTATAAAAATGATTTTTTTTTATGTTCTACCAAAACTTATATGGATGTACCCAATTTTAAATATTTTTATAGTAATAAAAATAAATTATCTTATTACATTTATCAATTTTCTTTTTCCCTATTCATTCTTTATTGTAAAAGAAAAGTAAAATAAATAAAATATTAATATTTTCATAAAAAAAATATAAGTGATAAAAATATACCTCAAGTGTAACACTCCTCCTCCCCTAACCCACTTTTAACACCACACACACACACACACAAATATATATATATATATATATATATATATATATATATATATATATATATATATATATATATATATATATATATATATATGTATATATATATATATATATGTATATATATATATATATGTGTGTGTGTGTGTGTGTGTGTGTATATATATATATATATATATATATATATATATATATATGTGTGTGTGTGTGTGTAAGATTGGTCGCAATACGTAACAATTACTATGATTAAGAATTCTAAATCATCATTTTATTTGGACCGTTCATTCTTTTCCAATATTTCATAGTTTTAAGGGAAAAAATGAAAGTACAATAAAAAAGTATGATAGTTTTTTCTAAATATAATAATGAAATTTTTTAAATACGTAGTTTTTAATTAGTAAAAAGTAATAAATGTTTAAAATAATGTAAAACTAAAGAATAGATTATATTATATTAAAAAATTATTGTTATTTGAAATAATAATAATAATAATAATAATAATAATAATAATAATAATAATAATAATAATAATAATGGAAATAAAAAATATTCAAATAAATATTTATAAATTAGTTAAAAATACCTATAATTTAAAATAATTTCAAATAAAAAACTTAATTCAATTTGATTCAAACACAACTTTTTTTATATTTCTTATCGTATACTTAAAATTATTATAATATTAGTTACAACTTAGTATAAAAATTATTATTTTAATGATAAATACTTATAATATTGTATTTATAACATATAATTGTTAATATTTATAGTACTTTATTGGGCACAAATCAAGAGTTTAAAACTCCCTCTACAACTCAATAGTTTTTTATTTAAATGTAATTATGGTTTCAAATTTAATGTAATTTGCTTTTACATTTTCTACTACATTCAAAAGTTTTTTAAAGTTATGGTTATTAATGTGCAATGCTTTTTTTATTTTCCATTTATTTATTATACACATTGTAGCTATATTAGTAGTATATAAGTTAGTTATGATTAAAAAATCATATGTTTGAAAAAATTTGTGATTCAAAATGAAAGAGTTGAAAAAAAATAAGTTTTGTTGCATAAATAGTTATTCCAACACAATTTTTTTGATAACAATGTTTCTATATATCAAATGTATGTTGATTTCTAAATATATTCATTTTGAATGATTTATAAGTGTTTAATAAGTTTTGTTTGATGTAAATATTATAATGTTGTAGTGTTTTTATTTTATTAAAAGCTATAGTCTTTTTCAAACTATTTTTTATTTGTTTTATATACAAATCAACATACGTTTTATATATAATTTCTACAACTTAAAACGTTCTAAAAAATCATCAAAAGTTGTAATATTTATTTTTCTCATACTATTTTGTTTTTTTTTATCCATAGAAATCAATATATGTTTGATATAAAATTTACACAATATAAAACGGTCTATAAAATTATGAATTAATAGTGGAAATATCTAAGGATATAAATATATTAAAATTAATAAAATTAATATGTTAACTATAAAGTTTGTTTTGCTAATGACATTGGTTTTACATGTATAAATATTAAATCACAATTTGTTAAATGTTATTATTTTAATTAAATAATTATATTCATGCGTTAATCAATTTATCTTATAAAACAGACATTTTTTCTTGAACACCATGTATTTGAAACTCCCAAGACTATTCAACTTATGCAAATTAATTTATGACTATTGAAATATTATAATTTGTAACTCCCAAAACTCTTCAAATCATGTTATTTAATAGATGAGTTAAATGAATATTTAGCCTATATAAGAAATTTGTAGATTACATATTGCACGTATATCAACACAAAATGATAGATTATATTTGTAGGGTTTGAAGAGTTATGTAAGTGGTTCCATGGATGTAAGAAAACAATTGCAACTTTTCCAAAATATAAATTCATGTCAACTCAAATTGGGTGCATGTAAAGTTTTAGATATTAACCAAGGTTCAAATTTAGGTATGTTTGTAAATGTATACTTGAGATTATTTTATAAGTTTATGTGTTATGCATCTTTATATAATCACAGGATGATGAAGTGCGAGTGATAATTACTACTCACAAGCTTTTGGAAAATCAACCTTCAAGATATTTATCAGTTAAAGCAATTAACTTTGTTAATATGTATGTATCTTTATGTTGTCTCTCTTTTTTATATTAAGAAAATATATTTTATGTCCAAGAAAATATTATTCAACATGTATTGTATGTTATTATAAGCTATATGCTTATATATTATGTTAGTTTTTATCGTTTATTTTATTGTAAATAACATCGATGTAGTTTTTTATAATTGATTTTGATGAAAGTAGTTTACAATAATTATTTCAAATTGTTGGTGATAACGACAAATTAGAACGAATGATTTTTAATATGATATAACCTTATTGTTGAAAGCCAATGATTATGTACATTATAAAAATAAATTCTTTATGTTCTACCAAAACTTATATGGATGTATCTATTATAAATGTTTTTAAAGTAATAAAAATAAATTATTATCTTATTACATTTGTCAGTTTCATTTTTCCTTTTCGTTTTTTATCGTAAGGTAAAAGTAAAATAAATAAAATATTAATATTTTCATTAAAAAATATAAGCAGTAAAAAATATACCTCAAGTATAACTAGGGGTGTTCACGGTCCGGTTTTTTCGGTTTTTAGGTCAAACCGGAGCCAAACCGTTACTAACGGTTTTTGTCAAGCAAAAACCAAAGTCGAACCATTGAAAATTTAAAACCGAACCAAACCAAACCGTTACTAACGGTTTGGCTCCGGTTTGGTTTCACGGTTTGGGCTTTTTAGGCCCATTTTAGTCGAGTCCATTAAGCTAATTTAGTAAAAAAAAAAAAACTGCATTATTACATGCATTAAAACAGTAAAAATTCTACATAATATTAAAGCTACAATAGTAGAGGTATTAAAATAATAAAAAAATTGCACTATTAAAGGTATTAAAACAGTTAAATAAAAAAACTGCACCATTTAAGATATTAAAACATTCAAAATTCTGCCTAATTTAGTAAAAAAAAATGTATTGTTTGTTGAAAATACTGCAATAGGGAAATTGTCAAAAACAACAAGAAAACACTAAAAAAGTTGTCCAAAACAGCAAATAAAAAACAGTAAATGAAAATATCAAATATTGTTCCATTACATCAAATATTAGACTAATACACACATCCTACTAAGCTGTCCAAAACCGCAAAACTGTTATCCAAAAAGCATTATCAGCAAGATCACTTTCAAAATGCTATCCACTTCCAAAATTCTATCCAATTCATAAGCTTTTGCTGTCCAAAAAAGTCAATATTAAAACATCACACCAAAAATTCAATATAAAACCAAGAAAAGAAATGTACCTTTCATTCGATATTGTCGGTGCAAATATTAAGTTTGCTTGCAAAATCTAAAATACAAGTTATATTTTGTTAGAATTTAGAAATAATAAGTTGAAGAAAATATATAACTTTTGAAAATTTAAAACTTACCATTTTCAATTTCATCAAGGTCTTCAATTTCTTTCAACACATCTTCATAACCAACTTTTGCATTTTTGTTAAACACACCCCGAATCCAATTTTGTGTGCATATAAGCGCTTGCACTGTTTTAGGAGAAAGACTACTCCTAAATGAATCCAAAACTCTACCCCCAGTGCTAAATGCGGATTCCGACGCAACTGTGGAAACTGGAACAGCCAAGACATCCCGTGCAATTTTTCCTAAAATCTTATATTTTGCTCCATTTGTCTTCCACCAATCCAACAAGTCAAATGACTCATAGCTTGGCTCTTGGTTATCTGACAAATATCTTTCAAGTTCACTCACTTCTCCTGTTTTTTCATCTTCCAAATGTGCCTTATATTTTAGCATACGCTTCTCTTGTATGCTAAGATTCTCATTAACTTTTCTTTTGTTATGATTCTTGTTTGAAGAAGAACTTCTGGCATGCATAGGATCTTTTTCCAAATAAAAGTCATAAAGTCGAGTCAAAGTGGCTTTTAACTTCTTTTTCAAGTCACATGCAATATCACCAATAAGGTACATTTCTTCCAAACTCCAATTGACATATTTTAACTTGTATCGAGGATCAAGAACAACTGCTACATACAATAAAGGATTCATCTTTTCAGCATTTCCCCAATATTTATCATACTTTGCCTTCATATTCATAGCCATCGAACTCACCCGCCAATCATCACTTTTAATGCATTCATCAATATGGCTATGCAATGAACACATATCATGAAAGTAAGCACTCGAAGTTACATATAAAGACCCCGAAAACCGATTTGTCACTTCATAAAAAACCTTAAGAAAAACCATAAATGCTTGTGCAACATCCCAATCAATATCACTAGGTGGCCCCACTCTAGTGACATCATACTTTTTCTTTGCATCTACTTCATTCAACAAGCTACTAGGACCCACATTAAAAAACCTTGCATAGTGTGCATCTTCTTCCAACCTATTAAACGCTTTTCTATACTTCAAAGCTGACTCCAACATCAAGTAAGTTGAATTCCACCTAGTGGAAACATCTAAACATACAGTTCCAGTAACATTTAACTTTTCTATCTTCACACATTCCTTGAACTTAGCCAACCTTCAAGGTGAGGATCTAACATACCTCACAACATTTCTAATAACTTGAATTGGAGGATCATAATCTTTTAACCCATCACACACAATCAAGTTTAACACATGAGCACAACAACGCATATACAAGTATTGAGCATCTGAAATCGCATGTCCCCAATTTTGTATTTTCTTTTTTAGAAAGGAAATAGCTGTATCATTAGAGCTCGCATTATCCACGGTGATTGTAAAAGCCTTCTCAATACCCCATGTAATTAGACAACTCTCAACCATTTTACCAATTGTGTCACCCTTATGATTCGAAATAACTTCAAAATTCAAAATCCTTTTTTGCAAATTCCATTCTCCATCAATGTAATGGACTGTTAAAACCATATAATTGATGTTTTGACATGAAGTCCATGCATCAGTTGTAAGACAAACGGATTGTGAAGATTTTCGTAAAAGCTCTTTCAACTTATTCTTTTCATCCACATATAATGATAAGATATCTCTAGCAATTGTAATCCGACTCGGTAACTCTAGCTCGGGTCGAACTACACTACAAAAATAACGAAAACCTTCTTTTTCAACAAAGCTAAATGGTAGTTCATCAATAATAATCATTTTAGCAAGAGCTTGTTTACCCAATTCCTTTGTAAAACGACCGCATTGTAACTTTCCATCCGTACCCTTTCCAACAAAATTTATAGTTGTTTGTTTTTTATCTACTTGACATTTAAGTGGATCAAACTTGCATAACTTTCTCAAATGGTTTAACATAGCACTAGTACCATTCGGTTCATAAACATAGCTTTTTTTGTAGTGAATACATGCAGTGCGTGCTCCTTCAGGTGGAACTGGATCTGGTTTGTTGAAGTGTTTCCAAACAATAGACTGTTTTCGTCCCCTTCCTTGGTTCTTATCAGTAGCACCTCCATTTTGCTCCACATGAACATCATCATCTACATCAATCTCTTCCATATCATCATCAGCATCAATGATGTTAACAGGTTCACTACTTGGAATATTTATGTTATCTTTATCCATGTAAGGACTTGAAAGAAAAAAGTGCAAGCAAAATTCAGAATTGTGGACTCACTGAAATCAGATTAAGAGATGATGAGTTTTAGAAGTTAGCAACAGGTTTAGAAACAAATAAAAAATCAACAGGTTTCGTCCTATATTTGCTTCTGTTAAAAAAAATCAAACGCACATATAAGGACCTGAAAGAAAAGATTAAGAGATGATGAGTCTTAACAGTTAGCAACAGGTTTTAGAAAGAAATAAAAAATCAAATGGTTTCATCCGATGTTTGCTACTGTTAAAAAAAATCAAACGCACTATCAGAGCTAGAATCGCCAAACGGACCTTATCGGAGCAACAATCGGAGTTGCAAGGGAGGCCTGTAGTCGGAGCCAAGCAGTTAGCAACTACTTTATACTTTTGTTTCGTCCGATCTTGGCTTCTGTTAAAAAAAATCAAATGCACAATGATAGGAGAGATGATGGATGGATAGAAATCAGGTGTAGATGGATGATAAATAAATCACTTCAGTTGATTAAGAACACAACATACCTTATCGGAGTAACAATCCAGCCAAGTAGCCAACACCCAACGATAGAGAAACGAGAGGTAGAATCGGAGTTGCTGCAGGGTAGGTGACGAGCTGTTGGCCTGCAAGTCGGAGCCTCGGAGGGAAAACGAGTGGTGCACTAGTGTGGCAACTGGAAAGTGGAAACCGAGTATGCGTATTTGGCTCTTTGCGATTTGCAATTACTCGATTAGTCGATTAGGGCAAGTTGAATCAGTGAATCACCTTTGAACGATTGTTTGGGGCTGGAGCCTGGAGGTGGACTACTGACCCAGTTCAATATTGGGCTGTAATAATTCAATATAATGTGGGTTTTTAAATTTATTATTTATATATAAAAATTAATATATAATACAATAAAAATTAATTATATATAAAAAAAATAATTAGTATATATACAAATCCTACGGTCCGGTCCGGTTTTTATACGGATTGAAATCTTAAAAACCGTAAGCCAAACCGTTCAATACGGTTTGAAAAGTTCAAAACCGCAAGTCAAATCGTAAAGAAAAATACAAACCATAAAACCAAACCGATGACCGGTTTGGCCGGTTTCACGGTTTCAAACCGGACCATGAACACCCCTAAGTATAACACTCCTTCTACCCTAAACTACTCTTACCATATTTTTTAAGACTGGTCGTAATATATAACAATTACAATAGTTTTGAAATTCAAATTACCATTATATTTGGACCGTTCATTCTCTTCCAATATTTTATAACTTTAAGGACAAAAATAAAAATACAATATAAAAATATGATAGTTTTTTAAAAAATTAATATGAAAAGTTTTCAAATAAATATTTTTTAATTAAGCAAAAAAATAATAATTGTTTAAAATAATGTAAAATTAAAGAATAGATTATATTATATTAAAAAAATATGGTTATTTATAATAATAATAACAATAATAATAACATATAAAATACAAAATATTCAAATAAATTATTTATAAATTAGTTAAAATACCTATAGTTTAAAATAATTTTAAATCAAAAACTTAATTCAATTTGATTCAAACACAATTTTTTATATCTTTCTTATCGTATACTTATAATTATTATAATATTTGTTAAAACTTAGCATAAAAATTATTATTTTAGTGATAAATGTTTATAATATTGTTTTTATAACATATAATTGTTAATATTTATATTACATTATTGGGCACTACTCAAAATGTTAAAACTCCCACTACAACTCAATAGTCCTTTTAATTTGAATGTAATTATGATTACAAATTTAATGTATTTAGCCATGCTTTTATATTTTCTACTACATTTAAAAGTTTTTTAAATTATGGTTATTAATGTGTAATGTCTTTTTATTTTTCATTTATTTATTATACACATTGTATTTATATTTATATTAGTAGTATATAAGTAAGTTTTGATTAAAAAATCATATGTTCGAAAAGATTTGTAATTCAAAATGAAAGAGTTGAAAAAAAAATTATTGCATCAATGGTTATTTCAACACGAGTTTTTTATAACAATGTTTTTATGTATCAAATGCATGTTGATGTTTAAATATTCATTTTGAATGAATTATAAGTGTTTAATAAGTTTTTTTTTTATGAAAATGTTATAGTAGATGTTGTAGTGTTTTTTTTATTAAAAGCTATAATGTTTTTCCATACTATTTGTTATTTGTTTTATATACAAATCGGCATATGTTTGATATATAACTTCCACAACGTAAACATTCTATGAGATCATCAAAAGCTGTAGTATTTATTTTTTCCTACTACTTTGTATTTGTTATAGATAGAAATCAATATATGTTTGATATATAATTTACACAACATAAAACGATCTATAAAATTATGAATTAATAGAGGAAATAACAAATGATATAAATGTATTACAATTAATCAAACTAATATGTTAACTATATACTTTATTTTGCAACTGAAATTGATTTTTCATATATAAATATTAAATCACAATTTATTAAATATTATTATTTTAATTAAATAATTGGGTAAATTACACAAATGGTCCCTATGGTTTGGGGTAATATGTACGTTTGGTCTCTAACAACTTTTTTTAACTCGGATAAACCCTATATTATGTTTTTATTACGTCTTTAGTCCCTTATCCACTTGAATTGACTATATTGCCCTTAATGATATTTGTTTTTATCTATTTATTATTATCTATTACTTATAATTAAAAAATGGTAATTAACTTTGTGGGTTCCACACAACCTCATATCCTTTCCTTTGACTTTTCTCTCCCTTCCCGACTTTTCTCTCCAATCAAACCCTAACTCACGTTTCTCTCTCTATCTCTCCTTACTCTCTTCAATCGACGGCAAATATCCGTTACCGCCACCCACTTGCCGCCAGTACTACAACCTGTAAGAAGGTCATCAGCCATACCGTCATCGCCAGTACCACAACCTGGAAGAAGGTCGTCATCCCAAATGAAAACCCCATCGAAGAAAATCAATTTTCTTGTCTTGATCTTTCTATTTCGATTTCTACTTGCTCGAATTGGAGATCTATGGTGTGGTTGGATGGACATTTTGATTCTGCTTTGTTTCAAATTTCTATATTTTCGGATTAAGTTCTGTTTTAGATTTCTAGATCGTCGATGAAGATGGAGGGGGTGGATCTAGGCATCTCTTTTCTCTATTTCATCCCTTTCTTACTAGATTTCTATATTTTCGGATCTGATGTCGCCTTGTTCCCTTAACATATCGGTGTTCTTACCAGATTGAACCAACAATTAAAGCCATTGAAGTTGCAGGTTTGTCGCTAGATACTACTTCTTCTCCCTCTCGTACCTATCGTAGCCACCATCGTGTTAGTTCAAATGTTTGAAGTCAAGATTATGTATGTGGATTCGAATACCGTAAGTTCAGTCCTGTTTTTTTATTTATTGAAGTTGATGCTTGAAATCAAGATTTGATGCAAGTGTGTTATGAATCATGTGGCAGTGTGGTTACAGTGAAAATCAAATGGTTGAAATCAAGATTACGTATGTGACTTTAGGTGGTTGAAGACGAGAAGAAAAGGGGATGAAGAGGAGACAAACCAGGTGGTAGTATGGTTATGGTGCAAATCAGAGTTTAGGGTATGAAAGGGAAAAGAACATGGTGAGGATGAAGATGCAAACTACAATTGGTTAGAGCAGATCGGTACCCTTTCGGTGACCCCCTTGATAAATCAATATTGTTTCAAGATAAAGGATTCGAAGATAATGTAAGAAGGGAAATAGAGGTCGAAAGGCGGCAGCTGCAGAGCGAGGGTGCAGCAAAAAGGTGGTCACTGGAGGGGAGGATTAGGAGTCACCGGAAACTGGAGAGGGAAGTCGAAGGCAGACTTGATCTGAAGATGAAGTTTAGCATGTATTTAGTGTAGAGAGAGAAAGATTATGTTTGATATTTTTATTTTTATTTATTTTAATAAACTATTAAAAATTAAAATATATATATAAGGTTATAATTGTCATTTTAAGTCGATCAGGGACCAAATTCGAAACAAAAACAAATCGTAAGGACCAGTTAAAAAAAACTGTTAGGGACCAACCGTGCACATGGAACCATGTGTAATTTACCCTAAATAATTATATTCCGCAGTATTCGACTAGTTATACATATACGTTGATTGAGATTCCTATCGTTACTTTACTAAACGTAACATAAAAACCGAACCAAAGGAAAACCACGCGTCGCAATACTACAAACCCGCAAAATATTTTGTATTATTTTCACCAACAGAAACAGGATTCGAACAGACTCATCGTGCTTTTGTCTCGTCACCTTTGGCTCGCCATTGATTCACCTTTACAGCCGGTGTATAGGAAAAGGCCAGGTACCTTCTTTTTCGATTTAAGATTTCTTCGCCGAATTTAGCTTAAAGGATGTACTTATGAATATTGCTTCAATTTTCATTGTTCACGGTTTTAATCTGTTCATAATTAGCTTTTGTACTTCACAGTTTGATGTCAGTAAACCTGTCTGTCAAACCTATGTGAAATTTTGCAAACCAAATCACGTATGCTTTGATGTCTTGTTGATTCCGTAGTTGACGTCACGAATTCGCGTCTGTATGTCGTATTATTTCTTCACATCTTTGCGATCGCACAATTGTTAACAAATTTATTGGCTTCGAGGGATTTCTGGATCTTAAAATTGTGATCGGTTCCTTTTGAAGCTTTTGGCGTTAAAGAGGAAAGATGTTGGGGATTATAAAACAAAAAGTCGGTGCCAGAGGTTTATCGGCTCCGGTAAACAAAACTCCAACATGCGTTTTGTAATATGAAAGTCCTGCGAGTGTTTGATAACATTTCCATAGCTCTGTTAACTTCTTATCCGTACTTTCAGGTATTTGGGGATTACATGCAGAGATTAAGCCCTATCGCATCAGCCATGAGACATTTCTCGTCTGCAACCAAAGATGTAATATGGATTCTTCTGATTTTACATATCAATCATATTGAACCAAAATGGGATTTAAACACTAATAGACCTTTGCATAGTGCTGAAATTAGGTTTTAGAGAAACTGGTATATATAGATTTAACTTCATATTGTTACAGATGACAGTAAGAGATGCTCTGAACTCTGCTCTTGATGAGGAAATGGCTGCTGATTCCAGTGTCTTTATCATGGGTGAAGAGGTAACTAGCTAGTACTGTGTTTATCATTATATATACAGAGAGTCTTTTGCCATAAGCCTCGTCTTCTTTGTGATGTGCAGGTTGGAGAATACCAGGGTGCATACAAGGTTAGAATTTCAAAAGCATTCCCACTTGATCTATCAAGTTTGTGTGTGTGTTTTGGTCTCATAATATTGGATTTGTTTATGCTTAGATAGATTACAAAAGGATTGTTACACAAGTATGGGCCTGAGAGAGTTGTTGACACCCCTATCACAGAGGTTAATTAATTAGTTATTCTTCTTCCTTTCATTTTGATCAATCTGTTGTTATCTTCTGTACATACATAAAATAAAAGTTAAAACAAGTTCATAAAACATAGTTTCCCATGTATATATTCAGGCTGGGTTCACAGGCCTTGCTGTTGGTGCTGCATATCATGGTTTGAAGCCTGTTATAGAGTTCATGACATTCAATTTCTCCATGCAGGTTACAATTTAGATCCCTCATTATATTCTTCCTGTTGAGTGTTGAATTGAAAGTTGTAATCTGATCAATCTTTAAACTTTTTGCAGGCAATTGATCATATCATCAACTCTGCAGCAAAGTCAAACTACATGTCTGCTGGTCAAATTAATGTGCCCATTGTTTTTAGAGGTCCAAATGGCGCTGCTGCTGGTGTTGGTGCCCAACATTCTCAAGTAAGATTCTTCTACTTCCTCTATCTCTTTTCTGTTGTTTTTTTTATAAAGCAATTAAGAATTTTACAAGACAATGTAAATTAAATGCAGTGTTATGGTGCATGGTATGGTGCAGTTCCTGGTTTAAAAGTTATTGTACCATACTCCTCTGAAGATGCACGTGGACTTTTAAAAGCTGCAATTAGAGACCCTGATCCTGTTGTTTTCCTTGAAAACGAAATATTGTGAGTAAAGGGTGTTTTTTTTTTCTTTATATTTTATAATTATTGACATTTTTGGTATATTCTATAGATATGGTGAGTCCTTCCCAGTTTCTGCTGAAGTCCTTGATCCAAACTTCTGCCTTCCGATAGGAAAAGCCAAGGTGATTGATAGAGATAGTATTTAAATTTCCACCATTCTATTTAATTTCCATTAGTTACCTCTTTTTTTTTTTTTGATAGATTGAAAGAGAAGGGAAAGATGTTACAATCACAGCTTACTCTAAGATGGTGGGCTTTGCTTTAAAGGTATGTCTCATCTCAGTCGGGACGCGTGTTATTTGTCTTGAGATTATTTTAATTATTTTTTAAAAAAATATATTATTAGGCTGCTGAAATACTTGAAAAAGATGGAATAAATGCGGAGGTAATAAATCTGAGGTGTATAAGGCCTCTTGATAGAGATACAATCAATGACTCAGTCAGGAAAACCAACAGGCTTGTTACTGTTGAGGAAGGGTTTCGTCAACATGGTGTTGGTGCTGAAATATGGTATTAGTTGATTAATAAGCTAGTTAAAAAAATGATTATTTATTATTATTATTATATAATTGCTTATTTTGTTTGTGTAGTGCAATGGTTGTTGAGGATAGCTTTGGTTATCTTGATGCACCTGTGGAGAGGATTGCTGGGGCTGATGTTCCAACGCCTTATGCTGCTAATCTTGAGAGATTGGCTTTTCCTCAGGTCACATTTTTATTCATTCATTCGTGTGTGTGTGTGTGTGTGTGTGTATATATATATATATATATATATATATATATATATATATATATATATATATATATATATATATATATATATGGTTGTAGAGTTGAGTGAGGGAGGAATTAATGATTATGTTGGTTTTAAATGGTTGAATGTGCAGATTGAGGATATTGTTCGTGCAACTAAGAGAGCTTGTTACAGATCTGCTTAATTCAAGATTCACAAGAGTGAATTTGGTTGGTTGCATTAGTTTAGATTTACAAGAGTGAGTTTTGTTACATATCTGCTTAATTGTTACAGAGCTTGTTATGATACATGAATACACGATTACATCCTGATTTTGATCAAAATAAAGTTGTTATAACCCGTGTATTACACTGTTAACAAATTAAAATAATATAAATAATAGAAAAGCATAGTTGTCTTGTGAAAGTAATACTTTTTGCATCCATGATTATTACACTTTAATTTTTGTTTAAATGCACAAATGAGACAAATTGAAAGTACATTGATTGAAAGAATAAACATAACTTATTGTACTTTGAAAGTTGATTGGTATAATCTCGATGAATTTTGTTTATTTTACAAACAAACAACCATACAAATACACATACACTAAGATACCTTTTGGTTTGTAAAAAAATAGAAATTATGGCTTACAAAACTACATTGAATTCGGAATTGAAGAATTAATTGATTAAAATCAAAGAACATATATGACATTTTAATAAGTTATTGAAATATTTTTTCAAAAAAAATAGTAAAAGCAACCACTTAGTTAAGTTGTGAAATAATTTTTTTTTTCTTTCAAAAAGTAGCAACTTATTTTTCTTTTATATCAAAAAATAGTAAGAGGAGCTGTTCATGTCAATTATAGCAATGTACTTTTAGAGTGCATTATTATTATAGGGTTATACCAAGACAATTAGATTCCCATTTATTAAAAATAGACATAGCACCATTGTTTTATCAGACATTAAGGTAATAGGTAATGTAAGAAACATCTTTATATGAAAATGGATTGCAAAGTTCATGATCAAAGAAAGTTTGACATTCGGCAACTTTGAAAACTCACTAGTTGGACGACGCTCTTGGCCTCTTTCAACCAAACTATTGTAATGGAAACCATTCTACACTTAAACGAAATGCAATAATAATGTGGGTTATGAGGAAAAAAAATTAATGATTTTAGGTTTCTACAATATGGAGTAATTTACCAAGTGATATTTGGTTCCCCCCACATGATTCACTGAATGTGTGTCTTGTCGTTATGACTAAAGCTACAAACTTGGCTAATGATGGTTGCGTTTGAATTGTTTAGTTACCTCACACCGATTACAATTATATAGAATTATAGCTCACGTAATAACCATTTTTAAATTACAAAAAATATACTATTGTTTTCTATTTTTAAATTAATGCATTTCTTCATACTTGGTGTATTGCGCACATTATAAATTTGGTCGTTCAGGTCAGATTCAGTTTATTGAATCTATAAAAACAAAGCTTTGAAGTATGTTAAAATCGATTTTTTTATTACAAAGTTAGGTATAATAACTATATAAAGTTTTGGAGGGATAGGGGCATTATCTAGTGGCATCGATACTAATAATAACAATACAACTAGATTTTATAATACTTTACGAAATAAAGGTAGTAAACCAGCACACATGTCACTTGATAGAATTCAACTCTTTTTATGATATATGTGGTAGAGGCAAAGTTTAAGGGTCCAATATATGTATCATGTATGTATAGAGCAACATTTCCAATTACTGAAAATGATTAAACCAGTTTCAATTCATCCATCCCCAACTATACAAAGAAAGAAGCACTTATCTGATTTAACAGGTAGTTAGCAAGTAGATGATTCTTCTATTTTGGAGCCAGCCTTTCAAGTGCCATGTCTTCATCACCACCTACAGCTTGCAATGTTGTCTTTACTAAAGCTTCTGGGAACCCCATTTCAACAAGCTTCTGAACCTGTATCCAACAACTTTTCTGATGAATACTATTTCATTTCTCAAACTATATTTGAACATACATGCATACCTTCACATTGAAATCAGCAGATGAACCCTTGGCAAACTCCTCAGTCCAACGCTTAGCTGTAGCAACAAATCTAGCATGATCATTGAGAACCTGCATTTGAAGAAAGTTAAACAACATGTATGATGAAAAATTGAAATTTTGAAAAGGAAAAGGAAAAAGAGGAATCAGTAGAAACCTGTTGAGCAACAACAGCATCTTGGGGATCATTGGGTTCTGGGACTGATAACAGAGCTTGTAAGGAAAGCAGAGCAGTTTTGAGGTTTAGAGCTGGACTCCAGTTGTTCTGTAGGATATCAAGACAGATAGCTCCTGTTTGGCTACTGATGTTTGGATGCCTAGGAATTAAAAATGGTTTACATCTTTAGAATGTATGTTAACTTGTGGAAAATGGTTAATAAGTTTTATTGTTCTTACCAAACTTTAGTAGTAAACTTCATTACAGGAGGTGCAAAGGGATAGCCATCTGCAAAATATCAAGGAAAATGAAAGCAGTGCTTACAGTTAGTGAACATTTATGAGAACTGTAGAAAAACAAGTTTTATGATTAAATAACTTGAAGATCACTATCAATGAAACTGTAAGAAAAATATCACAAAGTTAATCAAATCGCTGATGTGACAGTAATGAATAATTACACGTTAATCAAATCTAGAAACACACAATGTAAGATGTGGTTGGGGTTAGGGTTAGATCCATTGTAAGAAGTTATAGAAACAATTAGCTTCAAACGACGCAACCTTCAAATCTTAAAACATACAGCAGAGCAATTCAACTGTAATCAGTATCGGATGAAGTTATGATCACAATTAATGAGACTGTATCTACAAGTCACCATATAAGTTTATCAAGTTCTAAAGAACAATAACGGTTCTATCCAATACAAAATCCAGGCGTTCAATCAAGCTTCAATAGGTCGGTTGTTTTATAGATCAAGTTTGATCGACAGATTTCAGCACTTGCAGTGAATAAAATCAAACACGAAATTAACACAGAATCGCAATTACGCGCACACACACACACGTATCGACAAATAAGCAATAATCTAGGTAAAATTACAGAAATATGTAGAGATAATGATAGAAAGAGAGGACGGACCGGGCAAAGTAATGTCGACATGGAACATTCCTCCCTCGTAAGGGGAGGAGACAGGGCCGGGGATGATTGCGGTGAGGTGGCGAATGTTCTTCTCGTCCGGCAGTAAACTCATGCCTACGATGCTTTGATCTTTTCTCAAATTCATCACTTCTCTGTAAACCCTAGAGGCGTTACTCATTTTCTCACAGAAGATTGTAGAACAGATGAAACCGAAGAATTTTCTCGATGTGGCTGCAGTGGTGGGGGTTTGCGAGTGTGAAGAACCTTTAATACTTTGTTGCGGATTTTGGAGAAAAAGAAAGAACAAGAAAGTCGTTATTTCTAACGGTTTTTCTGTTTTTCTTGCATATAAATTAGGAGGGAAAAATAATTTCAGAATTTTAGAATTATTATATTTTCCTTTTACCTAATAATTTAATTAAAAAAAAAAAACTATAGGTAACAAATTGTTTTAAGGTCAAATGATAAAAATCCATTACCACACCATGGAATAAGGTTGGAAGAAGTCTTTTTTTATTTATTTATTTATTTATTTTAAATCTAGGGATGAGCATCGGAACCGGGTACCCGTTTTTGGAACCGGAACTGCCTTGGAACTGCCGGTTTTGGAACCGGAACTGCCTTAAGCGGTTCCGGTTCCGGTTCTCGTTTTTTCGGAACCGCTACCCGCTGGGTACCCGCCGGAACCGGTTAATATATATATATATATATATATATATATATATATATATATATATATATATATATATATATATATATATATATATATATATATATATATATAAAGACAGACAAAACCGGACCAATATATATTCTAAACTGGTCTAAGTAACACACATATTTATATGAGATAATATATATATATATATATATATATATATATATATATATATATATATATATATATATTATCTCATATAAATATGTGTGTTACTTAGACCAGTTTAGAATATATATTGGTCCGGTTTTGTCTGTCTTTGGTCCGAATTGACTTGATTTGAATCGAACTAAATTGCGGTTTTATCGACAAAAATTAACAAAATTAATGTAACCTGGTTACCCGGAACCGGAACCGCTCTAGGCAGTTCTTAAATGTTTGGAACCAGTCCCGGAACCGGCGGTGGTTCCGGGACTGGTTCCAAACATTTAAGAACTGCCTAGAGCGGTTCCGGTTCCGGGACTGGTTCCAAACATTTAAGAACTGCCTAGAGCGGTTCCGGTTCCGGTTCTAACTTTCTAGGAACCGCCGGTTCCGGTTCCGGTTCTCGCCAAATGAGGCGGGTACCCACCTATGTTCATCCCTATTTAAATCTATATTTTCCATCACAAACAAAATTCATTAACACTACAACAAGATTTGACATCTAGTAGACTAGCGTTAATTATATTAGTATGTATAATTTAATAATAGAAAAACTCATTTATAAATAATCAAAGAATATAATTAGCAATTAAATAGTGACACTAGCCAACTAACGGATTAGCATAGATTGTTGATGAAACAATATGTAAAAAAAACGTTTTTGCCCCCTTATGACACGAATCTCATTTGGTCTCACACCTCGCACATTCTCAAGACCGACCTTACTCTTCCAAGTGACTCGGATTTTTTTTCATAAATTCCCATATAATGTTATTAATTTTTCACCAAATATTTTTATTAAAACACTCATGTAAAATTTAACTTTTCATTTTGTAGAAGAAAACCCAATAAATTTTAAAAATTCTTATTGTTATATAAAATTTTATTTTATTGAATGCAAGCTCGGAAGTTAGGATTGAAGGTCAATTAAATTTATACTATAAAAACAATGTGTTGGAAAAAACCCTCGTAAAAAATCCAATTAAATTTATATTTTAAGAATAGTTTGTTAAGGGAAAAAAAACATACACAAAAGCAGCGCCATTGACCGTTTTATTTGGAATTAAAAGTTCACATAAAAGGTCCAAGGTGGGAATTAAGGCCCTTATACCAACTGAACTAGATGCGTATAATTTTCAATACGTTATTATTAATACAATATGAAATAAAAAATACAGCAAAAACTTAGGGCTTACTTTTTTCAGGGCATGTGTTGTCGCACACTTTGAACTCTCTTAGAGTCAGCCATGTCCATGTCTACAATAGGACGTAAACCCTGAACCTTTAGTTGAGAAACACTCATTAATCAATCTCTCTACTCCTTATACCACTAGGCCAAATGCATTTTAGTAAAAAAGGTACGTTTATAGAATCAAGAAACAAATAAATAGAAATGTAATTCCATGTGTCTTTAAGAGTTATAAAAGTCAATATATACTTGATAGATTATGTACTGTTAATTTCCTGGTTTCACAATTAATTTTCCAGCTTTCAACTTTCAATTGTGTATATCATCACCTTTGACAACTGATAAAAAGTTTAATTATTATTTTCAAAATATTAGGGCAATCAACTTATGTATGTAGCCAAATGAGGCTAGCCTGGTCGGTAGAGAGTAATACTATACCTCTTGGAACAGAAGCCTCAAGTTCGAACATGGGTAAGAAAATTCTAAGGAGCTCACCAACATAATAACCAACTAACTGCCGTCCAAATAAAAACTTATGCATGTGCTTCATAAAGAGAGAATCTGATTTTTAAAAGAAATCAAAAGTGCATTTTTAACTTTTGGTTTAGGTTCGTGTTCGGTTTTTTTGGTAATATAGAGAACCGATAGTACCGATTCTAGCATCAGGTATAAATTGAAAATCGGGGTTTCTGGCAATATAATATACATGTACGCACTTCAGGTTTGGTCTGGTTCTGGTTCTATTTACGTGCTTTCTCATCAACCAATGTGTCTCTCCACGTAATCAATGAATTTACTTCCAAGTTATAAACTTTAAAGTTTAAACAATGGTAAATCATACAATTTGGAGGAGGACCAATCAAACCAAAGGTTCCCTATGTAGAGTGAAAGTGTGCTAAGTTCAGAATCCTGTACTTTCTTCATGGAGTTCTACATCTCAACCGCTGGACCTTCATCATTAGAGCCAATTTATAAGCTTTATGCAACACTAATGAAAGTGTTTGATAGCCCAAGCATGATGTGAGGCCAAAACGTAATAACCCAAGTGAAATGTTAACATAATAATGAAGACATTGTGGTACGATGATGAAGATATCAAATGATAAATATATTATTTTGATGTGAATAACATGCAAGACCTTTTCTGGTGAGACACAATAGCATATGAGAGAGAAAAATACAGATATTAATAACTAAGTATATTACAAAGAACAAAGCTAATAACACATACCATTATCAAAACAGTAAATATGATATCTAACAACCAGCAATGCATCAGTTATTGGTATCCCTCCCACAAGAACTGGATTTTTAACAAAAAACTTATTTAAAATACCACAAAAATAAGTCTTAATATGCCAACCTTAAAAATGACAAATTCTTGAATCAAAAGCATAAAAGACACTCAATTATATTGAGCCAACATACTAAGATTCGGTTGTTTGGAATAACTTCTCAATATCAGCAACTGTGCTTTCAGCTTCAACAACTTCAGGTCCTTCCTTTTGCTTCAATTCCTCCAACTCAGCCTGAAACCAGAATATGGGAAAGTCAAATGCAAGAAATAGCAATACACTTTCATTAATTTTTATTATAGGATGCTGTAAAACACAAATATATTGAAAGTACATCGCTATTTCTTGCATTTAATCGAAAAAGAAAAAAAAATACCAATATCGCTTTTAAGTCAGCTAGTGAGGACTCCAGGCGTTTGCGACAATCAGGAATCATCATCCTTGATTCACCAAGCACATTTTCCTGTTTCAATAAATCAAAAGGGAAAGACTCTTTGATCAATGAATAAATCTCATTTTTTTCACAGCTCTTTATGTATTCATCTTTCTTGCAATCTCACTAAATGAAGAAACATTAACAAAAAAAAAAACTAGCAAGAAATGAATAGTGTATTTGTATTAATCAAAAGACAGTTTACCTGTTGTTTAAGATCATAAGGGTCAGCACCCTTCTCCTTCATGCTAGCTGTCTTGGCTGCCTCCCTCTCAACCTCTTTTTCATAAGAGTGTAGCTCCTTCACAATGCGTTTGCATGCTGCTGTCTTGATTTTCAGATTTCTAATAGTTGCCATATTTTCTTATAGTAATGGCTGCTGTATATCCAAGATATTTGTAGATAAAAAAATATTTCACTTTACACTTTACACTTTACAACAATATATCACTTCCATATAAAAAGTAGTCTGTTTCAAATTTTAGAACTATAAGCCTATTTGCAGATTAAAAGTTGACATATACGTTTCGAATCATGGCTTTCTAAGTGTAGCAGACTCAAATCGGCCATTTTTTCACAGAAAGCACACTTATATAGAACAATTTTCCTCAATTTTGAAGTAAGAAAAGGTAACTGTAACAATCCATCCACCATTTTTACTGATTATCAATTATTAGGGGTTGTTTGATTATGCCTCGGCTATCCTAAATGATGAAAATGACCATTTTACTCTTCTGTTTTTGTTCTAGATAGAATTTATCTTTTTGATAGAAATATAACATAATTATATATAATGACCATTTTACCATTCACGTTAGAAGTGCATAACATCAAATGAAGCACTGATATCCAAAAAAAAAAAAAAACAAGAACCACTTTTGCAATGACATTTTACTACTTGGAATTGCATTTGAAAATTGATTAAATAAATTAATTGATTCAAAAAGTATCACATGACTTGCCAAAATTTTGACTTCAATTCTCATGTGATCATCTCCTCCAACATAAACGCACACATGATCAACACTAGAAGAAAGTTGGAATCTTTTTTTCAAAATACTACTGCCATTTTGTATTACAACTGTAATGCCAGTTGCCAATCTTTTTTCCTTGTATGTCTTTACCAGTCTCAAGAGAGATTCTGATCATATGTACATATTTCAATTGATGCTTATGTACATTTGTTTGAGAGAAATAATTTAAGATTTCCAGAAATTGTAAAGAAGAGGTATTTACTAATATACAGGTACTTTATTAACAATGAATGGATAAAAATACTATAACATCAGTAATGTAATATTATTAATGCAAATGGCATTTTGTCAAACAGATGACGTGCAGGAATGTAAATAGCTAAATGCTACTATTATCAATAAGCCATTTTATTTGATGCCAAGAGAATTAACACCATTTCTTGTAAAATGCCACCCTATTAAAGAAAGGGATAATTTTTATCATATGAAGCACATTTGAAACTGAATACCAGATCATATACATATGCAAATAATGCAATAATCCGTATTCATGATTAGAGAGGATATGGTATTGTATTATAAAATTCGACCAGGCACAAGATGGATTAAAACACACACACACACACACACACACACACACACACCAAGAAGCAATCAGTTAAGAGGCAATAACTTTTAACTATGCAATTCAGTTAGGAGCACAAACGAAGAACAAGCCAGGATGTAGAAAGAAGCGATGGTGAGGCCAGAAGAAGCCGCTGGCGGAGGAGTGGCAGAGGAAGGCGATGGAGTGGCAGAGGAAGGCGATGGAGAGGCAGGAAGAAGGCGGAGCCGGCGCTGGGCGGAGGTGGGAGAAGCCGGCGCCTGGAAGAGTTGACGAGGTGAGAGGAGTGTCTAGGGCAAGTATCGGTTGGATGTTGGAGCAACCAGACCTCAACCAGACGTGAAGGTGTGGATCATAACGTATGAAACTACAAATTACTACTAAAACCCAGCAATCGTTGGAAACTCAATAGCCCTTCATTTGACAATGAATTAACAAATATGATGACTGGATCAAGGAGAAGAGTAAGATGTAAAGAAGTGTCCTACAAAACTTCAGTACTACATTTGGAGATCACGAGATCAACGTACTACATATGAGAAAACCTAATTTTGACAAATACGCAGCATAATCATTCAAATTTTCTGATAACTGTGAAACAGATCAACAAGGTTGGAGAACATGTACCTGTAATGGTGAATCGGGCGATGATCTGCAAATAGCAGGTGCTTTGATCGTTGCCCTCACTCTATCCCCTGGCAATCTTCACTCTTCAGACTGAGTTCATTTGTTTTACTAGAGATGATTCAGTCACTCACTTGGGCTGGACTCCAAGCAAGCATCTGGGTCCTTGGTGCCCTAAACTAAAGCCACTTTCAAATTAAATAATATATGTATTTTTAAATCTTTTTAGAAAAAATGATGTGTAATTTGGTTCCATTGGAATTACATGGAATTGGAATCTAATTTCATCATTTTCCTTTGTTTGGTTCAAACTTTCGAAAGGAATTAGATTTCTAAATGAGTCAAATTTTTCTTCCAACGAGGCAAAATAAATTTCATCTAAAAACTTAAGTAATTAAAATTTCTTTCAAATGAGAATGTTGAATGTTACCATATTATCCATTTTACTTTTAACACTACATATGAAACCTATCTATCGCCGCCACCACTGCCACCTCCACCTCCACCTCCTCCACCACCCACCAGTGGCGAACCTTAGTGGTGCCTTGGGGTCCCGGGCCACTGCTCCGACGCCGACACGTAGTGTAAAAAAAAATTTAATGTTTTTTTTATTAGGTGCGCCGGCTTAAAACACGAGTGACACTACTAATATATATTTATTTGGGAAAAAAATTTAGTGTCACCCCTACGAAAATGTTCTGCGTCTGCCACTGCCACCCATCACCACCGCTACACACCACCACCACCTACCATCACCACTACCGGTACCTCCATTACCACCACCCTCCATCCACTAGTACCATCACCTCCACCACCGCTGACCACTGCCACCGCTACCTACCACATTATCACCACCTCCGCCACGACCACCACCTTCTCCACCACCGTTACCACCCGATACACAACACCTCTACCATCACCCACCACCGCCACAACCACCCAACACCACCACTATCACCATCACTCTCCGCCTCCACCACCTGTACCACCACACTACCTTCCACCACTCACCACCGTGACCATACCATCACTGCCACTACCACCGTCATCACCTTCGCCACCAACACCAACACCTTCACCACCACCGTTACTACCACAATTGTCACCTCCATCACTACACCACCTACCACCTCCGCCACTACTCATGACTGCCACCATAACCATCACAATTACTACCAACACCATCATCACCTCCGCCACTACCCACCATCATCTCCGTCGCCATCATCACCACTATTTCCACCATCAACATCATTGGCACCATCACTATCATTTACTAATTTTATAATTTATATAATATATTTTACATATAAGTTATAAAACAAAGTAAATAAAGCAAAAAAAAAATCTTGTTATTTTATATTATTTCATTTCCATTTTCTGCCAACCAAACATAATATAGAATTTGATTCAAATTTCATTTCTACCAACCAAACATAATATAGAATTGGATTGCAATTCCTGACACATTCCAATTCCTTAACAAATTCCAATTCCATCAAAAACATTATGCGAACCAAACGCCACCTGAAATTCTTCTATAAATGTTGGTCCAATACGAATTGCAAAACTTCATTTAGCAATTTTTATTCATGTTTTTTTTATATAAAAAATAGCTATTGATTTATAAAAAAATAGTTTAAATTTAATCAAATGGTTTTTTGTATGTTATAAACTTAACTACTCACAAATCAAACATCAGAATTATAATAATAAAACTCATGTGAATTGGTACAAATCTTTTGTTTATTGCTTCAGTTTCTTTATTTCCTGCTTTCTAAGGTTGACAATTTTGGTCGTTGATTCGTGTTTATTAACAACAGCGATAGCAATAATAGTTAAAAACTAAAAGTAAAAAAAAAAACACACACATCTGCAGAACTATAACAATTTATTTAATTCACATAAGCAAACAAAAAAAAATACAAATGTATGGTCAATATCAGCTACCAGTTCAACCCGTATTTGTCATATAAATGGAAACTAAAGTTGAAAACTTCTAATACAAAAAGGAAACATGCAAATTAATAAATAAAACTTTTAATTCTAAAAGGGAAATAATTCGTACAGAACAGTTTTTATCTACACACAACAATTCATGCTTTATGGAGTTGTACAATATAATATTTTAGTTTTTAATGCATAAATTGTTGTGTATGGAAAAAATTTGTTGTGTACAAATCAGTTCTAATTGTAAAAAGATATTAGAAAAAATAGAATAAATATTTTAGATAATTAATTGATCTAAAACAATACTAAATCATTACTATATATATTAAAACCAAAATTAATTACAATTAGCATTTTCTTTTATATCATGTTTTCAATTCCTTTATATTAATCGTTTTTTGTCATTGTTTTTAGTCATATTTATTGATCACTGTTACAAATCAGAAATTATTGATTTTTTTTTAATTTATTTGTTACATAATTATTTTAAGCATTTAGTTGATAATCAATTTCACATTAAAAAGTCGCATTTTTCAGTTAAAGAAATAGAAATGGAGAAATCTAAACAATATGCAAGTACTAATAACACCAATTTTGTTCGATCTTTGCATCATTGCGTGATCCACCTTCAAAGGTTTACCCATATCACATTTTTTATGTTACATATACTTGAAATTCACTCGGACTTTTATACAGACAAAAAAACATTCAACATAAAAGAATGCAAAGACATGACAACATTGTAAACTTATAATAATAGTTCATGATTATGCAGGCAATGCAAAACTTGGTTGATACCAACTTGGAGGATCCATCACCAAACATGCATCATTCTTCTCAAAATCAGCAAGCTACATCAATTACATAGATTATATTATGTTTTATAAATTAAATAAATAAATGATTGAGCAAATACCTTCTCATTGCAATGAGGGCAATAATGATACTTGTGCCAAAGGCAATCCATTGATGGACAAAGAAAGCATACTCCAAGCATGAATGGTGTCACACAACCAACAAAAGCAGCCAGACTTATCTTTGATCTATAAAACATTATTACAGAAAACATTACACTACAACTGACTAATCAGGATAAAACTATACACAACACAATTTGTTCACATTTTTAATCCACAAGAAAAACGAACATCAAATAAAGCAAATGGAATCTATATATAAGCTGCACAGTATGTGGTATTTTCATGCTAGAATGTATATGTATATGGATCTAAATCTATATATGTACATCCATGTGGCAATATATTTATGTTGCAATGTATATGTATATGGCATATGTGAATTTATGTTGCAATGTATATTATGACTATATGTTGGAATCTATATGTAGGAGCCATTTCTCTAAGAAAATGACAAACTCGAATTTCCTATAGCCCAACAGCTTTTAATTCAATACATACGTGCAACAGCCTTTCATTAACATGATTAGTCACATTAACTAGTAATCCGACTGTTGATGATAGGTATTTCAGAAGCTTTAATGTTTTATCACTTAACATAGTGATTTTCCTTAAGTGTTACATATACATATTTGATTTTTCTAGTTATCAATCAGAGATTTACAGAGTCAAAACGCTTCCTCAACGGAGAAAAGTTGGTTCCATTACCAAAAGTTAAACAGGAACCTTCAGTGATTGATGAAGGCATAAAGCAAAACAACATAAATGAATGATGAAACTCAGACCATTCTGTATAACGGAAAATCGAATTACAATACAGATTCATCTTATCTAAGGACCAACAATTGAGGAACAGATCAATTTTTACGGTTTGTTCTCTATATAGTGATTGCATCTTATCTTGTAAAGCCATGAAACGCCCTAAAAGGGTAAGGAATCGATATGAATACCTGACGCTGGTGAGACCGGAGCTGCCACAGAAGGCGCAGTTAATGGGAGCGGGAGTGTCTCTATAAATCGTCTGCTGAAGAGGCACACCTTTGGGATCACCGACGACGGCGTTGGGAGGGATCTGGCCGGATTGATATTGATTATTTCCGACATAGTATTGCTGTGGTGGAGGAGGTTGGTAATTGGGGTTATTTCCGACATAGTATTGCTGTTGTGGAGGAGCGTAAACAGGAGGATGTTGGTAATTGGAATTGTAGGGGATCCCCATCACCGGTTCTTCTTTCTTGTTCTCCATCTTTGACGACACCGATGGATCAATTACTCCGATCAATTTGTAAAAGACGCGTTATAGGGAGTGGTTGGGGGCTTACCGAAATCAAATAGACTTTCAACAATGGAATCGTACGCAAATATGAATTATATAGAGGAGATGTAAGCTGCGAAGATGGTCGTGGATGACGGTTTATACAAGTCTTGTGTTTGTGTTCACTTCATTTTTTCAGGGCTCTTCCAGAGCATCTAATTTTACTGGACATTTTTGCCCTTCATCATATCTTTGTATTTACTGTTTGTTATGATTTATTACGTCTTAATTAAATAGTTGTCTTTATTTATCGGAAAAAACATATCGCCAAATGTTATTTTGAATTTAAAAAAAGAAAATTCAGTAATCTAACCAATTTTTAAATGTGTATTTGAAGAAAATAATCAATTGTTTTTAGCAAAAATTGACAACTTTGTGAAAAAACGCTTTTTTTTACCAATTTTGGAACGGAATTCCATATTCCGGACTAAAATTTCGGATTTCCGAAGAAAAAGAAACTCCGGAATTTCAAGAAACAAGTCCGAATTCCAAAGAACAATTCCGAAATTCAAAAAATAAATAGTTTTTTACTTAGATTTAATAAAAAATTAAGCAAACATAGTAATATGAATTATATACGATATTAATACATAAAATTAGACATTTTATTGAAAAAACAGTGATATTAAACATACATTCATAATCCCAAAAAACATGATTTTTTGGAAAAAAAAAAAAAAAAAAAAAAAAAAAAAACTTCAGAATATGAACATATGAACAGTATTATGGAATGAGAGCATTCCAAAGAGGATTTTTCTTTCTTTGAAAACCTTATTTCTAATGGTTACATCAGTTAATTTCCCTTTAAAAAATATTTTATAAAAAGGTTGGTAGAAAACAACAGTTTGATCATAATATATAACCCATAGAATAAAGGGGAACTGATCAAAAAATAAAAAACCTGCATATGGGCAAAACTGTCATTTTACAGAATTGATATATAGAAAAATAGTCTGCAAGATTCTTGAATGGGTGTTGAAGGAGGAAAATTTCATATGTTCTAGAAATTAGTTGAACAATAAGTAATTATTGTTATATATATTTTTTATCACTTATGTTCAAATTCAAATGTTAAAATTTGTATTTTTAGTTTGTGACAACTTGTTTTATATTGATTAAAAAATAAAATAATCTAAGTACGAGAGTTTGTCACAATATATCTATATCAGTAGAAATAATAAAATAAATATATAATATAAAGTCTAGATGTAGATTTCTAACTATTTTATTTTAGGTTTTTAAGATGATTTGAATATTATCGGGTTAATCACATTGGACCTTAGGTTTTACATATTTACAAAATTGAAAATTTGCAATTGTCTAAGTTTGTTGTTTTGTATGATGTACTCGTTGTACCAAAGTTTAATGTCAATTTGTTGTATGTTCATACAGTTGCCAAAGATAACAAAGGTCTTGTCAATTTTGACGAGAATAATTGTTGTTTTAGGATTTACTGGGAAAATGATTGTGGGGACTGGTAGTGTGTATGGAGGTATGCACTCCCATAATCAAGGTAGTAGTTAGCATTAATTCAAATTTCACATCTAATGTTATGTGTTATGTATCTAATTGTATATGTCATAATAGGTTTACCCATCCCTCTGATCGAGATCTTGATGTGCTTAGAGAGTCCTTGAGTATTGGTAAAGACTCTTTTGGCTAGTGTGATGTTTCCCATAAGGATAAGCAAACCAAGGAGAACTTGCCTCTTAGTGGTCACAAGCCCTCTAGTATAAGAGAGTTAGCTCACCTAGATATTTAGGGACATTATAGGAAAGTTGCCACTGAAGGATTCAAGTATTTTACTATAGTGGACTATTTTACCAAGGCTGTATGGAGTTCCCTTATTGTGGCTCTTTTAAACATATATGTGTGTGTTAGTACACCTGGTTGTGATCAAGTGTAATGATCTAGAATTTTAGGATGATTCCTGAAACAAATACGGATAAATATGGAAGGTAGTATGGGCTTGTACTACTAGAAGCATAGGATACATACGAGGATCAGGAAAAGTTACAAGGCTACTAGGGAACTAGTTGTTGGTAAACAGTATGGTATAGTACTAAGGTTAGTTATAGCCTGTCCTCATGTTGCCGATCTTTGGTTACAGTTGCTCTGGATGAGGGTGAAGTTGGTGCTTGTTCGGGCCCAAATGGCATGGCAGTTTAGACCTGAAGGGCAAAGATCTGTACGAGTTAGTTGATTTTAAGTTGTCGAAGACCTTGTTCAAAGTAGTGCCAGTTTGAGTCGCAGACTCATGTAGGAATGCATACTATGGGTCCAGTCAACCATCGGGTTGGAATTGATGGGTTTTAGGCATAAGAACAATCATATGTGCTCATACGAACCCTAATGCTTGGATCTAGGTTTCTCTATTGTACATGCTTTGAATCCAAGACTAATAAACTTAGATCTAACATATTATAAACTGAATTAGGGTTTAGAGAATTACCTTTGATTGTTATATAGCAATAACAATCAATTCCTTGCTTGGATTGGCTTCAAAAGCTTAGTGTCTCAAGTGTTGCACCTCTAATGGAGTCACAAACACCTTATGCAACTTCGATGATGAGGAGAAGAAAAGAGGCTGCCCAAAAACGACTAGAAACCCTAGAGAATCAGTTGTCCACGTTTTTGGGGCCTAAGGGGTCCTTTATATAGTTGTGTGGGTTGCTAGGGTTTCAGTCAAAACCCTAATGGACAGCTTAAACTCTAAGCAGCCCATGGAACCTTCTGGATAAGGCTATGGACGAAAATATGATGGGCTCCCATCATAATTTCATTCACTCCTTATTCCTTTAGCATTCCTTAGCCCAATAACACAATTATCCAATAATTGCAGTCCAGTCCCCTAAATTTAATTAATCTCTTTTAGCCACAAAATTAATTCTTAATTAATTCTTGACTAATATTAATTAAACAATATGATTTCTCTTTTAATATATTATTCTCATAATGTATTAATAAATGATATTTAAACCTTTCTCTCCTTAAATCATCCTACATATTGCTATGGTGAAGGCAACCCAAAAGAACCATGCTCATAATCGGGTCAAGTACATACCAAAATAGTTATGGACTTAGACACTAATCCAACAGTCTCCCACTTGGATAAGTCTAATAACTATTTTCCATATGACTTCAGAACCTGATCAGCAATCGTAGCTTTCAAAAGCTGCTGTCAACTCTGATCTTATCAGCCAGCGTGTCCTCTAGATAAGGGATTATATATTCCTCCATTCTCAAGATATCGTATAGACAAAAGACATGAATTTCAATCATTCTCTCTATACTGTTTCCCGACTTCCGATTTATGACGACCGATAACAGACTACAATTGAACACATCAACTTAGTCCCGACTTGGCCAAGCGCTTAGGTGTCATCACTAAATCATCGAGAGGCCCATAGATATCGCTTTTATCCTACTTTGGTAAAAAGGAATGGATAAACTTCGACTCAAATGCTCGCTTGCATTTATTGATCGAATCACACACAACAATAAGTTTTATAACACCAAGTTACTGGTGCGTTTACTTATTATCAATGTGTAACCGATCAACAAATAACAACTCACACGTCTCGGTTTCAAGAATATACAATATTATCGTCTCACTAATCACTCGTGATAAATCCATGAAGTGATTCAAGTGAGCGTGGGTTTAATCCTATACACTAATCTTATCAAAGCACCCATGAACTCTGCAGCAAACTTGTGCCATGTCTAAACACTTCAGACAATCTACAGACAGATTCACGACAGTCTTCCTTCATACTTACTTCCAACGTATGACCGACTGTGGATGTTTGAATAAACTAGTTATTCGGGAAGTCAAAACATGCAAACTGAAACATAATAATAATACTTAATCCTATATGGCCCCAAACTTGTGAGAGTAAATGAAACACTTCTATTTATCCACCATATTGATTACTCATTATTTATAATTTAATGTTTTGGAGAATCAACTCATTACTTGAATTACAACAACAATTGTCCCATGCTCAAAGCATGCACACTTTGTTTCCTATGGTCCATGCTTTGTGAAATAGATCAATTGAAAACTTTTCCAATGATTCTCATTTCACAATTCCTTAATCCCCATTGTTAATGTAAGAACACAAGGTTCTTGCCACTACTAGAATATGCTAGATTCTAACATTTTACACAACGATCCTTTCATAAAGTCATAGCACAAAAGTCACCAAGACTTGGCTAATGAAATTACAAAGTACTTTCTTAGAAATTGTTACAAGACAATTCCATAGACATGAAGTCTCATATTCAAAGTACATTCCTTTGAACATCCTTCTTGCACAAAAGTTTCTAATCTAGACATAGATTCTCAATATCCAACTCCCAATACGGAAACATTTCCACATTTGCCATATGACAACTCATTCTTAATAGAATCTTATCTATTCATAATAATGTCGATATGGTCCATCCAATACCATACTTCCAACTACTCACAAGCGACCAATCCTCAGCGAACTTTGGATCGTCCTTTGATAGTTGTTTAATTATTTTAGTCAAAACCAATTCTAGTCCTTTTTCCCTCTTAATGCGTTAGACATTTGGAAAATTTTAGAATGGTAAAATATTATAGCATTTGCAATCGATCCTATACCCGAAGCGTATGGGACACTATGCATAATGTCTTACATAAAGATATGATACTCTACCAATCTTTTGCCATAATATTTTATGTGTCACATTCTCAAAATTCGAACTATGAAGAGAGATGCCGTAATCATAATCGAAATTTGAGAACACACTATGTATCCTTTGACTAAATTTATTAAAATTTCTCAATCTAAGCTTTAGATTTTGAAACGAAGTATTATATTCTCTCCCTTAATTATATCAAAACAATTTTTCAACCCATGCAACTTTGCAAATTGAATCTTTGTTTTTCTGTAATTAATATTGCTAACTTGCAATACTCGCCATAATAATCATACAATCATAACACTTATGCTCCCACTATCATGATGATTATTATCATATAAGCATAACACTTATGCTCCCACTAGCTTTGACATGTATTCAGAAAACAGATGAACTTCCAGAAAAACAATGTCTATTGAATTTCTGAAATTCATATTTTTAATACCAAATGCTTCGATAAGCCTTTATCTAAGCTTCTTAAACTTATACACCTTTGCCTTAGATAGCTCATATGTGTGCTTAAACAATTTAGAACTTATGTTACTAAGTTCCAAATGTTCAAACTAATTGTCAAATCTCACAATTCAAACTATGGAAAGGGATGCCGTAACCATAATCGAATTTGAGAATACAATTTTCGCAATTGCTATCTTCTTAAGATCTCTCTTAGTGAAAGCATTTCCTCACATCATTTTCATGAAGGAGGGAATCTTATGACACTTAGATTTTATGGTGTATGAGTTCCTATCCATGTGAATTTGCCAAAACCAAAGTTTGCGACAAATCCAAACTCATATGGACTGAACTTTCTTAATCTTGATTTCTTGCCTTATGGTAACACGAGTGCCCACCATGTCTTCCAAGTAGTTTAGTAACTTGTCCTTACATATCAATGTACTTTCCATCGACTAAGGCTCTAGTATGCATTCAAATGAGAAATCATAGAACTCACATACACAATTAACTCAATTGGAATGGCACAGAAACAAAATAATGTCAACACGATAGGTTGTAAACCTCAAGTCGTGTGCTAGTGATGATTTATAAGGTTTATTCTTGATTTGTTCTTGAAACCTTTCAAGACCATTAAGACTCCCACTGACTCCTTGATATATAAGATTCTCTTGTCAAGAAACATTTCTTGACAAAGCAAATATTCAAGAGTTAGTGTAGTTCTTATCAAGACAAAACACTTCACATAATTGGTCCTAGTTGGTCTTTGGCTTATCCAAGACATCACAACTTACCAATTTCAAATGTGCAAGAATAAGAAAACTTTTCCAAATTCCACATTTGATGAGTGTTATAAACCTACTTAAGACTTTTTCACTCAATGTCACAATCTTGACTCTAAGACTTGATATTAGAACGAAGTATGATTGACTTCTTGATTTAACCATTTCTACAATTCTCGATTCCTCTTCTTAGACATGCAATTGCACTAAGACTCACTTAGAGGATCAATTGAGACATGGTTCTTATTAAGACTTATCATAAAACACAATAAAAGGTACTCTCCCTTCTTCTTAGAATAGATAAACTTTAATCTTTCTACCTACTTGATTCTTCTTTATTCGTTCTACTATTCATTGAAACTCTTTCAATCAACTCAGAATTACACTTAATCTTATAAGTATAATCATATTTACTAAACTTTAGTAAATCATGACGAATATCTTTGTCACTCTTGTGGTGGATTTGATCAACGCACAACCTAGTGTACTTGATCTCCTAGTCCTTCAATTGACACTTTGTCAAAGAATTAGTCTAAGTTTCCCAAATGTGAAAGTTTTTTTCATTCATCATACAATACACATTGCATGATTCCAAGTTTCTGTCCACTTGAAACTTGGGCGATGAGAAACTCTCCCTATTTGGTAAAGTTTTGATATTTCCACAAATAATACAATTAAGAATCAAATCCATTATTGCTAATAATAGAAACCTTTAAACATCAATTTTTCATACATGCCATTGCAAGGATAAATAAATAAGATAAAATCAAAATTCATTTTATTGCGGAAAAAAAATTGTCCTTACAATGCAATTCAATTGAAAAACTATGTTATTACATATTTCTTAACAATCTATTCTAACTCCAAGTAGTAGCTCAAGAATCCAATCTTCAAGTAATGCGATCGAAATCCATTTCTTCACGATCAGATTCAGCTCACTTCTTCCCTTAAGTTTCCTCTCTTTTCTTCAATCCTACAAAACATCAAAATGTAATCTTATCACATCATGTATTAAGAATCTAGAATAGGAACTTAAAAGAGTTAGTTAATGGATTTTACCTGAAGCAGAGCCATACGTCTTGACTCTCCCATCTCTTAGATGTCTCAGGTAGTTAGGGCAGCTTCGTCTCTAATGCCCCTTCTCTTGGCAATAAAAGCAAATGGACTCCTTTGGCACAACACATCGGACAATCACAGACTTAGTTCTTTTTGGACTTCCAATGTTGCCAGTGTCCATTGAAGTTTGGGAGCTTGATTCACCAGACAAATTTGCTTGACCAGCATGCCAAATCATTGCTGATTCAGCAACTATAAGCAAATAGGTGAGATTAATGAGGGTAACGTCGTGATCCATCATATAGTACTCTCTAACGAACTCGCTATATGATTCAAGAAGTGAGTGAAGAACCCAGTCAGCAGCCAACTCGCTTGTAATCTCGACACCCAACATGCTTAACCTTTCAATGTGTGACTTCATCTCTAAGACGTGTGCATACACAGGTTTCCCATCTTCGTGTTTAGTTGCCAAAAGGGATTGAGTGAGCTTGAAATTTTCAAGCCTTTGAACTTGTGGGTCAGGGAGAACAATTGGAGGAGGTGGAGGAAGTGAAGCATGACTCTCGTTTCCTTGATCGTATCTCGGAACGTCATCTTCATATGGAATGCTTGTTCCAAAGGATTTGGGAAGACCATTGTAAGATTCAGACATCTACAAAACAGGAGAAAATTCAAGTTATGTTGATTAGAATTCTTGATGTAACACCCAAATGAAACATCAAGCTAGGATCCAACACAATACTCTACAACCTAGAAGAGTGATGTTGTAATCTAGTTGCAGAATATTTGAAGGTAGGTAAATGACGATTTCCCAATTTCCACCATGAAAAATGAAAAGGAAGTTTAAGTTTTAAATGAATTGAAACTCCTAGATCTTTTGAGATTCATTGAACTTTTCAATGGCATGTTTAATCTCGATTATGCCCTACTATTTGTGACTGGGATGCCGAGGATCACAAACAAGGTGTGAATAACCATACGAATCACGTGGTGCACCCAATGCTACTATCACCTAATCAATGTGCTGGTTAGCCACACACGCTCCATTGATCTATGACAAGCATCGAGCCACCCTTCACCACCAATGTCATCCCCAAATTAGTGTTCCGGTTAACCACACACGCTCCACTAACGTTTGACAAGGGTACGAAGTGTAATTCCATGGGTTAGCATACAATTTCACATTTTGCCTAAAGTAACTATGATTTGGGAATTTGTATAAGCATTTAGTTACTTCGTACTTCATTATACTTATAATGGAAGGTTTCTGTCCTATCCTACGCGTTCGGCTAACGACCCTCCACTAGTCAAGAGTGCGGTGGGTAAGAGTGGATACCCATTTAATCGCCATTTTATAGGCAATTTCCTTAAACACCCCTTATAGACCAGCTTCGTGAATGAGGCCTACTAACGGTAAGACTGACTGTTTACTCATACATATATAATATTAGACTTTTAATGTTATATATAATATAGGGTGTATTTTACACTTTTAAAATACTAGTTGGTTTAACTTAGTCAATTATACCTTTAATTTAATTAAATGTAAACCAAAACTTTATGGGTTTATCAATTCACTTTTAATTATACACTTTAATTAATTAATAAAACCATAAGGGTGAGATTTGAACTTTTCAAATTACTAGGGTTTTAGAATTTAACATTTCAAAATTAAACTTTAATCAACTTTTAAATTCCAAAACTTGAGGGCAAGTTTTTGAAACATTTCAAAACATTAGGGTTTAACTTATTTAAATTTCATAAACAAAACTTTTAAGTTCAAATTTAAACTATAAAACCTAAAGGGTGCAATTGAAACTTTTTCACATCACAAAGGATCAAATAACAAATAATAATTAATTTAGTCATTATCTATATTTGACCTAATCTTATTTTAGTCACTAGATAATTACCAAATAATTTAAAATAATCCATATTTATCATATAAACAACCAATATTCAAAAGATTTGAAATTATCTATTGTTTTGGCAAGGATAATCATTAATTTAAGATAAAAATCGGATTTTAACTTCAAAAAACGAATTAGGCATTAAATCCAAGTCAAAACAGCAGTTAAATCCCGAAATACTCTCTGTCTGACGCTCGAACTCGCCGAGTAGGGGCCAACTCGCCGAGTCCAGATACTGACTCGCCGAGTTGAGTCGAGCAGAGGCCAAAAACTCGATTTTTAGCAAACAAAACAGTTAAGCATCACATACAACTGAAACCAATCAAGGCTCTGATACCACTGATGGGTTTTAGGCATAAGAACAATCATATGTGCTCATACAAACCCTAATGCTCGGATCTAGGTTACTCTATTGTACATGCTTTGAATCCAAGACTAATAAACTTAGATCTAACATATTATAAACTGAATTAGGGTTTAGAGAATTACCTTTGATTGTTATATAGCAATAACAATCAATTCCTTGCTTGGATTGGCTTCAAAAGCTTAGTGCCTCAAGTGCTACACCTCTAATAGAGTCACAAACACCTTATGCAACTTCGATGAAGAGGAGAAGAAAAGAGGCTGCCCAAAAATGACTAGAAACCCTAGAGAATCAGTTGTCCACGTTTTTGGGGCCGAAGGGGTCCTTTATATACTTGTATGGGCTGCTAGGGTTTCAGTCAAAACCCTAATGGACAGCTTAAACTCTAAGCAGCCCATGGAACCTTCTGGATAAGGCTATGGACGAAAATATGATGGGCTCCCATCATAATTTCGTTCACCCCTTATTCCTTTAGCATTCCTTAGCCCAATAACTCAATTATCCAATAATTGCAGTCCAGTCCCCTAAATTTAATTAATCTCTTTTAGCCACAAAATCATTTCTTAATTAATTATTGACTAATATTAATTAAACAATATGATTTCTCTTTTAATATATTATTCTCATAATGTATTAATAAATCATATTTAAACCTTTCTCTCCTTAAATCATTCTACATATTGTTATGGTGAAGGCAACCCAAAAGGACCATGCTCATAATCGGGTCAAGTACATACCAAAATAGTTATGGACTTAGACACTAATCCAACAGGAATACCCCAGGCCCTCAACCATCCGGTTCGAATGCCAACATAATATGGGTCCAATCATCCTCGGGATGGAATACCCCAGATCCACAACCAACTGGTTGGAATGCTCACATACTACGAGTCCAATCATCCTCGAGATGAATACTCACGGCCCACAAACATCAAACATGTGCACATATATCAGCTAATCACATAACAGTCTATAGAAAAACAAACCGATCTAACAAATGATAGCAACATATAACATCCTATCTACCAGGATACTAATCTAACGGATCATAACAGCATATAACATCCTATCCACCAGGATACTGATCTAACATATCATAATAGCATATAACATCCTATCTACTAGGATACTGATCTAACAGATCATAACAATACTCGACCATATAACATATCAGGATAGCAATTCAAAAGGGTCGACCTTGGTGCCTTAGACCCTTGAGTATAGTGAGGAAAACTCACCTCTCAATTGTAGAATCGAAGTGATGATCTCAAACTCTCGAACCATGGCCACGAACTCCACCACCTATATTTACCATATGACCATTTTCCATAAATTTCCAATTTACTAAAATACCCTAGAAGTTAACTAGTCAACCAAATTCCAAGTCAATGGTCAAGGTCAACAGTCCGACTCGTCGAGTCCTTCCTGAACTCGAGAAGTCGTGAAATCCCCCATTGACTCGTCGAGTTTCCCTGCAACTCGTCGAGTTCATGCATGTCCAAATGTCGGGAAAACCCTAGCTGGCTCACCGATTCATCCTACTGACTCGTCGAGTTCATGCATAAATCCTTGCACGACAATCTTCATTGGACTCGTCGAGTTGGCCATGCAACTCGTCGAGTCCCTTCAGTCCTTTCTCCATCCAGACGAGTTTTAATCCACATTAAAGCTCCATAATGCAGATCCAAGATCCTAAGGCATACTTTTTACGTAAACTTGCAAACTTTACATACATGCAAGGTGATAATGGCCCAAATCAAGCTAAATAAAGGTTCTAAGGGACGAAGAAGGTATTAACTCACTAAAGGTTGAAACTTTATGATCTTGCAGATCAAGATAATCCTAGATCTGAAGTTACAACTTCAGATCATGCCTAATTCCCAAAATAACATATCACTAAAGGTTGAAACTTTATACATGGATTGACTTTGTAATGGGTTGACTTGAGAAGACCCGCTTACATATGGGATTGAAGCCTTGTAACATGAGAGAGAGAGAGAGAAAGAGAAAGAGAGAGAGAGAGAGAGAGAGAGAGAAAGAGAGACTTGTTAGCACCTCTATATATAGTGGGTTGGATACCACTTGTTGATTGTGCTTGAGAGATGTAGTCCATAGAGAGTTTTGAGTGAGTTAATTATATAGACTAGATCTAGTTCATTTTTGTAATCTCTTCATGGTAATCAAATAAATCTTTTAGCACCCAAATCACAATGCTCTTACAATTCCGCATGCCAAATCAAAATGCTCATAATTCAATACATTTGGTATTTGAGCGGGTCTTCGAAGATCAAAGCGATTTTTGAAGAAACAGATCTCGA
Source organism: Lactuca serriola (assembly GCF_051521515.1). Taxonomy (NCBI): domain Eukaryota; kingdom Viridiplantae; phylum Streptophyta; class Magnoliopsida; order Asterales; family Asteraceae; genus Lactuca; species Lactuca serriola. The sequence continues at coordinate 44,234,015 of NC_136410.1, forward strand.
TTTGACTACATTCAACATAATGTGAACAATTTTTGGTGAGTCTTTCGAGGATCTCTTGGAATCTTTTAAAATCGTGCTTGTGTTATTGATTTTTTTGATCATTTTGACTCATTGCATAAAAAAAACTTTAAAACCCAAGTGTTATGATCCAATAAATTTTTTCATTTATCAAGCCTAATCTGATATGATTTTCTTTTAATTCTCAACTACAGCTGTTTATCCTAATCAAAATCTAGCCCAAAAACAATTTGTTACTGTTCATTTTGAGCCCAAAACAGAATCCATTACTGTTCATTGTTCATGAATCCAATTTGATCCCACATATTCAACTTCTTACTGTTCATCGGGTTTTTTATATGATAAAATGATCCACAATATCAATTCTTTCTCATCGCATTTCAAAATTGACATAGTTTCGTTGACTTAATCGAATCGATATCATAGTTTTTTTTAATTCAACACTTCAATATATGAGATGTGATTCTTGAATCGATTTATTCAGTTTGATACTCTTCTCGATTAGAATTACATGTGTTTTATCACATTTTGAGTTTATCAGAAGATTCTAACTCAAAATTCTTGAAATTGGAGTTCTAATTGTTGATACCGATGAACATCTGAAGAACAATAAAAACATGATAATTTTGGTTGTTAATCAATGATTTGATCTAAAATTGCTCATTAGAATTGATGAATTGTTGTTTGTCGATGAATGAAGATTAGTCAATCAAAAAAGTCAAAATTGATTTGAACGAAATACAAATCTCTCTTCGACTAGATTCGTTTAACTAGAATTCATTTGTTACATTTGAGATTGGTCTTGTAATTGAAACGAAAATGCTAGCAGTTGATCAAAGGTTTCGAAATCGAAAGATACTAGTAGTTAAGCTGATTTGCAGCTCATTCGCATCTACTGGGTCTCATAATTAATTTTCGTTATGAGAAGTCGTGATGGCCTTGTTATCTCGAATGGACGAATGATGTAGTTCATTATTGGTGATTAATGGTTTGCATTTGTTGGGCAATGATTCAAGCCGAATTTTAAGATCAAGCTTTAATGCTTTGGGATCAAAATTAAGCTTCATAGTTTTGATGGGAAGATGGGAACCGGTAAATGTCTTTTGAATCGAATGGGTTGATTGAAGTCGAAATTACTTTTGAATGGTATTGTCGAAATTGGTAGTCGATTCTCACATTTCGAATGCAGATGGGTAGTTGAATGGATTTCGTGTTTAAGGGTCGAACAAGCATTACTTGCGGTCGAAATCATATTTGTGTGGTATCGTGTTGAAGTAATTCGAATTGCGCCTTGGGATTTCGACTGATGGAAGTTGAGTTCGAATTGAATTCGCATATGAGAATGTATTTTTGGTTCATGGTCGAACGACAAGTATTTGGAGTCGATATAAGTTGCTTGAATTAAGAGTTGAACAACTTGAGGTCGAATGATCTGGATTGGAGTCGACATCGAATTCTACTTGTCACTTTCTTTGGTCATAGGAATCAAAATCGACGGATGAATGCAAATTCGACTTGTAATGGTCTTCACTCGCATCTGGTGTTGAGTTGGGGTCGAACAAACATCACTTGGGTTCGAACACGTTTTAATTGAAGTCAAAGTCAAATTCGACATGTGATGTTCCTCATTCTCGATCTGGAAATCAAATTGGGGGAAGAAAACAATACCTTGCATTCGAATCCTTTATTTTTCAACATATTGTTGGTTTCTACCCTCTTTCGAATTAGGGTCGTATTTTGTGAAGAATGAAAATTTTCATTTCAAATCCCTAAAGTTTTAGGATTTTGACAAATTTTTCCCAATTTCGACATTAGGGTAAAATTATGAGAAATGGGAAAATATTTGGAATATGGTCTGCAGTTGATGTGAATTGATACTTTATGCCTAATTTCACATTTGGGGTAAAGTTTTGCATTCAAAACTGATCTGGCACAACGGGTCCCTTCATATTTTCGAAATTGTCAGTTTATACCCGGTTTTTCAAATTTCAAGTCAAAGGCGGTCCGGGAAGTGAAGAATTCGAAAATTGTGATTTTTTTGTATTTTCCAATTTGTGCAAAACATTTATGCCACATGTCAAGAGAGAGGATTCTATGGAAAATTCCAAATTGAGTGCTTTCTCATTTCCTTTTCGGTTTTATAATCTTTTTTTCGACTATAAAAAGGGGAAGAGATTTTAATATGAGAATTCGAACGTTTTGGATTTTTCATATTACGCGAATTTGAAGACCGATGTGAGCTTGAGAAAGAGAATTTTATGAAGTGATTCAATTTGGAAATTCTAAAGTGATTTGGGTTTTTCCCGGTTCATGAAGGGTTTGGACATAATGAATACTTTTGGGGTGTGTTTTTATGCTAAAATTTGGGTAATTGATTTGTACAGATTTGGATACTCCAACTTACCTTTTGATGCTCGGATTGTAATGTCTCACACTCTAGAACTCGGATTGGTAAATCATTAAAGAATTGAAGATTTGATGTTCATTTCTACATTTATTATGCTTGAGGTTTCATTTGTGAAGTTGCTCTTTTTGGAAGACTGAAGTCGAGTCATCCATTCCTAACTTTGAGGGGGAGAATGTTAGGGTGCAAAGTTATACATGGATTGAATTGAGAATACCCACTTGCATATGGTCATACTAACTTAATCAAATTCAACAATAAGTAGAGAAAATAGTTATCAAAAGTACGTGAGCTTCTTTAATAAGATAAATCAACAAATAACCAAATATCTAAATCCAATCCATAAATTCAACCATAAATAAACCAAACAATCCTAGGCTAAACGAAAGTCATGAGGTTTTAGCCCATGATTTCAGCAAACAAGAACATAAACTTGAAATTCAATGTACTAGACATAGTAAATTTAAGTAAAAGTCAAAGTATAGAATTTGGTTGCCTTAATGCTCCTACTTCCAAGGTTATAGACGACATCCTTACTTCAAATCCTTAGAACAGGTGCCTTGCCTTCAAAATCGATGATTGCTTCCCGAGAGAGATCTCACAATTCGGAGGAGAAAGTGATATATTTATAGTTTTCCCGAAGACATGGCACCACGATGTGTTGAAGCCACCACGTCGTGGTTTTCATGATTATCCCGTATTCCACAAGTCTTTGAAGTCAATCGGGACACTTCAAAACACCACGTCGTGGTAGGGTCACCACCACATGTTTAGTATATTTTCTTCATTTTAAAATATTAGCTCAAACTCCTAGCTTCCAAGCATGTCTTTTACCCCTACAACACAATTCATAAGAAATTAAGTACCTTTTGTTCTAATAAGGGCATGAAAGTAATTAGGAATATTAAGATATTATGTATAATTATGTGTATAAATATACACATATCAAAATACCCCACACTTATTCTTTGCTTCCCCTCAAGCAAATTGATTTTTATTATCTCACAAATACCGGACAAAACAATCCCTTTCAAACCCAACCATTATCCCAAGACCGTCATGCATGTATTTGTGTCTATAATTCTGAAGAACTTCCCATTCAGAAATACTCACAATTCATATGAACATTCACCCCTTAGCTTATATGAAATTCATTTTTGCAACTCTCTGAATCCATCCCCAAAAATCTTTATTAACCTCAAGGTGTTTTTGGTTAAACTACCAAGCATACATAATCTAGAAAATTACAACTCTTGATGCCACAATGGAGTTCCTTGGAATTCATCTCTTCTTTAAATAATTGATCTTTGATTTCTTTTAATTCACTACCTTCTTGTTTGATTTTTGGTATCTTAAATTTTTTTTTTTGGTATTTCTTCAGAATTTTTGATCTTTGAATTTTTACTTTGACAACTCCAAAATTCTTCAACTTTTCCGGTAATTTCTCTTCCTCTTTTTTTACATGTATCTCCCTTTTTTCTCTCAAAACCCTACATGCTTAAGCAAGGAGCTTAACTTCAACCTTTATTGGTTAGAGACATTAGTCTAAGTGCAATGATTACTTAAGCTTTCCTGGATAGCTTACAGGTTTAGGCTGTAAAACTTGTTACACCATATAAGCTACCAGATTATCTTTCATACTTCATGACTTTTCACTAATAAATGGGAAGCCACAAATACACTATAATATATATTGGCTCGGGTAAACATTCGGTCTCTCTTCGGATCATCCCATCCAATACTAGCAACAATTTTAGTTAGCTAGGTTTTCTTAACTTAAACTATTGTTTCAAAATTATATGAATGTAAATTTTGAAAACTAGCCATGCAAATTTTTGAAAAATAAAATGCTTTTTTTGTAATGCAATATACCCCTACCCCACACTTAAGTCATGCAATGCCCTCATTGTGTGCTATGCAAAACATAAAATTAAAGAGGGATAAAAAGGAACAAACTCCCTTGGGATAGAAGATGCATCTTGAAACATGTTGTGTGTAGGATAACTAGCTTGCTCTAAAGTGTGGAAACGGAAGTGGTTAACCGCTATGGAATTGAACTTTGAAACTCAGACACTTAGACTTCAAAATAAATGGATTATACTGGAAAAAGGACTCGATAAGCACAACCTCGTGGTGAAATGGAACATGTCGTGGTAAGCTTAACAGAATGATTTATTGGTGTTCTAACTGCGACAACACGACATGTTGTCTAGTGCCACGTCGTGGTAATCGTAAAATGGCACATATAAATGTTGAAATAAGCAGATTTCTAGAATATGCTTTAACACCAACTAATATACACATTTCTTAGACGTGACTCTTCACTTGTTGACTCAAATTAACGTCCAAAAATGCTCTAATCTTTCCTCTCTAGTCGATTTCTAATCTTTCTCTAAAAATAACTTCGTTTTGCCAAAAGTACCCTTAGTTGGACTCTAAAAATTCCTGGAAGTCTAAAGCAAAGAAAGGCAATAAAGTAGAAAAAAAAAACTAGAACAACCAAAATAAAAGTAGCAATATCCCAACAAACCAAACCAAACCTAACAAAACAAAAGAAACAAATCTTAAAAACCAATGCATAAAAGGATAAAACTCTCATTCTTCAATCTTCATCATCATAGCCACCACCTCCTCCACCACTACCACCAACGCCATCCTGCCTTGCTCTCTAATGTTCATCCTAATTTCGAATGTAAGGGTAGTCGGTAAAATAATCATTGCGTGGTATGTTCATGTGGCTCATCATATGCTCAAAGGTCATGTTGGTATGATTCAAACTACGACCTATTTCATCTTGATATGCTTGATAGCTTCATTTTATTGATTTATTTTTATAGTTTTTTTAGCACATTTCATTCGCATTTTAGTTGATTTCCATGCATATTTTACTTTTTGTTATTTTTATGACCATTTCGGGTACTTTCTAGTTTCTTGAGCATTATTGCAGATTTTTTGGAGACTAGCGGAGCAGGATTTTTGGGAGGTGATTGGGTTTGAAGGGAAATGGGGATTTCATGCTTGATGGATATGGAGGTGATTCATGGAGTGGACTTGTCAATTGCTTGAAGGCGTGGAAGTGTTGAGCTTTAAATTTGAAAGGCACGGGAGAATTCTTGAGTGTGCAAGATTGATGTTTAGGAGTTTGCGAAAGCTTTGAGTGATGTGGAGAGGCAAATTGGGCTCAAATTGAAGAAATATTGAAGAAAAATGGGCTAGAAGCTGATTAGACTTGAACCGGGCCAATGGTTAAGCTGTGGGGGCCCAAATCTTGAAGAAGCCCCAAAACTCCGTCATAGTCACGCGGCCCGCGTGGATTCCTGACAAGGGCAAATTCAGGATTTTGTCTAGAGCTCTATATTGGGAAGATTGGTGTGCCACTTCAGCCTAATCTTGGATGTCCGATTTTGACACTTTCTCTCTGGAGTTTGGAGCACTTTTGAAGGCCAAGAATACCTCAAGAACATCTTCTTTTCACCTCTTGATTATTGTAAAATTTTTGTTACAATCTTCTCTAACTTTGTTTTCTTGAGTTTAGCCATGCTTGGCTAAACAAATCTTGGTTGACTTTTTGTTGAATCCTTTGAACTTTTGTTGAATGTTGAAGAATCCATGAACTTGTTCTTAAATCTTTATGGAAATGTTTTGTGTTTTAACATATTATCACTACTAGTATGTTTTTATTCATGAGTTTAAATGTGTTTGTGGTGATTAGTTGGCTAATTTCTTGATTAAGTAAAGGATCCTCGAATTAGCAAGCAACAAATGTTTTTTGTGTTGTTTTTGTTTCACACGATCATAAAAATATTTTCTCCAACATGATAGTGAAAGCAATTGATTCCTCTTGGATTTGGTGACTTTTTAGTTCTTAATGCTAGTTAACTTTCACTAATTACATGCTTAATGGAAATTGTTACTTTAACTAAGGAAATTGTTATGAGCTTCTCTAACCATTTTAAAAACTAAGAAAAGTCTAGGTAATCTCAAGATTCTTGGATTACTATGGCCAAATTGAGGATTTAAAACAAGTATTGCACCATTGGATTCTAATGATATGTTCATCAAAAAGTCAAAGTGAGGAAACCTCAAGTCAACCACCTTTCTCTCATTGATTTTACATCAAATTCTTATTTCTTTTGAAATTGTCTACTTAATCCTTAGTTTAATTTTAGTTTATTTCAAATATTTCAAAAAGATCAACCCCCCCCCCCCCCATTTTATTTTTATTGTTATTTTACAAGTATTTTTACAAAGAGATTTTTCATAGAGTTATAAATCGAACAAATCTCCGTGGATTTGATGCCTTTACCACTATACACTATTTTAGTATGTAATAATTAGGTTTATTAATTTTGTTGGCCTCGATAACCACCAATGCTCTCAATTCTAAATTGTATGGGTCCATTGGTAGTTCATCTTCAGTCGGAATGACGGGGGGCTCATCTTCATCCGGTTCCCCTCCTCTTCGGACTCGTCTCCTTGGGTGGTCGTGTGGTGTATCATTAGGAATGGAAAATTTTCCAAACCCATGATCCTCAACAATGTTTGCCCGCTTATAAAGGAGAGGAGAAAAAACCTTTTGAGGCTCAATCGTCAAGAACATAGCTTTGCGTTTATTAAGAAGATCAAACGATCGTGCAAGCCTAGTGATCAACATGCCACCATATAAAGGAGAACCACGCCTATCTTTTCCTGCCCGAACAGAAAGAAACTCCACCATAAGGTAAGGAAGGTCCACAAAAGTGTTGGGAGTAATGAGAGCCCATAAGAAAAACGTATCTATAGATGGGACCTTGTCCCCCTCCTATCATTGATTGATCGTTTTTTTGATCAACCGATGCAAGAAGCGATGAATGGGGGATCGGATGTCACTCTCTTGTGCGTCCCCTTTGTGGTACGCCCCATTTGCAATGCTCCTCCAATGTTCTTCAACCTTAAATCCTGTTTCAAACAACAAATGTGGACCAAATACTACTAAAAAATCGATTATCAGCAAAGAAATAACAGAAAAATCATACCTTTTGCTTGCAAAATCAAGAAAATCAGAAGAGTGGAGGGAATTTCTTCATGGGGATCGACAACACGGCGAGAGGGAAGGAGTTGTAAAAGTCAGAGAATAATTTTGACCGAGATGAAACCGTAAATTGACTGAAGTAAAAAACCGACAACACGCCGTGATGTTGCATCAAAAATTGATCTTTTGTTTTCAATAAGATCACCATGGCGTGTTGTAATATACCACGTTGTGGTTTAAAAATAATGTCATTTTTGTCAATTTTTTTATAAAAGTCTCCACCCCACACTCATTCCATGACATTCTCCACTTTGAAATCCATATAAAAATTCAGAAGAATGAGAGAGTAAAAATAAAGTAAAAATAAAAAAACTAAAGAAAATAAAAGAAAAGGAAAGAAAATGCAAACTCAAAATCACAGGTTGCCTCTGCAAGTGCTTCTTTTTGGAGAGTCATAAGCGGACTCCTTCCAGCTTCACGTTGATTCAGCTCGTGTGAATTTGATGATTTCCCCCTTTTTTTTCAATTGGAATTCCTTCTTCGTAATGTTGGGGTTTCGTCTCTTGATATTAGCTCAATAGCTCCATGTGGGAAAACTTGTTTAACAACGAATGGCCCATCCCACCTAGTTTGTAATTTTCCTAGAAAAAGCTTTAATCTTGAATTGAAAAGTAGTACCTTTTGTCCTTCGTGAAAATCCTTGTGTCCTTTTAATCTCATGTAATGCCATTTCTTAGTATTATCTTTATAGATTAATGAACTAGTGTATGCTTCAGTTCTAAGCTCTTCAAAGGCATTCATTTGCATCAATTGGTTGGTACGAAGTTCGGCTAGTTCAAAATTGCAAATCTTCAAAGCCCAAAATGCTTTATGTTCGAATTCCACCGACAAATGGAAAATTTTTCCATATACCAACCTATATGGTGTAGTACCAATAGGTTTCGTGAAAGCCGTGCGAAATGCCCAAAGTGCATCACCAAGCTTTTCCGACCATTCTTTTTTATTTCCTCCAACCGATCGTTCCAATATTCGTTTCAATGCCCGGTTCGTGACTTCGGTTTGCCCACTTGTTTGAGGATGATATGGTGTTGAAAATCTATGGTGTACACCATATTTTTGTAACACCTTAGCCAATTGATCGTTTGCGAAGTGAGTACCTCGATCACTAATAAGAGTTTTAGGAACACCAAATCCTGAAAATAATTTTTTAAGAAAACGAACCACCACGCGAGCATCATTAGTAGGTAATGCTTGTGCCTCCGCCCATTTAGATACGTAGCCGACCGCCACCAATATATATTTATTCCCTCTTGACATTGGAAAAGGCCCCATAAAGTCAATCCCTCATACATCAAATATCTCGCAAACTTGGATGCTATTTTGGGGCATCTCGTTTCGGGAAGAAATGTTTCCCGACCTTTGGCATGAATCACACTCCTTAACATATTGGGTAACATCCTTAAAAATTGTAGGCCAATAGAAACCAGTATCAAAAAACTTTTTAGCCGTAAATTGTGCTCCATGATATCCTCCAGTGGGCCCGCTATGCCAATGTTTCAAGATTTATCGACTCTCCTTCCTGAACACAAATCTTCTTATCATCTCATCTGCACAACTTCTAAATAGGTAAGGCTCATCCCAAAAGTAATACTTGATTTCTGAAAATAATTTCTTCTTTTGTTGTTGGGTCAACTCTTTTGGAATATATTCACTTGCTAAGTAATTAGCTATGTCCGCATACCAAGGTACCTCTCCTGCTATAACCATAAGATATTTGTCGGGAAATCATCTCCAGTCTTGTTTTCTTCCAATTCTTCCAAATGAGGGTTTTCTAGTCTCAATAAGTGATCAGCCGTTACGTTCTCTATTCCCTTTTTGTCTCTAATTTCAATGTCAAACTCTTGTAAAAGAAGCACCCAACGTATCAATCTTGGTTTAGCATCTTATTTAGCAAAACTATACTTAAGGGCAGAATGGTTGGTAAAAACAATAGTTTTCAATAAAACTAGATATGGGCGGAATTTATCAAAAGCATAAACCACTACGAGCAGCTCCTTTTCGGTAGTAGTGTAGTTCTCTTGAGTCGGGTTTAGAGTTTTGCTCGCATAGTAGATAGGATGAAAATGCTTGTCAACCCTTTGTCCCAAAACAACTCCAACTGCATAGTCACTAGCATCACACATCAGCTCAAAAGGAAGACTCCAATCTAGGGCAATTATTAGGTGCATTTTGTGCACTTTTTTGCACAACCTTTAGCCATTTTTATGTATGTTTCTATCATAATGGTTCTTTGCTTTTATTGCATTTCATCATATTTAGGTTAATTCCTGGAACAACCTTATTTGCACTCTTTAATGTCATTTTCAGGTAAACCGGAGGTTGGAGCGCGCTTTTGGAGGTGCCGGGGAGCGTTGGTAAAGATTGCGGGATGATCAAGCAAAAAAATGGAAGAACTAGGAAAATCAAGTTTGGAGGAGCATCCAGAGGGCTACACGGGGCGTGTTGGGTTTGACCATTCCAGGCACTTTGACTTCACTGAACACGACCCGTGTTCATTTGGCCTATTTGGACACGGGGCATGTTGGTCCATATGAACATTTTTTAGCATCATACTTTAGAGTTGGAATCGAGGATTGAAGGGTGTGTTTTCACTCAACATGGCACGTGTTGATTTACTCTATATCGACATGGGCCGTGTTCGACTTAAAAACTGCTTTTTGGCAGTTTTTCCTATTTTCCTTATGTTGAGAATTGGGTCATTTTGGGGGATATCAGAGCATATAAGAGCACTTTTGGAGAGGAGAATTCAAAGGTTTTAGCAAGGGTTTGTCCGTTAGTCATTTGGAAACATTTTAAATTCTTCTTTGTAAGCACTTTATCACTTAATTTCATCTTTTAAACTTGTTAATCTTGTTCTAGCCATGTGTGGCTAGAACCCTAACTTCTCCAATTTCATGTTTTGACTTTTTGGTTGTGAATCAAATCATATGACCTAATGTTTGTGTTTAATTTCTATCTAGTGAAACTGATTTAACTTCAATCGAATGTTTGATTCTAATAATGATTCTTATTGGCCATTTGAATTAGGGTTAGGTCATTCAAGTTATTCATTTTGCAAAATTCGTAATTGTTTTGTGAATTGAACTAATTAACAAACATTAAATTGATTTCTTATGAATGAATTTAGTGTAAATCTTTTCACACATTCTTACGCTCCCGAGCTTGTGAGGAGTATTGGGTGTTGTTGGGAACATTCACAATAAGCTTAATGCAATCTTTTAATCAAATTCTAAGAGCTTGTTTAGATTAGGTTAGTAAGGTTAGGATTAATCAAAGAACTTGTTTTGATTGATTAATGTGGTGAATGTAAAGTGTTAGAGCTTGTTAACACTTTCAAGTACCAACTTAGATAGAATGAAAAAAATGTATTGTCATCTTTGATTCACATTGCTGGATTGTCATACATGAAGTTGGAGTCCTTACAAAATCTGAACTTAATTCACTCATTTAGCCGATTACGTGTGTTTTTAATTTGTTTGTTTAGTCATTGCATTCTAAACCCCCATCTTTACTGTTGGTGACCATAGTACCTTGCGCAAAGAGGTATATACTAATTATCCCGTGTCTCTGTGGATCGACTTTACTTGCCTTGTACTACCTTTTAGTGCAATCTAGTGGGATTCTTTTGGAGTATATCGTACCCCTTTATTTTTTGGGTTTGACACGCCTAACAACAATCATTATAGGGGTACTAGTCAACTTTTCTTTCAACAATTAAATGCTTCAAGGCACTCCTTAGAAAAGTCAAATAGAACATCCTCCAAAAGAAGTTGAGTCAATGGTCTTGTAATCTTCGAGAAGTCTTTAATGAATCGGCGGTAAAATCCCGCATGGCCTAAAATACTTCTCATCCCTTTTACATTTGTTGGAGGTGGTAATTTAGCTATAGTGTCGACTTTTTCTCGATCCACCTCTATCCCCAATTTTGAGACTTTGTGTCCCAACACAATTCCTTCTTTGACCATGAAGTGGCACTTTTTTCCCAATTTAAGACTAGGTTGGTCTTTTCACATCGAGCTAGCATTAGATCAAGGTTGGAAAGACAATCTTCAAGAGAACAACCGAAAATCGAGAAGTCATCCATGGAAACCTCCATGAATTTTTCAATCATATCGTGAAAGATGGCAATCATGCACCTTTGGAATGTGGCTTGTGCATTGCATAAACCAAATGGCATGTGTCTATAATTTATTTATATTTTATTTTGTTAATTTATTTACGAAGACCCATTGATTTTAGGAAAATTGAGTACTCTGACATAATATCCATTTTTTTATCTTTTAAAAATTGACAACCCATTCCGGAGTCGATTCCGATATTCGAGAGTAACATATATATTTATGTGTTTTAATCATTTTTGAAGTATGTCCATTGCAAATTAATGGTTAGTCATTTGTATCATGTACATTTATGTGTTTATTTATTGTTAGAAAAAACATTATTAAAGAATTTCATTTCACCGCAAAATATGTATAAGAAAAAAAAACCAGACCCATATCTTGAAAAATAATATATATATATATATATATATATATATATATATATATATATATATATATATATATATATAAAGAGAGAGAGAGAGAGAGGGTTCAATTGAGAAAAAAAAGGTTGAGAATGAGAGTATCATTCTCAGCCACACATTTATTTTGTCACAAAACACTTAAGCGTACCGTCGGAAATAGATAACAGATAAACATGTGTTTTCCAACCAAACATGTTTCCTTAAACTATGCTAATCATTACCTTAATATACACAAAAACATACTTTTTTTTCGTTTTTTTTTTAATTTTTAGAAACCTATTATTATCGATAAATTATTTTAAATATATCAAAATCCATATTGATATACTTTTAAGATAAAATAAAAAATTTATTTTTTTAGAGTTTCAGCTCTCGTTATTCATAAGTGAATAAAAAAAATCTATCAGATTTTTATTACAGTATATTCGTTATTCACTTATGAATAAAACGTTTCGTAACTTTTTTTATAGTTTAAGTATCATTCATATATGAATATGACACGCAATAAAGTTTTCTTATTTAAAATATACTTTTTACATCATCTTTCATCATATATTATATTTATATATGAATAAGACGTGTATTAGTTGTCATCATATTTTATATTCATATATGAATAAAACATTTATCAGATTTTTGTTACAGTTAATTTATTATTCATATATGAATAAGTAGTATAAATGATACTTAAACTGTAAAAAAAATTAATTATATATTTTTATTCATAAGTGAATAACGAATGAACTGTAGTAAAAATCTGATGCATTTTTATTGATTTATGAATAACAATAGCTGATAATATAAAAAAAATTATTTTATCTTAAAAGTATATCAATATGGATGTCAATCTGTAGAGAATAAAAAATCATGAATTTTGGTATATTTAAAACCATTTTTTGATATAAATAGCTTCTTAAAAATTAAAAAAAAAAAACTATGTTTTTGTATATATTAAGGTAATGATTTGCATAGTTTAAGGGAACATGTTTTGTTGGAAACACATGTGTATTCCTTATCCATTTTCGCTGGTACAACAAAGGTTTTTGCGACAAAAATAAATGAGTGGCTGAGAACGATTCCCCCATTCTCAACCTTTTTTTATTTTCTCAATTGAACTTACCTCTCTCTCTTTCTCTCTCTATCTCTCTCTCTCTCTCTCTCTCTCTCTATATATATATATATATATATATATATATATATATATATATATATATATATATATATATATATATATTGCCATTATATTTTATATTAATACAAATATATGATTTATATTAAAAATAATATGAAACTAAGGATCGTACATGTTGTTTATTTATATTAAATAATATAAAGGATTAGAATAAAAAATAATGTAAAATAAAATACCATATAAAGTTTGTTAATATACGATGGATTATGAATATTCTAAAACCGAAAATCGAAAACAATGTAAAACATAAGGGATCATGAATGTAAAATTTCTTTATATCATGATGGGTTAACATTAACGGGTTTGGTTAGAATTATAAAAATAAAGTGGTTTTGACTTGTTTAAGAGTCGTTTCAGGTGTAATTAACAACATCCATAGTTTTTATACCAAGTAATATATTTTCATATCTATTAAATACAATTAAATAATGATAAATATATCTATTAAATACAAATAAAAAACATATTTATACATTTTAAAACATATTTGTATATTTAAAAATATTTTTATTTGTATTTAATAGAAATAAATATGTATTTATTTTATATAAAAACTATCATATGCATAAAAATATGAATTAAATACATATTTATACTTAGTAACATATACAAATACATATAACTATATCTTATATACAATATAAACCTTATAAATATGTATTTATATGTATACAATATATTTTTCTATGAAATAAATATATATTTATGCCTAATATATATATATATATATATATATATATATATATATATATATATATTTGTGTGTGTGTGTTTTTAAAGGAATACATAGGCTTTACAATGTGTATAAATACTAAATACAAGTATATATGTTTTTAAAAATATATTTATATTAATAAAAATATTTTTATACATTTAAAAATGTATTAATAATAATAATAATAATAATAATAATAATAATAATAATAATAATCAAAGTAAGGGTAAACCGAACATTTTTCAAAACTTATGGGTAAATCCAAATATTTTTTGAAATTCAAGGGTTTTACTGTTATCAGATAACCGGTAGGTTATCTGAAAACCGGCTAAAAGGGAATAAATGAAGAAATTAAACAATACATCTGGTTTTACTTGACATAAAACACATCAAAGGGTAAAACCGACATTTTTATGAAAATTTAAAAGCTTTTATGTCATTTGCCCTTGCATAGGTTTTATTCATAGACTTTCGTATGTTGCCAAGTTTGATCTCACCCCAAATTATTATACGTCTAATTTGAATTGGAAATGAACAATATAGTTTGTCATTCTGATTCTATATGAGTTAAAAATATTTACAACTTTGGTCATTTTCTTGCGTAGGTTTTATTCATAGACTTTCGTATGTTGCCAAGTTTGATCTCACCCCAAATTATTATACGTCTAATTTGAATTGGAAATGAACAATATAGTTTGTCATTCTGATTCTATATGAGTTAAAAATATTTACAACTTTGGTCATTTTTTATGTGTGATATTCATTTTGATCATAACATTAAAAATGTTGGTATGGTTGGTCCTTTTATTGAAAATAAATTACAAAGTATGTTCATTTAATTTACAAAGCCATTATTATTATTATTATTATTATTATTATTATTATTATTATTATTATTATTTATAAAGTCCTTACACTTAGTTTTTTTTTCTTATTTATTTATTTATAAATATGTTTAAGATTTTTATATATTAGGAGGTTTAGTCCATATATTACAAATAAATAACAAAAAACGTTCTTGTAGTTTATAAAAAAGATTTGTATAATTTTTTTAGAAACGGTTAATATATTTAAAAAAATATAAAAATGATCCCTACCTAATAAAAAAATTAATAAATATTTTTTATAGAAATTTATAAATATCTTTAGAGGATGATATCACATCCTCCCTAATAAATGAAAATAATTTTGCCACATGTCATGTCATTTTTTGGTATTTTTGAATAAATGTTTTTTTCATGTGTCATTTTCTCATTGTTTATCTTTTTTTAATTAACACATAATATTTAAACCTCAATTATTAATTGCCTTATTTGAAAATAATAATTAAATTACAATATTACAACTCATATTATTAAATATGTTTCATTTTAAATTTAAATAGCTTTTTTTTAACCTTCATATTTAATTTTTTTATTTTATCTAATATACGGGTCTCACAACTAGTTGTTACTAATAAATCCAAATATACATTCAAAATATTTCTAAAATCCAAAAGTATTTCTAAATAGAATTAATTTCTAAAATCCACAAAAATATTTCTATAATTACTAATCAAATCTAAATTGACATTCAAAATACACACGGAAATAAATACAGCCGTAATTAGATACAAACAAACAATACAAACAAATTTCCGGCGATCTACATATAGTCTTATACATCGAACAACAAGAATCTCAAAACCGCATCAAGTTAGACATCACCAGCTGCTGCCACTCTTCCATTGAATTCCGATAAGCTGTTCATAAGATGCATCGAAGCTTTCTCATAGTTCACAAATCCCATGAACCAGAAATCATGACCATCAACCGTAACTATCTGTATGTATCTCTCCGACGATTTCTCCCTCATCGTCACCGGATTCACAGCTCCAAGATTCCCCAATGGTATAATAACCTGTTTCATTAAAAATTAGAAACATAATTGAACTACAAATCCCGTATTCAATTGGTATTCAAGAAGGGATTCGTTTTAATACCTTGTAGTAGCTCCAGGTTTCTTGGCCGGAAGGTGCCGTGAAGCACAACGGCCGATCGCTGCAAAAGGCGATACGAGCAGTGGATAGATAGATCGTTCCGGCGACAGGGCCGGTGGATGTTGAAAGATAACATGCGAAAGTTTTCTTCAGCTTCTCGTTTGGATCAGAAGGTGAGAAGATCTGTTTAAACATTGACTCGAATCCACCCTCCGTGATTGCCTTCGCCGTTAAGTTCACTTTACCCCACGCTGCTCCGGTCACCGACGGCCCTGTTTTCACTGCAATCAAATCTCATTAATCAGTAAACTTGATTTCGTTTAATCAAATATTTAAAGGGAAAAAGAAGAAGATGAGAATGTGTACAGTTGTGCCAGATGTTGCGGGAGATGGTGTCTGCCTTGGTGGCCCATGAATTGAAGAAGTGGATGACAGGCTCTAATGGGTTGCTGGTGGGTTTATCGACGGGAGAGTAAATCAGATACGGCGATTGCTGGTGGTGGAACTGCTGGTGCTCGGCGGCGTTCCATGAGGCGGCTTTTTGATTGTCAGGGTGTTCAGATGGGTTCGCCGGCTGTCCCATGACATGGGTTCCCCATTTCTCTGTATCCTCTGATGAAGATGGTGGTGGTGTTGCTTTTGGAGGAGATGATGATCCTGCTGCCATGATTGAATCTTGAACTAAATTAGTTTTTATGTTTGCTGATTGAACTGATTGAAATTTATATATTAAACAAGAACGCGTCGAAGTTATCTTTTAGATTAAGGTTCAGAAAAGAGGTGGCGGTTTGGTGTTTTCTAGAAAAATGGCACGGGACATTTACTAATCCAGTCCTTGGATTTGCGCCACGTCACAATTATCAACTCTTTCAAACTACGGTCTTCAAGACCCAAACTAAAACCTAATCTATTCCATTAAAACAATTCTCCATTCCTTATATTTCAATTAAACAAATCCAATGTTTCTTTTAGTTTTCCATACGAAAATCAAACTTTTTTAAAACTAATGGTCGACATACCGAAGAAATTAAAATAAGAAAGTTTTTTGTAGGTGTTTATTTGGATGGATCGGTTTGATCCGATTCATTCGAGTGAATTCAAATTGATTTCGGTTTTCAAAACGTAAATTCGAATTGTCCAAATTAAATTCAAATCTGATCCGAACCAACCAAATTACATTTCGGTCGGATTGATTTTTACAATTCAGCTTTCAAGAAATAAGACATTTAAAAAAATATATAATATGAATATTAGTCAAATCTAAACAAAAATTTGTTTGATTGAGAGTTTAAGTTTATAAACAACTATTAAAATAAATATTATAATTTAATATTTTATAAATAAAAAACTTTTATAAAGTAAAGTATTTCATTGGATAATACATTCTAATCTAGTAAAATACAATTTAGTAAAATAATAAATAACTATATATATATATATATATATATATATATATATATATATATATATATACTAGATAAGTACATTATATACTAGCCGTTTATCCGCGTTAAACAACGGTGTGAGTAATTTCTTTTAGAAATTAGTTTTTTAGAGACAATTATTTTTTATTTAAAAGTATATTTATCTTACTATTTTGGGTTAACGGTACTTTTTTCTTTTAAAAAAGATAAGTACATTGTGGTCTTGGGTTAAAAATAATGTATATGGATTTTTTTGATAAAAATATAAAATTTTGTTGCTATTTATAAGAAAATTTTAAGTTAAATTGCTTTATTGTATTAAAAATACTTTTTGTCAAAAAAATATAAGTATGTTTCTTATTTAGGATAAGTTGTAAACCAATATTTGAAATTTATGCAGATTTAACTTGCAGAATGCAAAAGAAAATAAAATATTGTAATTGAAATTGATTTTTAATCATATTAGTGTTGCAAAACCAGCATATTTGGACTTGGACTTGGAAAGTACTCATTCACCTGTTTGTTTAAAAACTATATGTTTCTTTCAATTTAGAAAAAAAATCAATATTTTAGAAATATGTTGTAATTTCCACAAATCCTTGTTAAATATGTTCATCTTCAAGAAGTAAATAGAGAAATATGAAATTTATCAAGCAAAAATTATGGAATCGTAGTTACTAAAAAAAGGGTAAATTGGTATATAGATACAATAAATTTAAAGAGTATACAAAGTTTCTTGTTTGCTAAATTTTACATACTATCTATTGTGTGTATATATATTTAGCTTATTGTGTCCATACTATCTATTGTGTGTATGTACGATTGATTGTGGACAAATATTTTTAGTTATTTTAAGTAAGTGATTAATAAATATTATTAAATTAAAGATAATACAAAAATACCATCTAAATTCATTATAAGGGTATTTTAGTCAATTAAGACTAATTTAAAAAAGAAAAATTCGAGATTTAGGGGATAATTAATGCTCTTGATTTAAAAAATCTATTTTTTTTTAAATTAATTCAAATTCAAACGTAATTTGTATGCATAAACCAATTTTATTCTATAATAATGTTATTTTGTTAAAATGATCTTTTGTGATTCTGTCAAAATATTATTAAAGAATCATTTTTTTGAACCCCCCAGTTGAATAATAACAACATTCTTATATCTATTCATATACATCCGAAATTAAATACAAATTAATACACATTCTTACAGAATAACAACCTTATACATTTTAATATAATTACACATATTCTAACATAATGTCATAAAAAATGAATAAAATTATTACAAAATTGCATTCTTAAATATACAATTATTGAACAAATGCATTTGATCTTCTTCAATTGTCTAAAAAATCGACTTGATTTCGACTATTCTTATGAAAATATGATGTATTGTCGTAAGAATGTAATTCTTCGCATATATACTTGTTTTTTTTAACTCCATTCTAAATCTTTCTCTGATATAATCAATATTTGATTCCTTCTTGAAGACATTCTAAAAAGAATAACGTGCATTACTCGTTATTGTTACCAGTCAAGCAATATACCTGTCAACAAACATTCTGACATAATGCATTTATACAAATAAATTCTGACAAAATACATCACAGAATACACTTAAATCATATTATTTTCTTCTATATGACAAAAATGCATCACAAAATGTTTTTTACTTTTCCTACCTTGACAAATAAGGAGATTGAAATCGAATTTTGTCAAAATAATAGACATCAAATTGATGAGTGTTACTAACCTCATTCTAAAAGAATATTGTGTTTTCTCATTCTATGAGAACTTGGAGGTTTAAAATAATATTAATTATAAATTGTATTGGTAGAATACCAAACTTTACACGAGTTCCCTTTACGAAAAAGACCTAAACATGTCCAGAATGAAGAAACCTGATAGGACAGCAAGAAAAAAAAATCATAATTTATAACCAAATACATCATAAACATGACTTATTATGGAGATCCCAATTCATAAACACAACAACTTGCTATTAAATTAGATAATTTTTTCATTGAAGCTTCTTCGGATCAAACCCTTTTACAAACAATCCTACCTTGACACAATAAACAAATAAGTACTAAGATTTATAACCTATTTCATAAATAAATAAAAAGGTAAACAATAAACTAGCAATTAAAAATGAAAAACAATCAACAATATAAAAACAATAAATAAACCATTAATGGAGGTAATAAGTATTTGAGAATCATTTAAAAATAAGAAATATTTTACCGTATGTATGAATTTTCATCACAAACATTTTATGAAAACTTAATTCATGCGTACAAAGTCACTAAACACAACAGTCGTCCTTAATTCAATAAAGGAGAGTCGCTCGACAAATATTTATCCTTATAAAATATACAGGAACACGAATAAAATAAATAGGAACACGAGTACATACATTCAGTACTTTGGTGTTCAATTCATCAATATTTTGTTGTTTTATGCATAAACTAAACCAATAATAATGGAGATCACGATGATGGTTGTATAGAAATCGGTCGGACTAAGGTTATAGAGACGTTTCCGTTAGAGGAATCACAAAGGTTGTCGGAAACGTTTCCATTAGAGGAGGGTGGTCGGCTTGAAGACGATGGTGGCCAACAACAGAGATGTGGAGGAAGACAATTGAAAACGAAGATGAATGATGAAGAAGTGGTTGTAGCGTCGATGACTGACGATGAAATGATTGATTAAAGTTTTAATAGATAAATAAAAACTGATCCCTTAAATAAATGGATAATTTTGGATATTAATTAATAGATATATGTAATATTACTAATTTACCCTTATCAATTTAATTAATTATTTCTTTTTTTCCTAAATTTTGATTTGTCAACTCATGCACACAATAGTTGTTGGAAACATTTGAATATATATATATATATATATATATATATATATATATATATATATATATATATACACACACACACACTACATTATAAAAAAATCTTATTATTTCTAAAAATATATTGAATATAATAATACTAGTTGTGAGACCCATATATTATACGAGTTGATTAAAACAAAATGCTAAGTAAGAACGATTAAATAGTAAATTTATTTGAATTTGAAAATTGAAATAAGTAAAAATTATGAGAAAAAAAACATGCAAAAAATAAATAAATTAAAATTATGAGTTTAGTTATGAGACTCATACTAAACTAGTTAATTATAACAAAATGGTAAACACAAAGGTTTAAATTGTAAATTTATATGACGTTAAATTTGAAATTTAAAATTTAAAATTTAAAATTAATAATCATTATGGTAGGTTTAATTTATGGAAACTAAATTAATGATATATTGAAAACGAAAATTGAGATAAATAACAAATGAAAAATAAATATATCTCAAAATTATAACAAAATGACATGTAGCCAAGTGCATAATAGAATGACATGTGGCAAAATTATTATCTTTTATTATGGTAGATTATATTTTTTAAGACGTCCAAATTATGAAGCTAATAGTACGGATAACTAACAACAAAACATATATATATATATATATATATATATATATATATATATATATATATATATATATATATATATATATATATATATATATTCGTTCCTATGACTTTTGACCATTCATCCACTGATTTTGAGTAAATTACACGATTCGTCCATGGTTCATGTGACGAATTGCACGTTTAGTCCCTATTTTCAAAAATTAACTCGGACCGTCCCTTATAACATTAAAAATTGCACGCTTCGTCCCTAAAATCATTTACCAGACATAAAATGTCTATTTTGTCCTTATACATTTTTTTGATTTATTTTTAACTTGTTATTATTATAATTACAATTTTAAAAAATTCATTAACTAACTGGGCCCACCCTTGTCTCTTTCCCTCTTTCTCACATTTTTCCTTTCATGAACCCTAAATCACCCATCCACTCCATCAGAAGCTTCAAAGTATTATTATCACTCTCATTTTTCTCTTCTCTATCTCCGGCAAGATTAAGTCGTCGTCACCACTGAACAATGTCGCCATCCACCACCATGATATCACCGGTGCTCTGCCGCTCCCATCACCCATCGGACCTCCAGAAGCGGGAAGCAGAGTAGTCATTCGCCTTCTCCACCATTTCCATATGTGCATTGTTTATTCTCCATCTCCAACAATTCCTCTAGTCAAAAGGATTCAGAAACCGGTAAACATGAATGCATCTGGTAAAACCCTTGACAGAAAATGGATCTTGTGAAACCCTTGTTGCCGGAAAAATGAATCTAGAACCCCGGTGAGCAGAAACCCTTGACACGATTGGTAGAATAACATTTGAGGAATATCATCGAACTTCAAGTTGAAGAAACCGGTCGGAGTTGCAAGTTTCGAAGCGTAAGAGTCGATGGCGATTCGTCTGGGAATGTTTATCGGAGGTGCAACGATGGTGGTGGGTAGCTTTCAATGACAGATTTGCGATGGTAGTTGGATTTGAATGATCAGGGGTGGTCAAGTGACTTGGTCTGGTTTGGGAAGACAGAAGGAAAAAGGGGGAAAAAGAATGGGAATGAGAAAGTGTAGTTTAGGGTGCGTTGCACATGTGGCTAAGATTTAGTAGTTAGAGGTAAGAGCAGTGGGTGGTTGTGTGTCGAAAAAGGTGGTGGTGGTAGAAAACGAGTACATTGAAGAAGGGGATAGAGGGGAACCTATGGAGGTGGTCGGTGGTTGCTGACCGGAGGTGTGCATGTTGAGTGAAGTGATGTTCTTCTATTTCTCTCTTCCAGAAGCTCCAGTAATGACAATGATATCTCCGGCAGCCCATCTTTCTCTAGCTCGGGCAGCTCAAATAGAAGATACACAGATGATGAAATGATAGAGGGTTATGGGTGGGGTTAAGGTAGAGATTGAGGGTTTGTGGTGGTGGACCTTATTTTTTATTTTTCTTTTTAATTGTTAATAATAAACAAATCAAAATATATATAAAAATAAATAGAAAAGGTAAAATAGTCATTTCATTTCATGTCCGTTAGGGATGGTGAGAAACAAATATTACAGGGATGGTCCGAGTTAATTTTTAAAAATAAGGACTAAATGTGCAATTTGACAGGAGTAATTTATTCACTGACTAGGTTATAGCCCGTGGGCACCACGGATGAGAAAGATAAAAATAATTTTAATTAAATTATAAGTTAATTATTGACCAATGGTAATAAAAAGATAAATAAATTATAAATATAGTTGTTTTGTCTGTAATTTAATAATGATACGATGATAGGTTGAAACTATAAAATCATAATCGTTTGAATATCCGGTCAAGAATTTGTATTTGTAGATAGAAAATTATGAGTTTGTATAATGGAATAAAAGTATGAATATCACTATAAAAAAATACAAATATTCATGAAAATGACATTATATGAAATTTAAAATATATTGTAATATAAGATAAATAAGTACATAAAATAAAACAATTATATATTCAAATGGGGAAGTAATGGTCATATACTAATAATAAATAAAATTGATATAAATAATAATATTATAAAAAATATTTATAAATCAAACTTTTTTATACACAAATATCATCATAAAAATTATTATTTTTTTCGTGAAAATAGTGATTTCACCGGTGATACAAAAAGTGTGGATTGTTATCAATATAGTTTTGTATTTTGTAAGCATAATCACCCAACAAACTGACAATAAATTGCGAATCACCGGAGAAAAAATATTATTTAAATTAAATATTTCATAGAATTATCCATGTGTTAATAAAATTTGGTCCCTAAGTTAATATATTAACACAATGGTCCCTGTACTACTAACTTTACAACATAGTTCTGTGTTACAATTTTTAGTTAACTTTAAACAATTCTACACTAAAATAATACATTGCTAAAAATTACATAATTACTCTCTTTGTCACTCAATTGACAAAACAACAACTGTATTACTAAATTTGCAGAACAACCCATGTGTTATAAAAGAGTCATATGTTACAAAATAGCCCATGGGTTACAATTTTAGTTAACTTTTAACTATTCTACTCTAAAAATATTAATGTATTTTATAGTACATTGCTAAAATAAATACATAAATGCTCCCTATGTTAATAAATTGACAGAATAGCCCATGGGTTACTAAATTTACAAAACAGCTATTGTCTTAATAAATTAAGTGAAATTTGATCCATATGTTATTCAATTGACAAAACAACCCCTGTGTAACACAAATTTTGAAAACAATCCCTATGTTAAAAAAATTTACATAATGGTGCCATTGCAGATTTAGCAAACACTTCCAATCACAATTCTACTAAACTTTCCAAACCTAAAATTTTCAAATTACAAACTTTTTAAGTACTTGCCTTTAAACAAAGTTTGAATTTTAAGTTTATTAATATGTTATCTATATATAAATGGATAAAAGTACATTTTCATTATAGAAAAAAAAACAAATTGCTTCCCTATCAGGTATGATTCCCCACCAACCATACTTTTGACAGTACGTTGCTATTATATGAAAAAATGAAAGAAACAAAAATTTGATAAACCAAACAAATAACTGATGCAACTGAAAAAATAATGTTTGAAAGTTAGGTGTTGTAAAAGAAATGAATGAAAGTAGAATGTTATAATGCACAAATAAATGAAAGTATGATGCTATTACTGAATAGAAACACTTGGGATAGTCAAGATTCATTGTGATACTTATTGGCTAGAAAATTATAAACATATGACGTTTATAACCAAATAAATGAAATTTTATAAATTAAAAAGTTCAAAGCATTTCTTTTAGGCACAATTTGGATACTGAGTGACCTCTACAAACTATGTTTTGTCAACCTAAATCCCTATAAATATGAAATGTAGAAATTTTAGGGAAAGTCCCATTTTCTACATCATTTATGGTTGCGATAATAACAGCAAACAAATATAAACAACATCCACAAATTCAATTTCAGAGAATAAAAATATATATAAAAAAATGGATATATGCAAGGAATAGCTATGTACTTCTCATTTCTTTTCCTTATCATAGAATAGTTCTTTCCCATGGATCAATACCCTCTAAAAATTGGCTAAAATTCAAGAAATCTAAAAGAATCAGAAATAAAATATAAGTTTCTTTTTGTTATACACAATATTAATTGGGGAAAAGCGTCGAACAAATAAACAAAGGGTGTTTCTTATCAACAATACGATATCAATTCTCCTGCATATATAAAATCATGTTCCAATAAATAGGGTGATTCTTAGATAAATAACTGAAGTAACATCGGTATCATAAATAATTTAACATGCATTAAAAACACTTGTAATAATAATATCATTACTACTTAAATGTGCAGTAAAATAATTTTAATACATTAAAGAAATATTGACCTTGTTAAATACCTATTCCTTGAATAATAAATTCAATTGTGGATGAAAGCTAGTTTAATCAAACTAATATATTAATAACAAAATATATATTGAAATCCATTTTCATGAGTTAAAATCAATTTACCTAATTTTGAGAGTTAAATGCAATTTGTGAACCACAATTGGAGAAATAATATAAACATTCTCATATTAAAACCAACGTCACTATAATATCTCTTATAATATCTTTTACCAGTAATATTTTTTTTCTAACTAAACGTGACCCCTGAGATTCATGTGATGTTATTTGAATATGAAAACTAATATCCAAAATCAATGAATTCGCCTTTCCACACCCTACTCAATGATAAAAAAATGATTTTTTTAAAGTTTTTACTTATAACTGAATTTGTATTACATTTTTATTTTTCTTTATTACAATAAATATAATGAGGTATTTTGTACTACCAATAGAAAAGAGAAATAATGGTACCTCGGTAGCAACATTGAGTTCCCCTTTTCCCCAGCTTTGATGTGTTCAAAACCTTAAAACCTTAACTGAGGTGAAATTACTGGTGGCTGCTATTGCTAATCTTTGTTGGTCCATTTCCTTCATACATACCTTATATCATCATTGTTGTTTCTGTGGCCTTGATTTCATTGGAGATCTGCTCAAGTTCAAATTTCATCATACACATGCTGCTAAATAACAATATTAGGCATGCTCTCTTAATTAAGTGGTTTCAAAGTTCAATATTTTAAGTCCATTAGTAGAGATCAGATTCATTAACGTTTTCCATCAAAAGATGGGATGCATCTTACTCTAGTTCTTTCAAATGATCATATCTCATTATCGAAAATAGAAATTAAGTGGTTTGAATGGTTCAAAAGGGGACCAGATTCATTAAGGCATTTCATCTAACACATGGTGTGCATCTTAATAAAGACCAACTATAAAACAATTAAAATCATTCTCCAAACCCAAGCTCAAGCATCAAGATTGAAAAAATAAGACAATATTTATTCCAAGTAAAATTATGTACACTGAAACATACTTTAGCTCACTATACCATTAACGAAAACCCATTTAGAATCCAAACCAAAATCGAATGGGTACAGGAGAAAAGAAACCGAATAATTAGAGAAGATAAAAAATTGTTTTTAAGTGGATTAGCAAAGAAGCTGCAAACCATGAGTAGAAATCGATGGTGGTTTCTCTTCTTGGAAGAAGAGATGACCTGCAATCCACGAGGAATAAGGGGAAGAGTTCAAATTGCATGAAAAGTTTTCTTATTACTTCATAAAATTACTATAAAAACTCTTCTATAAAATGAGTTGAAAGAACTCACAAGAGGAAATAGAACCCAAAATATATGCAATCGTTGAAGCAAATCCTAGAGGTTAGGATTAAACCCTTCAAACCAATGCGGGAAAGCTTGTGGGTGGAGGAATATTTGTAATCGATACAAGATGGAAACAATTTTCTTCTTCGTATATTTGGATGTTTAATTATCAACATATAAAAAACGATGATTTAGTTACTGATTTATAGGATTTCAACTAAGAAAGAAGATATGAAATTTAAAATTCTGCTATGAAAATGCCTGATTTTTTGGGTTGGACATAGAAAGTCTATGAGAATTTCCAAGATATTAAAACTAATTTGCTTAATTTTAGAAGATGAGTTACTAACGATTGAAGAAATGAATGAGCGGGAAAACAGTGCAAGAGTTTCTTCGGTATTGACACGTGGCATCGTGTATAAGATAGACACGTGGCGTTTAAGGGAGGTTTTTATTAAGTAGGGAGATTTTTTACCCAGCCCCTTTAATCCCCCAATTTAGGCAAATTTATCTTATTTTGAACGACTTCCTCCTGCGTTTCCCTCGCTCTTCAAAAACCTTAAAAACCAAAAGTATCATCAGGTATAACAAACCCAAAACCATTGTATATAACCAACACAAACCACTGACTTTTCTCTTCTCCCATCTTCATCTCTCTAAAAAAAAGAAAAAATCACAACACCACCATCACTATCTTACCTCTATTGCATCTACCAATGACTTCGTCGCGGTCGATAGAGTTCATGACTCCTTTAGAGGAAGAACACCTAATATTTTCTACCATTTATGGAAATTTTCTACTAAATTGATTTTCCGTAATGCATTTCCCAATCTAAGTGCTCTTCCCTTACCACCGACTTCCCTCCCTCTTTGATAATCTCTAAGAAATACTTTAATTGTGTATATGTGTGTTTACATGTATTAGAGCGAGAAACTATTGAAATAGTGGAGTACCCTCAAGATAAAGTCGGATGAAAATCCACAGCTAAAGTTCTATTTTTCTATGATCTTTTATTTTCGTCAATTTTCTTTACATTTTACATTTTGTTTTTGTATCTATAAGGTAGATCATAGTATCAGAGCAATAAGATGTGTCATACCAAGAACATTGATGCTGGATAGCTATGTTGGTATTCTTTGATCTTGATCCAGCAAATGATGGTTGGAAGAACAAACACCTAACAAGAAGGTTCGTTACTTTCTTTGATTTTGTTCAATATTCTTTTGGATCTTATTGTGAAGATAACTTTGTAAATCGAAATAAAGTTGAAGTCATTTTTTGTTCCTTTTGTGTTTAATATAGTTAATTACTTACTGTGATTATATTGGTTTTGCATTACTTCTTTAAGTTCCAATACCCCATTATCTTCTGCATTTCTTATTATGATTTATTTGTTCTTAGGAGGATTTTGTAAATTTCTAAAGCTTTGTGGGTACTTGAATGCAGGGTTTGTTGAAGAAAGGAAGATGAAGAAATGAATAAGATAGGGGAAAAAGGTCATGTACGGTGGTTTAATAAACATACTATATGACTATGGATTGATAAACACGGGTTTATATTTTCTTTTCCATTAATTACAATCAATTAAAGTTTACCCATCATCACACATTTTGACCATACCGTGTCTCTCACTTATATCCTCATTGCTTTTTTTTATTTGATCATATTTAATTTGTGCATATTGTGTTTTTTAAGATTTATTTGGCTCTTAGTTATTTTTACAGATGTATGAAATAACAGAGGCAAATGAAATACATTTACAAACCTTGATTTACAATGTAAATTGATCTTTTTCTCTTTACCATTTAAGTGTTTGGTTTTTATTTCATTCCAGATTCAAGATCACCTCTCCTGAGTCCTTGGGAGCATCAACTGTTCGTGTCAAGTACGCTTTTAGAATTCTCGATCCTTTTTGCATCCATTTTCATTCTATCGTGTTTAAAATTCAAATTGCATAATATTTGTAGGTTTGTGGCATGAAGAGAATCTATGTGAAGGTGGTGAGGTTTGATTGCATTAACAATCGTGCTAGGAAACAAGAGAACTTCAGTTGGATCTTCATCATGTTGTCGGTGGATTCATTGACTGATTTCTACAGTTATCTATTCAATACCAACTATTCAATACGACAATTCCAAGGTACATCTATTTAAGAAATAGTTATCCATTAATGGGTTGAACATTGTCAAGAAATATTTTGAAAAAAAACATCCCCTTTACTGCTTATTTCAAAAAATAACTAACATATTTTTGTATGTTTATTTATTATAAGCATCTACTCTAATTTTTATATACTCCAACAACATATTTTATATATTTTTGTGTTATGTTATTGTATTTTATATGGTAGTTTTAAATTGATATTATATCATTTAAGGAGTACTTTATCAAATGTTCATATTCAAAAAATGGGTGGTGCTTCTGATTAAGTGGTTGCTGCTTCAATCTATCAAATCCTCATGTTATGGCCTGTTACTGCTTTTCACCAAGTGTTCCTATTAATTTGAATATTAATTTAAAATGTTACTGAACTATGTCCGTATGTAATGAGAACATGGTTCTCTAAATCAAGTGAACATTCCGACTATCCGGTGGCGGTGGCTTACTTGGTTGATTTATTATTATTATTTATTATTATTATTTTTTTTTGTGGAACAAAGGTGTTGTTACGTTGCTACCAACAATCACCCTCTCTCAAAATGACTAAATTTATCATTTACTTGATATATAAATTTTATTTATTTAAAGTTATTTAATTATAAGGCAATAAATGATATTCAAATGTGTGTTAAACATCGTGCTTAATAATGTGTGCGACACCTTTATGATAATGTATCTTATATTTAGACCTGACAATGGAGCGACTTTTGACCCTGATCCGCTTCAAATCCGTGCAAAATTAATGAGTTTGGACTATATTTTATGATTCGTTTACCTGTAACCGACCTATACCCGTTAACCCTTTTATTAAAAGGGTCAGATATGAATCACTATCGATCTGATCCGTTTATGACCCGTCCCCTAAAATTTTGAAATATAAATTAATTATTTATAAGTAATGATACATTTATCAATCTTCACATATAGGAGTCGAGGAGTTAGACTGTTAGACGTTCTACTTCAACTTCCCAATTCAATTCCTAATCCAAATGGCTGATTGCAGTCGACTCCTAATATAATCGACTTTATAATCTTTTGAAATCGACTATGAAATTGATATTCAACAATCAAGACTCAAGAACAAGAAGAAATGGGTTTAAGTCAAGATTCAAGAAGAAGAAGAAGAAAAGGCTGCAATCGAATGATCAACATTCCACAATCATAATACATTGTTATTTGGGTAAATGACACAAAAAACACTCTTTTTATACAGAAATTCGATTTTGATACTGTGTTTTTTTTTGTGTCA
This sequence comes from Lactuca serriola, assembly GCF_051521515.1. Lineage (NCBI taxonomy): Eukaryota > Viridiplantae > Streptophyta > Magnoliopsida > Asterales > Asteraceae > Lactuca > Lactuca serriola. Next base: position 44,263,441 of record NC_136410.1, read on the forward strand.
ATTTTGACACTGTGTTTTCCAATTTGTTACAATTCTGACCACTTGACCGGTTAACCAGGTTGCATGCTGACGTGGCATGATGACGTGTCAGTTTTGATGACGTAGCATGCTGACATGATATGCTGACGTGTCAAAATTGAATTTTTTTCTCACAAAAAACACTAAGTTTTCATTTTTTTTTTCGATTTTGACACTACGTTTAATTTTTTCTTTCAACTTTGACACTATGTTTTTTTTGTTCCAAATCGAATATCATTTTTTCCAATTTTGTTCAATGTTGACAATTTTCTATTTGAAACCGTATAAATATTTTTTTAATACATTTAAACCGTATAAATATGTTTTTTTTTTCATTTAAAAACCATAGTTTTGTATAAATACATTTTTTTTTACACTCAAACCATATTTTTATGTATAAATATGTATTAGCTATATAAAAATTATATTTTATATTAATATGCAACTTTAAAATATGTTTGAAGGTTTATAGGCGTGTAGTTATCAAAATTTGGATATCAAGTTTGCAACCCATCAAATTTTTATATCTTATTAGAAGCTTATGGTTAGTTTGATTCTCATGATATAACTAATGCTTTAAATGTAAGAAAAAAACACCTTGTATTTAAATAAAAATGTGGTTTTTAAACGAAAAAAATATGTTTATACGGTTTAAAATGTAATAAAAAAAATATATTTATACGGTTTCAAATGGAAAATAGACAAAATTGAACAAAAATTGATAAATGATGTTCGATTGGAACAAAAAAAACATAGTGTCAAAATTGAAATAAAAAATTAAACTTAGTGTCAAAATCGAAAAAAAGTGAAAACTTAGTGTTTTTTGTGGAAAAAAAAATCAATTTTGACACGTCAGCATATCATGTCAGTATGCCACGTCATCAAAACTGACACGTCATCATGCCACGTCAGCATGTAACCTGGTTAACCGGTCAAGTGGTCAGAATTGTAACGAATTGGAAAACACGGTGTCAACATTGACACAAAAAATAACACAGTGTCAAAATCGAATTTCTGTGTAAAAATAGTGTTTTTTATGTCATTTACCCTTGTTATTTATACAACTAGAATTGATGTTTGTTTTGGAGTGAATGTTGTTTGGTTTTAGTGATCATGTTCTATGTGCTTAATGAAAAAATATAGCCTAAACTTAATATTGTAAATAGGTCGGGTAAAAAGGTTGAAATATGTTGATCCGGTGGATAAGAGTATGAGTTTAATCATTCAAAACCATACGAGTTATGGATCAGGTTTGGATCTTCACTAAAAATTGCTTAACGGGTTTGGATCAAGGCTAATCCGCTTCAAACTTGCTCATTTGCCAGTTGCCAAACCTATTTATATTAGTTTAATTTTACGAAAGTTTGTTAAGTTTTCTAACGATTTATTAGTGAGTTAAAAAAGATAATAAGAATATACAACAATAGAAAAATCAAAAACCATAATTATCAAAATGAAGTCTTTAATTAATAACTAGTAACACGAAATTTGGTGTTATTTAGGATGTGTTATTCATGATGTTATTTTTTATTTAATTAACCTATGTATATAAACTTTGAGAAACATAACAATATAATATCGGTTATCGAATAGAAAACATAAATTATAAAAAATATTCGTAAGTGCTTTACAATATTTTTTCATGTCATACTAATATCAACTACAACCCTAAAAATCAAATATATTTCCACAACAATATAATAAATCTTTTTTATTAAATTAAGACAAAATTATATAAATGTTATTGTGGTTTACTAATTGGTCACAAATTCAGTCTTTGATAAAAAAATTTTGACAAACGAACATGTATAATAAATTGTTACAAGTGTCGTGTCCCGATTTTTGCTTATCCGGGTTAGGGTTGAACGAGACACCATAAATATTAAAATTTATAGGGGTGGTGTCCGAGTTGAACTTTTTGACATGCCAACATGCGACCCATCAACTTGAACATGATATGAATGTCACCCATAGCTGAAAGTATATTCTTCGATATCCGTCAAAGAGAAACTAATCGGCTATCAAAATATCACGCACACAAAAAAATCATTTCCTTATTCATTGTGAGGGTTACAACTATTATTTTCCGTTAAATCGGTCGATACAATATGTATTTATTTTGTGTTCATTGATAAATAATATATTTCAGAATATATATATATATATATATATATATATATATATATATATATATATATATATATATATATATATATGCGGTTTTAGTAGGTGTCCCAGTGTGGCACCGATAATACTTACTTTTTCTGTCCGTAATGGACAAATTTTTGATTTTTCGATTTTTTAACTATTTTTCATGTATCGGCAACACACCTATTTTAACCTCGACAACTACTATATATTCTTATGTCCGCCTGAAATAAAACCGTCACCATATAAGGGTCATCTACATTTGTTATTATAAAAAATCGGTTAATATAGTTATTTTATTAGAAAGAAGATTAAAAACTTTAAAAAACTTATAAATATGGACAAAGTTACATCTCGATCTTTTTACAGCTAAATTAAAATCAAGACAGTTACATTCAAGTATTAAAAATGTAACCATCCTAGCTATTTATTAGGCAAGATGAAGGAAAGTCGATAGGGACAACGATGGCTGGTGGGCTCTGTTCGACATCTCCTTCCTTATACGACCGACCCTTATGTTTTGTTTTCTTTCTGAACTTTTTGGTGGAAGCGAATTGTGAATCTAAAAGATTACAATTAACGGAAAAATCGGGAAGAAAACCATTAACACGATTTTTATCCAATTAGATTTTGTCGACTTTTGTTTGCTTGAAGTTGCAAATGATTCTCAAATGTTCTTGCTAAACTCAACAATCTAATTTTTGCATTCCACCTAACTTTTGAGATTTCTCGAGCGATAAACATAAAAAGCTTCTAGAAACAAAAACGAACTCACAAAGAAGCAAAAAGAAAACCTAACAGTGTTGACATGAATTTTCAAACTCAATCAATTGGTTTAATGGTATTACATGGAAGTGTATTGTTAATATTCACCCATGATTGTGTAAATGTAAATGCAATTACGATGTAATTGAAGATCAAAATGGCACGTGAACCATCAATTCTTTAGGTTAAAGACACCTTTGTAAACACATGATATCCGAATCAAAATTTCTTTTAGAACATTGAGCGTGGGCAACAAGATGCAACATCAAGTTGTGTCACTACACATGACACATAAGAGCATACGGTATAGGCAACGAGAAGTGGTAGTTTTGCTGATGTGGCATCTCATAACATGGTCATAACTATTTCCCCCTTGGTGTTATGGCATATCTTGTTGGCGTTATGACATATTGTAACGAGAACATTGATTGGCTGCACATTTCTTCTCTTTTTATTTTTCTCCTCTTAACCTCCTCATAACATGGTCATAACACCATGAACACCATTTCCCCCTTGGTGTTATTGTTGGATTAGTGTCTAAGTCCATAACTATTTTGGTATGTACTTAACCCGATGGTGCATGGTTCTTTTGGGTTGCCTTCACCAAAGCAACTTGATAGGATGAATTATGGAGAGAAACGATTAAATATGATTTATTAATATATTATGAGAATAATATATTAAAGGAGAAATCATATTGTTTAATTAATATTAGTCAAGAATTAATAAGAATTAAGTTTGTGACTAAAAGAGATTAATTAAACTTAAGGGACTGGAATTGTAATTATAAGATAATTGCAATTGGACCATGGATTGCCTTATATTATAAGGTTGGACGAATTCTATGGGGAAACCCATTAGAAATCGTCCAAGGCCTTTAAGGAAAGGAGTCCATGGGTTGCTTAGGGCTTAAGCATCCAAATTAGGGTTTCCTTGTTAGATAACCCTAATAGCCTCACTATATATAGAACCCTTATGCTCCAAAAACGTGGTGAACTAATGGTCTAGGGTTTCCACACGTTTTTGAGAGCCTCCTTCTCTTCTCTTCTTCATCCTCTTGCTCTTGGTGTTTGTGAACCATTAGAGGAGTGACATTTGTGACTCTAAGCTTTCTAAAGTCAGTACAAGGAGGAATTGTGATTGTTATTGCTACATAACAATCAAGGTAATATCTTAAACCCATTCTTATGTTAGTATGATTACTTGTATGCTAGAATTAGGGTTTATAGTCTTGGATAACTTGCATGTACAATAGAGAAACCTAGATCCAAACATTATGGTTTGTATGAGCACATAAGATGTTCTTATGACTAAAACCCATCAGTGGTATCAGAGTCTTGATTGGTTTCTATTGTATTTGATGCATTATGTAGCTGAAATCGTATTCTGGCTTACTGTTCGACCTGACTCTGACTCGGCGAGTCACTACTTGGACTCGGCGAGTCAGCCCTACTCGGCGAGTTCCAAAGTGTGACTCGGCGAGTCGGAGCGTCAGACAGAGGAAATTTCGGATTTTGTTGTTGTTTTGCTTAAGGATAATTACCATATTCGTTTTAAACCTATAAAATACGAATTTTATTGTTTCTTAAAGAATATCCTTGCCAAAACACAAGATAATTACCAATTGATTGGATAATAACTTCCTTATATGATAAAGATTGGATTATTTGTATTAATTGGGTAACTCATTTTGCAAGAAATTGAAAAATTAGGTGAAATATAGATAATGATAAAATTAATTGTTTAATTTATATTATTTGTTATTTGATCCTTATGTTATGAAAAGTTTTAATTTTTCCCCTTTAGGTTTTATAGTTTAAATTTAAACTCAAAAGTTTAGTTTTGAAATTTAAATAGTTGAAACCCTAATGTTTTGAAAAGGTTTCAAAACTTGCCCTCAAGTTTTGGAATTTAAATTTTGATTAAAAGTTTAATTTTGATGTATATTTAAATTCTAAACCTAAATGTTTTGAAATGTTTCAAAACTTGCCCTCAAGTTTTGGAATTTAAAAGTTGATTAAAAGGTTTAATTTAGGAATGTTAAATTCTAAAACCCTAGTATTGTTTTGAAAAGTTCAAATCACACCCTTATGGTTTTATTAATTAATTAAGGTGTATAATTAAAAGAGGTTTAATAAATCCATAAAAGTTTAGGTTTACAATTTAATTGAATTAAAAGTATAATTGTTAAATTTGACCTCCTAGTATTTTAAAAGTGTAAAATACACCCTATACTATATATAACATTAAAAGTCTAACATTATATATATGTATGAGTAAAAGTCAGTCCTACCGTTAGTAGGCCTCATTCACGAAGCTGGTCTATAAGGGGTGTTTAAGGAAATTGCCTATAAAATGGCGATTGAATGGGTATCCACTCTTACCCACCGCACTCTTGACTAGTGGAGGGTCGTTAGCCGAACGGGTAGGATAGGACAAAAACCTTCCATTATAAGTATAATGAAGTACAAAAGTAACTAAATGTTTTACAAATTCCTAATCTTAGTTACTTAGGCAAAAGTGAATTGATGCAATTCCATGAAATTACACTTTGTGCCCTTGCGAAGACGTTAGTGGAGCGTGTGTGGTTAACTGACACACTAAATGGTTCTAAGCAAAGATAGCAAAGGGTGACTCAATGTTTGTCATAGTTCGGTGGAGCGTGTGTGGTTTACCGGCACATCGAATAGGTGACTGTAACATGTGAGGGCACCATGTAAGTTTGCATGGTTATTCACACCCGCTTTGTGATTCTCGGCATCCTAGTCACAAACAAGAGGGGCATATTGAGATTTAAACATGCCATTGAAATGTTCAATGAATCTTAAAGGATCTAGGAGTTTTCATTGATTTAAAACTTAAATTTCTTTTTCATTTTTCATGGTGGAAATTAGTGAATCGTCATTCACTTACCTTCAAATATTCTGCAACTAGATTACGGCATCCCTTTTCTAGGTTGTAGCATATTGGGTTGGGTCCTAGCCTTAGTATCTCATTTGGGTGATTTACTAAGGACTCAATCACTCAACTAACTTAAATTCGTTTTCTCCCGTTTTGTAGATGTCAAAGTACGACAACTATGGTCTTCCCAAATCCCGTGGAACAAGCATTCCGCATGAAGATGATATTCCACGATTCGATCCAGGAACAAGAGATCATGCTTCACTTCCTCCACCTCTTCCAATTATTCTCCCTAACCTACAAGTTCGAAGACTTGAAAAGTTCAAGCTCACTCAAGTCCTTTTGGCAAGTAAACATAAAGAAGGAAAGTCGGTGTGTGCACATGTCCTAGGGATGAAGTCACACATTGATAGGTTAAGAATGTTGGGATCCGTTGTCTGTGAGGAGATGGTTGTTGATTGGGTTCTTCAGTCACTTCCTAACTCATATAGTGAGTTCGTAAGAGAGTACTATATGATGAACTGCGACGTGACCCTTATAGATCTCACCTATATGCTTATTGTCGCTGAATCAACAATGGTTTGGCACAATAGAAAAGCAAAGTTGATTGGTGAATCTGCCTTTAAGACCTCTATGGATATAGACAATGGCAACGAAAGACATGTTATGATCGAAAAGTTTGATCATAAGAGAAAGGCAATGTCTGAAGTAGTTCCATGTCCTGTTCCAAAAGAGTCAATTTGCTTTTATTGCCAAGAGAAGGGGCATTGGAGACGAAGCTGACCTATTTACCTAAGAGATCTAAGAGATGGGAGAGTCAAAACGTATGGCTCTGCTTTAGGTAAAATCCATTGACTAACTCTTTTAAGCTTCTATTCTAGATTCTTAATACATAATGTGATAAGATTACAATTGATATTTTGTAGGATCGAAGAAAAGAAAGAAAGCTTAAGGGAAGAAGTGAGCAGAATCTAACCGTGAAGGAATGGATTTCGATCGCATTACTTGAAGATTAGATTCTTGAGCTACTACTTAGAGTTAGAATAAGATTGCTAAGAAAGATGTATTAGCATAGTTTTTCAAAGAATTGCATTGTAAGGACAAATTTTTTCCGCAATAAAATAAATTTTGATTTTATATTATTTATTTCTCCTTGCAATGGCGTGTATGAAAAATTGATGTTAGAATATTTCTATTATTAGCAATAATGGATTTGATTCTTAATTATGGAAATGTCAAAAATTTACCAAATAAGGAGAGTTTCTCATCGTCCAAGTTTCAGTTGGACAGAAATTTGGAATCACGCAACTTGGTTGCATGATGAATGAGAAATTTCATATTTGGAAATTAGACTAATTCGTTGACAAAGTGTCAAGTGAAAGGACTAGGAAATCGAGTACACAAGTTGCGTGTTGATCAAGTCCACCATAAGAGTAACAAAAATATTCGTCATGATTTACTAAAGGTTTAGTAAATATGATTATACTTATAAGATTAAGTGTAATTCTGAATTGATTGAAAAAGTTAAATCAATAGCAGAACGAATAAGAAGAATCAAGTAGGCAGAAAGATAAAAGTTTCTCCATTCTAAGAAGAAAGGAGAGTACATTTTATGCTTTATGATAGGTCTTAATGATTAAGAACCATATCTCAAATGATCCTCTAAGTGAGTCTTAGTACAATTGTATGTCTAAGAAGAGGATTCAAGAATTGAAGAAATGGTTAAATCAAGAAGTCAATCATACTTCGTTCCAAAACAAGTATTAGAGTTAAGATTGTGAAATTGAGTGATAAGTATTAAGAAGGTTTATAACATTCATCAAATGTGGAAAGTTGTGATGTCTTGGATAAGACAAAGACCAACTAGGACCAATTTATGAAATGTTTTGATAAAAACTACACTAACTCTTGAATATTTGTTTGTCAAGAAATGTTTATTGACAAGAGAATCTTATATGTCAAGGAGTCAGTGGGAGTCTTAATGGTCTTGAAAGGTTTCAAGAACAAATCAAAATAAACCTTATCGATCATCACTAGCACACGAGTTGAGGTTTACAACCTATCGTGTTGACATTATTTTGTTTCTGTGCCATTCCAATTAAGTTAATTATGCATGTGAGTTATATGAGTTCTCATTTGAATGCATAAAAGTCAAGGACCTTGATTAATGAAAAGTACATTGATAGGAAAGGGTGAGCTGCTTAACTACTTGGAAGACATGGTGGGCAGCTGTGCTACCATAAGGCAAAGAAAGTTCGGTCCATATGAGTTTGAATTTGTCGTAAACTTTGGTTTTAACAAATTCACATGGATAGGAAATGCTTTCACTAATAGAGATTTTAAGAAGATAGTGATTGTGAAATTGTATTCTTGAATTCGATTATGGTTACGGTATCCCTTTCCATGATTCGAATTATGAGATTTGGCAATTAGTCTGAATTGTTTAGACACACATATGAACTATCTATGGCAAAGGTATATAAGTTTAAGAAGCCTTGATAAAAGATTATCAAAGCATTGGGTATTAGAAATATGAACTTAAAGAAAGTCAATAGTCATTGTTTTTCTGGAAGTTAAGATGGTTTCTGAATACATGTCAAAGCTAGTGGGAGCATAAGTGTTATGTTTATAATAATCATCATAGTGGGAGCATAAATGTTATGATTGCATGATTATTAAGACAAGTATTGCAAGTTAGCAATATTAATTATAGAAAAACAAGAGTTTTACCTTGCAAAGTCGTAAGGGTTGTAAAGTTGTTTTGCTATAATTAAGGGAGAGAATATTATGCTTCATTTCAAATCTAAAGGCTTAGGTTGTGGAATCTTAATAAATTTAGTCAAGGATACATAGTGTGTTCTCAAAAACCGATTATGATTACAACATTCCTCTTCATAGTTCGAATTTGGAGAACGTAGCACATAAAATCTTATGGCAGAAGATTGATAAAGTATCAAATCTTTATGTAAGACATTATGCATCGTGTCCCATACGCTTTGGGTATAGGATCGATTGCAAATGCTATAATATTTGACCATTCTAAAATTTTCCAAATGTCTAGCGCATTTAGAGGGAAAAAGGACAAGAATCGGTTTTGACTAAGATAATTAAACAACTATCAAAGGACAATCCAAAGTTCGCCGAGGATTGGTCACTTGTGAGTAGTTGGAAGTATAGTATTGGATGGACCATATCAACATTATTATGAATAGATAAGATTCTATTAGGAATGAGTTGTCATATGGAAAATATGGAAACGTGTCCATATTGGGAATTGAATATAGAAAATCTATATCTAGATTAGAAACTTTTATGCAAAAGGATGTTCAAAGGAATGTACTTTGAGTGAGAGACATCATATCTAAGGAATTGGATTGTAACAATCTCCAATAGAGGACTTTGTAATTTCATTGGCAATAGTCATTGTGACTTTAGTGCAGTGACATTACAAAAGGATCGTTGCATAAAATGTTAGAATCTAACCTATTCCATAAGTGGCAAGAATTTGATATTATTTCACTTGTGAAAAGGATTCGGAGTTGTGGAATGAGTATGATTGGAAATGTGTTCAATTTGATATATTTCACAAAGTAAGAACCATAGGTAAGCATTGTATGCATGCTAAGAGCATGAGACAAGTGTAGTAATAATTCAAGTAAGAAGTTGATTATTCGAAACAACAAATAATGAGTAATCGATATGGTGATAAATAAAAGGTGTTTTATTTATACTCAAAGGTTTGAGGCCATATGGGATTAGTATTATTCTTGTGTTTCACTTTGCATGTTTTGACTTCCTGAATAATTTAATTGGTTTAGAACAGTCAAATTATTCGAACGGGCCACAGTCGTTCATATGTTGGAAGTAGGTATGAATGAAGACTGTCGTGAATTGGTGTGTGGATTGTCTAAAGAGTATTAGACATAAGCAAATGTTTGCTGCAACGTTCATGAGTGCTTATGAATATGATTTGAGCATTGGATTAAACCCACGCTCACTTGGATCACTCCATGAATTGTATCACGAGTGATTGGTGAGACGATAACATCTTATATTCTTGAAACCGAGATGTGTGAGTTGTATCTTGCAAATCGGTTGCACATTGATAATATGTAAACGCACCGGTAACTTGGTGTCATAAAACATATTGTTGTGTGTGATTTGGTGAGTGAGTGCAAGCGAGCATTGGATCAAAGTTTATCCGTTCCTTTTATCTAAAGTAGGATAAAAGCGATATCTTTGGGCCCCTTGATGATTTAGTGATGACAAACGTAAATGCTCGGCCGGGCTAGGGCTAATTTGATTTGTTCAATTAGTCAGTCGTCATAAATCGGAAGTCGAGAAATAGTACAGAGAGAATGATTAGAAATCATGTCTCATACGATATCTAGAATGGAGGAATATATGATCCCTTATCTAAAGGACACACGTATCTAATAGGATCAGAGTTGACAGCGGCTTTGGAAAGCTACGATTGCGGATCAGGATCTGAAGTCATACGCATAATAGTTATTAGACTTATCCAAGTGGGAGACTGTTGGATTAGTGTCTAAGTCCATAACTATTTTGGTATGTACTTGACCCGATGGTGCATGGTCCTTTTGGGTTGCCTTCACCAAAGCAACTTGATAGGATGAATTATGGAGAGAAAGGATTAAATATGATTTATTAATATATTATGAGAATAATATATTAAAGGAGAAATCATATTGTTTAATTAATATTAGTCAAGAATTAATAAGAATTAAGTTTGTGACTAAAAGAGATTAATTAAACTTAAGGGACTGGAATTGTAATTATAAGATAATTGCAATTGGACCATGGATTGCCTTATATTATAAGGTTGGACGATTTCTATGGGGAAACCCATTAGAAATCGTCCAAGGCCTTTAAGGAAAGGAGTCCATGGGTTGCTTAGGGCTTAAACATCCAAATTAGGGTTTCCTTGTTAGATAACCCTAATAGCCTCACTATATATAGAACCCTTATGCTCCAAAAACGTGGTGAACTAATGGTCTAGGGTTTCCACATGTTTTTGAGAGCCTCCTTCTCTTCTCTTCTTCATCCTCTTGCTCTTGGTGTTTGTGAACCATTAGAGGAGTGACATTTGTGACTCTAAGCTTTCTAAAGTCATTACAAGGAGGAATTGTGATTGTTATTGCTACATAACAATCAAGGTAATATCTTAAACCCATTCTTATGTTAATATGATTACTTGTATGCTAGAATTAGGGTTTATAGTCTTGGATAACTTGCATGTACAATAGAGAAACCTAGATCCAAGCATTAGGGTTTGTATGAGCATATAGAATGTTCTTATGACTAAAACCCATCAGTTATAAGGTGTTATAACCTCACCTCAACGGGCCCATACCTAATGTTCTAAGCAAACAGTATTACAACACCAAGTGGGGGAAATAGGCAACAAGATGCAATACCAACTTTTTTGAAAATAACTATGTTTTATTTTTGATTTTTTTTTCGAATTTGGTTTTTTTTTCTTTTTTGTTTTTTCCCTTTTATCATTGTTACGATACGGATTTTTCTTCAAAATAGCGTAAAACTTGTGCGCACCCCCCCTCCCCCCCCCCACAAGCTCCTTTCTTTATTCCATTTCCGCGGAGTTCGTCTTTTGAAGTAGCACACCAAGCCGCTGTCAAAACATATTCCTCCTCCGATGTCCACCATTGTGGAACGTCTGCATTTTCTATTTCAACCGTTATCGATTTCCCTTTCGATTTTCCTTTCCCTTTCCCTCTCCTACTACCTCCTACTTCCACTTCAACCGATGTGCTGTAGACGATGCTTGGTTGGTTGTTTGTTGCATCGAAGCAAAAGTAGGGAAAAGATTTTGTTGTAAATTTGGGTTTTGACCAATTAAATTTTGTTGAAGGTAAGGTGAGTTGGGAAATTGCAGTGGTGGTGAAACGGGATTGAAGCGGTGCTTTGGTATGAGATTTGTGGTGATCCTTGACACGATAAAAGATTGAAATAATTTTCATAACCCGAGAGGCGAGGTTGTGTTTGAGTTTGATGATGGAGGGGGGTGTTTGGGTTTTGCTCTATTTTTTAAAAATTTAAAGAAAATATGTGTATAAGATATAGAGAGAATGAGGGAAAGGTTTAAAAAATGGGTTAAAAATAATATTTATAAGGATAAAAAAGAAAAAAAATTATTTAAGTTTTGACCGTTTGCAAACGGTCGAGTAATTAACCTTCAAAATTTCATCCGTTTCGATTCATGGTAACGGCCACGAGTGAAGACATAACGAGCTTCAACGAGGAGGGGGGGGGGGGGGGGGTTCCCCCTTACGAACGCGTTTCCGTGTGCCACCTCAGCCAAGTCATTTCTCGTTGTGGCCTATACCGTCCGCTCTCACTGGTATCATAATAATTTTTTTCCGACACTATAAAACAGATTAAAAAAAATTGAAAATTACGATTTCATCAAATATAACAACGAATATAAATATTACATTTTAAAGTTATCATGTGCATTTAATTATTTTTTTGAAATGGATCCATTACAATAATTTCAATTTCAACATTTATAAGCGTGTCTTTTTCAACACTACAAATAATTGTTTCGTTCGTAAAATTATCATCTATTTTGCTATTGCTACGTAAGTTGGTATTCAAGAGATTTATTTTGAAAAAACATCTTTCAAAATCAAATGTTGCGGTTGCAATGGACAACCAAAACTAATTTTAATAACCTATAAACAAAATAAATAAATAATTAATTTTTTTCTGTTTTCTAACTTTCACCGTCAAAATAAGAAAGTCTAAAATTCCTTTCAAGTCAACAAATTAACAAAAACTAATAAACAACTAGTTTATAAACATACAAGATTCAAACAAATTTGTTTCATTCTTGAACTTCTTAACTTCGGATTTATTGGACACAGTTGTTGATTTGGTTTGCTGGAAGAAGCGTGAGAATTGGGCTATTACTTTTTACATACGCAAAAAGAAAATAATAATAATAATAAATAAATAAATACATAATTTCCAACATGTTTCCCTCCTGCTGCCGACGTACGGTTTTTTTTTCTTCGGCTAAAGATTTATAAATTGGGCTATTAATCTTTACATATGCAATGGACGTTATGTTGGACTTAGTAAATTAGTAGTTGATTAGTTGTACTAGACATATGTCAGGGGTAGCACATTTATAAAAACGGAAAAAAAATCTTAAATATTACTATAAGAGAAACCTTATGACATCATCTTAAATAATCTAGACCATTGATTGTATTTTAATCTTATTTTTTCATCATTAGATCAAATTGCTGACATCATCTTCCCCATATGGAATGTATTTAATTCCAATAAATGTTTTCCAATCATGAATCAATAACTTACATTCGTTGAAATGGAATGTATTTAATTCCAATAAAAGTTTTCCATATTTTACATCTTGAATTTTCAGTTATGAAGATTTTAATATGGTCAATTTTAAAAACATATTACTAACAAATCATTTCAATCAAGGCCTTAATATCAACCATTAATATAAATCCGTTTATATTAGTAAACCATTAATCTAAAATCTTTTTTTATTAGGAAATCATTAATATCGAAAAATCATATTCAAATTATTACATACATATACGATTCATCATTGAATCCGTGACTCACATTTATTTTCAATCGTTTCTTTTCTTCAAACATTCTCCTACAACATCGTTAATATTGCTTATAACTTACATCATCATTCTCTGCTATAAACATTCGCTCTTGTGCGCTAGAAGGCCGGTACATTCTTTCGCTTTTTATATTTTTTTCGATTATTTTTTGTTCCTATATCAAATGTATGTATTCATATATTTCGATTTTCTTTGTCACAAATTACATGAAATCAGTTAACTACTTTTCTGAAACTTTTCAAATAAACATGAAAAGATATTATGTACCTTTAACAAAACAAAAATTAACTATCTTGGGAACTGACATTAATTACGAAAATGTTACTTTTATATATTAGAGATGATTATGATTTTTTTTAAAATTTTTATGTCATAAGAATCCGGTTAATTTTGGCATGATTTTAAAATATCATTGAAATTATTATGTTTTTGTATATATCATATCAACCTACTTTTTTTTATCTTTGTATAGTAACAATGAAATTTATTAATTTACACAACAAATATAGATATTTCAAATTTTGTAATATTATTATACCTTACAAAATACAACTCCCTCCAAAATAAATTTTCGTTAGTAATTTCATCCATAATTTCAACAAATTTAAATTTGTATTTTCTTTATATAAATTTTTTTTAATGATCCTGATTTTTTTTCTCCAAAAGTATATCAAACATTTACGACTTAAATAATGCTTCCTTATTATAATTATTTTTTTCCAAAAGTATATCCGTTTAATGAGGAATTTGATATAATAAAGGAAGTGAATGTTAATTAAAATGAGATATATATTCCATAATTATTACATGAGTTTATTAAAAAATTTAATATCAAGGTGTAAACATTACACATTTTTAAAGTGAAATTTCAGAATAAATACAAACGATGATGTTGTACAATGAAATATAAAATTGAATAGACTGAAAAAAAAACACTATTAAAACAGTCAATCTTGAAAATAACATAGTTATAAAAAATTATAAAATAAGATAAAAATTATAAGATATTAGGAGATTTGTAAAAAGTACATTTACTAAAAGCGTTACGGTTATTAGAAAAAATAAGACCGTTAAGATTATTGAAAATACAATATATAAACTAAGTTATCACAATAGTAATGAAATGTCATTATTTGATATTTCATATAATTGAAAGATATATCAAATTACATTGATGATATACTAAAATTATTCAAAGTTGCGCAAAAACTAATGCAAAATTTTTGCGAACACCAAATAAATAAGAACAAACATAAAAGCTAACATTTATATTTATAATCAATTTAAAATAAACCAATCATGATTTAGAAAAGAATCTTCATTGATGATATACTAAAATTAAATCTATATAACATTTAACATTTTATAAATTATATTGCATAACTTTATTTGAATAAATGAAATACATGTCAATATTTAATGCAATAGAAAAAACAGTATATTGGTTGTCAATATATGTTTAAATTAGGTAACATTATTATGTAATGAACGTCTAATTAAAATCCTTATAAATATATAAATATCATAACTATATGAGACGAGGAAAATCGTTCAACTAATAAAACAAAAAATGATGTCTACAAAGAGATCTTTCAATGATTATATATATTTATCGTGTTCAATGTATTTTCTACACATTTCAATAATACCAATAACCATATATTTTTTTTATAATCATTATAAAATATCTATAAACGATTATATGTTTTTTTATGCGTTTCTCGCGTTTAACGCGGGCTATAATCTAGTTTATGCTTATACCAAAATATTATGAGAAATTAAAATTTTTTATATTTTTTGTTTCTATAAATCCTCCTATTCAATTAAATGATAATATGTGTATAAATCCTCCTATTCAATTAAATGATAATATGTGTCATATTAGTGTACTAAAATATCGTTAAATTTCATTAAATTGAAATTAAATATTACACATATCAGTATTTAATTGGATAAGAGGATTTGTAGAAAAAAAAAGTAGGAGAATATTTAATTTCTCAAATATTAACAGGTAACACAAGTTAGGCTTGACAATCATCGACAGGACCGTGAGCCGACACGAAACTGACACGAAGATAAACGGGTTTGGGTTGAATTTTTCAACCCGCCAGCCCGTTTATTAAATAAGTCGTATATGAGTTTGCCAAAAAACATACGGGTTGACTCGTCTATCCATTTAGTACTTTAATTATATATATATATATATATATATATATATATATATATATATATATATATATATATATATATATATATGTATGTATATATTCAGGTTCATTTGAGACCATTCTAATTTTGTGAGACCGTGAGACCAAATCTAAAAATAATTTTAAAATACAAAATAAATGGAAAAATCCAAAAATTCTTTTTTCAAATATTATTTTCGGAACTTGAATTAACTAAAAAAATAAAAAAAATAAAAATAAATTAAAAAAAAAACCCGTTTTTTTTTAAAAATACGTGAAATATTCTAATAGAATATTACACTGACATATTCTAAAAAATAATTTTAAAATGCAAAATAAATGGAACAATCTAAAAATTCTTTTTTTTTTTAATATTATTTTCGGAACTTGAATTAACTAAAATAAATAAATAAAAAAATCCCATTTTTTTTTGAAAAATACGTGAAATATTCTAATAGAATATTACACTGTACATATTCTAAAAAATAATTTTAAAATGCAAAATAAATGAAAAAATCCAAAAATTCTTTTTTTAAATATTATTTTTGGAACTTGAATTAACTAAAAAAAAAATGCGTCTCACGGTCTCACAAAATTAGGCCGTCTCACATGAACCTAACCCTATATATGTAACGACCCAAATTTCACATCCAAAAATTTCGTTATAACATATTACATAAAAAGCATTAATAGTTAAAACATTGTTTGATTACACCATTTCACATCGAAAAGCAAATTGAAAACCAAACCACCAAAATGTCAGAGTGTCAATCCCAGAATAAGCTAATAACTGCGAAAACAAGAGTGTGTGCGACATGCTGCTACCGTGCCGGCTCCTTCCCCTTGGCTAAAGAGGTACCTGAAACAACAACTGAAAAACATAAGCACAAAGCTTAGTGAGTTCCCCCACCGTACCACATACCACAATAATCACATAACACACATATATTGTCAGGCATATCTGGGTGCCTGACCTACCCCTTCGGTCCTCTCGACCAGGTATTGCCAAGCATATCTAGGTGCTGGCCTCCCCTTCGGTCCTCTCGACTGGATACTGCCTAGCATATCCGGGTGCTGGCCTCCCCTTCGGTCTTCTCGACCGGATACTGGAGACTATATCTCCCCCTCTACTACTACCACATAGCACATATCACAATATCAGAATCCAACTAGTGTGACTGGGTATAACTACCCCTTCGGCCCTATCGATCGGATATCTTGGGGACTATCTCCCCTACCACTACTAACACATAGCATCATATCATATTAGCACATAGACATATCACAGGTAGTAGTAACCCCTAGATGAATATCACAGAGACAAACATCTACATACAACTCCTACTGGTGGGCCGGCATTGTGGCCGTAGACCCACCGCTACTGGAAGGCAACTCACCTCGAAAAGGCTGCTGGTCTGTGTGGGAATTGACTGTCTACTGCTGCTGCTGTTGCTCTGGACGTCCCCCGGCTATAACTCCCACAAAACGATCAGTCAAACACCGTTAGATGTTCTTAGGGTAAAATGACCCTTTTTACCCCTTACCAAGTCAAGTCCAGGTCAAAGTCAACTTCCAGTTGACTGGACTCACCGAGTCCGCGAGCAACTTGCCGAGTCCATCCCTCACTGATCCGGTCCCGCTCACCAGGTCCCTCTCCCCACTCACTGAGTCACCCTTGACTCGCTACCCGGGACTATGGGGCCGACTCGAGTCCCAATTCGCCGAATTCCTCGAGCAGATCCCCTGCTCGCTTTCAATCCACACCAGAACACCCCATACGAGGGTTTGGGGTTTCGGGACTACGTTACACAGTTAATTCCGCGCACAGGTACGAAGGGTTGAGCCTTCGATGCTTAAACCCCTCGTGTTCTGTGGATGTTCATATAACTCGCCGAGTTTGAAGAACTACTCGGCGAGCTCCAGGCAATCTTCATAGGACTCGCCGAGTCGTTCATCCAACTCGCCGAGTCGACAACCATCTTCATAGAAGCCCTTCACAGAGTAGATTCCGGATCTTCTTCCCTTCTTGCACTCTTCAACCTTCTCCTTCTTCTCCCAAGCTCCAAAACACCTTCAAAATGCTAAAAATCACCCACAAGGACACAAAGGGGGCTAGGGTTTCGTTCTACAGTTCTCTGGGAGTGCTAGGGGAAATGGAGGTTGGGTTAGATCGTTTAAATAGGGTGCAAACACCCGGGTTAGGGTTTAAGTCCAGACAGGGTCTACTCGCCGAGTCCCTCGGACCTACTCGCCGAGTAGACCGAGTAGATCCCGCGTCTAGTCCCGCTTCTACTCGGCGAGTTAGTCCTTCAACTCGCCGAGTCCAAGGTTAATCATGCAATATAAGGAGATTTAATAACCAAGAATACATACCAGGAACCAGATGCTACAATATATATATATATATATATATATATATATATATATATATATATATATATATTAAGTATTATTCTATTATGTAGGATATGATATGTTGTCTTCAATGTTCTAAAAAGCTCGTCATGGCTCCGCCATGGCACGTCATAGCTCCAAGGCTTGTACATACCACCAAGCTTTACCAAAATGTCGTCTTAACTCATATATATATGTATAAAAATGAATAATATTTGAAAATACATATAAAAATATTAATTATATACAAAATTGCCGCCTTAAGTCACACCTTACAAACGACGTGGATCGCCAAGGCTCGGAAAAGCTTGAGGCTTGACATTGCTACCAAGTCGCACCTTATGTTATTTAGAACCTTGGTTGTCTTACTTAAGGTTATTGACTCATGACCTTTAACTTGTTAACCATTTTCATCACGTTTGCCCTAAATAATCTCATAAAGACAAAATCGAATAAGCCTTTTCCCTTTAGCGTTATACGCATACGACAACACTGATGAACGACTAAATTTATATATGTTTGTATAAATGTTCTAGTTTGAACATGTTTGCATGAATGTTTTAAATTTTCATTTGGATGTTTAAGACTTAAGTTTTCTAAAACTAGGATATGTTTGCATCTTTTCAAATTTATGGAATTTATTCATTTTTAGTTATCGATTTTATTTATGAAATCTGACCCACGAACTAGAATTTGATCGATGAACCCAACAACCCAAATCTGACCGATGAACTCACTAACTCAAATCTAACCCATGAACCCGAATTTGATCCACCAATCCTTGAAACCGTATAAATAAATGGGTTGATGGTTCGAATATGGGTTTATATTCCAAACCCGCCAACCCAATACCCGTTAACCCGTGACATGTATAATTAAATGGGTCATGTTCAAGTTGGTGTATTTTTACTCGCCAACTCGCGATCCGCCAACTCAAACACGACACGATTGTCAGGCCTAACACAAGCTATCTTGTATGACCCTTCAAGTCTACCTAGGGGTGTTCATTAGTTCAAATCCAATGGATTTTGATGGAACCGATCCAATCTAATCATCCAATGGATATTCGATTTTGTTAACCGATCCAATCAAATTCAATATAAAAGACCAAGTCGAACCAATCCAACTGGATTTTTGATTGGATCGGTTATATCCATTGGATATTTTTTATTGGTTTAATCCATTAGTTATCCATTATTTAACCAATTCAAATCATTTTCTATCGAATAACCAAATATAACTATCATAACTTAAAACAAAACAACACACATTCACGCTAAATAAGCACTACTAGAAAAACAACCTTTTACGACGCTCATTGCGCGTCGTAAAACGCTCAGACGACGCGCAAATGCGCGTCAAGGAAGGCCCTGTCATAAAGAAAGACGACGCGCATTTACGATGCGCATTTATGACACGCATTTACGACGCACTGTAATGACACGCAACGCGTATCAAGGAAGGCCATGTGATAAAGGAAGACGACACGCATTTGCGTGTCGTAACCTTACGACGCGCGTGTTTATGACACGCAATGCGTATCAAGGAAGCCCCTGTCATAAATGAAGATGACACGCATTTTCATGTCATAAACTTCAGTAACCATTTTCAATATGCATTTACGACGTGTCTTTACGATACTCATTGACGCATAATACAAAATATGTAAACAAATATATATCAAAACAATCAATTTTATCCAATAACATCATGTCAAAAAATTGTAATACATTGATATTAAGAGGATCTAATTGTACATTGTTATTAACAGGTTTTTCCTAACTATGTAACCTAATACTACATTGCTATTAAGGGACATCTTCTGCAATGTAATGCTATACAAACTAAAAAGATATACACAAAGATGATAAAAATCAAATTCCAACTAAGTAGAGTTGTATCTTGCCTTTCATAATTCTTTAAAACTAATGAACCCCTGCTCTGATAATTCCTGTGACCTGATCAAATAATAGTCAAAAAATTAATTTGCTAATATAAATATTAGAAGAATCAAACATGGAACAGATACTTACAGGAACCGGTTTGTGTTCCGGAACAATGTTGTCATCGTGGTCATAGGATTCACGAGTATTGGGTCATTGGGGATAGGGTGGAATTTCAACAAAGTTATTACAAAAACGCCACCTTGATTTTGGCATGTACAATGTTGAATCACCGAAAACATGCTCACAGTAGAAACGTTTGGATATAAGTTTTGTTGTTGTTGGATGATTTGGATACCTTCTCAACATTCTACACATAGGAAAAACAATTTTTTTTGGATTTAGTACGAAGTAGAAATATTCTATATATTATCAAATATATTTGTTTAGGATAATGATTAAGTAACTCACATATTTGCCAACTCTTTTTGCATTCGGCTTCCATCCATGCAAATAATTTGTTCAAAATAGCTAACTGAGTTTATATATATATATATATATATATATATATATATATATATATATATATATATATATATTACTTTATAAACTAAATTGATATTACTTTATAATATATATATAAAATTTAGTAATTCCATGCAAATAAATTGAGGTCCTCTTCCGTCTTCTCCCTCGACGGTGAATCAAAAATCCGATAGCCCTACACAAAAACTTGAACAACTCCCTCTCTAGCCACTAAGACGAACGAACGGAAGATTAGGGTTATTTTAGGATGCTAAGGGTTTGGTTAGAGGGGATGTAAGAAATAAATGTATGAGAAATCGGCCCTAACATAAGAGCCCAAGGGGATCTCTACATCAAAATAAGGCTTTCGTCTCAAGGGTACCTGACGTCAACTTGTGGCTGCCAATTATGGTTTTTTTTTTTTCATGTAGAGGATGTAGTTGGAGGTTTTCTTGCATATTAAAGCCCGAGTTGTATTGGACGAACGAAGAAGGGTTGGAGGTGCTGGATGTAGGTGAAGATGAAGACCCTAGGGTTTCTTTCTAGCTAATTCAAAGATTAGCATCGATGGAAGAAGGTGGAGCATCAGTAGAGAGAACAAGGGAGACTGAGAGAGGAGCAAATAGGCGGGGGCTTTAATTTTTGGGATGCCATTTCCCCCCGACTAAAAAACGTGTGTTTCATTAAAAAATTATAAGCCGACATGTTTAGATGACGCGCATTTTACAATAAGCACCCTCCGTGTTTTTTTAGACACTAATTTTAAGGCACGCAAAAATGCGCGTCCCAAATTCTCCAAATTTCTAAAGATCTGACATTATTTTTAGAGCACGCCCTTATGCGTATCATTAATCAGTGCGTGTCGTAAAAAGCACGTCATTAAAGGTCTGTTTTCTAGTAGTGAAGATTAACAAAGTAACATTAACTTCAAGTCTTCAACTTAGTTTTTCATTGTATAATTAATAATATTAATTGGATTTGGATAATAATATTAGATATTTATTGAAGTAAAAAATATATACCCAATTGGATCGGTTCGGTTCAATTAGCCATTTGATTTTTATAATGATCCAATAACCGATCCAATTTAATTGGATTTTGAAATTTTGCATCCGATCCAATCCAATTGTAATTGGATATCCAATCCAATCTATCATTTCGTAATTGGATTGGTCGGTTCCAATTGGATCGATTAATCTATGCAAACCCCTAGGTTAGCCTATAGATAGATACGGCTAGCTAATGACCATTTACATATACTTTTCCCGTGAGGTTTATCGTTTATCATATTTTCTAAATTCCATCTGCAAAGTACATTTACATATACTTTTCCAGTGGTACCCATATGCCTTTCAGTAATAAATTTTGTTAGGTTCAATTTTACATATAGTTTTAGCATATTTTCTTAATCATTTACACGATATGGTGTGTATATTAAACAAGAATTTCATACGTTTCTCTACATTGTTGGTTTGGGACAAGGTTACTCGTGTAAGTTTAATTTTTGCAGATTTATGTAATAGGGTAATGATTTGTTTGAGCGTTGATAAAAGTCGCATGGAATGTCATGCAACTGCTTATGAAGTCTTGTAGTAACACCTGTGATCATGCATAAAAATAATGTAACACCTATTTTTCCAAGATTGATTGATATGAGGTGTTAAGGAATCAAAAGTTGACTCTTGGAAAAAAGTGAGGGGTTTGGATGAGATCGGATGCGAATGGAGGTGTTGGATGTGATTGTTGTGAATGAGGTGTTTGGATGTGAAAACGGAGTATCCGGATGCGATCAGATGCGAATGGAGGTGTCAGATACAATTAGATGTGAACGAAGGTGTTTGGAAGCGAAAAGGGAGTATCCGAATGCAATCAGATTCGAATAGAGGTGTTAGATGTGATTGGATACGAACAGAGGTGTATGGATGTGAAAAAGGAGTATATGGATTCGATTGAATGCAAATAGGGTCGGGAGGTGCTCATTGCGATGGGTATTACGATGTGAACAATTGATGTTCTTTCCGATGTATGGAGGTATGTTGGGCGTACGTGGAGTACGTAGTGATAGGTGCATTTTATGCACCTATGTTGCATGTTTATTTCCGTCCTTTCATAGCATTCTAGTTCATAATTCTTGCATTTAGTTAATTATTTGGGCAACTGCATGTTTCGTTAAGAATGTATCGTATTTCACTATTTTTGATTTATTTTGCAAACAATATGGAGCGTGGATCTTGGAAGCATGGAGCTTGGAGTATATGGAGCTTTGGAGCATGAAGAGAAGATGAACCGGTCATTCCATGGAGGAAATCAAGAAGACATAACCCGAGTCATTGTTGTATTGTCATCATAGCAAAGGACTATGTTTGAAACACGGTTCTTGTCACACCGACACCGGTCGTGTTTGTGCATTATCATCTTATATTTAAGCAACATGACTCGTGGTGAAGCTAGACTGAAGATGGAGCCAACATTGAAGACTTATTGGATCTTTATCAAAAAGCATGGGCCATGCCAAAAACACATGGTCAAGACAAATGGCCATGCCAAAAACACATGGGCAAAAGGCATGGCCATGCTAAAAACACATGACCTTATGGCATGCACATGAACATTAATTAAAAAAAGAGATGTCACCATTTTGAAGGGAGACGGTTTCTGTAGCAACTTTGGGCGATTTTGGGAAAATTCTTGGAGCTTTTGAGAAGTCCAAATCATTTCAAACACTTTTGATTTCATTTTAGTAAGAATTGAATATTTCGATTTCATCTTTATTCTGGTTTGATTTGTTATTAGCCATGTGTGGCTAAGAAACCCTAGTTTCTAGTTCTTGTTCAAAACATGTTGATTGCTTGACTTGAAGCATGTGAATTGATGTTATATTTGATTCTATTCTAGTGATTATGTTCTTGTTTAAACTAGAATCCTTAAATTTGATTAGTGTTTGATTGGCCACTTTCATGAATTGAATTTTTGTGTAGTTAATTTACTTTTAGGGCACCTAATCGTTCTACATAGTTAATGATTGGTAACAAACAATAGGTTTACTTATTGTAGAACATTTATCACATGTTTTCACACTTTCGAGCGTATGAGAAGAAATGAACATTGTTGGAAAGCTTGTACAAAAATTAATGCAGTTTTTCAATACAATCTAAGAGCGTGTTTATGTTGAATTAGTAAAGCTAGGTCTAGTCAAAGAGTGTGTTTTGGTTAGATAATTTGGCAAGCGAGAGGTATTAGAGCATGTTAATATCTTTCAGTACCATCTTAGAATAACAATCACAAATTACATCAAGTCATAATCAGGTTCAATGACAACATTCAGAACTAGAACCGGAAGCACTTTTACAACTTGTTTACAATATTTCATTTTCTGCATGTTTCAAAGTTCATTATTATTTTCATTATTTGACTTTTGCAAACAAATCCCCTTTGTGAACAAAGTGCCTTGTGCAAAGAGGTATAGACTTTTGACCCGTGTCTCTGTGGTTCGACCTTACTTGCCTTGTACTACTTTTTAGTTCGTTAAAGCAGTTTATTTGGAGTCTATTGTACCCCTTTATTTGTTGGGTTTGACACGCCTAACACGTAGCGTGTAGAGCTGCAGTGTGCAACCCTAAATTTTAGGGTTGAGACCATATTTAAATACCTTAAGTCCCTTGAGGCCTCTTCATACTCAGCCCTACTCACCCTAAAGCAGTCATTTCGAGACCCTAGCCACCTTGTGAGGTTCTTGAGCTTTAAATTGTAACTTTCTGTGTTTTGGTGCATTTTGAAAAAGGAGTCCATTAGAAAGGTGTTGGGAAGCTTGGAGCTTGTGGATCCAGACGTGGTTGTTCATATTGCATCTTTTGGATGTATAAAGCTTCAAAATTTATGGCTACTTAGTGTAGATCTAGTTTTAGGTTGTCTTTTGGCTTTGTTTTGGTCCCATGGCTTGGATCTTGTGAGTAGAAGTTACTCCAGAACCTTTGAGCATCATTTCTAGTCATTCATGAGGTCATTAACACATAAAAATCAAATATTGTTTGGTATATTTCTCTCATGCATGAGTTATTGGTCCTTTAGTAAAGTTATGGAGCTAGGGTTTAGTTTTGGGTCCCATTGAGCCATGCAAAAGCTTAAAGATGTCAACTTTTTCATTTTAGACATTCCCAAGATTAAGATATATGAGTTGGATGTTTTTTCTTAAAGCATTAAGAGTTTAAAGTCAAGTTTTGTGCAGCAATTGAGTATGCTAGGCGTACCTTCCAGGGTACGCAGGGCGTAACGGGTTTGGCTCGAGTTCCCTTTTTGTCGAAGGCCAATATGCTGGGTATAATGGGGTGGTACATATGGCGTACTCATTAGAAGGCCATTTGGGCTATTTTTGGGCCTTGGGTTAATATGGGTTTGGGCCATGGTTTGATAGGTCAAGTAAGGGAAGGGTAAAATGGTTTTTTAACCTTAGCACGATAAGAATAAGATATGGAACACTTGTTATGGGTTATTACCTTCATTATTAATTAGAATTTAATTTGGATATACTCAGTGTGTGGAGCTGTGGTTGCAGCAACTCGAGTGTGTGATTTTTTTATAATCATATTGAGGTGAATCTGCTTGTTATATTTATGGGTCGAAGGCACCAATATCGGCCCACTAGAATATGTTATGTAGAACGCTATTTGTCTTTGTGACTCTCGCATTATATATTGGGTTGGGGCCATTGACATTCATGTAGATATGGGCCAAATTGCATGAGTAGGCTAGTCTCATTGTACCATGGGCTAGGCTCAATTGTATGTTGGGATGGGCCCAAAGGTTAGGAAGGGTTAGGCCCATTATTATGGGATGGGCCCAATGTGCATGCTAGGCCTAATGATATGTATGGTATGTGGTATTTTGGGGGAAACTCACTAAGATCTATGCTTACGGTTATGTGTTTATTGTTTCAGGTACTTCCGGTTGCAAAGAGAAGGGCCCGATATGACTGTACAACATTCCCTAACGTTTTCCGTATTAGCTATTTATTATTTTACTCTGATGTTAAAACAATTTAATCACTATAAATGGTTTTGGAACAACTCAATTGTATGATTTAAATGTTTTTAAAAATGAATATTTTATTCTAAATTTTTAGGATGTTACAAGTTAGTATTAGAGCCTTGGTTTAAGGGATTTGGGCATGCTCTCGGGTGTGTCTGAACTCAAACTGAGGAATTGGTAATCTTTTTGGAAAGAAAAAGAGTGCTAGGGATCATGCTCATAGGATCAACAGTCGGATCGACGTGTTAGTTTAGAACAATGGGTCAGAGGGAGTTGCAGTGAAAGTTAGTTGATTATTGGAAATCAAGAGAGCTGTGGGGTGTAAGGGAGTTGTTTCTAGGTTGATGTTTTCAGGATTGTGAGGGTGGTCCACACATCAGGAGATTTAAGGAAAAGATCTAATTGAAGTTGGTTGTCCCCTTCTGGGACAACGAAGTTAGATTTTTGAAGTGCTTGTGTCGCTCTGGGTGGATGTAAGTTGATTATTGATAGGCTTCTGATCCGATCAATACTACTTGTAGGGAAAGAGCAGTAGTGACCCATCACTCCAGAGTGTGGATGATGAATTGGCCACATGGGTTTGTTCAGACAATGGGATTATCAAAAGGATTTAAATTATATATGTTGGAGATGTTCGGAATGCCTCGATCTTTTTGCAAGTGGGTTGTTGGATTGGTGATCCGTCCGTTCCGATGAAAGGTTTAACATTCATTGTCATTAGCAAGGGTGGCAGAGTATAATTGAATCCAAGTGGGGGAGAACCGTTTGGATTATTGTGAGTAGTTCTAGGGGCTAAACAAGGAGGAGTTTCATACCCTAGTCAAGTGGAGATCCAGTTCAAGTGGCGGTATGAATTGAGGTTTGCACAAGAATAGGGGGATTCAGGACCTTTCATCGAATGGGTGGCGCATGGTGGATATGTGATTAGATTCGAGTTGAGGGTTGTGTTAGAGCCTCTCTTCCTGTTCTTGTCTAATAAAGGCTTTGGGGTTCGAAACGTGACCCTGAACACCTGATTGGGTATAGTCGGATGTGGTTTTGACTCATGATTGATTGATTATGGTTTGGTTTGGTAGATTTAGGGCAAGACCATGGGTTAGTCCCATGGCTGTTATGGGAGTGTTATAAGATTACAGGTAGCCATAGCTTACAAAAGGTTGATAGGTTGTCAGGGAAGTGTTGTAGGTCTACGATGAAGACGTAGCATTCTTCAGGATGTGATATGTCATAGCAAGAGTGGTTGTTGGGATGTAGGAGAATCACAACGCATGCATGGGTAAAGTCGGATCGTTTTATTGGTTGACCACTCCTTGTTTGGAATGAAGATTGTTGGATTTATGGCAATTTTCTTGGGTTTGTATAGCCTTTAAGTGGTTGAGACCTATAGGTGAGGCCCGTTCGATTATGTAAATTAGGTGAGGCCCGTTCGATTATGTAGATTGGGTGAGATCCGTGGGCGGGGCTCATTTGATTATGATATTAGGGGTTAAACCTAGTAGAAATTGGCTTGATTAGGGTGTTGGATCACCTTTAGAGTGGGATGAATCTGTGATCAACGTATGGAGTCCGTATGGTACTTAGGCTCAGATGGCTTGTAGCAGTTAGACTTTTGATTGGAGTCTCATAGAGCGGTTTGTATGAGAGGCTATCAGTTTCAACATCTGGTTGGATTTCTGATACTTTTATTAGTTGGTAGGTAAGTAAGAGGCCAAGGAGATCTCAGTTGGATCGAAGATACGAATATTGGTCGGCAGGAGGAGACTAAGGTGTTGGTTTGGCATCAATGCTTGAGGCTCATGTTAGGAGTCGCCCCTCTGTTCAGGTGCAAGGTTATCGGGATCGGTGAATGCCCATGAGTTTGTTTTCCAGCGATCAGCAAAATGACTCGAGTTGGGGGAGTTTTTGGTCTGGTTTGCAGAGTTAAGTCAATATGGTTGTGATTCGGAATGATTCTGTATGTCTAGAAGTCAGACATGATATTGGGTTTTTAGATTTTAGGAAGAGTAGCGATGGTTACTCACTGGATTTCAGGAAGCCTTATATAGATCAGATAGTATGGCAAAAGAATTGCTAAAGAATGATTTCGAGGATGAAATATAATTTAAGTGAGGGAGAGTTGTAACACCCATTTTTCCAAGATTGATTGATCTGCAGTGTTAAAGATTCAAAAGTTTGACTCTTGGAAAAAGAGGAGGTGTTTAGATGCGAAAAGGGAGTGTATGGATGCGATCAAATGCGAATGGAGGTGTTGGATGCAATTGGATGTGAATGAGGTGTTTGGATGCAAAAAGGGAGTATCTGGATGATATCGGATGTGCATGGAGGTGTTAGATGCGATTGGATGTGAATGGAGGTGTTTGGATGCAAAAATGGAGTATCCAGATGCAAGCAAATGCGAATGGAGGTGTTGGATGCGATTGGATGTGAATTGAGGTGTATGGATGCGAAAAGGGAGTATCAGAATGTGATTAGATGCGAACCGGGGGGGGGGGGGTAATCATTGTGATGAGTGTTCCGATGCGAACACTTGATGGTTGTTCTGAGGTAGGGAGGTACGCTAGGCAAACCTGGAGTACACAACGCGTAGAGCCGCAGTGTGTAACCCTAAATTTTAGGGTTGAGACCCTATCTAAACACGCAGTCGTTTCAAAACCCTAGCCACCTTGTGAGGATTTTGAGCTCTTAAAGTGAAACTTTGTGTGTTTTGGTGCATTTTGAAGAAGAAGGAGTCCAATGGAAAGGTGTTGGGAAGCTTGGGGCTTGTGGATTCATACTTTTTTTTTCATCTTACATCTTTTGGGGGTATAAAGCTTCAAACTTTATGGTTCCTTGGTGTAGATCTAGTTTTGGTTTGTGTTTTGGGCATGTTTTGGTCCCATGGCTTGGATCGTGTGAGTACAAGTTACTCCAAAACCTTTTAGCGTCATTTATAGTCATTTATGAGGTCATTAAGTCATAAAAAGTTGAATCTTGGTTGGTATATTTCTCCCATACATGAGTTATTGGTCCTTTGGTGACATTGTGGACCTAGGGTTTAGTTTTGGGTCCCATTGAACCATGTAAAAGCTTAAAGCTATCAACTTTACCAGTTAAGACCTTCCCAAGATTAAGATATATGATTTGTACGTTTGGTCTAAAAGCATTAAGAGCTTAAAGTCGAGTTCTGGGCAGAAGTGGAGTATGTCATGCGTACCTTCTAGGTACGCAGGGCATAACGGGTTTGGCCCGAGTTCCCTTTCTGTTAAAGCCCAGTAAATTGGGCATAATAGGGTGGTACGCATGGCGTACTCAATAGAAGTCCATTTGGGCCATTTTTGGGCCTTGGGTCATTATGGGTTTGGGCCATGGTTAGATTGGTCATGTAGGGGAAGGGTAAAATGGTCTTTTTACCCTTAGCATGATAAGAATATGATCAAGACCAGTTACTATGTGTTATTACCCTGATTATTAAGTAGGATTGGTTTTAGATATGTTCAGTGTGAGGAGCCGTGGTTGCAATAGCTCGAGTGTGTGATTTGTTTATCATCTAATTGAGGTAAGTATCCTCATTGTATTCGTAGGTCGAAGGCACCAACTCCGGCCCACTGGAATGTGCTATGTAGGATGTAGTTGTTTTGGTGACTCTCACATTGTATATTGAGATGGGCCCATTGACATGCATGTATGGTTGGGCCCAATTGCATAAGTAGGATAGGCTCATTGTATGATGGGATAGGCCAAAATGTATGTTGCTTTGGGCCCAATGGTTAGGAAGGGCTACTTGGCCTATTACTATGGGTTGGGTTTAATTTATGGGCTAGGCCCAGTGATATGTATGGTATGTGGTATTTTGGGAGAAACTCACCAAGCTTTGTGCGTACGGTTATGTGTTTATGGTTTCAGGTACTCCCGGTTGCAAAGGGAAAGGCCCGACGTGACTGCACATCATCCCCCGGTGTTTTCTGCATTGGATATTTATGATTTTAATCTAATGTTAAAATGATTTAATCACTGTAACGGGTTTTGGAAAAACTCAATTGTACGGTTTAAGTGTTTTTAAAAATGAAGATTTTATTATCAAGTTTTGGGATGTTACAAATAAAGTGGTTTGGACGTTTGGTCTAAAAGTGTAGCATCCCAAAATTTAAGACCAAAATTTTTGTTTTTAATTAAGCAATTCATAAAAACGATAGTCTGAAAACATCAATAGTGTCATCCATATCATAATCAAAAACCAATATATCAATAACCAAAACATGTCATAAGGAAACAAACATCAGAATACAACTCCCAAAGATCTCATGTACGGAAAATCATAGTGTGATGTGCTTCGATCATGCTGGCTCCTTTCCTTTCGAAGAAGAGGTACCTGAAACCAAAACTAAAAACTATAAGCACGAAGCTTAGTGAGTTCCCCCATCATACCACATACCATACAATAAACATACTGCCTAGCATTTCCGGGTGCTGGCCTGCCCCTTTTGTCTTTTTCAACTGGTACTGCCTAGCATATCAGGGTGTTGGCCAACCCCTTCGGTCTCTTTCAACCGGTAACATCCTAGCATATCTGGGTGTTGGCCTACCCCTTCGGTCTCTTTCAATCGGTAACTGCCTAGCATATCTAGGTGCTAGCCTACCCCTTCGGTCTCCTTCAACCGGTTACGGGGTCTATTTCACCCCTACCACTACCACATAATATCCTAGCATATAAGCACGTAAATCTCAATAGATAGTGGCATACCCGACAATTATCACAAAGACAGTCATTTCTACTGTAAACAACTACTAGCGGGCCGGTATTGGTGCCTTCGACCCACTTATACCGGTAAGGTAACTCACCTTAACTGTGTGTGTCGAAATCATACTCCTTGCATGGATGGCTCAGACTCCTCTCCCTAAAGCATAACAAGTCCCCTAGTTAGTTATTGGGCCCAAGTATGACTCCCTTATGGCCCAACTTCGAATTCATGTCCTAAGGCAAAGCCCCCTAGTCCTTTCCCTAATGGGCCTTTTCCCTAAGGTCCAACCCATAATAAATTTAAGACCTAAGTCTATTCCTTTAAGCTTTAAAGACCAATAAGGCCCAATACAATGAATCCCAGTCTTAGGCCTAGAGGCCTTACTCCATAGTGGGCCATGAGGCCCAAAAAATTCAGGCCCAATTTCCCAAGGCCCAAAAACCCATGTTAACCACTATGCATGCGTACGCGTGGCGTACCTGGCACATACGCTCGACATACGCTGGAATTGACTAGAAGCGGGAAACATACCCGAAAGGCGCAGCGTACTAGGGGGTACACCAAGTGTTCCTGCCAGTCAGCCTAAAGTTCTTCTTTTGGCTTAATCCATTAAGTCCCAACATCCAGAGCATAGATCTAGGCTCCTAACAACGTCCTCAACCATAAAGTTATGAACTTTATGCTTTTGCATGCATGGATGGGGATTAAGACACCCATTAAGTCCATAAGCTCACTTTGTGGCCATCTATCACTTGGATGGTTGGGGATAAACCATCAAGATCTAATTTTTAAGGTCCTGAATGCTTCCAAGAGCTCAAAAGGACATCTCTTATGGACATATTCTTCCAAAACTCAAAGGACCTCAAGTATAGGACCAAAATGTGACATAATACACCCCGAAACTATATCTAAGCATGCAATGGTAAAGGTTGGAACTTGATACCTCAAACAAGTCAACAAAAGATGCCAAACTTTTGGATCTACAAGCTCTCTTCAAGTCCTTGCTCCCTCTTCAAACTCCTTGCTCTTCCAAACCACCAAAACAACACCAAAATGGTCAAAGTAAGCTCAAGATACATACAATGGAGTTAGGGTTCGAGTTGGGCACAATGAGGAAAAGGGAGGCTGAGAGGATAAGGGTTTGGAGGATTATAAACTGTTTAAATAGGGTGCAAATCCTATAATTTAGGGTTTGTGGTCTGCACCCGTACGTCGCGCGTACTCTTTGGTACGTTGTGCGTATGCGAAAGGCATCCGCGATCATTCCTTGTTAGTACGTTGCACATACACAGGAGCAGCACGAGGAGAACTTGAGGGAGGTGCTGGAGACACTGAGGAGGGAGAGACTTTCGCAAAGTTCTCCAAGCGCTCTCCCTCCTCCGTGTCTCCAGCACCTCCCTCAAGTGCTCCTCGTGTTGCTTCTACATCTTGGAATAAACCAAGATATCAGGAATAAAGACTATCACAGACCAATCCAACATTGGTCTGCATACGCGGTTCATGAGATCCATGAACGTGTCAGGAGCATTGGTGATCCTAAATAGCGTCACCACGAACTCATAGTGGCCATAGTGAGTCCGGAAAGCAGTCTTTTGTACATCCTCATCTCTGACTCTCATCTGGAGATAGCCTGAACGCAAATCGATCTTGGAAAACCAAGATGCCCCCTGAAGTTGGTCCAAGAGATCGTCAATCCTCGGGAGTGGGTAATGGTTCTTCACCGTTACCTTATTCAACTCCTGGTAGTCTATACACATCTAGTGAGACTCGTCCTTCTTATTCACAAATAAAATGGGGGCTCCCCAAGGTGAATTGCTCGGCCTAATAAATCCCTTGTCTAACAGCTCCTACAATCGTGTAGACAACTCCTGCATCTCGGGAGGAGTCAACTGATACAGTGCCTTGGCTATCGGAGCCGCACCAGGAACTAGGTCAATCTTGAACTCCACCTGTCTCTCCGGAGGTATTCCAGGAAATTCCTCTGGGAACACATCTGGATACTCCCGCACAACTGGCACCTCACTCACGATCTCCTTACCCTCCTCCTGGGTATCCATAACATAGGCGACAAAACATGTACATCCATGATGAAGGTAGAGTCTGGCTCTCGTTGCTGAACACACGAACAGTCCATGCATCGGCCTCTCACCCTGAATGACTAGCTCTCCCCCACTTGGGGTCCTGACCCGAACCAACTACTGATCACAGTCGGTCACCGCCCCATTAGAGCTCAACCAATCCATGCCTATAATGACCTTGTTCCCACACAACAGAATGGGAACCAAATCCACGAGGTAACGCTCGTCATACATCCTCTGGACACAATCTCTATAAACCTCTGATGCCCAGACATATCGGTCGTACGTAATCTCGACCTCTAAAGGACAATCTAACGAACCTGAAGACTCTGCAAACCTCTTGCTGAGTGCAAGAGATACGAATGATCGGGTAGCCCCCGAGTCAAATAATACTAGTACTGGGATGCCGTTCACATGGAACGATCCTAAACAAAATACATAGAATATAAATATCAAAACCGATATATAATAAAAGTTAGGGAGAAGAAAAATATACTCGTCACCACATCCGATGTGGCACGCGCCTCTTCGGCGGTCAGCTGGAAGGCTCGACTCCTCACCACAGGAGCATCTGTCTTGCCATGGTGGCCATCTGTGATCCTCGGGATCGCTGGAGCTGGCGCCGCCACTGGCGCTCCTGATACCAATCTCGGGCAGTTGGCCTTTTTATGGCCTCGCTTATTATAGTGAAAACAAAGTATGTATGATGTTTGAATGGTGGGGGTAGGGGCAGTACAATCCCAACTAAATTGCTCCAACTTTCCACACTTATAGCAGCCGGATCCCCCTACTCTGCAACCTCCCTCATGCATCTTGTCGTACTTCCCACAGCGGCTCCGACCCTTCTAGCCCTTCAACCTCGAGTCGAATGCCTTGGGTTTCTTCACCGAAACCACCAGTTGTCTGCCCAATCTCCGCCTTCCTCTTCCTGATGTGCTGTATATCAATCTCCCTTTCTCGTGCCCTGGCTATCATATCATCCAAGGTCAGGCGCGCCGAATAGCTGACATATTTTTGAATTTCAGCTCTCAACATATCTTGGTAACGAGTTTTCTTCATCTCCTCGTCACCCGTGTACTAAGGCACCAACAAGGCCATCTCCCTGAACATGGCGGTAATCTCTACCACCGTGTCAGTAGTCTGTCTCATATCCAAGAACTCTATGGCTAGCTACTGAACCTCCACAACTGGCCTAAACTCTGCTTAGAATCTGGTCACAAAATCCGACCAAGTCATAGCCTCAATGGTTGGGGCTCTCAAAGTGTCACCAACTGCCTCCCACCAGTCTCTAGCCTACTCCCTCAAACAACCAACAGCCAAACTGACCTTCATCCCCTCAAGGCAGAAGCTCGTCAACTATGCAGACTCAATGCTCGTGATCCATCGTCTCACCACAATGGGGTCTTTCACCCCGTAGAAGTCTGGCGCTCTGCATCCCCTGAAATGCTTGAAGGATAGCGTACGAGTCCCTAAATGGTCAGGTGCCATGTCACTCCTGAATGCCCTAAGACGATCCTCCATCAGCTCAATGATACCCTCCTTGATTGACCCGAAAATCACCGGGGTCGACTTATAGATGCCTCTCGTAATCTCGGATGCAATGAACTCGCGTAATCCATCATCAATTGATTCGGAACCTGTACTCGAACTAGGCCCAGACCCTAAGCCCGTGCTCCATGATGTGTCATCACCATTCTGAAACAAACCACACAATCGTCAGAGTCATACATAATATCGAGAGATCTCACGCATAGTACAAGTTACCTGGTTTAATCTCAGTTCTCCTTGACTCGAGTACTGATCCTCTGCTTTCAGTAGTACGGGCCCATACTACCTTCCACATCTATCCATACTTTCCTTAAGGATTGCCTTGACTTCACCAAGTCCCTTTTACTATTACTGCTCTCCACACTAATTTCATCATAGGCTTGCCCTAGGGTAATCTCCGACCCACTCTCCACCATCAGTTGCATAAGAAATCCTTGTTATCTTTCCCTAACTAGCTCACGAATACCATTACATGTTACTAATGTTGGATAAGGTGTCTAAGTCCATAACTATTTCCGGTATGTACTTGACCCGGTTGGCATGGTCCATTTGGGTTACATGGCATTGCAACACTTGGATAGACTAAATGAGAGAAATGACACTTAAGGTTTATTAAAATATTATAAGTTCTAATATATTAATAATATTATTTAATTAGTATTGATCAAGAATTAATTTGGAATCCATTAAGTGGTCAAAAATAGACTAATTAAATATATGGGGTTGATTGTGTAAATCATCCATTCTTGTATAGTGTGCTAATGATCCATCGTTTATATGAATTGGGCTAAAACCCATAAGGTGCTCCATGGATAGTCCATGGAGGTTATAAACCCATGGATCATGGAATATGAAAAGACATGCACATTAGGGTTTACATGGAGTAACCCTACATGTGGCACACTATATAAGAAGCCCTATGGTAAGCAAAATTTGTCACTATAAGAAGAACTAGAGGGCTAGCCAATTTTAAGTGATAAGTGTCTTCTCTCAAGGTTATTCCAAGTGTTGTGGTGTTGGGTGAGACATTTGAGGCATCACACTTGAGGTGCTAGGATCACAAGGTTCTCAAGGAATCCAAGCAACAAAAAAGAAAACATAGATCCAAGGTTTCTAGGGTTGCATGTCACCATATGAGTGTTCAAATGCTCAAACCCCGTCATTGGTATCAGAGTCTAGGTTTGTTTTCTTGATACTTGATGCTACATGTTTTTTCAAAAGTTGAAATTCTGCATTTTTTGCATCTGACTGCTCACCACGACATGGCAGTCTTTACCAAAACGTGGTGGTGCCCCTGTCACACCCCCAAACCAAAACGGCGGAATCGTTTGAGGGTGGATGACTTCATGTAGTATCATAACATTTGAGTAAATGGTAAAGAAAGCAAACACAACCATCATAAATATAATTTAAAAAGTTGCATTGTTGATTGTAATACATGTTTCAAAAGAAATTACATTATGATAATATAATAAGTTTGAAATTTGATGCCTTAGCATTCCTTCCACAAAAGCTGTTGTTATACCTGTATTACTGAATCCCTGAGAAATACAAGTAGTTTTGAAAAAGTGTCAACAATTAAGTTGGTGAGTTCATAAGTGTTTTTGTATAAGAATTGTATGCCTTTTTGTATAAAGTAACTGAGTTAGTTTCTAGAAAATCCAATATCTTCCATAAATGAATAGTAGTTTTTGGAAGTTCCAAAAACCGGAATGCATAAGTATTTTCCGTACCTAAAATTGTGTAAGTAGATTCATATATGTATATATATAATCACTAAGGCGTTTGATAGCCTCGTAAATCAAATGTTTTAATACTTCGTGTGAGTTTTATAACCGTACTATTGACCCAGACTGCCTGTCACAACATTTTTCAGGCGTTGGAATGATATGATGTTTGTCACCCCATACCTGCCGGTCCAACTGTAGCTAACAGTTTAGGTGCAGGATTGTCAATCCCGTATAGATCAATACACAAGTATCACGCTCTCCCTATAGGAGATTATGGTTTATAACACAGGACTTGAAATGCGTACTTGAAAGTACGTGAAGTTAAATGTCTTACAAAAGTTTGTATCAAATAAATATACGTATGAAAAGTTCATTTTTCTTGTAAATGTAAGTGTTTCCTTTCTATAGTGCTCATAGAGTGTAAAATATCATGAATATCTCGTAAATTATACCTATTATAGTTTTTCAAAAGCGTGCCATATTTGAATGATAACCCTTAGTGTGCTACCAACATTGCATGTAAAGTATAACATTTGCAATAATGTTATTTTTTGTATTTAACATTTATACACAAAATGTAGATAAAGTATTTGAAACTGTATGTAACGACTTGCGTTTTAACGTAAGTTTTTCTTGCGTTTCACTTGTATTTCTCCCCCTAAAATATAGTAAAAACGTGAAAACATAGGGGTATGAACTCACCTGGTAGAAGTGGCGGTTTGATGAAAACGACACTAAACTCGAGCAGCACTTCGACTGGAGAAAGTTGATTTCTCGGAAATCTCATAGCTTCGGACCTTCGTCAGAACTTGGATATAGAACCAGGGCGTTGGGCTATCTTCGAAAGGCTCGAAAGTGAGAAAATAGGAGAAAATGGTGTAAATTAGCAAAACAAGTCGGAACCCTCACATCTTATTTATAGGGCCGGGACTGGCTCTCGTACGTTGGGCGTACTCGAGTACGCTAGGCGTACTTCATGCATGACGCACTCTTCGGACTCCGGGCTTCGAATGGGACATGCTAGAGGGTATCAGGGGACATGGTTGATCCAAGGTCGAGCACTGAGTACGCTGGGTGTACCCTCGTACGCTATAGCGTACTCCCCTCGGTTTGTGTGCCCCAATCTTCTAAAATGCGTAACTTTCGCATACGAGCTCCGTTTTTGACGTTCTTTATATCCACGCATAGGTTTTTAATAGGCCGAGACAGGAAAAGGCTGTTAAAAATTCGTAACTTCTTCATCCAATGTCCATTTTCGTTTGTCTTTTTACCGTTGTACTACTATTGTCGAGATATTCAATTCTCATTTAGGTTGTGTCGGCTAAATATCGCTCGATCTTTATTTCGAGGTTTTTGTTGTCTACCGCTACTCCGAAACTTAGAAAAATCATAATTTCCTCATACGAAGTCAGATTTGGACGTTCTTTTATGTACGTTCACGGTTTAATGATATCTACAACATTCGTTTAGATACCTAAGGCTAAAAAGTATTTTATTGAAATTTCGCGTTTTACGCTTAATAGTGTTTTACCGGTTTTGCTGCGGATTTTCGATTGATCATAACTTCTTCGTTAAAATTCAGATTTTTGTGTTCTTTACATTTCTGAAAACCTTGTTACGATATCAATTACTTTATGTATCCTAATTGAGAATTTTGAACATTTCATTTCTGATGCTATTTTTATTTATTTATTAATTCAAAATAGATTACAATACTTGACTTAGGTCATTACATGGACTTGAAATATCGGGTTGTCATAACCCCTGTATGTAGAATTTTGGGGTTTTGCTTGGTATTGGATGAGGATCATTACCCTAAACTATTTTTTGAATCTTAAAACCTGTTTTTGATGTGGTAATGATTATGCTAATCCAATTTCAAAGGTTATTATCAAAATTTCAAGCTTTGTATGGTTTATTTATGATTCTTGAAATTGTTGATATGAATGTTCATACACTTATGAGTTTAGAAGATCATAGGAATTATTTGCAAATAGTTTGTTAGTTTAATTCTT
This sequence comes from Lactuca serriola, assembly GCF_051521515.1. Taxonomy (NCBI): domain Eukaryota; kingdom Viridiplantae; phylum Streptophyta; class Magnoliopsida; order Asterales; family Asteraceae; genus Lactuca; species Lactuca serriola. Next base: position 44,301,024 of record NC_136410.1, read on the forward strand.
GATCTTTATGTGTTTTAACGGAATTCATAATTTGTCCTCAAGTTATGGATTACCAAAAGTCACCCTTTTAAAGTCCATTAATAAACACATAGGTCACATAAAATGAAAAGTCTCTCATTTTAATAAACCATTAACTCATAAGTTATGAAAGATGAAAAGTTTTGAAAGTTACAGAACTTGTCCTCAAGTTTTGGGACATGTAAAGTCACTTCAAAAAAACTTTAGTTCCAACCCCTAGAATTTTAAAATTTAAAATTTAACCCTTATACTTTATAATATTATAAGTTAATAATATATATATATATATATATATATATATATATATATATATAAGAACAAGTCGTTTTATCGTTAGTATCTACTAGAAAAACAGCCTTTAATGACGCGCAAATAATGAAACGCAGTGATTTACGATACGCAAAAGCATACGTCCAAAAAGTAATGTCATCTCTTATAAATTTTGAAGGATAGAAGACACGCTTTTTGTGCGTGCCCTGAAATTAGTGTTAGAAAAGAAAAAAAAATACGGAGGGCGCCTATTATAAAGTGTGTGTTGAAATTAGTGTCGCTTTATATTTTTTTTTAATGAAACACGCGTTTTGAGCGGGAAATGAAATCCCAAAAATTAAAACCCCGCCTATGTGAAGAATTAACCCCCCCCCCCTCCGCTTCCAATCAGCAAGAAACTTCCAATCAGCATGAAACAAGCCTAGGGTCTTCGTCTTCCTTTCTCTTTCTCTAACCTAAAACCCATCTTCTTCCTTGTAGCCTTTCTCGCCGTTACATCCATTGGCGCTGTCGCCACCACCATGCCGCTCTGTCTCCCTCCGTTTCTCAATCCGATGTCGCCGCTATACTTTATTCTTCCGGTACAACCGGATTGAGGATCTACGAATTCCCCAAAAATCCTTGTTGAATACATGCCTCTCGAATCAAATCAGGTAGAGGAGGACCTCGAGGTGAACCTATTTCACATATTATATCCCGTCCCTGTTCGTGTCAATAATACCTTTGGTGGTAGTTCTGTTGGTTCTGGCTCCGACGACTTCTATCAGGTTTTTGGTCTAGCATCTTTTAATACTTCATTTGAAATTGCAATCGACACTCGCCTCTTGTATTATTCCCATAATACTTCATGAATGAAATTGATAGGTTGTAACAATGGCTCCTATGGCCCTATTCAACCCTCTATCGCCGGTTCTCCTAAAAAAATTAAAGTCCCCATCCTATCTGGAAGCAATAAACGAACAAGAACCTTTCTTCTTCCTTTTCATTTTGTTTTGTGTCTTCTGGATGTCTGGTTAATTCTGATAATTAGGGCTTCCATTTTTTTCTCTTAGGTATCTTTATTTTCTCTTATTTCAACGACTGCACAATGATGCAATGCTACAAAGGAACGACATTTGGGGAGCTAGATCCTCATGTTTTGCAATTACAGATTCTGCTTTAGGTTATCTCCTCTCCCCACCTCTTTATTTTATAATGAACATCATTTGACTTAACCATAAAATGTCATTTCATTTTCCTTACACAGAGGATATGTGAGTTCATTAGAAGCTGAGAGTTATATTGGAGTTGTGCTCGTTCCTAGGGTAAATAAAGGTGATCTGGTGCAAACGACAAAAGTAGGAGCTGATTGCTCAGAATTTTGGGACAACGAACGTGAAGATAGAAGTACATTTACCGATTTACTCTCCAACATGATTCACAGTCTTGTATCAAGATCTTATGGCAACCTTACTTCTGCGTACAGGTCTCATGACTGTTCTCCACTTCTTAGTTCATGCTCTCAACCTTTTAATTTGCAGAATTCACAGTTAACATTACACAATTCACATTTCCATCTTTCTCCCTTTCCTTATTTCCTACCCCCCCCCCCCCTTGTGTTCTCCTACTTTGCCTTCTACTATAGTGGTTTTTACTGATTCTAGGAAGGTTGTGCAATTTTTGTTTACGCTTTGAGGCTTATTTCCTTTCAGTAACTTCTTTTACCATCATATATTTAAATTTTCTGCATTGCGTATTAAGGAATAAACAGAATTATTAGGGCTTGTTTTTATGGGGGTTGAAATCTGTTAGGGAATTTGCCAACAGTCAGTTTTTCAAAGCGTTCGTGGTTATGTTTGTTATCGGTGTCCTGTTTTTTCACACTATCAGGTTTTAGAATGGGATTACAATCCGTCCTTTTTTTTGTAAATATGGTTTACTTTTTTGTTAATTGATTCTTTTTTTTTTAAAAAAAGAGCATGTTAATTAAATACTTACAAATTTTGATTCTTTACATATACCATTCCAGCAAATAATAGTTTTGTTAATTGCTTTTTTAAATTTACCATTCCAACATTTGAAGGGATATTCCACGAAAAAATTGTTTCTATCTTGATATCATACCTATGGTACAAAAATTGTAGTCAAAAATAGGAAAAATAAAATAAAATTGCTTATGAACCTTGTGATTACAGATAAAGAGCATACACAGAAGAAATCCTACTACTATGCTTCAAAACCATTATCAAACTTATGCTTTTTAGCGTCATTGTTTTCATTATTGAGATTAACATTTGTTTGTTGGTTACTTTGTATCCAATTGTAGAAAGTAGTTGTGAAATTGGGTGTACACAACGATAAAGAAAAACAGAGGGCTATGAAAGCAACTTCCAGCCTTGCAGGTTAATATTGTGTTTGTTTTGTTTTCATTCTATTTGCATTTCAGTGCATCAGTTTGACTAAATTTTTTATCCAAATATTTATAGGTCTTGAGTCCTTAGCTATGAACATGCATGACAATAAAATGACATTGATCGGAGACATTGATCCAGTAGATATCGTCATAAAACTTAGAAAGATTTGCGACGCAGAGCTAGTGATTGTTGGACCAGCCAAGTACAATCCTTTCATTATGCCGCATTACTTTGTTGACATCATAGAGGAATATCCCAATGGTTGTGTTATTTCTTGAGTTCTTAAGAGATATTGGAAGCTTGCAAGAAAAGATGCATTAGGTACATGTATGTTGCAGTACTTTTCCAGAATTCATTTGAGAAATGGTGAATGTACAAGAAAAGATGTTGCGGGTACATTTGTATGAGGTTGGCCTTGGATTGGTAAATACATATGGATTCTCAATCAGGTTGTTATGGAAGTGAGCAGTCATAGGTTTTCCTTAGACCCTAGGGACTGGAATTCAAATGCAACTAATAATGACGTTGGAGCTGATCTTGTTCCTAGGAAAAGTAAAGGTCATTACGTGAAAACCACAGAAGTTGCTAGGGTCATCATATTTATTTTTTGCGTTATTATGGTTAAATGATTAGTGGTACCATTTACTTTCATGAACCCAATTCTACCAAAATGACATTTCCCATCTTTTCCCTCCTATCCTGCTTAGATAAATGTTAGAGCCTAGAAGGATTGCTTTGGTCTCAGTGTATTAGTGAACTGTATATAGGTTTGTGAATTTTACCCTTTCCCCATACTTCTCCTTCTGCTTCTGTTTCTAGGACTACTGTTTGTGCTAACTTTTTTTTTCTTTCTTCTTTTTTGTTTTGTTTTCAGGCTTATTACCTGTTAGCGGTTGCTTTTACCATCATTTACAAAAACTAAACAGCATCCTTAGAACATCTCAGGTGTCTAGACCATATACTATTGGTCACTCATGTCAATTCAGACTACACCATCAACATACAAACTTGGTTCGCTTATAAGACACCATCAACATATCTTCCTATTAATTATTTGATGTTGACAATTGGTCGTAGGAAGGGAAAAAGGTCCTGATACTCTAAAGCTTACCCGTACAACGTGATATTAACGAGCTGATACCGTCAAACTACATTGATACTCTCAAGTTGATGTTGTTTCTAAGTTGATACCATCAGAAGTGGAGATATAATAAGTGTATTAATAACATATCAAAAGTGGCAATTTTCTCAAAGTAGCTTGCTTGCATTAGCTATAATCTTGTAAGTTAGTTTTAACATTTTTCTTATGTGGATAATTGTAGATGATGATAAATATTGATTCTGTTTTTTGTTTGAAAAAAGGGATGCTTTGCTACCTGGACAAAAGGAAACACTTGGACAGGTAGAAGTTTTTTTAATTGGCTATAAATAAATCTATGTATGTAAAAATATAAATATACCATGGCATTTTTTAAATACTACTAAATGATCTCAGGGGTTGAAATTTATGCAGATCCCAAAGGATTTTTAGCAGGCAACAATTGATAGTAACTCTCGAGCTGGAGCCATATGTGACTATCTACATCAATGAATTTGTGTGTAATTCATTTATGTAAGGTTAGTTAGTTGGTTTTATAGAATGATATGCTTATATGGAAGAGAAAACAAAAAAATTCATTTTCATATAGATGTTATTTTTGCCTCTTCAGAGAGTTATTCATTTCATTTGTTTTTATTAGTTTATTTATGCATTCCTTTTAGTTATGTTAATCACGACATTGATGTTGGCTTATGTATGCCATATATGCAAGACAAGAATAGACATGGTAGGTTCCACTATCTTAAATGTTGAAAATGTCTCATGAGTCATGACATAAACAAATCTCCTTGAAAGCATTAAAGATGTAGGAAAAAGTAAAACAAGATACAGTCAAAGATGTGAAATGTTTCTTTTTCTGTAATTTAACTAGCCATTAAAAAAAATAAAGAATATTGCTAACTGTTTCAGATTGTCTGGCCCTAGTGTAGGTTGGAACTTACTGCTGCAGAAAAGGATGGATTTTTCTCTGAGGTAAGTCCTTGAAGTAAATTCATCCTTGTTAAAACTAATTATTATAATTTTTAATTCATAGCTGGAAACTTCATTTGTTTTGTGCCTGAAGTTAATTGTAATTTGTTGGCTTCAGATAAATATGGCTATTGCTGGGAACCATGGACTAGAAGTGCAGTTCATTGTACTCAGTTTCCTTGAGTCACTGGTATATGTTGCATCATGTTATTGAGTACCAATTTTCATTTATACAAAGTTCTCATGCTAAAAAATAATTTTGCAGGTGTCTGAATTTTCTCCATCATGTTATTGATTATCTTAAGGTTTTTCAGTTTGTTTATCATCATCTCATTAAACCATTTCCTATAACAACATATTTTCAGGTGCTGTTTATTTTCTTTTCTCATTATGTCCTGTATGGGTAATGATGTCTCTCTAGATAAAGTATTGTATACATGATGTCTGTTTCCAAACCAAATAAACCGTATGAATGAGACTAAATGACCATTTTACCCTTACATTCCAAAAGACAAATAGATTTTTTTGCTTGACCTAATAAGTCATCTGTCTAGTTTAAGTGCTTAACCAATTAAGCTCATTAAGTAAAAAAGAAACACCCCTAGGTTTTTTTTTTGAATGAGGTTTTCTGCTTTGAGTATATAAAGCAGATGGACTGCATGGCATTGCACTAAAATGATTATATATCCCACTTGTATGAAGTTCATACAAGTGTATAAAGAACAAAAGAAACTCAAATGTAAAGGATTTTGAAAGTTGTACGCACCCTAGAAAAATTATCTTTTTGCTAACCAATTTCTCATATTTTCTTCTTTTTCTCTGTTAATTCCACATAATTTTTATTGTTGGGCACTGGGGGCTGCACAAAGTGTTACTACTGAAATTAAAAATTCTGATGCTTCTGTCTCAGAAGCAAGAGTTTGTACAACTGCACTCTATTTCATGCTTCAAGTTCTTAATTGGGACTTTAGTAGCAGTGGTAGAGTTGCAAAAAATAGCATAGATGTTTATTCCTTTGTTGCTAAAGACGATACTAACTCCACTTATACACTAGTCCAGGTAATACTTTATTTATTTATTTTGGTTTTGTGTTACATTTGAAAGCAACATGTGCATTTTAGATACAAAATCCACTTATACATAGGTGTAATTTTGTGGAATTCCAATTACAGTCTATGAACTTTCAAGATCCACATAAAAAGCATTGAACTATTAAAAAACTTAGTCCTATTTAATATGTTTGTGCATCGTTCAGCTGACATTTTACCATGAGTATAACTAATATTATACATTTCTTGAAGCCTGTCATTTCTTGCAGATATATTGTTTCATTCACTTAAAGAGACAAGTGAATGAAACTAAGAAGACAAGTGTATAACTAATATTACACATGCAGTCTTTGTTTGGCAGCTTGGACAAACTTGTAGCACCCGATCATTCATGCCACTCTTTGGTAAAACAAACTTATAGTGTACTTCTTCCAATTTCAGTCTTTGTTTCTTGTGCAATTTTATTTTAGGAGATATTTGACTTTATTAAATGTTTAAAGTTACAGGACATGAGTAAGGGCACATCTTGGAAAAATTTAGGGCAGTTGTTGGTCTTCCTCTTGGTGGTCCATCAATGAAGTGGCCAACTTGCATCATGTAATTACATTTTAGGAGAAGATGTAAGTATATATTTTTTAATGAATAATGTAATCATATGTATGAATATGAAATAAAGCTTGTTATTTAGTATGTGATAATCATGTATAGGGAGAAAACAACTTATATTGATATGTTTTATCTTTCCAAGGATCGATTATTTGTATGACATTAAATTTTATGCAATGGATTATATTTTTTGTATATGGTATTTTATTTTATAATATGAGAAGTTAAATGAAAATCTAATTTGAAAATTAGAAAATCTATAAATAATATTTTTTTTAACATTTAAAATTACGATACGCAAAAATGTGTGTCGTCTTCATTTACGACATGGCCTTTCTTGACAAGGGCTTCCTTGATACGCATTGCGTGTCATTGACACGCACGTCGTAAGGTTACGAAAAGAGAATGTGTGTCGTCTTCCTTTATGACAGGGCCTTCCATGATACGCATTGTGTGTCGTAAACGCGCGTCGTAATTGTGCGTTGTAATTTAGCGTCGTAAATGCGCGTCGTCTCTCTTTATGACAGGGCCTTCCTTGACGCGCATTTGCGTGTCGTCTGAGCCTGTTACGACGCACAATGAGCGTCGTAAAAGGCTATTTTTCTAGTGTAGGCCTCATTCACGAAGTCGATTTATAATGGAGGTATAAGATTGTTGCCTATAAAATGGCAGCTTAATGGTTGTCCACTCTCACCCACCACTTCCTTGATTGGTGGAGGGTTGTTATCCGAACGGGTAGGACAATGACTTAATCCTCATTAAAAGTATGATGAATGTAAAGTAACTAAATGTTTTTAAAAATTCCCAATCTTAGTTACTTTAGGAAAATGTGAATAAGGTGCTAACCCATGAAATTACATTTTGCACTTTGCTTAAGTCATTAGTGTAGCATGTGTGGTTAACCGATACACTAACCTGGACTTAACAAGGTAAGAAAAGGGTGGCTTAAGGTTTATCATAGGTCGGTGGAGCGCGTGTGGTTAACCGGCACATCGATTGAGTGATAAACATTAAGAGTACCAAGTAATTTGCATGGTTACTTCACACCTTATTTTGTGATCCTCGGCATCCCAGTCCAAAACTTGAAGGGCTCACTCGAGATTGAAACATGCCATTGAAAAGTTCAATGAATCTCAAAGAATCCAGGAGTTTCAAAACCAATTAAAACCTAATAATTTATTTCGTTTTTCATGGTTGAAATAGGTGAATCGTCATTCACCTACCTTCAAATATTTTATAGCTTAGATTACGGCATCCCTCTTCTAAGTTATAAATTATTGTGTTGGGTCCTAGCCTTAATATTACATTTGGGTGTCTTATTAGGGACTATCTTTATATCTAATCTAAACTTGTCCTTCTTCCTTTTCAGATGTCTTCAAACAATGCCGCTTTTGGCTCAAATCCTACCGGCTTCTTCTCTCTCTCATGAACCTTTGTGGGAGAGTCATCTTTGATGGATCCAACTTTATGGATTGGATTAGGAACATTAAGATGGTCACTCTGTATGAGGACAAAGAATATGTCCTCGACAAGGAGCTTAAGGAACTTGATGATTCGTCTGCTATTCCTGAGGAGATCGTTGAATACCGGACTCATGAGAGAGATGCCACTAAAGTGGCATGTATCATGTTGGCCACAATGACAGCCGAGCTCCAAAAGTCCTATGAGGACTATTACCCTTTTGAGATGCACCAGGACTTGATGGACCGCTACCATCAGAGTGCTTGTCAAGAGCGTTATGAAATCATCTCCTCCATGATAACAACCCGGATGAAGGATTGTGAACCCATCACGGGACACATGCAGAAAATGCAAAGTAGAAAACATAGATCCAAGGTTTCTAGGGTTGCATGTACACCATAGGAGTGTTATAATGCTCAAAACCCTTCAACTAAGACCAAATAATTCTTCAAATGAGAGGTCTTACCCTACAACCGTTGGACTCAGACAAGAGCTGTGAAATAGGGCTAGACCTAACCTTCTGAAATTATTTAGTCCTTGTAATATGTAACTTAACGTATTTGTATACTAGTTAATTAAAGATAACTAGAACTCATATAAGCACAAAGCAAGCAACATTCGAGCATTAAGTAACCAAAACTAGGCATATCCTAAACAAGCCATCATTTCGCTGACTATTTAGTATTAGCATGCAGTTCAGTCAGCACATATAGTAGGCATACAAGGCATCCTTCCTAGATCCTTATCCCTAATCTAGCATGCAGTTCAATAAGCACGTATAGTAGGCATACAAGGCATCCTTCCTAGATCCTTAGCCCTAATATAGCATGCAATTCACATATTCACACTTCATATCATAATATAACATGTATGGGTATGTTGTAAAAATCTCTTAAACCCTCGATTTGAGTCCAGACACCCCCGAAGGTGTGTCTGAATCCCTCAAACCAACGATCTTATACCAACTTGTAACATCCCAAAATGTAAGACCAAAAATTTTGTTTTTAATTAAGTAATTCATAAAAACAATATTCTGAGAACATCAATAGTGTCATCCATATCATAATCAAAAACCAATATCTTATTGGATTAAGTGTCTAAGCCCATAACTATAATTGGTATGTACTTGACCCGAGAGTAGCATGATCCATTTCGGGTTGCATATCACCAGGACAATTTGATAGGATGGATATTTGAGTAAGAGGTTATTTATGATTTATTAATATAAGTATAATATGTTAATTGAGGAATCATATTATTTAATTAGTACTGATCAATAATTAATTTGGAATTAATTTAGTGATCAAAAGAGACTAATTAAATTATCGGGGACTGATTATGTAAATCAGTGATATATATTATTTGGGCTATTTATCCATGATGGGCTAAGTTTAAAACATATCAAGTTCATTTCATTAAAATAATATAGGAGTATTTTAGGCACTATAAATAACTTATGTGAAAACTTAAAAGACCCTTCTGGTAGGTTTATAATTCCGGATTGTATACTTCCAAGGTTTTATATAATTGAGATTTTATAGACTTAGAATTTGTGATCTATGCTTCATTTGTTGTTCCTTGTTTGGTTGTGGTTTTGGAGTAGGATCACTTATTCGAAGGTCTATTTAATCTTAAATTATATACAACTTGTATACATTGAGCAATTATAGGAGGACCCAGTAAGGATCACCCCATAATGTTACACTTAATCTCATAGATTCTTTAGACACTTCCATTCTCGCACGAAAAACCCTAATAGATGCAACCACTCCATCATAGCAGTCAGTAGAGGAGTCAAGGAGAGACAAAACGAGATTTCCAAGAAGTGGTCAGCCGGAGAAACTAAAACGTCTTATGTGTCACACTAATAAATAATTACCTTAATTGACTTCGTGAGCTAGTGGATACACTACTCACACTATGTGTTAGAATTATTTCTTTTCATGCAGCCAGTATCAGTTATTCAATTCACAGAGATTCATTCGAGGATAGCCACTTCTGATTCATAAAGTTTATTTTGTATAGACTCCCTTTATGAATTGTTTCCAGAACCCTATGAAAGTCAAAACCAGATACACTTAGACCAGGGATAACTTAGTTTAAATATCACTCGTACAATACCTACGTCTACCCACTACCATGGGCACATCTCAGGAATGTTGTCAGAAACATTGAGAATAGTCCAGCAAAGAGTGAAACTATTAAGTATATTTAATATGTTGGAATGCCTCTAATGATGACCATCATTACTCACGAGATCATTCTTTGCCATGTACCATAATCATGTCTTCATAAGGAGGAAACCAACCGACAGGTGAAGCACCAATTCTGCTGATAGACTCCGCTACTTTTCAGGTTGCGTTCACAGCTATTGTGACAGCCGTCATGGAACATATCAATGCTAATAACGCTAGATGAAGCGGAAGCGGTGCCGGTTATGCTAATCACAATAAAAATCAAGGGAAATCGCTGGTGTCTGGTGGCAAGCACACCCCAGACCACAAACTTAAGAATAAGAAGTGGGAGTTCTGGGACAAAAAAGGGGAAAAGTCAGCTCAAGGTTCTACCAAGAGACGACAGCTCGTGGCTACCCCTGTGGTCACAACAGCAGTCACAACATCTGGCACTTCATCTGCCACTACAACTCTCGTTAAACGATATGCTGGAAATATTCCAAGGTGCAACAAATGAACCTACCACCATAACGGAGCTTGCCGAGATATGCAGTGTACGAATTGCCACAGGAAGGGGCACATTGTCTGCTTCTGCAAGGCGTTGACACGGCCAATCTCCTAAGTAAACCTGGCTTGTATCAAGTGCGGAAAATCTGGACACTTTAAGAGGGATTGTCCAATAGAGAGGAAAGACGAAGAAGCTTGTTTCTGTGGAGCTCCGACTCAGCACATCACTTTAACCACCGATGCTGGTATAGTTCAGGTATGCCATGCATGTGGTGAAATGGGACATGCAAAGAGATACTTCCCAACAGAGAGAAATGACGGAGGAGAAGGAGAAATCTAACGACAAGACGCAACGGAGCAGGGAGTAACCCCTCTTTTGAGATTTTGGTACGCCTTCTAAATAAGAGTTGCTTTAAAATTTAATTTATATTTATATAAGATTAAAACTTGGGGAAACATTTAAAAGTAATTATAATAACTCACTCATCTGAAACAAGTCACAGCATTCATAAGGGAACTAAAGATCCGTACAGGGAAGCTATGATGGCTTAGTATGTACATTAGGGTTGTGCAGAGCTAAGATTTTACAAACTTAGAGTGATTGATTATGCCTTAATTCCTGTTCCTTGTTTGGTTGTGGATTTAGGGCAGAGCCACTCAGTCGACAGTTGTATTCATCTTAATTATACATAACTTGTATATGTCGTGCGATCATAGAGGTACCGAGGAGGATCATAATATAGAGTATCAACACTAGTTATCAAAAAAATTGCACTGTTAGTACTCACTCATCGTGGTACAATTTGTGGCAGTGGTAATATCAAAGAGAAAGCAGAGAGCACAAGAACATTTACACAGAGTACATTGTCGAGCACAGTCAGGATACACCGTCGTATATCAAACGTTTCTTTCAAATCCGCCTAACTTTTGTTTCTGTAAAGAGTCTGTTTTCATCATTCGTCATGAGTTGGCATGGTCCTCACAATAATAAGTTCATATGTTTCCATCGCCTTGAATGTCAAATTCACGAAACCCTTGTCATTCGTAACGACAACCCGACATAGACCTCCGAATCGTCTACCTCGTATTCTAAACCCCAAAGTACTCATGCGAAGAGTACCTTGCCCTCCGAAACCTTGGCGACCGTATACTTAATAGACCTTCCGGAACTACCAGTCGTCCAACAGATCAAGTTCAAGCACAAAGGCTAAGGACAAATACAACCCACCTATCACTACTAAGGATGTGCGAGGGTGGCATATAATTATGATTAGTCAGATTTAGTATGTGTGTTTCCGCCCTATCTCCTGTTCCTTATTTGGTTGTGGACCTGGGGCAGAATCGCACATCCGACCGTCTTACTAATCTGAATTATATACGACTTGTTTACACGATGTGATGATAGATGGACTAGGTATGAATCCTATCATGAACATTAGGGCAAAGTGGCCTATGTATACGAGCGATTATTCTGCCATTCAGAGGAGCATAACCCGAGGAGTACTGATAAGAAAGCTAATTTCAAGACGAAATTCCATCTAACGGGGGGATGATGTGACAACCCAAATTTTTTTATCTTGTAAGTCCAGCCAATCAATCAAGAGTCAGACTTGTTTTTGCTATCTTTTATCAATTTTAAAAATCATTTAATGGGTTCTAAGCCTAGTGCACATAAGGATTTAGTGTCGTGAAATGTTAACTTAGTATTGGAGGAATGAAATCTATCCAGAAAACCCAACACATGGGGTTTACGGCCGTAAAATCTATGTACGGCCGTACACACCCCCTAGCCGTGAACTATCCCCTTTATGTATAGAATTCCCTCATTTCTTCTTCATTCTTCACAATTCCAACTCAAGAACTTCCATTCTTAATCAAATATCATCAGGAATTACTCCATTTCTCGTCCAAATCGTAAGTGATTCTTTCTTGTGTTCCTTGATATCCTTCTTAATCTAGTACAACCCGATGATTCCATCCATGAATTCACCACTTTTTGTCTAGATCTTCAAGATCATCATCTTTCACCAAGAACACACACTTGTTCTTGGTGGTTGTGAACTCCCAAGGATCCCAAAATCGTAAGTGTTTCATCATGTACCTTGTTATACTTGAAAAGACCACTAGATCCAAGCCTTGATTCTTCATGTTTCAGCATCACCTTCATGATCTTGAAGGGTGTATGGCCGTGAACCCTTCATAAGGTCATTGGTCGTACACACCCTAAAAGGGTGCCAAATAATAAGAAGTCCACCCTTGACTTGTTGTTTACCTCATTGCACGACTACGCCTTGATTTCCCATGGATCAATTACCTCTTTTGTATGTTTCTTCCATAAGTGTACGGTCGTACACTCATTGGCCGTGAACCCATGGCCGTAAACTCAAGTGTGGCCATGAACACACCTCCCTTTGGCCGTTAACTCCCTTTATTCAATCACATGTGATTGTAACACTTCCTAGCAAGTGTTTCCTAGTCCCTAAGGGTGTTTCCTTGCATGTTAGTTGTTTAAAACACTAATTACATGCCTATATATATGCCATTACATGTCATTTAGGACTCGTTTGTGCCTCGGGAATTCATTCGTGGAACTTCGCATCCTTACGCGAACCTTCAATTGAATCACCCACATAAGGTGAGTTCATACCCCTATAATCAATCTTTTAATTGTTTTAAATGCTTTTAGGGGGGGGGGGGGGATACAAGTTGAACACAATGATAATTGTGTAAATGTTATTTGTGATAACCATCACTTTAACGGATTCCTTATACTTTTATAAGTGATCAAAACCATTTCAAAAACTCTTTTAAATTATGTTACTTTATTGTTTATATAGAACACAGTTTTTAAAGTACAATCATAACTCAGTAGATAAATGAGTCTTTTATTCAAGTCGGTAATAGTTCAAGTAAACATACTAGTAAACTATAATAGGTATAGTTTAGGGATTCAGTACATACTATAAACTAGGACAGGGAGGACATACTATACAGAGAAATAGGGAGGAACATACAATATACTATAACAAAAGAACAAATCATGATTAATACACTTATACTAATTATTCCCAGTAACCTAGGAAGGGAATGTATCATTAACTCATTGTTCTAAACAAAAGATGATAATAAAAGTGGTATAAGTATATATATATATATATATATATATATATATATATATATATATATATATATATATATATATATATATATGGTGCATCTACAATATACCATGATATATATATATATATATATATATATATATATATATATATGGGGTACATCTACAAAGTATCGGACAATAATAAATAAAACACATAAATATATACAAAAACTCAAAACAGTATCGACTAAAGCGTTAAGAGTACAAGATTCCATTACTTCTAGTAGTCGTCCAAACAATAGAACAACGCCACATAACTTCCTAGTAACATGAACATTCAGTAAAAAGGGGGCCTATAATGCCAACTTTATGATTCCTCGATAGATACATCAGGGATATATATATTAATCAGGTCCGGCAAATAGTAGGATGTGTGCTTTCCGCTTCATTTCCTATTCCTTGTTTGATTGTGGGCTTAGAGCAGATTCACCCAGTCTACTATCTATTCGATCTTAGCTATATATATTCCGTATACACCAAGTAATCATAAGGAGTACCAGTTATAGGTCAGGTCATAGTATACAAATTCAATACACCGTTTTCTAGTACAAAAACATACTTTTCAGTTGGAAAATTTAGTAGGCTAAACTAGAAACTTATCAGTGAAAAGGGTTTAATCCAATTCATTAAACCAATATAACTGAAAAGACTGTTAATGGTTAATTCTATAATACATTAGTTTATACATCAGGGTTATATATAATTAATATACGATAGGCAGTTGGATGTTTGTTTTCCGCCTCATTCCCTGTTCCTTGTTTGGCTGTGGCTTAGGGCAGATTCACCCATTTAACTGTCCGTTCGATATTAGATTATATATAGCTAGTACAAACTAAGTGATTATAGAAGGAACTATTGTGGTTACTATTTTTACAAAAGGAAATAAGGGTTTTTCTTAAAGAATGTTTTTATCAAATAAAGGAACTATTACAATTAACAATGTAAGTACCAAATGAATACACCAAGGTTATATACAATGAAGATATAACAAACAATGGGATGTGTGACTTCCGCCTTATTTCCTGTTCCTTGTTTGGTTGTAGGCTTAGGGCAGATTTACACAATCGATTGTCTGTTTACTATAAATTGTATATAACTTGTATCCATTTAGTGCTCATAAAAGGAATTGTAGAGTCGGTTTTACTTTCATTCATTACATCAGAAGATATAGGATTTTCTGAAGGAACAGGAGAACTTTTCTAAAAAGAACTTTCAACTTACTTTACATCACTAAAATACTTATGAACTCACCAGCTTAAATGTTGATCTACTCTTTCAAAATAACTTGTATTCTCAGGAAACTAGTAGACAGGTATGCGCGCTGGGATTCAAAAGATAAATTATAGTAGCTTCATGTATTGTTTTGTTATTTACTTTTGGAGTCTAACTTTTGTGAATCACTACTTTGTAAACACTTTAATATTAATACAATGGTTGTTTGTTACTATGATTGTTATGATACATGTGTTGTGATACTAAACATGACGTTCTCCACCCCGAACGTTTCCGCCGTTCCGGTTTGGGGGTGTGACAGTAAGTGTTGCAAGTTAGCAATGTTAATTATAGAAAAAAAAAAGTTTCAATTCACAAAGTTGCAGAGTTTGAAAATTTGTTTTGCTATAATTAAGGGAGAGGAACTCATACTTCATTTCAAATCTAAAAGACTAGATTGTGAGATTTTAATCAAATTTAGTCAAGGATATATATGAATGTTATGTTGGAATAGTTCAACATAAGCAAATTCTATATATGGAAATATTATAACAAGAGAATGGTAAAGTATCATGTCTTTATGTAAGACATTAAGAATCGTATCCCATATGCTTCGGGTATAGGTTTGATTGCATATGCTATAATATTTATGTGTTCTGAATTTTCCAAATGCCTAGGGGATTAAGAAGGAAAAATGACCAGAACCGGATATGACTAAAGTTGCTAAACAATTGCTAAGAACAATTTAAGGTTTGCCAAATATTGGTTGCTTGTTGTAACGCCCGTAGATCCAGGCTAGTCAATTTAGAGACGATAAGCATCAAAAATGACTTTTTGGTGGAATATTATTTAAAAGGATTAATCTTAACTAAGTTTTATTATATGTTACAAGGATTCCGTACATATAAAGAACGCCGAAATCCGAGTTATAACGAAGAAGTTATGACATGTCGAAGTTTCGCGACAAACCGGCACGACACAGCTCGACGTAAATAGTGAATTTACGTTAGAGCGATATTTGGCCTTAGCAATCTAAATGAAAGTCGTAGAATACATTAAACCGTGAGCGTGCATAAAAAGAACGTCTAAATTTGACTTCATATGAGGAAGTTATGATTTTTCGAAGTTTCGGCTTAGCAGTGTACAACCCAAAGTTCGAATATGAGATCGAGCGATATTTAGCCGAAACAATCCAAATGAGAATTGAAGATCTCATCGATAGTAGTGCAACGACAGAAAGACAGACGAAAACGGACGTCAGACGAAGGAGTTATGAGTTTATAACGGAGTTTTCCTGTCCCTGCCTACTAAAAATAATATGAAAATAATATAATAAAAATAAAGTCAAAATTAGCCGACGAAGTCTAAATAAAAGTTGTAGATATTGTTTTTACCTATGCGTCGATATAAATAACGTCGAAAACGGAGTTTGTATGTGAAAGTTATGAATTTCTAAAGTTCGGGTCGCGAACCCCAAAGCTGTGTCGGTGGCCACGACATGGAAACAGTGCCCACGACGTGGCATGTTTTCTGACGCGTCCTGGAGTCTGCCAGACCCAACTTGCGATGACGCATGCAGTGACGACAAAGCCCGCGACGTGGAAACAGTGCCCACGACGTGGAAAATGAGAAATTTGCCCTATAAATAAAAAACAAGGGCCAGTCGAGTTTGGTTGCTCATTCTCTCATCTCTCACCCGTATTGCATCGATTTAAGTGCAAAGAAATACCCCCAAAGCCCCTATATCATCCCGAGACCCGAAGTGAGTCCCGACGCTACGAAGATCCTGAGAAGAAAAGAGTTTCCGAGCCGAAGCTCTGCCCGCGAGAAACCCGGTGTGTGAAGATATCCCGGTTTCACCGAAGAGTTACTACTCTTAGAGTCGTAGTGTTGTCCGAGCATCATCTAAACATGTGAGTGCATAGTCACTTTCATCTACACATAGATATGAAGTATTTTATATAAATACGTGTTATATATATATATATATATATATATATATATATATATATATATATATATATATATATATATATATATATATATATATATGTTTATATGTGTGAGTGTATAGTCCCTTTCATAAACACGAGTATAATACAAGTATTGTTTGAATGTATTAAGTATATGTTTGGGTGAGTGTGTGGTTACCTTTTCTAACACATAAATATAAAGTATTAGCCATGAAATACGTGCTATGTGTTATATATTATTTGTCTATTTGAGATGGGCTTGGAATTGATGTTTTTATACGGGTGTTAAATGATTTAAACTGTATATGTAATTTATATCTACAAATATGTTGGGTAGAACATGGGTAGATGAAATACTTGATGTGTGTTGAAATAATGTGATAAGAGATAGGTGAGGATATAATGGTGATAATAATTAGGTGATGATAGATAGGTGATGAATTATGAGTCCAGGCGATGTTGTGGCTGCGTATTCATGCGATGATAGTCTAACCCTTATTATGAATTACGAGTCCAGGCGATGTTGTGGTTGTGTATGCATGCGATGATAGTCTAACCCTTATTATGAAGTACGAGTCCAGGCGATGTTGTGGCTGCGTATTCATGCGACAATAGTCTAACCCTTATTATGATTTACGAGTCTAGGCGATGTTGTGGCTGCGGAATCATGCGAAGACACCCTAATCCTTACTAGACACATATTGAGGGAGTGATCCTCGAATTAGTATTGTCTATGCAATGTAGGCGATGATCCTTAGGAAAAGTTCTTAGGAACAAACATATAAGGAAATAAGATGTAAGGAGATAGGAGGTAAACATGATATAGGAGATGACCCTTAGGATAATATCTCTAAGGAAGATTAAACGAAGATAATGGGGATGGGTAATTGGGTTGATTATTTGATGATTAAATATAATAATTATATTATTGTGGGTTGAAAACCCTATACGCTCACCAATCTCCCAAGCCTGACTCACTTAGTTTTCTTTGCATTACAGGTAATGACACAAGGGTATAAGTTGGTGGACTTGACGAGAGAATTTGGATTATAGATCAGTAGTTATAAATAACTGTTGTAAGGTCTATTTTATATTGTTTATGCTTTTGGTCTGTATCAGAACATGACATCCTGAGGTTTTATTATTTAATGAAAATACATTCTCTTTGAGAAATGTTTTGATAAATGGTTATCATATTTTGTTTTTGGGATAAATTCCGCAACTGTTTTCCTTAAAAAGGATTGCTTTGATTTTAAAACAAAGCATAAAAAATCGGTCTTTTCTAGCCGTGAAATTAGGGATGTCACACTTATGGGCAATTGGAAGTATTGTAACGGATGGACCATATTGACATTATTATGAATAGACAAGATTCTATTAACAATGAGGTGTCATATGGAAAATATGGAAATGTTTCCATAATGAGTTGAATATTAAAAATCTATGTGTTGGTTAGAAACTTTTATGCATGAAGGATGTTCAAAGGAATGTACTTTGAATTTGAGACTTCGTTTCCATTGAATTGTTTTGTTATCAATCTCGAGTGGAATATTTTGTAATTTCATTGTCCAAGTCTCTGTGGCTTTGGTGTATTGACATTACAAAAGGATCATTGCATAAAGGTTAGAACCTAACATATTCTAATAGTGGCAAGAATTTGGTATTCTTACACTGGGGATAAAGATTTGGAGTTGTGAAATTAGTTTCATTGAAGATGTATTTAATTGATCTATTTCACAAAGAAATGACCATAGGTAAACATAGTGTGCATGCTTGGAGCATGGGATAACTATTGTTTTAATTCAAGTATTAAGTTGATTAATCGAAACATTATACAATGTATAATGTGTAATCAATACGGTGATTAAATAAAAGGTGTTTTATTTATATTCAAAGTTTTGAGACCATATTGGATTCAATTATTCTTGTGTTTCACTTTGTATGTTTTGACTTCCCGAATAATAAGATTATTCAAACTATCCACAGTCGATCATACTTTGGAAGTAGGTATTGAGGCAAGACAATCATGAATCTGACTGTAGATTATCTAGGTGTTTTAAACATAGCACAAGTTTGTTGCAGTGTTCATGAGTACTCTTCTAATAAGATTTGAGTATTGGATTAAACCCACGCTCATCTGAATCACTTCATGGATTTCATCACGAGTGATTGTGAGACGATAATATCTTATATTCTTGAAATGAATATATGAGTTGTAGTTTACAAGTCGGTTGCACATTGATGATATGTAAACGCACCGGTAACTCGGTGTTATAAAACGTGTCATTGTGTGTGATTTGATGAGTAAATGGGACAAGCATATGAGTTGAAGTTTATCTGTTCCTTTTACCCTTAGAGGGATAAAAATGATATTTGTGGCCCCCTCGATGATTTAGTGATGACAACCCTAAGTGCTTGGCTAAGCCTGTACTGATTTGATTTGTTCAATTAATCGGTCGTCGCAAATCGGCAATTAGGAAACAACATATGGACAGAAATAATGATTATAATCCATGTCTCAGTCCATACGATATCTTGAATGGAGGAATATATGATCCCTTATCTAATAGACTTGTCATTGAATAGGTCAGAGTTTGACAACAACTTTTAAGAGTTATGATTGCTAGTCGGGATTTTGGAGCCGTACTTGCAATAATAGTTATTAGACTTATACAAGTGGGAGACTGTTGGATTAGGTGTCTAAGCCCATAACTATAATTGGTATGTACTTGACCCTTAGCATGATAAGAATATGATCAGGACCATTTATTATGTGTTATTGCCCTGATTATTAATTAGGATTGATTTTGGATATGTTCAGTGTGAGGAGCCATGGTTGTAGCAGCTCGAGTGTGTGATTTGTTTATCATCCAATTGAGGTGAGTATCCTCACTGTATTTGTGGGTCGAAGGCACCAATGTTGGCCCACTGGAATGTGTTATGTAGGATGCTAGTTGTTTTTGTGACTCTCACATTGTATGTTGAGATGGACCCATTGACATGCATGTACGGCTAGGCCCAATTGCCTAAGTGGGATAGGCCCATTGTATGATGGGCTAGGCCAAACTTTATGTTGGTCTGTGCCTAATGGTTAAGAAGGGATAGGCCCATTATTATGGGTTGGGCCTAATTTGCGGGCTAGGCCCAATGATATGTATAATATGTGGTACTTTGGGAGAAACTCTATAAGCTTTGTGCTTACAATTATGTGTTTATGGTTTAAGGTACTTCTAGTTGCAAAGGGAAAGGCCCGATGTGACTGCACAACATCCCCCAGTGTTTTCTGCATTGGATATTTATGATTTTAATACGACATTAAAGTGATTTAATCATTGTAATGGGTTTTGGAACAACTCAATTATATGGTTTAAGTGTTTTTAAAAATGAAAATTTTATGCTGAATTTTTAGGATGTTACAAATAAAGTGGTTTGGACGTTTGGTCTAAAAGCTTAAAGTCGAGTTTTGGGCAGCAGTGGAGTACACCAAGCGTACCTTCTAGTTACGCAGGGCATAACGGATTTGGCCTGAGTTCCATTTCTGTCGAAGCCCAGTACATTGGGCGTAATTGGGAGGTACACATGGCGTACTCGACAAAAAGGCCATTTGGGCCATTTTTGGGCCTTGGGTTATTATGGGTTTGGTCCATGGTTAGATAGGTCAAGTAGGGGGAGGGTAAAATGGACTTTTTACCCTTAACATGATAAGAATATGATCAGGTTCATTTATTATGTGTTATTACCCTGATTATTAATTACGATTGATTTTAGATATGTTCAGTGTGAGGAGTCGTGGTTGCAGCAGCTCGAGTGTGTGATTTGTTTACCATCAGATTGAGGTGAGTACCCTCACTGTATTCGTGGGTCGAAGGCACCAATGTCGACCTACTGGAATGTGTTATGTAGGATGCTAGTTGTTTTTGTGACTCTCACATGGTATATTGAGATGGGCCCATTGACATGCATGTACGGTTGGGCCCAATTACATAAGTAGGATAGGCCCGTGTTTTCCGCATTGGATATTTATGATTTTAATATGATGCTAAAATGATTTAATCACTGTAAAGGGTTTTGAAACAACTCAATTCTATGGTTTAAGTGTTTTTAAAAATGAAAATTTTATTCTAAGTTTTAAGGATTTTACAAATAAAGTGGTTAAAATTATTTTCATAGGAATCTGGCAGCATCATGTAGTCTTAATTAAATGGATGGATCAAAGGGTAAACATGGTCGTATTGGGCTGAAGTTTTACAAAGGTCTTCCCAACTCATTGGTCTTATATTTGGATGGTGACTATTGGATTTAGATAAAAGTTTTATGCACCATTTGGGCCTAGTGAACAAAATCAAAATCTACCCAGCAAAAGATTTTCAGCAACCCATTTAAAGAGAGTTTCAAAGCCCATTGTGATTTAAATTTTGCTCAATAATCTGAATTTTCAATTATGTTGGCTGCCAACGTTGGAAATTAATAGCAACCCATAAAATAAACTAGTTGTTGAGCCCGTGGTGAACCACAGGTCACCCTTGTGGCTGTTGTTGTACGTTCATTGAACCTGCTATTACTGAAATGTGTTTTGTTTTATTCACAAATGATGACGATGAGAAAACGATGACAAAATGAAACTCAAAACGGAAACACAATCGGTAGACTGAAAAGGGATAAAAGGAAGGTCAAAATGGTCAAAGGGACTGAAAGTAAGAAATATTAAAACGCATGTGGCCAATCTGTAATGAAAAATAAGTAGTAAGACGAAAAAAGAACAAAATGAAGGCCAAAATGGTCAAAGGGAACGGGTCACCCTTGTGGCTGTTCATGTACGTTTATTGAACCCGATATAATTGGCATGCGTTTTGTTTTATTCACAAAGGATGACGATGAGAAAACAATGACAAAATGAAGCCCAAAATTGAAGCACAAATCAGTAGACGGAAAATGGGAAGAAAGGAAGGTAAAAATAGTCAAAGGGATTGAAAGTGAGAAATATAAAACACGCTGACCAATCTGTAATGAAAAATAAATAGTAAGACGAAAAAAGGGAGAAAAAGAAGGCTAAAATGGTCAAAGAGACTTAAAGTGACAAATATTAAAAGACATGTGACCAGTCTCTAATTACAACATGTCATGTATTAAAATTGTCAAACTATAGAAAATATTGTGGCAAAATCTTGAAACATACAAAATAGTAGGACTTAAAGTGAAAAATATTAAAAGACATAGGTGAATCTCTAATTATAACATGTCAGAGTCTAAAATTGTCAAGCTATATAAAGTATTGTGGCAAAATCTTGAAACATACAAAATATGGACTAAATTGTCAAACTAGAAAGTGTTGGTGGCTAATATGGAACGACTAATAACTACACTGTTGATAACGACCATGTTAATTAATAAAAGTATATTAATTAAATGGCAGCCCAAGTTACAATAGAAGAGCCCATTAGTCTTGTTTGTGATGAAGTAAGTAGCAAGAAAAAAAGAAAAAAAAGGAAGGATTGGTTATAAAGACACACGTTATTTTGTGGGTTCATCTTCATGCATGACAGAAGAGAAAAGAAAAAAGAAACCACTGGAGATTTTTGTTTCGGAAATCCATAGTTTTACACTTTTCCATTCGAGAGTGGTAGTAGGTGTGGATTTTCAAGGTGAATGTAAACACCTAAGCTTACACAAACAAGCTTCGAAATGTTCAAGTCATGCATCGTAATTCAGCTCATCGAGATCTAGAGTGAGAGGGAAGTAGGCATGGATATTCATAATGTCGAAGGGTTTTCAATAGAGACCTTGTTTTTTGACGACAAGTATATATAAATAAAAGAAACCCAACAGGGAATTGACTCACTTACAAAACAAAACATACTACATTTAAGGAACAAACATGTGAAAAGAGGTGGACACCATATCAGAGGGTGGGAAAGTATTAAGTGCTTGATGGTAGGGGTGTCAAAACTCAACACAACTTGAAACAAAATTGGGACGAAATCAATTGAATTCGTGTCAGTGTCATTTTCGATTTAAATCAAAACTACCATATGAGTTGGTATATTTCTCATAAGAGAGAGAGAGAGAGAGAGAGAGAGAGCGAGTATTTAAATCTCTACTACCATATGAATCGGTATATTTCCTATAACTAATATGTAGGTACAAAATATGGGTCCTAGATAGGGATGAGCATAGGTGGATACCCGTCCTAATTACATGGAACCGGCGGTTCTTGAAATGTTAGAACCAGAACCCGTTACACCGGTTCTTTCAATTTTTCAACCACTAATGGAACCTATGGTACCGGTTCCGATACCGGGTACACAGTTGCAATTTTCAAACACTTTTAACTAACAAAAATTAGTCCTATTGGCACTACTAGAAACTTGAGTTTTGGCGACGGATATAGCGACCGATAAATTCTGTAGCAAAGTTTAAGGCTTATAGCTAGGGATTTATGATAGATGTGCGATGTTTTAGACATTTACTTTATTTATTCCACATATTTCATATGAGCGAGGGTTTATCGAGGGATCAACTATGGATTTCGCAAGTATTTATTGGCGTACCTCAATCCCTCGCTAATCGGTAGAAAATGAAGGCATTTCAACGAGGGTTCAGCGACAGATGGAGAAATTGTCGAATTTTGCCATCTGGTATGCATTTAGCGAGAGAACGTCGACTGAAATTATTTTTGGGGTACGCGTGTTTTTGTTTTTCAATCGCCGATCTCTCGCTGAAATTGGCGCAACCCAATTCCATTTTCACAAAATTGTTGTAAGTTTCCTTCCCTCCCAAATCCGATTTATCACTTTGGAGTTAGTTCCTTATTCCATGTTAACCTAATATCACCATCTCCTTTCAAACAGATGACAACACAACTCATCGTTGATGCTTCTGATTCCGGCAACCTCCATAAAATCTAAAAGTAATTTTCATTAAACTCCGATTCAAGTAAATCTCTTGATTTTCTTTTATTTAGTCGTATATTAGGTTAGGTTTAGTTAAGTTGCACAATATAGTGTGTTAGGGTTTAATTTGCCCCTTGTTTCAATCGTCATCCTTCTTATACCTCAACATCATATGTACATTCAGGTTGAATCAATTGCATCATGTAATTAAAACCTCTATTTGTGATTCCTGAATCGATTGCATCATGTAATTTAAACTTGTTTCATGTTTTAAAGTAATTCTTCGTGCTTGTTTTGTTTCAATCGTTAATTCCATTTCAGAATTAGTCAAAGGCTACTAACATACTATACTCAACTGCCTATATTTCTAATGGTTGTGGAATTTTGATTTTTTAAGTTCCGATTTTCATGTTCATTTGATTTCTTCAAGTTGTTACAGGTGTACCACATGTTGCCCAAAGCTCATGCAACAATTGAAATTATCAGCGACTCCCACCATAAACATCAAATAGGTTTTCTTCTTCTCTTACTCTTCTTCTTTCTGTCTGTGTTCTTGATTTTCCCTTACAAGTGGCGAGTGCTTGGATTTGATCAATCTAGGGTTCACATTTTGATAATTTATAACTGAATCGTTAAACTGAGGTCAATTAAGCCATTTTTAGTGTTTTTTGTTTGGTTACAGGGTTGGAAAGACATCTCGGATTGTCGAGGCAGTATGAGAACTATCTTCACACCACCCTGCTATTCTTTTAACCCTAAACGCCACTCCTACAGATTCACCACCACCAGCTCTTCTCCCTCATCTTTCCTTATTGCATAAAATTGTTTTTCCTATGAATTAATTGTAAGGTTGCTGTAATATGTGGTAGTTCTAGATTCTTTTTTTATTTGTTATGGAAAATCCTGTAGCCACCTGACTACTACTGAAGACCGAATCTTATTACACATACTTATAGACAGGAGAAAACAACTTTCCTGCTCTTAAAGTCACGGTAACACACCTGTGCCAATTTTTCATCAAAATATCTTGTCTTCAATGAAACTTAAAGTTCAACTTTTCCCTGTTGATGAAACTACACGTAGAGCCTTGGAAATGGTAAGAAACAATAATAAATTTTGTACTTTATCTTTATCTGTATAATAATAATAATAATAATAATAATAATAATATTTTTTTGTTAGGACAATCACAACTCGCATCTGGAGCTGACTTTAAGTACACATAAAGAAAATATCATCGGTTTTGGAACATATGACATGTAAATTGGCTAGCTCTACTGTAGCAACATCTGGAGAATTAAAACTTGTGCCTTATGATGCTCAAACATCAAATCTTTCCAATTCTCAGAAATGGAATTAGGATTCCGTCTTAATTGGGAGCCCTCCGATTTTCCGTTTAAGGTTTCTCTCTCTTTAATTTTTCATTTCTTTTTAACAACAATTTTTACAACATTCTAAGAAAAATCATTGATCATGGTTTTTGTGTTTTTTAAGGTATGGTTGGTTTGGTAAGGGTGAAGAACGTAACAACACTAAGAATGGTATTGGTATTGGTGGAAGTGTGGGAATGGGATTGTCTACATTGGAATAGGTTAATAGTCTTACTAACGTAAGCCTAGGTGATCTGCTCTCTGAGGTATCTCATAATGCAGTGGGTCCCACTCCATGTCATCAGTAGATTTCATACAACTGTGATTCTTTTGATGCTACAATTGTTGCCCACATTAACAAAAATCATCATGCCAAAAATAATGGATTCCATTCCACCACCATTTAGTCTTCAATTTATGATGCATAGGAAACATGTGATGCCTTTTCCTTCCCTAAGAATACTGAGAAACTACTCTCTCAACTAAAACTTATCATTTTCTTTTCACCAATCACCATTTCTTTTTATATAATATACTTTTATCTTTTTGTTTGTTGATAGAAATCACGTGAACCAGAGGAGCCGAAAGAATGTAAGAATGTGAGTTTGATGAAAATCATATTCCTGCCCCAAAGGATCTCACCTCACTTACTGATGTGTATTGGGTATGTATTGTATTGTATTGTCTTTAGTTTTTTTAGTCAGAAATAATGGATTTTAATTTATTGTTTAATTGCAGCCGGAGTCTTTACGACATAATGATTAGATGAGACATATGGTATAAGAAAATAAGTAAATTATGCCACCAATTTCAAGGCGCACCACCTTTTTTCTTATTCTTCCTATAAACCTTCCATATGCTTTGTTGGGTGTCGGTCTATTTGAAACTTCTTGCTTTTTTCTTAAAATACAAAGATATAAATGCCTTCCTCCTCCTCTTCATCATCAGAAATAGCCATATAAAGCTTGTTTGGTCCTACTAACTAATGCTTTTTTTTTCTTGATTCACGTTGCAGGATCACCATAAGCTCATATACACATGGCCTATGCACAAAAGAGAAACCTGGCTAAAGAAAAATAGCATAAGGGTGATGAGTAAAGCATATTATTTTGGTTTGTTTAACTGAACAGGAGATAATCTGAATCTGGGGTAGTCAAAAAAATTAAAGAAGGCAACCTGCATTTACCTTTGTAGTTATTTAGAAGAGTTCCTGATAGCCTGTTACCTTGTTTTTTTTTTCCTGTAATGGTAGAGTGGTGACAAACCATTTAAACTCTTTTTTACAGGTGAAGCATAATTTTCAGTGATACATGATTCTAAGTGAATCCAAGGTGTATCTTGAGGTCCTTTCTCAAAAGCATTCTATCACAAACTCAATCATGATCATGTTTTTGACTATTTCAACAATTGGTTGCTTGCAAGGTATGTATTTTTCACATGTGAAACAAATTGAAAGAGACACTAAGACGGTTAGCCGTTATGCTCCCTTGTATTTGTGTTTGATTAACAACGGATAATCTTTTCTTCACAATTGTACATAATCATGGAAACTTGTTTATTATCTGTGATCATTCTTGTCTTTAAACATAAGACTGAATTACTTGGGATGCCTGTGCCCATAAGAAATCGCGGAGCCACCCATTAATAGTAATAGAACCCTGCGCAAAGTTTCCTCCCGTGATATGAGTTACTACTCCTTGATCGCTTATACTGCCCCAAACATCTGACTGCATTTTCCAACTGAAATGTGAAACTTGCAAACAATTGATACACTAGAAGTTTGCCCTCAGATCCATCTCAACTGTTATGGAATGAAAGATTAGTGTTTAATTATGCATATTTTTATTAGAAAACCTTGGCTTATGATTTGTTATTATATATAGATATTTGTATAATTTTTAAGGTAATTTACAATTTTGGTCCTTATGATTTTTAATGTAATTATCAGTGGCTTGTTTACAACTATCTTGGAGAGGGGTGATGAAATGACTTTTCTTTGATCCAAAGTCTACTGCCAAAGTTTATGTAAGTTATTTCTCATTTATTTGATATAAAAGAGAACTCTATTTTTTTTGTAAAAGATTGTTGGATCAGACTCTATTTACATGAATATAAACTTTAGATAATATGTGAAATTGTGCTGATAAAGAAGGGTAGTTCTATAATTTTCTTCATAATTAAAAATCTTGTAGATGCTCTGTAATAGTCAACACAAATGTTCAAAGAATCAAATGCTAGGAGAAAAGACAATTTCCGAAGACCAGTATGCAAACACGGTATTTTCTTTCACCAACATATATTACCATTTACTTTTTGGTCGGAATGGGAATTGAATTCCATTCCGGTCCAACACTTGGTTTCAAATGCTTCCAACAAAGTCTCCTTCCATTGCAGGAATAAGTAAGTGGCACTTGGTTTGCCTAATTCAATGAGATTGAACAGGAATCGGAATCCAATTCCATTCCAATCGTTCTTTCGGATGCAAGATATGAAACAATAGAAAAGATATATTCGGAAATGCATAAATATGAGAGGAAATGCAGAAATATGTTTATATTATACTTTGAAATCAAATAGCAATGACTATTTAACTTCGGTATTTCATTGTTAATGTTTGGATTTGGATTATATATTTATTTGATGTTATTGGTATTTAAATGATAATGTTTGATTTGGGATTGTATAATTATTTTTTGTTTTAGATTTGTAATACAAAAAAATTTTGATAGTACTCATTTGCGAGGGATCAGCAATGGAAAAGAAAAAAAAATCATATATTAAATTTGAGAGGGATCAGCGACAGAACATAAAAGAACATAGAATAGAGTTTTGTGAGGGATTAGCGACGGATTAATGGTGCTGAGTTTTGTCGTCGGTGTCCTAAATAACTGTATCAAGTGACGAATTTGCAATGGATGATCCGTCGCTAAGGTCGTCGCAAGGAAAAAGTAATCCATCGCTAAATCTGTCGCTAGGTTATTAGCCACACTCTAATTGGCTAGAGAGTATGTTTATCGCTTATCCGTCGCAATCGTCTTTTAGCGACGGAATAGCGACGGATTTTTCCGTCTCTGAACCCCTGTTTCAAAATAACCATATTAACTTAGCCATTTCCATTTCATGGCAGCCCATTTGATATTAAGCCAATTACGAAATTAGACTATCCTCATTGGTGAACAGCTCACCATGGCTCACCAAAAAAACTTAAATATATAAATTAAAAAGAAAAGAAATGGTGTGAGCGGATTGCCCCCACAACCTAGCTCACCATAGTTCATGATCTTTTTCTCTGTTTTTCTTTTTTATATTTCATTTATTTTATAAAAAAATAGACGTGATTTTATTTTTAAAAATAAATAACGTATATTAAAATACATAAAATAAAATTATCTACAAAATGAGTTTAATGTTGATATATTTTTTGATAATTTTTTAAAAATAAAATAGAGGATTGGGTTGGGTTGCTAATGTGAATAAAAGTTAATGGTTAGTTAGGTTGTGTATGTGGAAGATAGAGAAAATAGTTTTCTAATAAATATTTAGGTTGAGTTGGGTTGCCAATGAAGGTAGTCTTAGATTGAAAAAATTGAGCTTCCTCGTCTCATCTTATTGCTTACTATGGTGTTGTTTGTTTTTTTGAAGCAAAAATTTATAAAGTCTGCGGACCACCTCTGCAACCCTTTGCAGTAGAAGAGTTGGACCAAACGGCTGCAGACTGTAATAAGAAACGTGTTTTGTTTTTTAACATCTGCATGTTGCTGCAGATATTAACAAATTAAAATAAACTGATTTTATAAATTGAAATAGTTTTTTAATACTGAAAAATTAATAATGTATGACATTTCAGAAAGCATTTATGATATTTCAACAAAAAATAAAGATATTTTAGCAAAAAATAATGATATTTCATCAAGAAATTATCATTATTCAATATAAAAAATCAAAAAAAAAAAAAATTCAACAAGAATAAACAAAAAAAAATGAATAATAAGATTTCAGCAACATATAATCAAGAATTCATCAAGAAAAAAGAAGAAGAAGAAGTTGGAAGAGGCTGGAATATGCAATATAAGTGTTGCGCCAAACATAACACGTGCAAAAGTTTTTTACTCTGAGGAGTTCTAAAAACAAACAGCTACGAAATTAAAAGTGTTATGCGTGTGCTGCGTCGTACAATAATAAGAGGTTTGAAGAGATTTTTTGCAAAAAAACAAACAGCACCGAACAGGCGATGTGGGATGCGAATCATTTTTTTTAGAAGAGAGAAATCATTAACTTTTTTATACATTAAACAATATATGATGATAGTTATAAAGAAACGAAATTTTAGACCTGACAATGGGGTGAGTTTGGAGTGAATCAACCTTGATCCAAACCCTTTTAACAAATTTCAAAACTCGATCCAAACCCGCTCCATAACCCGCAGGGTTTTGAATAATCAAACTCATACCCTTATCCACCGAATCAGCAGATATCCAAACTCGCCCTGTAACCTGTAGGTTTTTTGAATAATCAAACACATTTTACTTAAATCATAAAAATATCACATTTGTTAAATAAAACAAATGTTGATTTAGAAAACACATTATGTACTCGAAGACATTCGATTGGAATTAAAATCATTGTTGTAGTTACTTCCAATTGGTTTTTGACCACTGATAGAGAATAACAATTACAAACTTTCTTCTAGTTGATAATTGAATTTATTGATTTATAAATGAGATTGATTATTACATGATGAAATATAAATGAAATGATATCATGATTCTTGGAAGAAGACTGGAAGTCTAGAAGTTCATTCCCCAAGTCCTATGTATAAATAGTTTACTCTTAGCCTTTTCTCTTTGGACTTTCAATTGGAATTTAAAGTAAAATTTAGGCAGTATAAAACAAAATTGTATAATTCTAAAATTTATATCGGACGAGTTATAAATGGAGCGGATCGGTGAAGATTCATACCCGACCCTTTTAATAAAAGGTTTAGCGGGTACGGGTCGTTAACGGGTAAACGGATAAAAAATTATGCTCCAAACCCGTATCATTGTTAACGGTTTGGATCGGATCAGAGTCAAAACCCGCCATTGCCAGGCCTACGAAATTTGCCTAAAAAAATATTTGTTAGATATATTTCTATCTTTATATATATATATATATATATATATATATATATATATATATATATATATATATATATATATATATATATATATATATATATATATATATATATATATATATATATATATATATATATATATATATATATATAGCATATCATATATCTTTTCCCTGGTCATTTTCTCACAAATCAAATTTGCAAACTTCATATATAACAAACAATCAAAACGTCATTTATCTATTAGTTGATTAAAAAGAAAAGGAAATGGATTATATATATATATATATATATATATATATATATATATATATATATATATATATATATATATATATATATATATATATATATATATCGGTTCCGGCGGATATACCTTGCGGTTAGCGGTTCCAAAAAAATAAGAACTGAAACCGGAACCGGAACCACTTAAGGCGGTTCCAAAACTTTAGGAACCAGAACAGGAACCACTTAAGGCGGTTTCAGTTCTGGAACCTACGGTTCCGGTTCTGAAAACAGGTATCCGATTTTTTTGCTCACCCCTTGTCCTAGATACACAAAGTAGAGTAGAAATACATGTGCCTAATATGTGTATATTAATAGTCCAACAACTATTTGATTCATTCAGACATGCAATAAGCCAATAACCGTTTTTTATCCATCGATTTCTCATCTCTCTTTGATTAACATGATTGTTTGAAGTCTAGAATCGTAGGCTTGAACTTTACCAAATTGAAAAAGAGACGGTGTTTGAAATTTCTTTTGAATCAATCCCTGTTGGTAATGATAATCTAGTGTGGCGTGGGCTCTTTGAGGTGCGCATCCCACCGACTAAAGAACTTTTTGAAATTAAATTTAGGTTAGTTGATAGCATTGATATCACACCATGCAGATACAGTTACCATCTTTGAAAGAAAAAAAAAAATAATGATTAAAAGAGTACAATGAAAACACACACTTACAAAAGAGTAAAGATACGAAACTTATAATTTACACTTTGTTATATATATTAGCATTTACCATTTGTTTAGAAAATTAGTTTATTGTACTTTAGAGTCCCCAATACGAATGAAACAACGGGTTCAAATCTTTCCACGACTCTTCCTTTTTTTGTATTAAAATAATTAAAAGAAACTAAGAAAGCGTGTTTGACGAAAGGAAAGTGACAAAGTCCAAAATATATATCAGAGACGACTCAAAGAATCAAACACGGGGTTCACGGCACCTTATCACATTTATCTCGTGCATATTGCACAACACAATTATTATTCTATTTATCACTATTTTCCCCATCATAATATTATTCACTTCCTTTTTTTCTCTTTCTCTCCCCCTATTTTTCTCTCTCAAATCAATAACTCCATTACGAATCCTTTGCAAATTGATCATGTCGGGATCACCCGCTGTTGAAATCGATTTCTTTCGTCTCAATGCTGAATCATTATCCGCTCCGAAGAAGCTTTCTGATCGTCGTGGTAGGTTTAATTTGCTGTTAATTAACTGGTTTATTGTGTTAATTACGTTATATCCGCATTGTTCCTGATCCGGATTATTGGATATGGTTGTGCAGACATCCAAGGCGTGATATCGAAGATCAATCCGGAGCTTCTGAAGACTGCGATTGCTTCCGCATCTGCTAACATGAGTTTCGTGGGGAGCAAGTCAGGTTCATCTCCTCAGCAATCTGAAACTCTGCCAGTTTTTAATCAGGATTGTAGCAGTGTTAATATGGCTAGATGTGGCGCTCCTTTGACGATCTTCTACAACGGAACAGTTTCTGTTTTCGACGTTTCTCCTATTCAAGCGGAGAATATCATGAAACTAGCTGAGAGTGGAAGTTTAGGTTATAAGACTGTTGTTGAATCAACACTTGTGAAGCCTACTACTGTTAGCAACCAAAATCCGGCGGTAGGCGGAGCACTCAACAAAGGTAAACGCAACGCCGACGTATACAATCTGTTTAACAACTTCTGATTATCCATTACTTTTCCAATTTCCACGATTTGCATAGGATTATACCGGTTTTTGATGTTTATTTGGTTCGTTTTGATCAGATCTGCCATTATCACGGAAGAAATCGTTGAGGAGGTTTCTGGAAAAGCGCAAAGAAAGGTTTGTTACAAATTTCTGTTTTGATTTCATCTCATCAATAACAACGTTTAAATTTTTTGATAATTTTTTATTTTTTAAAAATATAAATATCAATTAATTAAAATCATTCTTTGCTTATCTTCTATTTTGGAAAATTGTGCAGGCAGGTGTCGGCATCTCCATACGCGTATTCACAAGAAAATGCTTCTTTACATTGAAGAAAAGGCCGAAAGAGAAGATATATAGAAATACAAATATACAAAGACTTTAATTATATGAACTTTTTTTTTTTCTTTTTTCTTTTTCTGAAAAGGGTTTGGTGATATGTGGAGTTATTAGGCCAATTACAGAAATGATTCTTTTTATTATTATTATTATTTATAGTTGGATAATATGGTGGTCAACATAATCATATATGACCACGTTTGGTTTGTTTATTATCGACTAATGTTGTTCAAAGGTTCCTCAATTTGACCAAGTCATATTTGGAAACGTGACAATTCATTTTAATATACTTTTTTAAGACCTTTGATTCGCTGTAATCTTATCTTTCGCTTCATGGTTTTCAGATCTATTTTCCATTCATATTTCTTTATGTTGCGCTTATTTATAAAACAAATACAAATTAGCTCATTCACATTTACATTAGCGAGCTATATATAACGGCAGAACATTTTTTATTTTGTCGGTTTCACATTTCCTGTTAAGTTTGTTAACTATAAACTACTTAATAGTTAATACATACTTTCAAATTTGATATGTGTAGCTACAAAGTAATTTCTAATTATTTGAAAATATATTCGATGTGTTCAATACAAAGCTTTTACTTTTAGATTTAAGAAGAAACTTGAAAAAAATGAAAAAAAAGGCTTTTAGCTTTTATTTTAAACAAAAACTCATAATCTAAAAATTAATTTAAATAACATTTAACAAGAAAATTGCCTACATTTTGTAACAAATTACAATATTACCCTTAAAAGTAAAAAGTTGCCTACATTTTATGACAAGTTACAATATTACCCTTAATTAAAAATATTTTTAATGTGCACCTTGCAATACACAATACACTTTTGTAAATAATACGTTGTCACTAACATATATACTTTTGCATATTTTTATCATGGCAACACGCCTTTAATGTTGGATTCTTGTAAGTTGATTGTCAAGCAACAATTTGGAATCTCTTTACAAATGGTCGGGTCTGTTCCACTGAAATAGGGTTATGTTATTATACCTTTGATTCGATTCCGATACATTATTGATGTTGGTGATTCTTTTTGAAAAATGGGGTTTGCTTTTTCATCTCAAGTCTCAACTTTATAGAATTATAGATTACAATTTTGGATTGATGTCATGCACTGTCATGCATATCATTTATATCGACTATTGACTATTGGATAAACATTCAACACAAATAAGGATAGGCTTATTCTATAAATGTAACCCATTGTTTGGTGTACCCCTTCTATGTAAGTTTCAGATGTAAGTGGGTGAGTTTGTGAGTGTTTGATTTTTTTATGTAAAAGAAGGATACAAATAGTAGCACTGGATATTTGGTTTGCTCTTCTTGTTCATAGATTCCAATAAAGTTGTAGTAATCAATATGGGACTATTAACTTTGCATAATGCAGTATCCAAACATTTGAAAGATATATTGTTAGAAGATAAATTAAGAATATTTACAAGCTTCAATGACTACAATGGTCAATGTTGCGTGGATGGGAAATATCAAATATGTTTGTGATTCATTAACTAAATTGCATTAAATCATTCTAAAATGTCCTATTTGGTAATTCGTAGTCTTTTTGGTCCTTTCAACTTAGCTAATTGAAGTGAATGAAAATTTTAGTTCTTATATTAGTGAGAGTGATAACATCCTTAGGCTTTAGTGTATAGGTGCGGTTGTAGCCGTCGTTCACCACCTCAGCAAAACGGCACACCGTTCCCACCATGCGGTTCCTGCCGCGGTTCATCCCAATGCAGCTAGCTTCTACCGCATCTCTCTCATCTATATTGCCTCATATCTCTCACTTTCAATGACTACTTGCTAAGTTTTTTTTTCTCAAATTTTATATCCTATAAATACTCATAAACATTAATTTTTTAAACCACACCAACACCTCTATTTCTCTCAAAATCATTTGAAAATGTCTTTCTCTTCATTTAATATGTTTTAATTTCTTTATTTGTGTACTTCTGTTTAATGTTTTTTTTGTGGTTTGAAGTTTCTAAGTTTTTATAATTCTACTATGTATTTCTTTTATTTCAATTAATGAAATTTTAAGTTTTATTAAAATTAAATTGTTAAAAAAGTAACGTGGCATGTCATGGTTCTCACACCTAATGCGTGACAAAGAACCACACTTTTATAGTAAAAATGACATGACAATGAGGTGACGCCTATATAGCAAGAAGATAGTGTAGTAATCGTGGCACTACACCCTCTAGCAGTAACATATTGCCACTTAAGCTTAGCACACTGTCATCTTAATCTTTATGATGCCACCTCAATAAAATGTTCTTCTTAGAATTTATTGGGAAGTAATAGCATAATAGACCGGCACGTTTTTTATTTGTTTATTTTCAAACTTAAACAAATTCTATTTTTATAAAACACAAATATTTCATATTAAATAAAACAATTTACAAAATGATTTAAACATGATTAAAAAAATTAAAGAAAAAATTACATTAAATAAATATTTTGTCCCTAAATATTCAAAGAAGATTGTGGATGTAAATTGCATTAAAAATGTATTATATAAGTATTTAAAGATTATGGGTGTAAAATGATTTATTGGATCAAAGACCGGGACCATTATGGTAAGTTGGAGTTCTTCTCTCTCCTCTCACTAGCAAGCTCCTTTAGCACCCATTCACATATCTCATTCCTCATGGCCTTATATGAATTTTGGATGTATTGGTACAAGTACAACAACCGTATAAATATATAGATTTTAAAAATTCGTAGAAGTTTACAATTCACTCACTGTGCACTTTGATGATTGACAAACAACTCTCCGGTTAAAACAACCAATTTGCACAAGACGGTTCATTATTTAAATCTTGTACGAAAATTACAAGTTTACAAAACAAGCTCTTGAATAATTAGTTTTTCATTGTACAAGTCTCTTTTTTCCTTGCTTATTTACCGAGAAAAAATTAAATAAATTAGGCTTCCTCATAAGGGGTTTCCAATAATTGGGGAAAAAAATTTGGATTTTAAGAAATAGCCACGAAATTTGTAGGTACCATACCATCTTCGTAGGGACTATATTATAAAACATCTTTGAAATTATTATTATTATTATTTGCATTTTCTTTTGTCAGAACTATATTATGCAACTGTTTTTTTTCAATGAAAATGATCTTTGAAGTTTTCTAGCACAAAAAAAAAGTTTTTTTTTTTCTAAAAATTATCGACCCAACCTGTAACCCGATATGAAAATAAATAAATTTGGGTTGAAATTTATGGCCCGCCAACCCATTTATTTTATAGGCCGTGTTGGGTTACGTGGATTAATCCGCCAATATATATATATATATATATATATATATATATATATATATATATATATATATATATATATATATATATATATATATATATATATATATATATATATATATATATATATATATATATATATATAGGGGAGGTTTCATTCGAAAATACAAATAATTTGTGAAAACGCGAAAACAAGAAACACCTATAATATTGTGTTACCTCAACATTATATTTTGGAAAATAATTCATCCAAACTTTGAAATACATGATGATAATCGATGATAGATGAAAAAATGTTTCATAAAAGTATGATTTTTAACATTTTTATTATGAAAACATGAATTTAAAAATGATTAAGGACGTGAAAAAAAATAATTATTAAAACCATCTTTAAATCTATATTACCATAATATCATCCAATGTAAACTTATTATCTTTAATTTATTGCTAATAATTTTTTTTTTTATATAGTACATGTGTTTGATTTTTATAAGATAAAATTTGTTTTCGCGTTTTCGCAAGATATTTATATTTTCGCATGAACCAATTGATGGGTTTTGGTCATAAGACATCCTATGTGCTCATACAAACCCTAAAGTTTGGATCTAGGTTTCTCTATTGTACATACTTTGAATCCAAGACTTTGAACCCTAATTCTAGCATATGGAAATCAGAATTCACATGTAATTAGGTTTAAGAACATACCTTGATTGTTATATAGCAATAACAATCCAATTCCTCCTTGAATTGACCTTGGAAAGCTGAGAGTCACAAGTGTCACTCCTCTAATGGCTTACAAACACCATAAGCAAGTGAAGAAGGTATAAAGAGAGAGGAGGGAGGTTAGAATTCGTCCTTAGGACCTCTTGGGAAGGGTTAGACGAATTCCTAAGCCCTAGGGGTTTATATAGGTGTAAAGATTAAGGTTTTAGTCCTTATCCTTATCTAGTTACTTGTCCACCAAGCAACCATAAGATAAGTCCTAGAAACCCTTATCCTAGTCGAATTCTAAGGGATTTACACCTCAAATTCGTTCACCATATATATAAGATAATCCTTACCTTATTTTGTAACTATCACATAATTACAATTCAGCCCCTCTAGTTTAATTAATTACACTTGATCACAAAATTAATTCTTAATTAATTATTGACCAATATTAATTAAACAAATATGATTTCTCCTTTAATATATTATTCTTATAACATATTAATAAATCATAATAACCTCTCTCTCTTTATTTATTTCTCCAATCAAGTTGCTTTGGTGAAGGCAACCCAAAAGGACCATGCACCATGTACATACCAAAATAGTTATGGACTTAGACACTAATCCAACAGTCTCCCACTTGGATAAGTCTAATAACTATTCTGCGTATGACTTCGGATCCCGATCTGCAATCGTAGCTTTCCAAAGCCGCTGTCAACTCTGATCATATCAAATACGCGTGTCCTTAGATAAGGGATCATATATTCCTCCATTCTAGATATCATATGAGATATGATTTTAAATCATTCTCGTTGTACTATATCTCGATTCCCGATTTATGATGACTGACTAATTGAACAAATCAAATTAGCCCTAGCTCGGCCGAGCATTTACGTTTGTCATCATTAAACCATCGAGGGGCCCAAAGATATCGCTTTTATCCTACTTTGAATAAAAGGAATGGATAAACTTTGATACAATGCTCGCTTGTACTCACTCACCGAACCACACACAACAATATGTTTTATAACACCAAGTTACTAGTGCGTTTACATATTATCAATGTGCAACCGATTCGCAAGATACAACTCACACATCTCGGTTTCAAGAATATAAGATGTTATCGTCTCACCAATCACTCGTGATACAATTCATGGAGTGATCCAAGTGAGCGTGGGTTTAATCCAATGCTCAAATCATATTCATAAGCACTCATGAACGTTGCAGCAAACATTTGCTTTTGTTTAATACTCTTTTAGACAATCCACACACCAATTCACGACAGTCTTCATTCATATCTACTTCCAACATATGAATGACTGTGGCCCGTTCGAATAATTCGATTATTCTTAATAAACTCAATTATCCTGCAAGTCAAAACATGCAAAGTGAAACACAAGAATAATACTAATCCCATATGGCCTCAAACCTTTGAGTATAAATAAAACACCTTTTATTTATCACCATATTGATTACTCATTATTTTTCGTTTCGGTTAATCAACTTCTTACTTGAATTCCAACACCTGTCTCATGCTCCCAGCATGCACACAATGTTTACCTATGGTTCTTACTTTGTGAAATAGATCAATTGAACACATTTCCAATCTTTCTCATTTTACAACTCCAAATCCTTTTTCCATAAGTGTAAGAATATCAATTCTTGCTACTTATAGAAAATGCTAGATTCTAACACTTTATGCAACTTACCCTTTCGTAATGCCAATGCACCAAAGTCACAAAGACTATTGCCAATAATATTACAAAGTCCTCTATCAGAGATTGTTACAAGACAATTCCTTAGATATGATGTCTCTCACTCAAAGTACATTCCTTTGAACATCCTTTTGCATAAAAGTTTCTAATCTAGACATAGATTTTCAATATTTACCTCCTAATATAGATACATTTCCATATTTTCCATATGACAACTTATTTTTAATAGGATCTTATCTATTCCTAATGATGTTGATATGGTCCATCCAATATGAGAACATTTTAATATCTTCCAATACTATACTTCCAACTACTCACAAGCGACCAATCATCGTCGAACTTTGGATTGTCCTTTGATAGTTGTTTAATTGTTTTAGTCAAAACCAATTCTTGTCCTTTTTCCCTCTAAATGCGCTAGAAATTTGGAAAATTTTAGAATGGTCAAACATTAAAGCATTTGCAATCGATCCAAAAGCGTATGGGACACGACACATAATGTTTTATTTGCTATGTTCTCAAAATTCGAATTGTGAAGAGGGATGCCGTAATCATAATAGAAATTTTAAGAACACACTTTGTACCTTTGACTAAATTTTATTAACATTTCTCAACCTAAACCTTTAGATTTGAAATGAAGCATAATAT
Organism: Lactuca serriola; assembly: GCF_051521515.1. Taxonomy (NCBI): domain Eukaryota; kingdom Viridiplantae; phylum Streptophyta; class Magnoliopsida; order Asterales; family Asteraceae; genus Lactuca; species Lactuca serriola. The sequence goes on from NC_136410.1 coordinate 44,339,958, forward strand.
TCTCTCCCTTAATTATAGCAAAACAACTCTTCAACTATTGCGACTTTGCAAAGTATGACTCTTGTTTTCTATAATTAATATTGCTAACCTTGCAATACTTTCCTTAATAATCATACAATCATAACATTTATGCTCTCACTATCATGATGATTATTATAAAACATAACACTTATGCTCCCACTAGCTTCGACATGTATTCTTAAACATCTTAACTTCCAGAAAGACAGTACCTATTGAATTTCTTAAGTCCATGTTTCTAATACATAGTGCTTTGATAATCTTTTATCAAGGCTTCTTGAACTTATACACCTTTGCCTTCGATAGTTCATATGTGTGTCCAAACAATTAAGACTAATTGCCAAACCTCACAATTCAAATTATGGAAAGGGATACCGTAACCATAATCGAATTCGAGAATGCAATTTTACAATCACTATCTTCTTAAATCTTTCTTAGTGAAAGCATTTCCTCACAATCATTTTCATGAAGGAGGAAATCTTATGACACTTAGATTTGAGCGGTGTATGTGTTCCTATCCTTGTGAATTTGTCAAAACCAAAGTTTACGACAAATTCAAACTCTTATGGTTCGAACTTTCTTGATCTCGATTTCTTGCCTTTATGGTAGCACAGCTGCCCACCATGTCTTCCAAGTAGTTAAGCAGCTCACCCTTTCCTATCAATGTACCTTTCATTGATTAAGGTGCTTTGCCTTTTCTGCGTTCAAAATGAGAACTCATAGAACTCACATGCATAATTAACTCGATTGGATTGGCACAGAATCAAAATAATGTCAACACGATAGGTTGTAAACCTCAACTCGTGTGCTAGTGATGATCGATAAGGTTTATTTGATTTGTTCTTGAAACTTTTCAAGACCACTAAGACTCCCACTGACTCCTTGACATATAAGATTCTCTTGTCAATAAACATTTCTTGACAAACAAATATTCAAGAGTTAGTGTAGTTTTTATCAAAACACTTCAAGATTTGTTATTGGAACGAAGTATGATTGACTTATTGATTTAACCATTTCTTCAATTCTTGATTCCTCTTCTTAGACATACAATTGTACTAAGACTCACTTAGAGGATCAACTGAGATATGGTTCTTAATCATTAAGACCTATCATAAAGCATAAAAGGTACTCTCCCTTCATCTTAGAATGGAGTAACTTTTATCTTTCTGCCTACTTGATTCTTCTTATTCGTTCTGCTATTGATTTAAACCCTTTAATCAATTCAAAATTACACCTAATCATGTAAGTATAATCATATTTACTAAACCCATAGTAAATCATGACGAATATCATTTTTTACTCTTATGGTGGACTTGATCAACACGCAACATTGTGTGCTCGATCTCTTAGTCCTTCACTTGACACCTTGTCAACGAATTAGTCTAATTTCCATATATAAAATTTCTCATTCATCGTGCAACCAAGTTGCATGATTCCAAATTTCTGTCCAATTGAAACTTGGGCGATGAGAAAACTCTCCCTATTTGGTAAATTTTCGACTTTTCCATAAACACCATAAATAAGAATCATATCCATTTGTTGTAGAAATATGCAGACACCAATTTTCATAACGATTTCATTGCAAGGAAATAAACAAATAAATAAATAAGTCAAACGAAAATTTATTTTATTTATAAAAGCAGCGGAAAACATATGTCCTTACAATGCAAAATCCATTGAAAACTATGTATTTCAAAAGAAAATTTCTAACAACTCTATCATAACTATCTAAGTTCAAAATCTAATCTTCAAGTCCATGCGATCAAGATCCATTCCTTGTGATTAGATTCTTCTTGCTCTTTCACCAAGCTTCCTTTCTTTTCACCGATCCTGCAAAACATTCAAATGCAATCTTATCACATTAAGAATCAATGAATAGGAACTTAATTGAGTTAGATAGTGGATTTTACCTGAAGCGCAGCCATACTCTTTGACTCTCCCATCTTTTGGACTCTTCAGGCTCTTTTGGCAGACTTGTATCCAACGCCCTTTCCTTTGGCAGCAAACGCAGGTCGGTTCTCCTAGAACGTCCTCGGAAGTATGGTTGGTTGACTTTCCCAACAAATACGCTCCATTGTTTCGCCAAATCATTTCTGATTCGGCAGCAATGAGCATGTAAGTTAGGTCAATGAGGTTGTCGTCATAATTCATCATATAATACTTTCTTTTGAACTCATTATATGATTCTGGAAGTGACTGCAAAACCCAATTCACAGCCAACTCATTCGGGAATGACACACCCAACATTATCAACCTATCAATGTGTGATTTCATTCCTAGAACGTGGGCACGCACGGGTTTACCATCTTCATGTTTCATTTCCAATAGGGCTTTAGTGATGTTGAACCTTTCAATTCTTCGATCTTGTGGGTTAGGGAGAACAATTGGAGGAGGTGGGGGAAGTGAAGCATGATTTCTTGTTCCTCGATCGAATCGTGGAATACCATCTTCATGTGGAATGCTTGTTCCACGGGATTTGAGAAGACCATAGTTGTCGAACTTTGACATCTACAAAACGGGAGAAAAACGAATTCAAGTTAGTTGATAGATTGAGTCCTTAGTAAATCACCCAAATGAGATACTAAGGCTAGGACCCAACACAATATTCTACAACTCAGGAGAGGGATGCCGTAACCCAAATTGGAGAATATTTGAAGGTAAGTGAATGACGATTCACTAATTTCCACCAGAAAAATCAAAAAAGAAATTTAAGTTTTAAACCTATGAAAACTCCTAGATCCTTTGAGATTCATTGAACTTTCAATGGCATGTTTAAATCTCGATATGCCCCTCTTGTTTGTGACTGGGATGCCGAGGATCACAAAGCGGGTGTGAATAACCATGCAAACTTACATGGTTCCCTCACATGTTACAGTCACCTATTCGATGTGCCGGTAAACCACACACGCTCCACCGAACTATGACAAACATTGAGTCACCCTTTGCTACCTTTGCTTAGAACCAATTAGTGTGCTGGTAAACCACACACGCTCCACTAACGTCTTCGCAAGGGCACAAAGTGTAATTTCATGGAATTGCATCAATTCACTTTTGCCTAAGTAACTAAGATTGGGAATTTTATGAAAACATTTAGTTACTTTAGTAATTCATTATACTTATAATGGAAGGTTTCGTCCTATCCTACCCGTTCGGCTAACGACCCTCCACTAGTCAAGAGTGCGGTGGGTAAGAGTGGATACCCATTCAATCGCCATTTTATAGGCAATTTCCTTAAACACCCCTTATAGACTAGCTTCGTGAATGAGGCCTACTAACGGTAAGACTGACTTTTATTCATACATATATATAATGTTAGACTTTTAATGTTATATATAGTATAGAGTGTATTTTATACTTTCAAAATACTAGGTGGTCTAATTTAACAATTATACTTTTAATTGTAGACCTAAACTTTTATGGATTTATTAAACCTCTTTTAATTATACACCTTAATTAATTAATAAAACCATAAGGGTGTGATTTGAACTTTTTCAAAACTATGCTAGAGTTTTAGAATTTAACATTCCTAATTAAACTTTTAATCAACTTTTAAATTCCAAAACTTGAGGGCAAGTTTTGAAACATTTCAACACATTAGGTGTAACATCTCCCTCTGGCACGTATCACAATATTGTCCGCTTTGGGCCACTCGGCACGAGGACTTCCCAGGGGGTCACCCATCGTGGTACTACTCCCGCCCGAGCACGCTTAACTGCAGAGTTCTTATGGGATCTGCTGCCCTCACGGCTTTAAAACGCGTTGTGATAGGGAAGGTATCCACACCCCTTATATGGAGATGTTTCGTTCTCCTTCCAAGCCGATGTGGGATCAGATCTAACCCATTTTCACCCCCCATTATAGGGTTCGACGTCCCCGTCGAACACATCGACCCGTGCCCTAGCTCTGATACCATTTGTAACATCCCCCTCTGGCACTGACACGTATCACAATATTGTCCGCTTTGGGCCACTCGGCACGAGGACTTCCCACGGGGTCACCCATCCTGGTACTACTCCCGCCCGAGCACGCTTAACTGCAGAGTTCTTATGGGATCTGCTGCCCTTACGGCTTTAAAACGCGTTGTTATAGGAAAGGTATCCACACCCCTTATAAGGAATGCTTAGTTCTCCTTCCCAGCCGATGTGGGATCAGATCTAACCCACTTTCAAAGTGGGTTAGATCTGATCCCACATCGGCTTGGAAGGAGAACGAAACATTTCCTTATAAAAGGGGTGTGGATACCTTCCTTGTCACAACGCGTTTTAAAGCCGTGAGGGCAGCAGATCCCATAAGAACTCTGCAGTTAAGCGTGCTCGGGCGGGAGTAGTACCAGGATGGGTGACCCCCTGGGAAGTCCTCGTGCCGAGTGGCCCAAAGCGGACAATATTGTGATACGTGCCATAGGGGGATGTTACAAATGGTATCAGAGCTAGGGCACGGGTCGATGTGTTCGACGGGGACGTCGAACCCTATAATGGGGGGTGAAAGTGGGTTAGATCTGATCCCACATCGGCTTGGAAGGAGAACGAAACATTTCCTTATAAAAGGGGTGTGGATACCTTCTTTGTCACAATGCGTTTTAAAGCCGTGAGGGCAGCAGATCCCATAAGAACTCTGCAGTTAAACGTGCTCGGGCGGGAGCAGTACCAGGATGGGTGACCCCCTGGGAAGTCCTCCTGCCGAGTGGCCCAAAGCGGACAATATTGTGATACGTGCCCGAGGGGGATGTTACAAATGGTATCAGAGCCAGGGCATGGGTCGATGTGTTCGACGGGGACGTCGAACCCTATAATGGGGGGTGAAATTGGGTTAGATCTGATCCCACATCGGCTTGGAAGGAGAACGAAACATCTCCATATAAGGGGTGTGGATACCTTCCCTATCGCAACGTGTTTTAAAGCCGTGAGGGCAGCAGATCCCATAAAGTTAAGCGTGCTCGGGCGGGAGTAGTACCAGGATGGGTGACCCCCTGGGAAGTCCTCGTGCCAAGTGGCCCAAAACGGACAATATTGTGATACGTGCCAGAGGGAGATGTTACAAATGGTATCAGAGCCAGGGCACGGGTCGATGTGTTCGACGGGGACGTCGAACCCTATAATGGGGGGTGAAAGTGGGTTTGATCTGATCCCACATCAGCTTGGAAGGAGAACAAAACATTTCCTTATAAAAGGGGTGTGGATACCTTCCTTGTCACAACGTGTTTTAAAGCCATGAGGGCAGCAGATCCCATAAGAACTCTGCAGTTAAGCGTGCTCGGGCGGGAGTAGTACCAGGATGGGTGACCCCTTGGGAAGTCCTCGTGCCGAGTGGCCCAAAGCGGACAATATTGTGATACGTGCCCGAGGGGGATGTTATAAATGGTATCAGAGCTAGGGCACGAGTCGATGTGTTCGACGGGGACGTCGAACCCTATAACGGGGGGTGAAAGTGGGTTAGATCTGATCCCACATCGGCTTGGAAGGAGAACGAAACATTTCCTTATAAAAAGGGTGTGGATACCTTCCTTGTCACAACGCGTTTTAAAGCCGTGAGGGCAGCAGATCCCATAAGAACTCTGCAGTTAAGCGTGCTCGGGCGGGAGTAGTACCAGGATGGGTGACCCCTTGGGAAGTCCTCGTGCCGAGTGGCCCAAAGCGGACAATATTGTGATACGTGCCCGAGGGGGATGTTATAAATGGTATCAGAGCTAGGGCACGGGTCGATGTGTTCGACGGGGACGTCGAACCCTATAACGGGGGGTGAAAGTGGGTTAGATCTGATCCCACATCGGCTTGGAAGGAGAACGAAACATTTCCTTATAAAAGGGGTGTGGATACCTTCCTTGTCACAACGCGTTTTAAAGTCGTGAGGGCAGCAGATCCCATAAGAACTCTGCAGTTAAGCGTGCTCGGGCGGGAGTAGTACCAGGATGGGTGACCCCCTGGGAAGTCCTCGTGCCGAGTGGCCCAAAGCGGACAATATTGTGATACGTGCCAGAGGGGGATGTTACATTAGGGTTTAGAATTTAAATATACATCAAAATTAAACAATTAATCAAAATTTAAATTCCAAAACTTGAGGGCAAGTTTTGAAACCTTTTTCAAAACATTAGGGTTTCAACTATTTAAATTTCAAAACAACAAAACTTTTGGGGTTCAAATTTAAACTATAAAACCTAAAGGGCCAAATATGAAACTTTTCACAACAATAAGGATCAAATAACAAATAATTCAAATTAACATTTAATCACATAATTATCCATATTTGATGATTTCTTGCAAAATAATTTATCAATTTTCTTAAAATAATTAATCAATTATCTTATAAGGAAACAATTATCTTATTAATTGATAAATATCTTCAATTAGATTAAAAATATAGTCAAATATATCATATAATCGGATTAATATTAATCTAACATGATAAGGTAATTATCCAAATGCAAAAACAGCAAGAAATCCCGAGATAAGCACTATCTGACGCACCGACTCGCCGAGTCACCCTCTGGAACTCGCCGAGTCCAAGAGTGACTCGCCGAGTCAGGTCGAACAGTGAGACCAAAACACGATTTTCAGTTACATCAAGCATCAATACAATAGAAACCAATCATGGCTCTGATACCACTGATGGGTTTTGGTCATAAGACATCCTATGTGCTCATACAAACCCTAAAGCTTGGATCTAGGTTTCTCTATTGTACATACTTTGAATCCAAGACTTTGAACCCTAATTCTAGCATATGGAAATCAGAATTCACATGTAATTAGGTTTAAGAACATACCTTGATTGTTATATAGCAATAACAATCCAATTCCTCCTTGAATTGACCTTGGAAAGCTGAGAGTCACAAGTGTCACTCCTCTAATGGCTTACAAACACCATAAGCAAGTGAAGAAGGTATAAAGAGAGAGGAGGGAGGTTAGAATTCGTCCTTAGGACCTCTTGGGAAGGGTTAGACGAATTCCTAAGCCCTAGGGGTTTATATAGGTGTAAAGATTAAGGTTTTAGTCCTTATCCTTATCTAGTTGCTTGTCCACCAAGCAACCATAAGATAAGTCCTAAAAACCCTTATCCTAGTCGAATTCTAAGGGATTTACACCTCAAATTCGTTCACCATATATGTAAGATAATCCTTACCTTATTTTGTAACTATCACATAATTACAATTCAGCCCCTCTAGTTTAATTAATTACACTTGATCACAAAATTAATTCTTAATTAATTATTGACCAATATTAATTAAACAAATATGATTTCTCCTTTAATATATTATTCTTATAACATATTAATAAATCATAATAACCTCTCTCTCTTTATTTATTTCTACAATCAAGTTGCTTTGGTGAAGGCAACCCAAAAGGACCATGCACCATCGGGTCGAGTACATACCAAAATAGTTATGGACTTAGACACTAATCCAACACACACATATATATATATATATATATATATATATATATATATATATATATATATATATATATATATATATATATATATATATATATATATGACTTATGAGTGCGATGTGTCATACTCAATCAAAAACTCAATCTTTATCTCCTTGTTACTCAAAAACACCACATATCTAGCCCTTACCTTACTACCTCACCACCTAATGTCGGTAGGGATGTCAATTTATGACACTACACAACAAAAATACACGATATGAAACGAAATTGAGACGAAATTGAAATTTGGATTCGTGTTGTGTTCATGTCAAATGCAAAAACACGAGTTTGTATCGTGTCGTGTTTAAAATTCGACATGAAATTGACACGATTTAGCATGTGTTTGTCGTGTTTTTCGAATTATATGTGATTAAGTATAAATTAAATACACTAATAATTATATTATTTTATGTTTGTCGTGTCGTCTTGTGTTTTAATCGACTTATTTTGGTGTTATTGAAAATAAACACGACATCGTGTTGTGTTAAATAAAACAATGTCATGTCGTGTCGTGTCAAACAAAAACACGACACGATTGCCTGATTTGACATCTTGGTGTTGCAACCCACCAAGCCACTGACGCAAAGCCGCAAACCACCAATACTACGCTCCACCGGCCCACAAACGCTCGTCACTCTATCTTTAAATACCCATAAACCCGTGACCCTGCATAGCTAAACAGGTTATGTGAGTTAGGTTGTGTTGATGTTTCTGACCTGCGAATCTGAATACAAGTATGAGTTGGGTTGGGTTGATGTATTCTTATCCGCCAACGTGAATCCGGCTCAATTAACACCCCTAGTTATTTTTATTGCATGTTTGCGAGTTAAATCGTCTATTTTCATTTTATTTATTTATTTATTTATTTATTTTTTGTAAAATGGCGTCGTTTTGTGATTTTGCAGGTCTCGTTCCCGCATGTGAGACCTAGGGCCGGTTCCAATAGATAAGAGGCTCAGGGCAAAAAGAAAGAAAGGGCCCCTTCAAATTCCAATAATTTAAAGCAAAATATCAAAATTCATATACAAATTGATAAAAGAGATGAAAAACTTACAATTGAGGTTCATTAAGCTTTGAAAGAAGCTACTTGTTCCAACTTCGGTATTTTTATTCAATTATGCAACTGATGTTATAAATATGAAACTGCATAAAGTTATAAAAAAATATTGGTGTGAGTTTTTTCTAGATGTAAAATCACTAATAAAAGTATAAAGTAATAATCAACGTTATCCAATATATCTTTCTCAAGAAGTAACATAACCAAAACGTATGATATAAATCAATGATTAAAAAAATTATTATATATTCAAATGATACCAAAAAAAAAATGAAAACACATGATGGTTGACATTAGGCGGATGGCGATATTGTTCGGTTTTTGATTCATCCTCGAGCATTTTAAGAAAAATTTTCCTTTAATGTGCTTTTACTTTTCAAATCTACATATAAATATACCAAACAATTTCATTATAATATTGAACAAAGCCATGCTTGATGTTTTTCAACTATATTTAAACCTTAAATTTGACAAAGTTTGTTGGTAATTTGCTAAATAAATAAAGTATTCATTTCGTTCTTCAAATATTTGATGCCCAAAGACTAAAGTACAAACTAAAACACATGTTTACAAGCATTCGGCCAACAAAAAAAAGTACTTCATTTGGTTTCAACTTATAAACACAAGCCAACCAAAAAAATTGAACATGAAACCCACTGCCAGTGCACACTAGACCATTAACATCTAAAAATCAGAAAATCAAATCTAAAGAACAATTATTGAATACTTCATTTGGTTTCAGCTTTTAAACACAAAATCAAAATATAAAAATCAATTAAACGTTAATAAATACCTTAATAGATTAGTCATGAATTCCAATAAACTCATGTGATTAAATCACTAACAGAGATTCGAGAGAGATTAGAGAATCGAGAAGAAAAATAATCGATTGAGTTAATATTTGAAAATGGGCTAAAGCGATTGTATGAGAAACAAAATAAGATTTCATGTTTTTTATTGGTGGCTATTTCTAAAGTCTCGTCATCTTCCTAAATATTTGCCTCATTATTCTTTTTCTTAATTCCATTTATGTTTTAAAAATTATATAATTAGAACTAATCTCAAATTTTAATAACCCCAAAACATAACAAAATTAACGTGAAACAGTTTCGAACTCTTGCCACTAAAAAAATGCATCAAATAAAGCGCCCCTAATTTGAGTACGTGACCAACTAAGCTGAGAGGAAAATTTGCAAAATAAAGAGTATTATTTTATATATATTAAATATATATAAAAACCGTATTACCCGTAAATTTGGGGCCCCAAGCTTTCGTGAGGCCCTGGGCAAATACACCTGTGAAATTGATGATTATTTACGAAAATCCTTAATATATTTTGCATAAATCTTGAAAAAAGCTTATGAAAATTAATCGATTTTTTCCTTCTTTAAAGCGTTCATATTTGTGTTTGATTATAAATTAGTTGGTGAAGATGCCCAACAATATATTCAACCCATATCTAGATTGACCAACAAAAAGTACTTCTGTAAATCATATAAAGTTAACTAAATAATAAATATAATCTTTGATTGTTAATCTCTAAATAATGGTTCGTTGTGATAGTTGTTGAGATGTTTTTAGAACAATTATGCAAATATATGAAATTTTATATTTAAAAGATTTAAGTTGATGTATATAACACTCAGTTACGAGCCTTATAAAACATCCTAACTATTTGGAAACGATTCCAAACTGTTTTTGGCGCATTTTCTCTCACAAGCATCACAGATCCTCGACTTAATCAATTGAGAACGACTTGGATCTTCTTTCAAATCCGTGAAGTGGCTGGGAAGATACACACGTTTCTATCTAAAAACTCATGATAAGATGCTATTATCGTTGCAGAACACGGGCATCGATCAAATTGCTATCAACCCTTTCTCTGAAACATTGCCAACATTGTCCATTTTCTTTATCCTTTTCCACCTGGGCCCAATTGACTCAAGAACAAGTACAATATGTAGCTCCAACCCCGGATTTGGATGATGCTCATACGGGTGCCCGCTTTCTTCAAAATTGCATCATCAGTGGCGACCTAGCCTCAGGAAAGACCTTTCACTGTCAAATCTTGAAAAAAGGCGGTGGCTTGGACCTGTTTGGATGGAATATACTTTTGAATTTGTACGTGAAGTCGGAGCTTTTATCGGATGCTCGCAACCTGTTTGACGAAATGCCTAGCAGAAATACAGTTTCCTTCGTCACTTTAATTCAGGGGTTTTCAGAGTTGTTTCCACATGCTGAATCCACCAAACTGTTTGTTAGGTTACATAGAGAAGGTCATGAGCTTAATGCGTTCGTTTTCACTACTATCTTGAAGCTACTTGTGAACATGGAGTGTCCTGAGTTAGCCAGAAATGTTCATGGGCCAATTTATAAACTAGGTCATCAATCCAATGCTTTTGTAGGCACTGCACTTCTAGATGCCTATTCATCTTCCGGGTTTGTTGAAATGGCAAGGGAAGTTTTCAATTCAATTTTGCATAAAGACATGGTATCATGGACAGGAATGATTACATGTTATGCTGAAAACAAGTACTTCAAAGAAGCTTTCAAGTTATTTTCTCAAATGCGCATACTAGGCTTCAATCCCAACAACTTCACACTTGCAAGTATGTTTAAAGCGTGTCTTGGCCTCGAGGCCATTGAAGCAGGTAAGACCATTCACGGGTGTGCTATTAAAACCTGCTATGAGATCGATCCTTATGTTAGTGTTTCATTACTTGATTTATACACAAAATCTGGTGATATCAATGATGCACGACTTGTTTTCGAAGAGACACCCAAAAAAGATGTGATCCCTTGGAGTTTCATGATTGCAAGATACTCTCAAAGTGACAGATGTGAAGAGGCTGTGAGACTATTTTGTAGAATGAGACAAGGATCCACTGTTCCTAATCAGTTTACTTTTGCTAGTGTCCTTCAAGCATGTGCAACAATGGAGAATTCAAGATTAGGGAAGCAGATTCATTCCCATGTACAGAAAGTTGGTCTTGATTTGAATGTATACGTATCAAACGCCCTTATGGATGTTTACTCTAAATGTGGATTCATAGAAGACTCAGTCAAACTTTTCACAGAATCAAAAAACCGAAACGAAGTCTCGTGGAACACACTAATTGTTGGATATGTGAATTTAGGAAACTGGGATATGGCACTTACCCTATTTTCTGATATGCTAAAAGATCAAATTCAGTTAACTGAAGTGGCATATTCTTCTGTTCTTCGTGCATGTGCTAGCTTGACTATATTGGAGTTAGGCATCCAAATACATTGTTTAACAATCAAAACCTTGTATGAACTCAATGTTGTGGTTGCAAATGCTTTGATAGACATGTATGCAAAATGTGGGAGCATAAAACAAGCTCGTTTAGTTTTCGAAAAGATTAGCCACAAAGATGTGGTGTCATGGAACGCGATGCTTTCAGGGTATTCCATGCATGGGCTTGGTGAAAAGGCTTTGACTTTGTTTGACTTGATGCGTAAAACAAATATCAAACCAGATGAGTTAACATTTGTTGGAGTCCTTTCGGGTTGTAGTAACATAGGTTTGTTAGAAAAAGGAAAAGATTACTTTACTTCAATGGTACAAGACTATGGTATTAAGCCTTGCATGGAGCATTATACATGCATGGTGTCACTTTATGGGAAATTAGGTCATCTTGAGAAAGCTATGAAATTAATCGATGAAATTGAAGAACCAAGTGTAATGATATGGAGGGCTTTACTTGGAGCTTGTGTGATCCATAAAGATGTTGAGTTAGGTGAAGTATGTGCTACACGTGTTCTTGAAATGGAACCTCATGATGAGTCTACTTATGTGTTATTGTCAAATATGTATGCGAATGCAAAAAGGTGGGATAGTGTGGGGTTAGTTAGGAAAAATATGAAAAAGAAAAGGGTAAAAAAGGAACCGGGGCTTAGTTGGATCGAGAAACAAGGCATAGTTCATTATTTTACAGTTGGTGATTCTTCACATGGTGATATTAGGTTGATTTATGGGATGTTGGAGTGGTTGAATTTGAAATGCAAGAAAGAAGGTTATGTATGTAACCATGATGTTATATTACTTGATGTTGAAGATGATGAAAAGGCGCGATTATTGTGGGTACATAGTGAGAGATTAGCTTTGGCATTTGGGCTAATTAGTATGCCTTCAGGATGCCCGATTCGTATCATGAAGAATCTGAGAATATGTTTGGATTGTCATGGTGTGTTCAAGATTATATCAAAGATTGTGCAACGTGAGATTATTATTAGAGATATAAATAGGTTTCATCACTTTGAACATGGGGTTTGCTCTTGTGGTGATTATTGGTGAAGTTCAAGAGTTTTTGATAAAGGGTTCTTCATTCTTGTGTTCTTCTCTAATGTTTGAGAGTTTCTCCTATGAAAGGACATTTCATGGTTAACCCAAACTTTTGTGAGTCCACTTGGGTCACAATGAACATTAAGAAAAATATAGATTTTTAAATGTTTTATATATATCATCTACAAAATATACTCAAATAATTACCTATGTTTTATTCTAGCTCTATTTCGCAAATTGTTTGTGGATTTTATGTACACCTACATGATAATTTCGTTTCGATATCTTATACACAACAAATGGAATTCGTGTGAATGATATATATATATATATATATATATATATATATATATATATATATATATATATATATATATATATATATATATATATATATATATATATATATATATATATATATATCATTCACACAAATTCCATTTGTTTCTTACATTTATTGTCTGCTAGAATGCACCAATAGAAATTTAGTAAATTAAATAATTATTTAATTAAATAAATATAGATATTAAATGATTTCCATAATTATATGTATATTAAACGATATCCATAATTATAATTCTCTTTTTATGGAAACTAATTAAATCTGTCATTAATGTTAACAATAACATTCTTTCAGAAATAATTCGCATCTAGGTTTTTATATATGAGTTTGTATTTTGTTTAAGGACTCACTCACTTAAAATACAATAAAGCTGCATGGAATATGAAAAACAAGAGTGTATTTTACTATAGTACACTCTCATTCTGCTGGAATACATTCTCATTCTTCTAGATATGAATTTATTCTGAAAGAATATTATTGTTGACATTAATCACGAATTTAATTGGTTTCCATAAAAATGAGTTATAAGTATGGATAGCATTTAATATAAATATAATTAATACTGAATTCATATTAGTGCATTCTAGCACACAATAGATGTGAAAAATATTTGAACCTATATATATATATATATATATATATATATATATATATATATATACACACACACATACACACTAGACGTGTGCCCGCGCAAAGTGGTGGCGACAAACAGTGTCCGGACAATGATTAATTTATTTCGGTGAATAGTTTCATTGCGGCTATCGGATCAAACCATAAAAACCTTTAAGTATAACCAAGTTACAATATTGATAATTTTTTCGTTTTTACAATCCTCAAACATTGAAAAAAATCATTTATGTGTCACTTCTTTGTAAATTGCAATTAATCACTCATTCATAATGTTAACTTCTAATAACCGTAACATATTAACTTCTTTCACAACTTTGACCGGTTTGCTAGATTGTAAATTCAATCCGTTTTTTTTTCAATCTATTTTAGGTTGTTATTTGTAGTCCTGGAACCATTTTAATTTATAAATTTAATGCAAATATTTATCTATTTATTTGTTTATTATAGCATTTTACTTTTATTTTTTAACAATGTATTTTTCAATTTTTTTATCATTACCTCTCCGGAAAATCCTATGGTGTAAAGAAAACCAACGGAACATATCTCACCCGTATTTAAGATTTTCATCCTACTAAATATACAAACACCATGATATAATGGTTATATATTTGATACCAATTAAGATTTTTCAACCTGCTAAATATACAAATGTAATATGTGTATTGAATGGTAAGCATAAGTTGATTGTACATGATGTAGTAGGTTTGATACCTCTTAAATTTCAAAAAAATATCTAAAATGTTATATATATATATATATATATATATATATATATATATATATATATATATATATATATATATATATATATATTAAGTATTGTGATTGAAACAGATAATGGAAGAATTAGAAATTTTGTCCCACATATGGAAAGTATGAAAGTCTGGAGTCTGGACCACTTGATATATAACGAAATTAGTTAGTGCCACAAAAAAACATTATTTATATGGTCAAGTTTTGGTTTAATCAATTTTTTTCTTAAATGTCATTATATTTTGAAAACGTTTTATTTTTGGGCTCTTAGCGGGTCACTAACAACTTATGATAACATGTTCATTTGGTTGACATGATTTTTTTTCTCACTTCATTTAACCCGACGTCTCAGTTTGCGTTTAGCACCAACATTTTTTTGTGTCTCGTTTGCAATTAGTTTTTGGACATTTTTTCATATTTAGTCGTTGGCTAGTCATCAATAGATAATTTAAAATATAATAACTTAAAATGAAACAGAAAGAGACATTGAAAACAAGAGTCGAAATTACGAATTCTCCTTCAGGGGTTAGGCGTGTTAGCTGGTTATGACATAAAAACCGATTAAGTTGTGTGATGTCATTATAGTCGAATCATCATGTTACCAATTGCTATAATAAGTATATTTATCGAAGTATAATGTTCTAATAAAAATTAAATTGAAAGTACATGTAATAAAAAAATATGAAAATACAAAGCTATAATAAGGAAAAACTAAAATGTTATCTTTTGCATTTAACCATTAAAATTATACATAATGTTATCTCGCTTATTTGGTTCATTAACAAATATAATCTTTTGTTCTCTTCTCCATTTCCATATTTTATTTGATATTCAATCTAAAAACCAAAGTAGGTTTATTTATGATTCACTGTAGTTTTTATTATTGATAATCCACATTTAGATTATTTAATTATCAACAACTTACCATGTGGTTGTTTGATTTGGGTTTTTAATGATGTTTTTGAGTATATCCAAACCATGCCTTTTGGAATCTCATTGATGTTGTTTACTTGATTCTAGTATTTGATTCATTGATAGATGTCATTTTATACATATTTTTGGGTAGTTTTATTATTATTTTGTATCATTTTTTTATGTTTTTCCATGTGCATTAGCTTAAATAATGTTCAGTTCATGTATTTCGTAAGAATTCTCGTACTGCTCATCTTTTGGTGTCTATTTCAGATGATTTGAAGTGGAGCGGTTCTGATAGTCTTTGGAGCATATCTGGAGCATAACTAGAGCTTATCTGGAGCCAAAACGCTAAAAAAAGACCAAATATGGGTTATTTCTCACCAAAGTCATTCTTCACTTACGAAACATAATCGGAGGATTTCGATTTTTTTTGAGGCATTTTAAAATTTTGGCTCTGAAGCATGGGCCATGCTTCCCAGGCACAGGTCGTGCCTACCTGTGACACCCGTTTTCCTCGACGAAGCGAATTAGGGTTTTAAGGGGTCAAAAGGTTGAATTTTGGAGAAAAGGAGCCTCATAACATGAGGCATAAGAGGCTCATGACGTGAGGTGGGTTAAGATGAATTGATATGCGGTACTGGTCTCACGACGTGAAAAATGGAGTGCTCACGATGTGAGAACTGTTGCAGCCCAAGCCCATGATCTTTTAGGGTTATTTAAGCACCTCTAAACTCATTTCAGGGTTTCTTATCAACCCCAAACCCTCTTTCACCTCAGAAAAACCCTAGTTTCCATCCTTTCTTGATCTTTGGTCATTTGGAGCCTTTCTTGGTTTGGAAGAAGAATAAAATAAGAAGAAGAAGGTGATCTTTTGTGGAGGCTTGCAAGGAATCATCATCATCATCACTTTAAATTATTTGTGGGCCATTTTAAGTGTTAAAGTTTCCATATTTATTGTTATATGAGGGTATATCTAAATTTTGTCCCACTTTTCTCTTTGGTTGAGCAAGTTTGATGGATGGAAACCATAAAGTTGGCAACTTTATGAGTTGTAAGGTTCTTAAGAGTGTTGTGGAGTTTAGATCTAGAGAATGGTTGAGTTTTGGGACCTTGCATAAAAGTTAGATGTCCTTTTCTTCAACTTTTGACCTAAATGAGATCTAGACATGTATTGAACATATATGTCTTAAAAGCATCGACTTTCTAGTGTATTAAGAAGTTATAAGACCTTCTGGAAAGTTGGAGTGCAAGGTTTAATTGATTAAAGACTTAAAATTGGACTTTTTGCTTCAGACTGTTCTCACAACATGAAACATGGGGGTCTCATGAAGTGAGGATTTGTTGATCCCGTTTTTGGGGAGTTCCTCGGAGCTCACGACGTGAGAGGAGACTGCTCACGACGTGAGGTCAGCTTCGTTTACTTTTCTTGACTGAGTTGGCCAGGGTGAGTCGAGATGAGTTAGAATCGGATCGGGTGAGATCTCACAACGTGACCAAGGGCTGGTCACGACGTGAGGGTGGTAGTTGACATTATGGGTTGTTGACTTTTACTTTGACCGTTGACTTTTTTACTAGTTTGACTTTTGGTCAAACTTTGGTAAAATTGAGTATTTGACTAAGGATTGGTCTCAGTTTGGTTTTAGAAAGTTTGGATTGGTTATTCTGATGCTGAGGTAGCTATTGGGCTTCTGTCGAGTGGTTCAGGTGAGTTTTCCTCACTGTACCCGTGGGTCGAAGGCACCAATGTTGGCCCACTAGGTTATGTATTATGGTTATAGGATAGTACTATGCTTAGTATATGGATGATTAGTATATCTGTATTTATTGGTTTTGTGTTTATGTTTATCTATTACATATGTCAACATATTATGGTTGGGTTGAGGTAGTCATGCTTTATGCTGAAGGCCAAGACATCTAAGGCGGTCCGGATAGGCTGTAGGCCCTGCAAGGCGGTCTAGTCATGTCGAAGGCCTAGAGAGAGGTCCGGATAGGTTGTAGGCCCTGCGAGGCGGTTCAATCATGCCGAAGGCTCGTAGAGCGGTCCAGATAGGTTGTAGGCCCTACGAGACGGTCCATTCAGGCTGAATGCTCATATTTGCATGCTTTGTTTGTTATATAGTCTGTTGGTACTTTGGGGTAACTCATTAATCTTTGGATTGCAATTTTAGTTTATTTTTTCAGGTACTTCAGATGATCGTGGGAAAGTGAAGGCCTGATCATGCACATCTTCCTATTTTCATGATATTGATTTTTGGGACACTCTGATATGAATTTACTTTTGAAACAATGGTTCTTTTGTAAACAATGATGGTTAATGGTTGGTTTTGAAAATTTTAAATTTCTATGATTTTTGGGATGCCACACTACCTCTAGATGCCATTATTTTGGGCATTTTAACCTGTGATGCCCAAACACGGGCCGTGCTTCCCCAGATTTTGGTTTTTTCTAATTTATTTTGGATTTTAAAGTTACGATGACCTGGAACGGGTCGTGCACCCTCCCCCCCCCCCCCCCCCCCCCCAAGAATTGGTCATGCTTACTGCCAAAACCCTTATTTGCTGCCTATACTTGTATATAAATATCAGATACCCTCTAAGTCGATTCGAGAGACATTCCTAAACGACGAAAAACACTTTTGAAGGCGATTTTCTGTACTTTTCATCACTTTCTACAGATCTGAAGGTTGTGGATCATCTCCCACGTTTAGTTTAGTAAGATTTAGTAGTTTAATGTTTCTTTTTATAGTCCAGAATAGATTTTAGCCATATCTGGCTAAAACCCTAGTTTTCAGTTCTACAAAAGACTAGTACTTTTCATGTGATCAATTATCATATTTCCTTGTCATTTTGTGCTTCTATCTACATTTTTCAGTTTTGAGCTTAATGAATGTTTGATTATTAATTCTTATTAGTCTGATCACCTAGCTAGGGATTTATCATTCAAGGTAATCAATTAATAGAATCCCTAATTGTTCTTGTCAGGTGGTAATAAGTAACATGTATTAGACTGGTTCCATGTTAGGGATTTAACTCTGATATAAACTGAAATATCATATATTTACGCTTCCGAGTTTGTGAGAAGTATTGGGTATTGCTGGGAATTTTACATAGATCTTAATGCAACTTTTTTTTATCTTAATTAAGAGCTTCTTTAATTAGACAATAAAAAGTTAGGGTTAGCTGAAGAACTTGTTTTGGTTTATTTAACTAGGTAAAAGATTATACTAAATCATGTTAGTTTTTTCTCAGTACTAGCTTAGATAGAACGCATTTTGAATAACCAGATTTGGGCTGATTGCATGATTAGAAAAGTCGCAGCAGAACTGAAATCGTTTTTATTATTGAGTTTTATTTAGTTATTTTCACTACAAATTTTAGTTTTTAGTTTAAATCAAAATTCTGTTTTTTATAATTTATGTTTATTGACTAGAATGTGTTTGATGCAAAAAGGCATTGATCGTTAGGTTGTGTCCCTGAGGATTCGACCCTACTTCCGTTTGCTATATTATTAGTGGAACCAGCAGTGAAATTTTATTTGCTTAATACGCTCGTGACAGCGTGTTAACAAATTGGTGTCGTTGTCATGGACACGGTGCTTCTAATAATTTTATGCCAAGAAATTTTCGTACAGGTACACTGTAACGTCCCCAAAAATATTGACATAAAATTTCATTTTGTATATAGAAGAAGGATCATCAATTACTTGTTTAATTAAAAACCAATACATCATAATCATAGTATAAACCCCAAAACAAGTCAAATTCAGAACAATAAGTGTGCATGACATGTTGTAAAAACCTCCGATCTATGTATCAATCCAAATCACTAGATTGGTGCGGAATCCCAATCAAATGAATGACACAAATTGTAGGTATGAAATAAGAACACAATGTTGAATCTTCAATGCACACTATATTAATCAATAGTCTAGTACATAAGACTCTTTATGCCTCTCGATTCTCTCTGTCTCTCTCAAATCTCGAAATCAACAACTAGAATGACTAACTCTGAACACGCCTGAATCAATAAAATATATATACCTAGACTTAATTACAAAGGCACAACCCAAAGCCCAACCGAAATCACTTAATGATTTCAGTCCAAACACCACCGAATTCATGGTGTTTTCGGTCCTACACCGAGAACTCTAAAAGCTATGTAAAGTAAAGTATAAACCACAAATCATGTCCCAACACATACAGTCAACCCGAGCTCTTGCTTTTGAAAACCGCGGTATCTAAAACATAAACTGGAAACCATAAGCATAAAGCTTAGTGAGTTTCACAAGATACCACATACCATACATATTAAAACATATAATGGGCCCCGCCTGGTCATCGAGCTGAGCTCGGTAGTAAATTGGGCCCCACCGAGCATGCATATAACATATATCAAATAAAAACATAAACATGCAACATTGATACATAGCATACAAACAGTCATCGAGCCCTGCCCGACATCGGACCTTAGCCCGGAAAGCATATAAACACATACACATGCAAGTGTCACGAAGACAACTAGCATACTAACATATCATAAACATGGGTCGGCATTGGTTCCTTCGACCTGCTAAACCAAGTGAGGAAACTCACCTCGCACTGCTGAAGTCCCGCGGATAAAACTCTAACTGTTGGCTGATAGATCCCTGAATTGTCAACATCAAAACAACACCCAATTAATAATTGGATTCGAATGCATAACCATAAATCCATACTTGAGGTAAAAAGACCATTTTACCCTCAACTTAGCTTGATCCAAGCCCAAGGCCCAAACTCACACTCTGAAGGCCCAAAATCCAAACAATCAACCAAGGCCCAATATATGGCCCAATTTTCCAAATTAGGCCCAAACCCCTTACATGGGCCTTACCCTAAGGCTCATCCAAATATCCTAGTCCATACACCTGTTCTTAGATGGCCCAACAAGAACCCAAACACCTAAGCTCAAAAGAAAGGGCCCAACTTGAAGCCCAAACAAAAATTAGGGTTTTCACATAAAATGATGATTAGGGTTAAGTAAGATCACTTAACCCATTAAGCACTTAATCTATTAAGCCCATCACTCTACTAGGTCAATCATACAATGTGGTCAGACATAATTCATAACTCCAATCCAACGGTCCAAAACGCGGCACCCGAAAAGTCCTAAACAGAAGTCTCCAAGATTAGGGTTTCCAACCCAAAGACATGCCAATTTGGTCCAATGGTTAAGTTTTTAGGATGATTAGAATTTCACTAGGTCGGGCACCACCCACTGCCACATCGGGCGGTGGTGGTCGACGGTGATTCACGGTGGTGGTGATGATGGTTGTGATTCTAGGCCAAAACAATGACAAAAGCATCCCAAACATCAGTCCAATCACACACATAAACACATAGCCACCGGAGATGGTGGCTAGTGACAGACACCACCTCACGATGGTGGTAGTGGGTTTTCCTTGGTTTGCTGGCCAAATATTGCTCATACAACAACACAAATATTGAAAACAACATATACACTCAAACCCACATACACCCAACAACCTACTAGGTGGCTGACGACGCCAGAAAAACGAAAACAGCGGCCAAGCCATCGGCGGCAGCAACGACGTACACGACGTCATACCCATAGAAAAGAACGAAGGAGAGAAAAGGTGGGTGGTGGTTAGCCTTACCGAGAGCTTCTAGTTGTTCACGACCCATGCATCACCATTCCCATCTCCTTCTTCGGTCTTCGACGGTTCTCCCGGTTGCTCACAACGTCACCAACAGTAGGGCGGTGGTGGTGGCGTTCAATGGCAAGGTAGCAGGTGGCGGTTGGACTCGACCAGGCAGCAGCGGCTGAGGAGACTCCACCATGGTGGCGGCTGAAGAAAAGAAACTAGGTTTAGGGTTGCATCAGAAAAACGAGAGGGGTGAATGGGGGCACCGAGTTAATCCCGTGTTCTCTTCCAACATATGACCATTTTCCAAGTTTGGTCCTCTTCGACCAAATGATTTTCATCTTAACTCCAATATTTACCAAATATCCCTTGACTTCTGAAATTCTTTACAAAACCAATCAAGAAATTACACTTTAACCCCCAAAATCCAAATTATTATATTTAACTCCCCGGAACCTGCTAAGTTATTACAGATTTAGGGCTACAATAAAATATAATATACATCTCGTGGTTTAGGGTTTATTATTTATTTACTTATTTTTTTCATGTCAAACGGAATGTTACACACACCTTTAGTTTTTTATCTAGAAATTAAAAGAACTGCAAGGAAACAGAAAAAAGAAGCAGTAAAGAAAAAAATCAGTTGGTTTCTTTGGTTCACCCTCTTCAGTTCCACCAGAAATCACCACACCACAAGGCAATCCCTTGTGGAACAAACCAAACCCAACATGTCCATTTTTTTTCAAAAGTACCCTTATCTTTACCTTCTAGCAACCCCTTTAAAACATATTCTCTACCATCCTCTGTTAAATCCAAGCAAATAGACTCTTCTAAAGCTCAATCTAAAAAATCTTAAATCCAGAAACTTCAGAACCCAACTCTGAAAAAACTAGTCATGAGTGATACAGGAGAAGAAGCAGAGAAGACTCTCAGAGAATGGGCCACCCAGGAGGTCAACCAGCAACCTCTTTGCATCAGTTTTCCATAAGCCTAGAACTTCGATCTCAAATATGGGCTGATACATCTTCTTCCCACATTTTGAGGTCTAGAAAACGAAGAACCACAAAATTTCTCATGGAATTTCATGTAGTTTGTTCAGGAATGAAGTTGCATGCTGTCACAGAAGATCAAATAAAGTTAAGGTAATCCCGTTTTCAGTTCAAGATTCAGCAAGAGAATGGTTGTATGAGCACCCATCCGGTTCAATCACCACTTAGACAAAACTCGTTAAGTTATTTTTTGATAAGTATTTTCCAGAACCACAGGTTTCGAGTCTCATAAGAGAAATCCTTGGTATTAAACAAGGAAAAAGAGAAGCCTTACACACTTACTAGGAGAGATTTAAAAAGCTACTGGTTCATTCCCTACAACATGGGAGTGGTGATTATTAGTTATACAACTGCTTCTGCGAAGGTGTGACACCCATGGAGCGAAGGCTGATAAATGCTTCAAGTGGCGGATCTCTAGGTGATATAACACCAACAGAAACCCGGGAGTTGATCGAGAAGCTGGCGATAGAGTCAAATCATTCTGGAGACAAAGACAAGTGGTATACTGATCAGCCATGAGGTGTCAAAGAAGTCAACAATGCTCATCTGGAGTCCCAAATTTTTGATTTGATGAAAGCTATTATATTATTAACAAAGTAAAAAACAGCTGCAAACCATATGGAATCTGATTGAAGACTCAACATCCAACAAATATGTGTCTATTACTGCGTGAGGATACAACTGCAATAAAAGTTGTCGGAGGCTATTAGCAAAGTTATCAAAACAATTTTTCAGTAACAACAACAATATCAGATGCCACCCGGATTCTATTAGCAACGAAACTATAAACAGTCGGGCTTTCAGTAGAACTTTCATAATCATTATCGGCAAAATTATTAGAATTTGAATTTTCAGAATCAACCTTCCGATCATCGACCCATTAGTTCCAGTGTAGCCTTAGAAGATATTGTAAAAAGTCTTTCCACGAGCACCCAAGCATTCCAGAACGAAACCAGAGCTAGTATCAAGAATTTGGAGCAGCACGTGTCTCAACTTGCCACTTCTGTGGGTCGTCTGGAATCTCAAGGAAAGTTACCGGGACACACTAAAAACAATCCAAATCACAATGTGAGTGTTATATCCTTGAGAAGTGGGAAAAGTTATGAAGGCTCAAGCATATATGAACAAGAAAAAGAAGTTGAAGAAGAATATGAAGAAGTTCTGGTTGAAGAAGAAGATGAAAAAATAATGAAAAAGAGGATGAAGAAGAATATAAAGAAGTTTTGGTTGAAGAAGAAGCTAAAAAATATTTGGTAGAATTGGTTCATGAGATGTTAAGGAGTGACATTTGGAAGTTTGTGAGTCGATCCAGCTGCAAGACACTGGAGGATATGATAGTGAGGGCTAGAGAGAGGGAGATTGATCTGAAGATGGAGAAGAAGAATAAGAAGAAGAAGAAGAAGAAGCCAGATTATGTGTCGAATGTTGAGGGTTCAGGTAAGAAGCCCAGGGTATCTGATTCTAAGACGAGAGGCCATCAGGGCCGGAGTCGCTGTGGCAAGTGCAACAAGATGCACGAGGGAGCGTGCAGGGTGGGTGGTTCAGGCTGCTTCAAATACGACCGAACTAGTCATATTAGTAGACATTTTACAGCTACCACCACTAACACCCCGATATCTGATCTGATTTGCTTTCATTGTAATCAGAAGGGCCACAAGAAGGCTCATTGTCCGAGTTTGGTTGCAGCAGGACCGGTGTCAGCACCCGCTCCTTAACTCTTTGGATTACTGACGGCTGCCAGGGCCGGGCAGATGTACAGGTGGGGAAGAGCATGGATTTTCAGTTGACAACCGAGGAGGCTCGTGCAGCTCCCGATGTGGTGACAAGTATATATATTCTCCTTATCTCTTTATTTATATTGAATTGTTTGCTTATATTTTTGTGTTTTATTTTAGGTTCGTTCCTCTTGAACGATATTTTTGCTTTGGTGTTGTTTGATTTGGGGGCTACCCGATCCTTTGTATTGCTAGCACTTAGCAAGAGGTTCGTTGGAGCTTCGGGGGAGCCGGATTGTCCAGTAGATGTCGAGATTGTAGATGATAGATCTATTCGGGTTGCAAGAGTTCATCAGGGTTGTACTCCCCAGTTGTTCAGTGAGTATTATTTAGTAGATTTGGTTCCCATTCCTTTGCATTGGAACAAGGTTATTGTGGGTATGGATTGGTTGAGCCCTAATGGGGCAGGGATTGACTATGAGCAACAATTAGTTCGGGTTCGGACCCCAATTAAGGGAGAGTTAGTGGTTCATAAGGAGAGATCTCAACGTTGGCCGGTTTTTTATTCAACAGCGAGGGCCAGCCGCTATATTCATCAGGGTTGTTCTGGTTATGTCGCCTATGTTATGGATACCCGAGATAAGGGTAAGGCGACCGTGGATGATGTGTCGATTGCGCGAGATTACCCATATGTGTTTCTGGAGGATTTGCCTGGGGTGCCTCCGGAGAGGCGGGTTGAGTTTAGGAATCTGGTTCCTGGTGCAGCTCTGATAGCTAAAGCACCATATCGGTTGGCTCCTCCTGAGATGTAGGTGTTGTCTACACAAATGCAGGAGCTGTTAGATAAGGAATTCATTCGACCAAGCAGTTCGCCTTGGGGAGAACTGATCTTGTTTGTGAAGAAGAAGGATGGGTCTCATCGTATGTGCATCTGATGGGTTTTGAGCATTACAACATTCCTTTGTGCACATGCAACCCTAATTGCTTTGGATCTAAGTTTTTCTCAAGTTATACATGCAAACAAGATTTATAAAGCAATAACTCTAATTCTAAGATATAAAATTGAAACTAATAGGGTTTAG
The DNA here is from genome assembly GCF_051521515.1 of Lactuca serriola. Classification (NCBI taxonomy): domain Eukaryota; kingdom Viridiplantae; phylum Streptophyta; class Magnoliopsida; order Asterales; family Asteraceae; genus Lactuca; species Lactuca serriola. The sequence goes on from NC_136410.1 coordinate 44,364,899, forward strand.
ATATCACCTCTTTTGTTATATTGTAATAACAAGTAATCCTTCTTCAATTCCTTGACCTTCGAAAGCCTAGTGCCCCAAGTGTCGCACCTCTAATGGAGTCACAAACACCACAAGCAAAGAATGAGGGAGAAGGAGGTAGAAATCAACTACGGTTTCTCTTAGAAGGTAGGCATACCGATTTCTTGAGGCTAGGGGTTCCTTTTATAGTTAAGATTGCTAGGGTTCTCAGCTGGAAACCATAATTCCCTTGATTAGGCCCTAAGAAATCCATTGACCCCCTATATGATAGGCCTTGGACGAAAACCCTATGGGCTTGCCATAGATTTTCATCCACTCCCCGTCAATAGAGTCCAATAGCCCAAAACTACAACTATAACTGATTTACATAATCAATCCCTGTTCTTTTAATCAGTTCCTTTGATCACTAAATTAATTCCAAATTAATTTTGATCAAAACTAATTAAATAATATGATTTCTAATTAATATATTATTCTTATAATATATTAATAAATTATTAAATAACCTCTTTCTCCAAAAGTCATCATATCCAGTTGTTATGGTGAAGGCAACCCAAACGGACCATGCTACTATCAAATCAAGTACATACCAATCATAGTTATGGGCATAGACACCTATTCCAACAATATCCCACTTGGATAAGTCTAATAAATATAACTACAAGTATGACTTCAAAATCCGATTAGCAATCATATCTTTCAAAAGCCGCTGTCGAACTCTAACCTAGTCAATGACGCATCCTTTAGATAAGGGGCCATATAATCCTCCATTCTGCAAGATATCATGTGGACAAAGATATGGAAAAAAATCATTCTCAATTTCTAATAGTTTGTTTCCCGATTTGTGATTTTTTTGACACGTAACTTAATTGAACACATCAATTCAGTCCTGACTGGACCCGTCACATAAGTCAACACAAAATCATCGAGGGGCCAATATATCGTTTTTACCCTCTTAGGATAAAAGGAATAGATAAAATTTGACTTATATGATTGTATTATTTACTCATCAAATCGTACACAACAATACGTTTTATAACATCAAGTTACTGATGTGTTTATGCATTATCAATGCACAACCAACTCGTAAACAACAACTCATATATCTATGTTTAAAGATTATACGATATTATCGTCTCACAATGTGACATCCCCATTTTCTCGGCCAGAAAAGACCGATTTTGTTTATGCTTTATAAAAATCAGAGTACCTCTTTTAATAAAAACTAGGAGAAGCCCATGCTCCGCATGGGGTGAATAGGGTTTTGACGTTAATTGAGTTTTGAATTGACAAAATAGATAACATGTATAAAACACAAAGAAATGTGACCAAAGTCAAGAGAGCTGGAAAAGTGGTGGCGCAAGTATAAAAGAAAAAAAATAGAGGGGGCAGTTTTGAAAAAAGCTATAAAAGTGTTAGAAAACCAAAAAATAAAGTTTGTGGCCAAAGTAAGAAAGTTAAAACTTTCCTGTTCATTCATGCCCACGGGATTTTATATATATATATATATATATATATATATATATATATATATATATATAGATATATATATATATATATATATATATATATATATATATATATATAATGTTGCGGAATTTGTTCCCAGTAAAACATGATAAATACGCTATCAAAGCATTTCTGAAGAAAAGTATTTTTAATTCGTTTTAAAACATTTGGGATGTCATCGTCAATACATAAACATAAGCATAAACAGAACTTACATTTATTTACACTAGTGATCTACATCTCTTTAATCTCTCAGTGTAATGTGACTTCATCTCAACACCTGTAATATAAATAAACCGAGTGGGTCAGGTTGGGAAACCTGGTGAGTACTTAGGGTTTTCAACCCACAATAATATAATTATTATGTTTAAACAATCAAGCAATCAACCCAATTACCCAACCCCATTATCTTCTTTATTCTTAAGGATCTACCCTAAGAATCAACTATTTCTCGTTCACTCATTCCTAAGGATTATCCTAAGGAATCGACATGAAGTCCATCGTTGCCACGTTTTACACAACGGGCACTAAGTCTGCATAGTCGCCAAGGCTTAGGCACTAAGTCTGCATAGTCGCCAGGGTTTAGGCACTAAGTATGCATAGTCGCCAAGGTTTAGGCATCAAGTCTACATGATCACCAAGGTTTAGGTATCAAGTCTTCATGATCACCAAGGTTTAGGCATCAAGTCTGCATGATCACCAAGGTTTAGGCACCAAGTCTGCATGGACGCCAGGGTTTAGAGTACACCGGGTGAACACATCGTTCACAACACCTACAGGTTGCGAGCCTGCTAGTGTTCCACTGGATTGTCTATAATAGTCCGTGGTTGTCATCCATACTCTGTTGAATGACGGGGCCATCATTTGGAAAAGACTTCTAACATCGTCCACCTCTCACCCTCACCTCGTGGTCTATAACACCTCTCAACTCATCATCCAACTCATATTCCATCTATTACATCTACCCATGTTTTACCCCAACATTATCGTAGATAGAAAATACATATACAGTTTAAATCATTTAAAACATGTATAAAATCGTTCATCTAGCATAGACAACAAGTACTCAGATAATATGCACACCTATCACGTAATTTATATAAAATACTTCATATCTATGTGTAAGATGAAAGTAACTATGCACTCACAACACGTAATATATATTAAATACTTCATATCTATGTGTAAGATGAAAGGGACCATGCACTCACCTGGGAAGGTGGTGACTCGGTACTCGGACAGCGCTTTGTTTGCTTTAAAATAATTTCCTTCGACAAAACCTAGTATCATTACCACTAGATTTTAGTCTAATATTTAATGCGACTAATTATTTGTCTTATTATTATTATTATATAAGTGTTTAAACAATACTTTCCAACCACTATGTACAGACAGGGGCCAGACATAAAACACCGGAGGGCAGGACCATTTTGGCATATAGCACTTCTGAAATCCAACAACCCTATGCGGCCCTTTAAACCAGATTCCTCGTACCGCGAGTAGTTAAAAAGATATTATAACGACGCTTATATAATAATAGCTCAAATATTTATTATAAGTTCATAATAACAATACTAATATTAAATATAAGCTATATTAAAATAGGGTAAGCATAACTTACTAACAAGGGGGTTTTAGCTAGGAGTCGGGCTCTGCTGGGGCAGAACTTCGTCGCTGAATCTTTCTAAGAAAGATTCGTGCAGTGCTTCAGCGCTCACCTTACTATACTAAAAACTACAGAAAGAGAAGTCGAATCACGAGGGACCGAAATGCTCAGGGGATAAGAAGAGAAAGACTCTTGAATCAAGAGAACGATGCAAGAAATATGAGAGCCCAAGCCTCTTATTTATAGTAATTGAATTTACAAAAACTACCCTCCATAATTACTTAATGACCTTATAGTTATATAAACGACTAAATGCCCCTTTATAATACTATTTTAAATAGATTTAATGATATTTGTACTAAACTAATGTTGAAAGAACTCAACATTAGTCTTATCATGACCGCATCGTCGATACCTTTCTAATGATATATACATATGTATATATATATATATATATATATATATATATGTGTGTGTGTGTGTGTGTGTGTGTACGTATATATGATTTATAGTTTATTTTAATACATAAATATGCTATTATAATTTTTAACTCATTCATATGAACTCCGTTTTTGACGTTATTTATATCCACGTGTAGGTGGAGACGTACCCTACAACTTTTGTTTAAACTCCGTTAGCTAATTTTGACTTTATTTTTAAAGTTATATTTTTAACAGACCGGGACAGGATTGGTCCGTTAAAATCTCATAACTTCTTCATCCAATGTCCATTTTCGTCTGTCTTTTTATCGTTACGCTACTAATCACGAGATCTTCGATACTCGTTTAGGTTGTGTTGGCTAAAAACCGCTCGATCTAATACTCAAACTTCGGGCTGTACACCGCTAAGCCAGAACTTCGAAAAATCATAACTTCCTCATAAGAAGTCAGATTTGGGCGTTCTTTTTATGGACGCTCTTAGGTTACCATATTCTACAACTTTCATTTAGATTACTAAGGCTAAAAGTCGCTCTATCATAAATTCACTATTTACGTCTTCGCGGTGTCGTGCCGGTTCCGTCGCTAAACTTCGAAGGGTCATAACTTCTTCGTTATAACTCGGATTCGGCGCTCTTTATTTGTACGGAACCCTTGAGACATATTCTTCAACTTGGTTAAGATTATTTATTCTAAATAATCTTTTATCGAAAAGTCATTGTCGACCCCTATTATCTCTAAATTGACTAGCCCGGATGTACGGGCGTTACACACAATCACTCATGATGAAATTTCATGAAGTGATTCAAATGAGCATGGGTTTAGTCCAATACTCAAATCTTATTTCAGAAGTACTCATGAACGTTGTAGCAAACCTTTTCTATGTCTAAGCACTTAGACAATCTACAAACCAATTCATGACAGTCTTGCCTCATTACTTACTTCCAAAGTATGTTTGACTGTGGATGATTTGAACAATCCAATTATTTAGGAAGTAAAACATACAAAAGTGAAACAATAGTAAACAATTGACACAAGATAGTAAACAATACTTATATATAAATCTCCATTATATAATCATCAAATTTCAATGACATTTATCAATTACAAGTTTCTAAACATCTATCTAATCACTAAAACCAATATTGTTGATATTGCCATATTTATACATATTTTTAGTCAATATTTACTTATATTTTTGTTAATATTTTGGTTATATGCATTGAATAACGGTACTTATAAGGTTAAAAATATATATTGCAGCCAAATAGAAGACATTTTGAAGAAAATGGACTAAAGGCGTCAAAAGATAGAACTTTGTAAGATGAAGACTTAAAAGAATAAAAATCCAGCGAATTCACGTACTCACGTCATGAATATTTAGGATTCACGACATGAGTTAGACTTTTCAGAAGATAAACATCACGGAGGAGGAATCATTGTAGAACACGGATAACTAGTGAATTCACGTCGTGTGTCATACTCATTCACGACGTGAGAGCGAATTTTATGATAACTATATATTCTCTTGATCATTACGACTTGAGGGACTTTTGACCAACTTGGAGGGTTCCTGGAGATGGAATTCAGAGGGAGAAAAGGTTTGGAATTGGTTTTCAACACCAAGGAAGAAGGAGAAGTTCACTATTAGCTTAATAGTTTGGTACATTTACATATCTCTTTGAATATGATTTGTTTATGTTTGTTTGCTAGTATGTCTACCTAGATCTAGCTGCTTCTCTTAGCTAGATGAAGCTAGAACTCATGGTGTTAAGACTTTAGATTTGACTTACTTGTTGGTTATGACTTGTGTTTGATTGATTGAACCTAGCATGTTTAATTTAATATTTGATTGTTTTAATTTCTTATTCCGTGTAGTTAGTTGATGTGACATCGAACTCCGGCGAGTCTTCTGGTTTGTTGTTGCAGAGGAGATCTGGACATTACAATCAAAGAGATGCGTTAGAGCCGCCCCAGGGACTGTGCCCCGGGAGTGGACTCTGATGGTCAAGTTAGATCAGCTGATAGATTTGAGATGGTCCACCATAGCTGGAGAGAACCATCTTGGTGCTGGTGGTGGTGTATGGTGGCTGACGGCGACGGGTGGCGGCTGAGCCACCCGGCAAGAGTATAGTGGCGCCTGAGCCATGGGGAAGAGTCTAGGGGAAAGGTCTTGGGGCCAAGGTCCTCCTTCATGGAGGAGACACTATTCTATTTATAAGGGACAACTAGGTCAAGGAGAATTAGGTCAGGCCTTGGGCCAACCCAATTCAGGTCCCACTAGCAAGGAGTTGGGCAAGGCCGCCCGGAGGCGCCAGGCAGGGCCGACGGGTGCGCTAGGCATGGGAGCGCCAAGCCGGTCCGGGAGGAGAGTCCCCAGCAAGGCTGGCAAGGGAGCGTCACGTCGGGCTGGCGGGAGAGTCCCCTGCAAGGCTGGCAAGGGAACGCCAGGCAGGACTGGCAGGAGCGTGCCAGGCCAGGCTGGCACGGTAGAGCAGTCTAGGCCATGGTAGTGGACCATATATCATCAAGTCCCCCCAGTATGGTGTTATTGGTACGCGACCAATGACATCGGCCTGGACTTAGTCATATAAACTGTGCGTCGTCAAGTCCCCCTAGTCTGATGCGATTGGGTTGCTGACAATCGGATCAGACTAGATAAAGAACCAATACATTAAATAATAGAGAGAACGACTGAACCTCAGCCACGAGAGCCGTGGGGTTGCGTGATGAGCCAATCATTGCTTATGCAGCTTGATCTGGATTGATACTCCTTCATTGAAAGGAGTGCGAGTCAATTGGTGTGATGCAACGTAACCGTTGCTACGGTTACGCCGAGCAAAGCTGCTAATAATGTTATTGCGGAATGGGGCTGGTGTATGACATCTCTGTCGTGGCGTTTCCATCATCTTTGAGGGATTTCATTGATAATCATCTTCACAATTTGTTTTGCATGAGCATTGGTGACCATTCTGAAGGTGTTTTTTGCTCGACCTATTCCTAGCTAGATTCCCCCTAGTCTGATGTGGGTAGCATAGGTAACCATATCAGACTATGGTGCATAGGCAAGGTTGTTATAAGAATACACAACAAGATTGTTTTCTATGATAATAGACAACCAGACTATTACTAAGAGCCAGATAGCATAGATGTTGATAGACTATAAGTGACCGTTCTTCTTGAAGAGTGACCTTGCTATAGCAAGATGTAATGCATGAAAACGCCTTATTGATCATTCGAGCATAGGAAAACCATGCTGATTATTAGAAAAGAGACATCAAAGGTGGTGCTAAGCATGATCTGAACTTATGATTCGCTTCTTATGATGCATGACAGTACGTGACTTATGTTGCGCGGCTTAGAAGAATAGTTCGGGATTAGTAGCCATCGATCATGGATATGTCACGTGGAAGAGCATTGTGTGGAACAGATCGGGCTTGGCTGCCAACGATCGTAGATAGATCACGCAGGAGAGCATCGTGTGGAATGGATCGGGCTTAGCTGCCAACGATCGTAGATAGATCACGCGGGAGAGCATCGCGTGGAATGGATTGGGCTTGGTTTCCAACGATCGTAGATAAATCACGCAGCGGAGATCTAGACATCACAATCAGAGAGATGCGTTAGAGCCGCCCCAGGGACTGTGCCCCAGGAGCGGACTCCGACGGTCAAGTTAGATCAGCTGATAGATCTGAGATGGTCCACCATAGTTGGAGATAACCATATTGGTGCTGGTGGTAGTGTATGGTGGATAACAGCGGTGGGTGGCAGCTGAGCCACCCAGTCGGAGTATTGTGGCAGCTGAGCTATGGGGAAAAGTCCAAGGGAAAGGTCCTGGGGCCAAGGTCCTCCTTCACGGAGGAGGCACTATTCTATTTATAGGGGACAACTAGGTCAAGGAGAATTTAGGTCAGGCCTTGGGCCAGCCCAATTCAGGCCCAACTAGCATGGAGCTAGGCAAGGCCACCCGAAGACGCCGGGTAGGGCTGGCGGGTGCGCCCTAGGCAGGGCCGACGGGCGCGCACCAGGAACGACCGGCAAGGGGGCGGTAGGCAAGGGAGCGTCAGGCCAAGCCGGAAGGAGAGTCTCCAGCAAGGCTAGCAAGGGAGCGCCAGGCCGGGCTGGCGGGAGAGTTCCCATCAAGGCTAGTAAGGGAACGCCAGCCAGGGCGGGCAGGAGCATGCCAGGCCAGGCTGGCACGGTAGAGTAGTCTAGGCCATGGTAGTGGACCATATATCATCATTAGTGAATACGAATATGCATGAATTTGAATACCTAATGATTCAGTGAACATTAGTTTGTTAGAGCTAAGATCAAACCAATCTTAGATAAGTAATTGAACTATTGAATTATGTTTTGCTAGAGAGCTCATATTATGATCGTAAGTGTGTTTTTCAAATCAATCTTACATGGCTCCAATTCCATTTAATAATTGATTATGTGTTAATTATTATGTGACCATACATAGATTACATGAATTAATTAATGTTAGTAAATGTAGAACTGAATTGCTAATACTATCTTAATTAGTAACCAATAGTAATTGTCATAACTAATTTATAAACCATTTAGGGAAAGTGGATTCGAACTAACAGAAGTGTTTGTTAATTGATTGAATTTTGTGTTAAAAATTAAGTTCATCTAAACTTGCAAAATTAGATTAAAAAAACCCACTTTATTAGAAATTAGGTTAGTTTAATAGTAGGTAGATTAATTAGTTAAAACCATTCCCTGTGATCGACACCCGACTTACCTGACTATTCTATAATTTGACTAGGTACACTGTCTAGGTGCAATTTAGTTAGTTAAGTAGTTAGGTTATAAATATAAAATTAGGTGTAGCTATTTGCACGCATCAAGTTTTTGGCGCCGTTGTCGGGGATCGGCGTATTTAATAGTTGATTTATTTGTTGTAAATTAATTGATCCTTTTTGTGGGGTAAAACCTGCAAACAGTTATTTTTCAGTTTAATTTATTTTCTTCCAGTACTGAACTCACGACGTGAACTTTATAGGCTCATGACGTGAATCCGGTAATTTCCATTTTTCTTTGTTTTTCTGTTTTAGTTCAGATTTACGTTTTTATTTTTTTGTTTATTTTGCAGAAGTTCATGACCAAGGTTCCAACACACCTTTGGTCCCACCACTTGAAGATCCAGAGTCAGCCGTTCACAAGAAGACAGATAAGAACGCAGGAGTGAACAAAACACCAAAAATATTATCTTTCAAGGACCTTAAATCAGTATTTGGAAAGAATTCGGGAAATAAAGTAGGAGAGTCGAGTACATCATCAAAGGACAAAAGCAAGATAGAAAGCTTTGAGCAAGACCCAAACCCAAAGGATACCGAATACGATATCGAGCCCGAATACGAATTAGAAAGGAGTGAACCCGAAGACAAACCGGAAAACGAGATGGAAAACACTGAAGAAATGTCCATGGGAGCATACAAGAAGTGTATACGAGATGATGTTGGTCCCAGTTTAGTACAACCTACAATTCCCACCTCTGCAACATTCGAATTGAAAGGACACATCCTTACTACACTTAGGGATGTACCGTTTTCTGGAAAAGATCATGAGGATGCTTACAAGCATTTGGATGAGGTCAATGACATTGCAGACTACTTCAATGTCCTTAATGTCCCTAGAGATACAGTCTTACTAAGGATGCTCCCAGTTACTTTTAAAGGAGCTGCAAAAGACTGGCTTAAAGCACTTCCACCTGGTTCAGTCACTACTTGAGCACAAATGAAAGAGCAGTTTCTAGAACAATTCTGCCCACCATCCAAGATATCAAAACTCAATAAGGCAATAGCCAACTTTGAGCAAAACCTGGGTGAGTCACTTTATGAGGCATGGAATGCTATAAAGGGTTACTAAGAAATTGCCCTCAAAACAACCTCAACATTCAACAAGAAGTATCCATATTTTATGATGGGGTGACTGTCATGATGAGAAAATTCCTTGATTCTCAAGGACCACTTACAAAGAAAAATATGGGTGAAGTGAAGGAGTTAATTGAAGAATTTTCAAAGCATTCTCGTGAGTACCACAATCCAAGAAATGATGGAGTAAAAGGGAGCGGGGGTGGAAATTCTGCAGACATAGCTGTTATAATGGCCATGCTTGATACAATGGACAGGAGAATGAAAAAAATGGACCAAACAATACATGCTATAAGATTTGGATGTGAAAGGTGTAATGGTCCACACTTGACCAAAGATTGCCACTTAGATGATAATGGGTATAAAAGAGCTCAAGTTTGCTATTCTAGTGGGGATAAATATGATTAAAACTTGGAAAAAACCAAATAAGGTGTGGCTTCCATATGATGAATACAAGAAGCAAAAAGAAGAAAAATATAAGCATACAGGTCAAGGCTTCTACCAAAAAGAGCAACCACCAGCCGAGAAGAAATTTGATTTCGAAAACATGTTGACCCGATTTATGGAAGCTTTCGACAAAAGGCATGATGATATTGATGTGGTGCTGAAGGAACACATGAAAATGATGAAAGAATAGCAGACAATGATGATCGACTAGCAAGCTTCATTAAGAAATCATCAAGCATCGATCCATAATCTCAAAGTCCAAATTGGTCAACTAACTACTTTGGTGAGCAACAAATTATCCTCACAATTTCCCGAAAAGAATGCTTAATCCCATGTTATGATGATCGAGACTGAAGAAGAGGCCATCTCCGAGTTCCTAGAATCATTACAAGTGGAGCCAAGGCAGCCCGGACCAAAGTCGAAGAAGCTAAAGATCGAAAATCAAAATTCTGCTAAAACACATAATTCACGACGTGAGCCCTCTATGCTCACGACGTGGGATTAGTCTGAACAGAAAACTTCAGAAAATGTTCCGGCTTATCGTCTTCCTTTACCGTTTCCGTCCCGAGCTAATCTTAGTCCACTGGAAAGGGAGCATTTGGAGTTCATAAAGTACGTAACGGGTATTCCTAAAAATACTCCTTTTGTTGAGACGTTATCAAAAATTCCCAAGTACGCGAAGTTCCTACAAGATTTGATAGACACTCGTCAACAATTGAAGAAGAATTCCAAGGTTATTTTAAGTGAGCAAAGTTCAAAAATAGTGATGAGAGAGTTACCTAAGAAGATGGGAGATCCTGTACGCCTCACTCTTCCATGTGAGTTTGGGAATAAGATAAAGATTTATGCTTTAGCCGATTATAGGGCTAGCATAAATTTGATGCCTTATTCATTTTATCATAAGCTGAATATTCATAAATTGAAGGCTACGAAAATGACTATTCACATGGCAAATCGTTCAGTGACACAACCCTGGGTCATTGTGGAAGATATTCTAGTGAAAATTGGGATATTTGTTTTTCCAATAGACTTTGCGATTTTAGATATGAAACAAGATCCCAATGTTATGATTATTCTTTGTCGCCCATTAATTAATACTACTGGAGCCTTGGTTGATATTCGCGAGTCCAAGCTTAATTTGATAGTAGGAGATGAAGAGGATACTTTTGGGATAGAAGAAGGTTTCCAAAGGAGTGATGTTCAAAATAAGGTTTGTAACATTGATGAAGATGATGAACTTGGGAATTAGAGAAGTTGATGGAAGAAGAGATGAAAACAATTCAACAAGTCAAACGAACGAAACCGAGAGCATCTGTCCCGTTTTTAGTTGAAGTCGTTGCCTACACAAATCCAACTTCTTGGGTAAGTAAGGAAAGCGATGAATTATCGAATGATGAGGTAAATTCTAAGAAGACGAGTCCAGTGGTGGAAGAAGAGAAGATTACATTAGAGCTTAAAAAAGAATAAAGAGAACTTGGAGAATAAAAGGACCAAAAGAAAGCTCGATGATAATGAAATCAAAGCTAAAAAGGAAAACTCGAAGAAGGCGTATATCAGACGAGTTCATGCTTGCAAGAGGCGATAGAAGGAGCAAAAAGTTCAGTTGGCAATGGACTCTTCAGACGATTCAACGTGAGGAGACACGGAGTCCGGCTCACGACTCCATCAACAAGAAGCGCTTCTCGGGAGGCAACCCGAGCCCGGTTTGATTTTCTTTCTAGTTTTTTTTAGTTTTTAGGAAAATTATTCATCTCATCGTCCAAGTAATCTTATGAATGGTAAAACATTAAGTGTATGGTCCCTGAATTAAGTGGTAATTAATTAAGATTTATAGTTAATAAAAAAAAATTGGATGTATAAAACGAAAATCTGATCAGACTTAAAATTCACGACGTGAGTCCATAAGAAATTTATGGAACACTATTATGTTAGCCTAATAAGTGTATAAGTCCATTTGCTGATTAATTAGATGGCCCAACTGACTAGCCCAAGACATCTCACGACGTGAGTCATTAAAAACTCACGAAGTGAAATGTGAATTACATTGGACCACAGATAAAAGTGCAGAAACCATTTGACCTAAAACACTTCTTTATTCCCCACGATGTGAAGTGGTTCCTGGTCCCCCCTTTGTTCCGATTTCGGCCAAACACAAATCCAAAATCCACTTTAGCTTACGTAATATGCCATTTAAGGTAATTATTTATTAATTTTAATGGTTAATTTTAGTTTATTTATTGAATAAAGGGCTAGGGTTTGTTCTTAGTCAAAATGACGAAATTATGTCCTTAATTTCATGTTATAGCCATTGCATGTGACTGGAATATGCTTAGAATTGTTCTAGGTGTAAACCCCAACAAAGTATATGTTTCGATTTTGTCTTATGTCGTGACCAATTAAACGAGACTGTCGAACTCACGACGTGAATTCCTAGGAATTCACGACGTGAATTCCTAGGAATTCACGACGTGAATTCTGGGCATGATAGAACTCTATGCTATTTACTTCTAATTTGCTGTATATTTTGTGTTTTGTTTTTGTTGTTTCTTATTTTGCATAAAATGGCTCCTAGGCACGAGATTCCAGCAGGGGTGGCCAACTTACACTCATTTCATGTCTTCCGAACAATTGTATCACGAGATGTTCTCACGCGTTGAAATAACCGTTTGCGTGGCTGCATAACCGTGACTTTGTTGTTTCCCTAACTGTTAATTGGCAAAGGTTGGGGGAGGTTGGATTGGTTGATCGGTTAAACCCACTTCTTACAAAGTTATTTTTGGTAAATGGCTACTCTTTCGCATGCAAGGGGGTGAAACAACCTGTTTGCTATTCAAGAACGGGTCTATAAGGAGTTATGTGTGGAGTTTTTCTCAACTGTAACATTTCATGAGAATGTTCAAGATCCCAATCATCCGCATGCCTTGGTTTTTCGCTTAGGAGGAGAATACCGGGAGTGTAGCCTGGTTAAATTTTCATGGAGGATGGGATTGTATGAGACCCATGAGGCTATGTCCCCGGAGTTTGCTTTGTTCTTAGAAGAGGTTGTTCGTGCATATGAGGGAGGAGTTTTCGAGTCCGAGTTCTGGAGTAACGTCACATCAGGGGTGTTCAATTTTGAGGTGTCACCGGAAAGTAGCATCAAGTTGCCAATTCACCGTCTCATTCACCGGCTCATCACTTTTTCCATCCACCATAGGCTCCATGGAGACAAGGTTACAAAGATTAATTTTGTTCTTTTTATGGTCTATTTTGCAGTCGGGAATGTGTTGCAACATCCCGTACTTTTGGCCCGCTACTTAGCGGAGTTTACAGTGAGTTCCCAACCTAGGAACCTGATATGTGGGGGACACTTTATGACCCGGTTGGCCTGGTCCTACGGTATAATAATTATCGACATCATGAGGACCTTCACTTGCATGGATAGGAGTGAGTTTTCCTTGGGGTATTTGGAAACAATGAGGGTGGTAAGGAACTATGGGACACATTGGGGGATTATGCATTCCGATGGTGAAGAGGATGATGACCAACCAACCGAGCAATGTGACCAACCCGCTCCTCAACCAAGACCAAGATGACGAAGGAATGTTAGAGGAAGAGGCGATAACGGACAACCAGTGCAACAAAATGCACCATTGGGAGGAGACATGTCGGGTTATTTTGATAAGTTGTCATTGAGTGTTAATTGGATTCGTGGAACGATGGAGAACATGGTGCGACATTTCAATATTGAGCGACCACCACATTTGGGGTACCATTACCCAATTTGTCCAAGGTGGAGTGAGTACCAGAATCGTGGAGGCAATGAGGCTGGGATAGGTGGAGCACAAGACGATGAGGAGGATGATTGATATTTAGTTTATTTGATTTTTAGTTTATTTTTAGTTTAATTTCGTTTGGTTTTGTTTTATTTTGTTTTGAAGTATGGTTTGTTTTTGGATTGTAAAACTATAGAAGTTATTATGTTACTTTGTCTCTTCTTGGTTGTTATTCTAGATTTGCTAGGAGTCACAGGAGAGAAACGTCGAGATAAAAAAGAGTTTATGTTTAGCTGAGAGAGCATTAGAATTGAGAGTCGAGACCCACGATTAGAAATAAGTGTGGGGTGAGTCAAGAGAGAGGATAGAGTTGGAGAAGAGTCATAAAATGATGCATTAGAAGGGACTTAATCCAATAAGACATTTGGTTGAAGTCAAGAGTTGAAGGCCGAATTACTTTCTGTTTGACCAGTACTCACATCGTGAATCCTTAATGTTTACGTCGTGAGTCAGATTCTCAATGGTTTCCAGATTTCACGTTATAGCGACTTCACGTTGTGGATCTTAGGATTCACAACGTGAATCTTGTTTTTCTAAAAAAATAAAGACCATTGGTGCATTTTATCTCATGGGTCACCATTCTTCTTCTTGGGATTATTATGAAGACAATTATGGCTCAGTTTCTCAACCATCCAATGTGGCGTTTGCTTTCCTACATTGTTCTTTCTGCTTTCGATATTTCCAACACATTTGTTGAAGTTGAAGGCTCGATTCTATATTTTGTTGAAGCATCTACATATCTCGCAAGTTTCAATATCCAAGTTCCTTATTCAAAGAAGAGGTCCATATTCAAGATGCACACTTCATCCACATGATTAGAGTTCGATCTTGCCACTTCTATCCTAGGGGAGTCTGTTCCTTTTGCTCCCTTTTATTTCTTTTAATGTCATGCATACAATGAGGGCATTGTATGTAATAAGTGTGGGTAGGGGGTAGAAAAAGTAAATTGTTAGAAAATTTGGTAAAATTTAAAAATTTAGAAATAAACTTTAATAGGTTTAAAATAATAATCTAATAATTTATTCTAGTAATAATAATTTAAACTTAAGTTTCTGCTATTATATGGGATGATCCAATAAGAGCTCAAATGTTTAGTTCGGCCAATATACGTTTTAGTGCATTTGTGACCCCTTTATTCTAGTGAAATCATGGGACAAAAACACAACCTCACTTAGTTTAAGGATCACAATATATTTAGCATCGGGTACCAGAAATGTATCCAGGAGAGCTTATGTAGTCATTGCACTTAGGTTAATACCTTAACCAATAAAGGTTGAAGTTAAGCACCCCTGCTTAAGCATGTAGGTTTTTGAGTGAAAAAAAAATGAGATACATGTGAAAAAAAAAAAGAGAGAGAGAGAATTACAAGAAAAGTTGAAGAATTTTGGAGCTATCAATTATGAAGATCAAAAGATCAAAATTCCAAAGAATCAAAAGTTGAAGATACCAAAAATCACACAAATAGGTGGCGAATTCAAAGAAATTAAAGATCAAATATCAAAGAAGTGAAGAATTCCAAGAGCTCCATTGTGGTATCAAAAATTTGTAATTTCTAGATTATGTATGCTTAGGTAGCTTTACAAAAATATCTTGAGGTTAGAAAGTTTTTCGCGGATGGATTCGGAGGGATGCATAAAATGAATGTTGCTCAAAAGAAGTGGGTGGGTGTTTATGAGGATTGTGAGTATTTAGAATTAGGGGGCTCCTTAGGAAAATTTTAGACACAAATGCATGCGTTGCGGTCTTAGCATAATGGCTAAGCTTGAAATGGATTGTTCTATGTGATATTAGTAATGAGAGTTTGAGTTCAAATAATTTGATTTGCTTGAGGGCAAGCAAAGAATAAGTGTGGGATATTTTGATATTGCCGTATTTATATATGTTTTTAGGCAATATTTACTTATATTTTTGTTAATATTTTGGTTATATGCATTTAACAACGGTACTTATAAGGTTAAAATATATATTGCAGCCAAATAGAAGACATTTTGAAGAAAATGGACTAAAAGCGTCTAAAGATGGAACTTTGTAAGATGAAGACTTAAAAGAATAAAAATCCAGCGAATTCACATACTCACGACGTGAATATTTAGGATTCACGACATGAGTTAGACTTTTCTGAAGATAAACATCGCGGAGGAGGAATCCTTGTAGAACACGGATAACTACTGAATTCACGTCATGAGTCATACTCATCCATGACGTGAGAGCGATTTTTATGATAACTATATATTCTATTGATCATTATGACTTAGAGGACTTTTAGCCAACTTGGAGGGTTCCTGGAGATAAAATTCAGAGGGAGAAAAGGTCTGGAATTGGGTTTCAACACCAAGGAAGAAGGAGAAGTTCATTATTAGCTTAATAGTTTAGTACATTTAAATATGTCTTTGAATATGATTTGTTTATGTTTGTTTGGTAGTATGTCTAACTAGATCTAGCTGCTTCTGTTAGCTAGATGAAGTTGGAACTCATGGTGCTAATACTTTAGATTTGACTTTACTTCTTGGTTATGACTTGTGTTTGATTGATTGAACCTAGCATGTCTAATTTAATATTTGATTGCTTTAAATTCTTATTCTGTGTAGTTAGTGAATACGAATCTGCATGAATTTGAATACCTAATAATTCAGTGAACACTAGTTTATTAGAGCTAAGATCAAACCAATCTTAGATAAGTAATTGAACTATTGAATTAAGTTGTGCTAGAGAACTCATATTATGATCGTAAGTGTGTTTTTCAAATCAATCTTACATGGCTCTAATTCCATTTAATAATTGATTACGTGTTAACTATTGTGTGACCATACATGGATTACATGAATTAATTAATGTTAGTAAATTTAGAACTGAATTGCTAATACTATCTTAATTGGTAACCAACAGTAATTGTCATAACTAATTTATAAACCATTGAGGGAAAGTGGATTCGAACTAATAGAAGTGTTTGTTAATTGATTGAATTTTGTGTTAAGAATTAAGTTCATCTAAACTTGAAAAATTAGATAAAAAAAAAACCCCACTTTATTAGAAATTGGGTTAGTTTAATAGTAAGTAGATTAATTAGTTAAAATTGTTCCCTATGATTGACACCCGACTTACCCGACTATTCTATAACTTGACTAGGTACACTACCTAGGTGGAATTTAGTTAGTTAAGTTAGTTAGGTTATAAATATAAAATTAGGTGTAGCTATTTGCACGCATCAATCGTCCTTCAAACCAATGCTCCTCGCATGCTGAATGTGCTTGATCCTACTTACACCCTTTGTGAGGGATCTGCAGGATTCTCTTCTGACGATACCCTCTTGACCACGAGGATTCCTTCTTCTACCTGATGTCTGATGAAATGATATTTTCTATCGATATGTCTGGATCTGCCATGATCTCTTGGTTCCTTGGTTAAGGAAACCACTCCTTCGTTATCATAGAAAATCTCCATGGGCTCCTTTAAGGCTGGTACAACTCCAAGGTATCCAATGATGTTCTTCAACCATATATCCTCCTTCGACGCTTCGCTCGAAGCTATGTACTCTGATTTGCATGTTGAATTAGTCACGGTCTCTTGCTTGGAACTTTTCCATGTCACTACTCCTCCATCAAGGGTAAACACCCAACCCGAATGATAGCGGAAGTTATCTCTGTCGGTCTGAAAACTGGCGTCGCTATATTCTGTCACTCTCAAGTCATCACTCCCACCAAGTATAAGGACCCAGTCCTTAGTCCTTCGCATGTACTTAAGAATGTTCTTTACTGCTGTCCAGTGAGATCTACCGGGGTTCCCTTTATATCAGCTAACCATGCTCAATGCAAAAGCCAAATCAGGGCGAGTACATGTTATAGCATACATGATCAAGCCAACTGCGGAAGCATGTGGTACTTGACTTATTTCCGCTGTCTCGACATCTGTACTTGGAATCTGAGTCTTACTCAACTTGGTGTTGCTCTGGATTGCTAACTCCCCTTTCTTGGAATTCTCCATGCTAAAACATTTCAGCACCTTTTTCAAGTAAAGTACTTTGACTAAGTCCAATTAGTCTCTTACTCTTATTTCTCAAAATCATTATCCCCATAATGTAAGCAGCTTCCCCTAGATCCTTCATAGCTAAACACTTCCCAAGCCAGGACTTAAACTCCTGCAAGGATGGAATGTCGTTTCCTATGAGCATTATGTCATCGACATACAATATTAGAAAGCTAACTGTACTCCCACTAGCTTTGACATATATACATAAATCATCCTCACTCCTAGAGAAACCAAACTCTTTGACTTTCTCATCAAAGCAAAGATTCTATCTGCGAGGCGCTTGCTTCAATCCATAAATGGATTTCTCAAGCTTGCACACTCTATTGGGATATGTAGCATCGACAAAACCTTCTGGCTGACACATGTAAACATCTTCAGCCAACTTCCCATTAAGGAAAGCGGTGTTGACATCCATCTGCCAGATTTCATAATCATGAAATGCGGTGATAGATAACATAACCCTAATAGACTTGATCTTGGTTACTGGTGAGAAGGTATCATCATAGTCAACCCCTGGGGTTTGAGTAAACCACTTCGCAACCAGTCATGCCTTAAATGTATGCACCTTTCCATCCATGTCGGTCTTCTTCTTCAAGATCCATTTGCACCCAACCGTATTTCGACCTGGTACATTGTCAACCAAGTCCCAAACTTGATTGCCATACATGGACTGGATCTCGTTGTCCAATGCCTCTTTCCACTTACCAGACTCAGGGTCCGCTATAGCTTCCTTGTAGTTATTAGGTTCATCCAAATTTATCAGTGTACTATAACCGATAAATGTATCACCTTCCATAGTTATATGGAAACCATACAATATAGGTGGAACTCTAAATCTACTGGAACGTCTAAGAGGTAATGACTCGTCAACTAGTTCAACATGAATCTCTTCCTTAGGTTGAGTGCTAGTGTCAGAGGTTTTTTCACCGCTTGATTCTTGAATCTCTTCAAGATCAATTGTCCTCCCACTATCCTCTTAGCATATGATTTCCCTTTCACAAGAAACTCATCTTCTTGCTACGAAGACCACATTATCACTAGGTTTGTAGAAAAGATATCCAAAGGATTTATGTGGGTAATTGATGAAAATACACCGCTCACATCAAGGTTCGATCTTCTCATGAGTCTCTCGTCTTACGAAAGCTTCACAACCCCAAACCTTGATATGTGCCAACAAGGGAACCTTCCCTGTCCACATCTTGTGAGGTGTTTTGGCAACCTTCTTAGTAGGGACTAGATTAAGAATACGGGCAGCACTCTCTAAGGCATACCCACATAATGAGAATGGTAGCGAAGCTCGACTCATCATGGAACGAACCATGTCCAACAGGGTTCGATTGCACCTCTCATCCACACCATTGAGCTACGGTGTTCTAGGTGGCGTCAATTGTGAAACAATTCCACATTTCTTAAGATAGTCATGGAAATCGATACTAAGATACTTACCACCCCTATCGGATCTGAGCATCTTTATCTTCCTACCCAATTGATTCTCCACTTCTTGCTTAAACTCTTTGAACTTTTCAAAGGTTTCCAAATTGTGCTTGATTAAGTAGATATATCCATATTTCCTATAATCATCGGTGAAAGTCACATAGAAGCGGTTTGCATCCCTTCTGGTGGATCTGAAGGGCACACACACATTTGTGTGTATGAGATCCAACAATACCTCACCTCTTTCACAAGTACTAGTGAAATGTGATTTAGTCATCTTTCCAAGCAAACAAGATCCACACGTGACATCCGACTTTAGGTCAAATGACTCCAACACTCCATCCTTTTGGAGTTGGGCTATGCGCTTCTTGTTGAAATTTCTAATACGACAATGCCACAAGCATGCCTTGTCTATACCATTAGACGAATCGATATGCAACACATTATTTCTTAAGTTATCTACAACCATCACAATTTCATATACACCATTACAAGGCAATGCTTCAAAATAAAATAAACCATTATAATAAGCATTTATAGAACCGATTTCATTATTAGATGAAAATCTAAAACCTTGTATGTACAAATCATGAAAAGAAATAATATTCCTCGTCATCTCTAACGAGTAGAAACATTCATTCAAATCTAAACCTAACCCACTACTAAGCACGTAAGAATAAAAGTCGATCTTGGTGACAGGAGACGACTTCCTATTTCCCATTATCAGGTTCATCTTCCCATGCTCCATATCCCTACTTCTTTTTAGCCCCTATAAATCAAAACAAATGTGAAAACCACATCCTGTATGAAGGACCCAAGAACCAGCATGCGATGAGTTATTAGATAGAATAGTATAAATACCTACGAATGAGGGCTTTATCTTCCCATCCTTGATGTCCTACAAGTATTCCGGGCAACTTCTCTTCCAATCCCCTTTATCATGGTAGTAGAAGCACATTGCTTCTCTAGGATCGGAGGAGGGAGTTGAAACATCCTAAAAACACAGTCTGAAAATTTCGTTTAATTAAATAAAAAAAACCATAGTCGATAAACCTCATATAAAAATCATAAGCAATGTATCTCAAAATATTATAAAAACTGTCAAGCATATCAGAGTATAAACATCCCAGACTGAACAAATGGTGCGTGCACTGCAATCTTCCCGAGCTCCTCTTTTGAAAACTGAGTACCTGAAACCAAAACTGAAAACTGTAAGCACGAAGCGTAGTGAGCTCCCCCAAACTACCACATATCATACAATAACATATAAACACATATTAGGCCTTGCCCACTGCATCAGACCGAAGTCTGGGACCCCGTCCCCTGCATTGGACCGAAGTCCGGAACTAACTGGGACCCCGTCCCCTGCATTGGACCGAAGTCCGGAACTAACTGCGTCAGACCAAAGTCCGGAACTGACTGGGACCCCGTCCCCTGTGTCGGACCAGAGTCTGAAAACTAATTGAACATAGCATAAACATATCAACTAGCATGAACACATACACTGCATACTGCATCGGACCAGAGTCCGGAACACATAACACAAAACATGCTTGAATCACAAAGACATCAAGCACTCTAACTACTGCATCGGACCGAGGTCCGGAACTAACTGAACATAGCATAACATAATCATAGCATATAATATGAACACATATACTGCATACTGCATCAGACCATAGTCTGGAACACATAACTCGTACCATGTCTGTATCATAAAGACACCAAGCATACTGAACTACTGCATCAGACTGTAGTATGGAACTACTGCTAACTAAACTGGTCGGCATTGTGGCCGTAGACCCGTTCCTACTGGAAGAAAACTCACCTCTCACTGCTGAAGTCCTGCTGACAAAACCCTAGCTATTGGATGACAGATTCCCGAATCTGTCAATTATCAAAATAACACCCAATTAATAATTGGTTCCCAACACATATATCCTTAAGTCCAAGCTTGGGGTAAAAGACTACTTTACCCTTATCTTAGCTTGACTCAAGCCCAAGGCCCAATCCAAAGGCCCAAAAGTCTAATAATGGACCAAGGCCCATCTATGGCCCAATTTTCCCCAATTGGGCCCAAGTCTCTACATGGTCTTGATCAAAGGCCCAATCATTCATTCTTGGTCCAACACTTGACATTATTATATTCCAACATCTCATAATCATCAAGGCCCAGACTATGGCCCAATTTTCCAAATTGGGCCCGATCCTTCATATGGGCCTTACCCTAAAGCCCAACTAATTACTCTAGTCCATTTAATTATTCTTGGATGGCCCAATATTATCTCAATCATTAAGCCCAATAGAAAAGCCCAATTCAGGCCCAAGTGAAATTAGGGTTTCACATAAAATTGACAATTAGGGTTAAGTGTTTCTCACTTAACCCATTAATGACTTAATCCATTAAGTCCTTTACTCTACTAGATAGGTAATATGTGATATTTGGGCTTAATACACAATCTAATCCCAATGGCTCAAAAGTGGGTCCAAATAAGTCCAAGGCCCAAATACTCACAATTAGGGTTTTCCACCCAAACATGGCCCAATAGGCCCAAAAATAATCTTTAAGCCCATAAGGGTTTTGGCTTGGTCTATTAGGGTTTGCTAGCGGGGCACCACCCACTACCACCTCGGGTAGTGGTGGTCAATGGCAGTTCGCGGCGGCGGCCACCACCTTACGGTGGTGGTTTTGATTCTTTTCATTAATCTTTTCACTAAATACAATTACAAGGATTTTAATCCAAAAATAAACACACACACACACACTAACTACTATAACACACACAGCCACCCTAGTGGTGGTCGACGGTGGCTCGTGGTGGCGGTGGCTTTTCTTGATTTTCCGGCCAACAAACCCAGTCACACATCACCAAAATAACACTCATACGCCCTAACTGATTACAAAACAACCCTAGCCACCCACCTGGTGGCACACTGCGATGGCAGCCACCACCTCATGGTGGTGGCAGTGGTATCTTTTGGCTTCCAATCATATAGCAACACAGAACACGAACTTGAAGCAGAAACGCACCCAAAAAAACCCATGTGAAACATGAACTCGACCCCTCTTGAGTGGCAAACGGTGACTGGAGCAGCCACGCATTGCCCAGGCGGTGGCATCGGACCTGTGACGACGCAACAGGAAACGAGGGAGGTAACGACAGCCTTGTCGTCGTCGGCAGAGGAGTAATAACAAAACCGAAGAAAAGAAGCGACAGAGAAGGAGCAAAAATAGCGCTCGTCATGGCGGCGGCTGTGGGCTCTAATGGTCGGAGATGGTGGCTACGATCCGCCTCCTAACACTACTGTCTGAACAGCAGCGTCACGTTTTGGTATCCTTCTTCGACAGTGTCGAGAAGGCACCATGGTTCGTCGGTGATTTGGTTGATCGGAGAAGCGAGGAGGTAGGGTGGCGATAAAGCAGTGGCGGAAGGGAGAGATGGCGCCTGCGGTAGCTTCTTATGGTAGCGGCTGGACAATGGAGGAAGGAAAAGTGACGGCTGAGCATAAATTAGGGTTAGGGTACTCGGCTTATATTCATGAAGCAGGAAAGAACGAGCATCGGGTCTTAACCTGTGTCCCATCCAAACATTCAACCATTATGCCAATACTAGTCCCTCCTCCCAAATCTTTTTCAATTTAACTCCATAATTTATCCCTTTAGCCCCTTACAATAAAATTCATTACAATTTAGGTACAATAATTACCAAACATACCCTTGCTTCTAAATTTCTTCTCAACATAATTCCGTAACTTACTAAACAGCCCCCAACTACTAAAATTCTTCACCAATTAGTCTGAGACTTACATTATTATTATTTTTAAATAAACGGGGTGTTACAGGAGTGGCAGAACCGGTCTTTTCCTTGGATCCACTTTTAGAAGATCCACCATGGGACTTTCCCTTCCAGTTCTATGAGGGAGCTTTTCGATTTTCCCCTTTTCCATGTCCAATAGCCAGGACTGGGGCAGCAGCAGGAGTAGGAGTGGATTCAACACTTTTCCCTTTCAATCCGCTTTCAGCAGTTCTCAGCAGGCCTTGAAGCTTGCTCAATGTGACTTCCCCGTTGCTCATATGATAAGTTATCTTGAACTGATCATAGCAAGGAGGTAGAGAGTGTAGGACTATGTCAATAGCCAACTCTTCGTCAAAGTTCACATTCAACTTCAAGAGACGATCCACATATCTTTGCATTCTTTGCAAGTGGCTCCCGATGGACTCTACATCCCTCATTTTGGTGGTGATAAATGAGGTAACTATCTCGTACCTCTCTTGATGTGCTCGTTGATGGTACTTTTCCATCAAGTCCTTTCATATCTCTTAGGGACAGTAGTCCTCGTAGAACCACTGCAGCTCATGAGTCATGGTGGCTACCATAATATAGGACACCTTAGTAGCATCCTTGTGGCGAGCCTCATACTCAGCTATTTCGCCGGGAGTAGCTTTGGACTCATCAACCACTTTTAACGGATTGTCGATGACATATTCTTTGTCCTCGTAATGCAAGGCCATTCGAATGTTACAGATCCAATCATTAAAGTTGGAACCATCGAATGTGACCCTTACACAAATGTTCAAGAGCGAGAATGAGTTGTTGTTGGAGGAAACGGAAGCGTTGTTTGAGGTAGACATCTGCAATAAAAAAGAAGAAAAAAGTTTTTAATAGATAAGGAGATCCTTAATATGACACCCAAGTGAAATATTAAGGCTAGGACCCAACATAATAATTCACAATTCGGAAGAGGGATGTCATAATCCAATTGTAAATTATTTGAAGGTAGGAAAATGACGATTTGCCAATTCCACCACGAAAAACAAAATAAAGAATTAGGTTTTAAATGAAATGAAATTCCTAGATTCTTTTGAATTCATTGAACTTTTCAATGGCATGTTTAATCTCGATTATACCCTTCAAGTTTGTGACTGGGATACCGAGGATTGCAAACAAGGTGTGAATAACCATGCAAATTAGCTTGGCACTCTCGATGTCATTTACCACCTAATCAATGTGCCAGTTAACCACACACACTCCATTGATCTATGATAATTCTCGAGCTACCCTTTGTCACCCTTGTTAGTCCAAGTTAGTGTGTTGGTTAACCACACACGCTCCACTAACGACTTGGCAAGGTGCAAAGTGCAATTTCATGGACTAGCATCATTTTCACATTTTTCCTAAAGTAACTAAGATTGGGAATTTATAAAACATTTAGTTACTTATATATTTATCATTATACTTATTAATGAGAGAATTTGTGTCCTATCCTACTCGTTCGGCTAACAACCCTCCACTAGTCAAGAGTACGGTAGGTAAGAGTGTATACCCAATAGGGGTCATTTTACAGGCCGCTTCCTTAAGCACCCCTTATCGACCAACTTCGTGAATGAGGCCTGCTAACGGTAAGACTGACTCATCTTATATATATATATATATATATATATATATATATATATATATATATATATATATATATATATATACATACATACATATTAATCTTTTGATATTATAATAGTATAAGTGTTGTATTTTAAACTTTTAAAGCACTAGGGTTTTATAATTTTAATATTTCAAAATTAAACTTTTAATTAAATTTTAAATTCCAAAAATTTGAGGGTTCAATTTGAAACTTTTCAAAATTACTAGTTCAATTTTTAAACAATCAATTAATCTTATAATTGGACATTATCTTAAAATTTGACCATTATCTTTTAATTAGATGAGGATATCCATTACCATATCAGAAAATTCAGTTTTAAACAATTAAAACAATTTTAGGTAATTATCCTTATCTAATTTAGGCATGAAATCCGAAAAATATGCCAACAGACGATCCAACTCGTCGAGTCAGGGCATGGACTCGTCAAGTTTGTCCAACTCGTCGAGTTTAGCAGACAGTGAGCTAAAATGATTTTGTTCCAGCTTTAAACAAATCACAGTTGCATCAAATATAACAGAAAAACACCCTAAGCTCTGATACAACTGATGAGTTTTGAGCATTACAACATTCCTATGTGCACATGCAACCCTAATTGCTTTGGATCTAAGTTTTTCTCAAGTTATACATGAAAAAAAGATTTCCAAAGCAATAACCCTAATTCTAAGATATAAAATCGAAACTAATAGGGTTTATATCTCACCTCTTTTATTATATTGTAATAACAAGTAATCCTTCTTTAATTCCTTGACTTTCGAAAGCATATTGCCCCAAGTGTTGCACCTCTAATGAAGTCATAAACACCACAAGCAAAGAATGAGGGAGAAGGAGGCAGAAATTGGCTAGGGTTTCTCTTAGAAGGTAGGCAAGTCAATTTCTTGAGGCTAGGGGTTCCTTTTATAGTTAAGGCTGCTAGGGTTCTCAGCTAGAAACCCTAATTCCCTTGCTTAGGCTCTAAGAAATCCATGAACCCCCATATGATAGACCTTGGACGAAAACCCTATGGGGCTTGCCATAGATTTTCGCCCACTCCCCATCAATAGAGTCCAATAGCCCAAAACTACAACTATCACTGGTTTATATAATCAATCCCCGTTCTTTTAATCAGTTCCTTTGATCACTAAGTTAATTCCAAATTAATTTTGATCAATACTAATTAAATAATATGATTTCTAATTAATATATTATTCTTATAATATATTAATAAATCGTTAAATAACCTCTTTCTCCAAAAGTCATCATGTCCAGTTGCTATGGTGAAGGCAACACAAAAGGACCATGTTACTGTCAGATCAAGTACATACCAATCATAGTTATGGGCTTAGACACCTAATCCAACAACATTGACTATCGGGAGCTGAATAAGGTAACGATGAAGAACCGTTATCCACTCCCGAGGATTGATGATTTTTTTCAACCAGCTTCAGGGTGCATCTTGGTTTTCCAAGATTGAATTGTGACCGGGTTATCATCAGATGAGGGTTAGGGATGAAGATGTGTAGAAGACAGATTTCCGGACTCGTTATGGTCGTTACGAGTTCGTGGTGATGCCTTTTGGGCTCACCAATGCTTCAGCCGTGTTCATGGATCTCATGAACCACGTGTACATATCGATGTTGGATCGATCTGTGATTGTGCTCATCGATGATATCTTGGTTTATTCAAAGACTTAGGAATACACGAGGAGAACTTGAGGGAAGTGGTGGAGACGTTGAGGAAGGAGAGACTTTTCACAAAGTTCTCCAAGTGTGAGTTCTGGTTGCGTGAGGTGTAGTTTCTGGGGCACCTTGTCAACCAGAATGGTATTTTGGTCGATCCGGCCAAGGTCGAGGCCGTGATGCAGTGGGAGATTCCGAGGTCACCATCTGAGATTCAGATCTTTCTTGGTTTGGTGGGTTATTATCGGAGATTTATCCAGGATTTCTCCAAGATAGGTGTTCCTTTTACCCGATTGACAAAGAAGACGATTACATTTTGTTGGGGGCCTGAGTAGCAGATAAATTTAGAGACCTTGAGACAGCGGTTATGTGAGGCACCGATTTTGACCTTGCCGGAGGGTGTTTATGATTTTATGGTATATTGTGATGTGTCGATCACATGATTGAGGCAGTATTGATGCAAAAGGGTCGCGTGATCGCTTACGCTTCGAGGAAGATGAAGCCTCATGAGGTGAATTATCCAACGCATGATTTGGAGTTGGGGTTGTAGTTTTTACCCTCAAGATTTGGCGGCATTACCTCTATGGGGTCCATTGTACTATTTACACAGATCAAAAAGAGCCTGAGGTATTTGATGGATCATTCAAATCTGAATATGAGGTAGTGTCGTCGGTTGGATGTGGTGAAGGACTATGATTGTGAGATCCTTTATCACCCGGGGAAGCCCAACGTGGTGGTGACGCTCTCAGCCGCAAGGCGTTCGCGGCTCCAATCAGAGACATATGTTTGAGGATGACCGTGGTTACTCCACTGTTAGAGTGGATTCGTGAGGCTCAGGTTGAGGTTATGAAGGAAGAGCACTAAAAGAGTGTGCGTATTATGGGTCAGGTGACTTTCTTCGATTATGATAGTCATGGGTTGTTGACTATGCATTAACGGGTTTAGGTTTCGTATTAGGGCGGTGTGCGTCAGGTTTTGATGGAGGAGGCACATAAATCTGGGTTCTCTATTCATCCCGGGGCGACGAAGATGTATATGGATCTTTGTCATATTTATTGGTGGCCCTACATGAAGCTAGATGTCGCTTGATATGTGGAGTGATGCTTGACTTGCAGGAAAGGCAAGGCCGAGCATCAGAGACCTCACAACAAGGTGCAACCATTGGAGATTCCCGTATGGAAATGAGATGATATTACCATGGAATTTATCATAAAGCTACCCCAGACTACGTGCGGAGTGGATTCGATTTGGGTCATCGTGGATCGTTTGACCAAGAACACACATTTCATCCCAATTCAAAAGAGTATTTCTGCATAGAAATTGGCTGAGATTTATATCAGGGAGGTTGTGGCGCGTCATATGGTTCCAATTTCGGTGGCTTTATGAAAGATATGTTTGGTTTACTTCCAGGTTTTGGAAGAGGCTCCATGATGAGTTGGGCACTCGTCTCCATTTCAGCATAATTTTCCGTCCACAAACCGATGGTCAGAGCGAGCGGACTATTTAGACCCTAGAGGATATGTTGCGAGCGTGTGTTTTGGAATTTGGTGGGATTTGGGATATGTATATTCCGTTAGTGGAATTTTCATATAACAACAGTTATCACGCCAGCATTGATCGACCCCCTTTTAAGATGCTCTACGGGAGGAAATTCAAGACCCCGATTTTTTGGGGTGAGGTTGGTCAGCGGGTTACGGGGAATACTAGGTGGTACTCAAGACCACTGAGCTGAACTAGCAGGTTCAGAGTAGGCTTCAGACAGCTCAGAGTCAGTAGAAAAATTATACCGATAGGCGCCGATTAGACTTAGAGTTTCAGATGGGGGATATGGTTCTCCTGAGGGTCCTCATGACATGAGATCTTGGGGATCATGTCGTGACGGACCATTTACCCGTTGACTTGCGTTTCTGGAAACTCATGACGTGAGGTATAAGGTCTCACGACGTGAGCGTGACTTAATGACCCAAAACCCTAATTTTTGAGTATTTAAGTGAATAAGAGGCAATGGTTATCCATCCTCAGCTGTAACGCCCGTAGATCCGGGCTAGTCAATTTAGAGGCAATAGGGGTCGAAAACGAGATTATTAAGAATAAATAATCTCAACCAAATTTTAGTATATGTTACAAGGTTTCCGTACATATAAAGAGCGTCGAAATCCGAGTTATAACAAAGAAGTTATGACCCGTCGAAGTTTCGCGACGGAACCGACACGATACCGGGAGGCGTAAATAGTGAATTTATGATAGAGCGAGATTTATCCTTAGCGATCTAAATGAAAGTCGTAGTATATGTTAAACCGATAGTGTGCATAAAAAGAACATCCAAATCTGACTTCGTATGAGGAAGTTATGATTTTTTCTAAGATTTAGCATAGTAGTGCACAGCCCGAAATCTGAATTTTAGATCGGTCGATTTTTAGCCAAAATAATCTAAATGATAAATGAAGATATCGTTAATAGGAGTTAAACGATAAAAAACAATCGAAAACGGAGCCCGTATGCGAAAGATATGGACGAAGCTTAGTCCCTACTCTTCGAGCGTTGCGAATTCGATATAGTTTTGTAAATCCGAGATAGAATGAGAATTAGCCAACGAGGTCTAAATGAAAGTTGAAGATCTCATTAATAGCAACTCAACGGTAAAAAGACAGACCAAAACGGAGCTCGTATGCAAAAGTTACGGACGAAGCTTAGAGACTACTTTACTATAAAACTTCTATAAATACAAGGGTGAACTCCTCATATTT
This sequence comes from Lactuca serriola, assembly GCF_051521515.1. Lineage (NCBI taxonomy): Eukaryota > Viridiplantae > Streptophyta > Magnoliopsida > Asterales > Asteraceae > Lactuca > Lactuca serriola. The sequence goes on from NC_136410.1 coordinate 44,393,920, forward strand.
TCTTCACACCTTCACACCTTTCTTTCTCTCTCTAACTTCTCTCTAACCTCCCTAAATCCCTCCCAAGTCTAGGGAACCTCCCTATCACGAGAAGAAAGCCCCGGAGCGCCCGACGGCTCCGAGAAGAAAAGCTTTTGGCTCGGAAACGCTACTCCAACGAAGTCCGGTTTTTAATAAAAACCCGTTGTAAGTGAGCTACGCCTATACTATATTTAATATAGATTTTATTTAATTATAGTAACATTATTAGGACCTTAAAATAATTATTTGGGTTATTATTATGAGTTATATTGAGTGTTATTTAACGCTTATATAATAGTAATAATAGCTAGACTATTAATTAGTCGCGGTTAACGTTAAAAACTAAACCCTAGTGGTATTGATACTAGGTTTTGTCAAGGAAAATTGTTTTGAGATAACGAAGTGTTGTCTGAGTTCGGAATCACCACCTAATCAAGTGAGTGCATGGTCCCTTTCATCTTACACATAGATATGAAGTATTTTATATAAATTACGTGTTATGTGTGCATATTAACTGAGTACTTGTTGTCTATGCTGGATGAACGATTTTATACACGTTTTAAATGATTTAAACTGTATATGTATTATATATATATATACGAAAATGTTGGGGTAAGACATGGGTAGATGTAATAGATGAAATATGAGTTGGATGATGAGTTGAGAGGTGAAATAGACTGTGATGTGAGGGTGAGAGGTGGACGATGTGAGAAACCTTTTTCCCAAATGATGGCCCTGTCATTCAGCAGAGTATGGATGATAACCACGGACTATTCTAGACAGTCCAGTGGAACACTAGCAGGCTCGCAACCTGTAGGTGTTGTGAACGATGTGTTCACCGGTGTACTCTAAAAACCCATTGATATGTATTGCGAGTGGACTCTCGAAAACGATATTGTCAATAAAACCCTGGCAGATGCGCCTAAAGGACTCTACCGGCAGAAGCGCCTAATAGAGAACGTCATAACCCCGGCAGATGCGCCTAAAAGGACTATTCCGGCAGATGCGCCCCATAGAGAATGTCACAATTTTGGCAGCTGCGCCTAAGTGACAGAACTAGCAGTTGTGCCTGACAGATGTGTCATTTACAACGATGGAATTCATACCTATTCCTTAGGATACTTCTTAGGAATGAATGAACAAGAAATAGTTGATTCTTAGGGTAGATCCTTAAGAATAAAGAAGATAATGGGGATGAGTAATTGGGTTAACTGTTTGATGATTAAACATAATAATTATATTATTGTGGGTTGAAAACCCTATGTACTCACCAGGTTTCCCAACCTGACCCATTCAATTTATTTATATCACAGGTGACGATATGAAGTGACATTACACTGAGAGATTTAAAGAGATGTAGATCACTAGTGTAAATAATTGTAAACTCTGTTTATGCTTATGTTTCTATATTAACGATGACACCCCAAACGTTTTAAAATGAAATAAATACGTTTCTTCGAAAATGTTTTAATAACGTATTTATCACGTTTTTCTGGGAACAAATTCCGCAACATTTTTATTAGAAGAAATACTCTGATTTTTATAAAGCATAAAAAAAAATCGGTCTTTTCTGGCCGTGAAAATGGGGACGTCACATCAGCCTTTCTTACCCTCTAAGCCTATGGAAAACCCTATTCTCGACCCTCTTGAAGCTTTTAAGCATTTTGGGGATCTTTGAAGCATTATTTGGTGGTTTTTGGTTACTTGAAGTGGAAGAAGACCTTGGTTGAGCAACCTCTTGGCCTTTTGGCTTTCACCATGTAATCTTTTGGAGCTTTTGGACCATTATAAGTCATCAAGCTCGGACCTTTCTACCTATTTCATTCTAAATCTAAGCTATAAGCTCCTTCTTGCATGTTTGAGTGGGATTGCTTGCATGAGGTCCATAAAGTTGGCAATTTTATGGATCATTGACTCATTCTCTTCAACATAGTCGTTGGATCTGAGTTTTGGTGTAGTTTGGTACCCCAAGTTTGAGTATAGATCTCATTTTCTCCACTTTTGGTCTAGTAAGAATTTGAGTCATGTATTGGACATGCATGACTGAAAAGCCTCGATTTTTATCATTCGTTAGATAAAAGGAAGACCCCCTGGAAAGTTCCAAGTCAAGGCTGTAAGGATTAAGAGCTTGATGTTTTAAGATAGTCTGTTCAGATCTCACAACGTGAAGTTTACGACCTTCACGTCGTGAGGAATTTGTCCATCCCGTCTATTTTGTCTGGAGTAGGTCACGACTTGACTCAAGGTTCGGTTGCGACGTGACGAGGACTAGAATCTTTTTGGACAAGTTGGGTTGACTCGTTGAGTCAGGAATGAGTCGAGTTGGTCCTCACGACGTGACCATGGTCTGGTCACTACGTGAGAACCTGTTGTTGGAATTGGGATCGTAAATTTTGGACCATGATCGGGCCTTGGATGATTATTTTGGTAATTGGGCCTTTTCGATTATGGTTTTGGGCCTTAGTCTTGGACCAAACTAGGTAAGGGGTAAAATTGTCTTTTTACCCTAATTTTTGGATTGATGGTTATGGATTGGAATCCAATTATTAATTGGATGTTATTTAGTATTGATAGCTCGGGGATTTGTCGGACCAGCAGCCGAAGATTTATCACTATGATTCAGCAGTGCGAGGTGAGTTTCTTCACTGTGTTTAGCGGGTCAAAGGCACCAATGTTGGCCCGTGATTATGTTATGATGGGGTGCTAGATGTTCGAGTGACTCTTGCATGTGTTATGTACTTATATTCTTACGGAGTGGGGCCCGATGATCATTTTATATGCTATGTATCTTGTGATTATTACATATGTATATGTTTATATGATATATGTTTATATGTATGTTGGGCGGGGCCCAATCTGTATATCGAGTTGGGCTCGATGTTGGGCGGGGACCATTATATGTTTATTATGTATGGTATGTGATGTTTTGGGGAACTCACTAATCTTTGTGCTTACAGTTTGCAATTTATGTTTCAGGTACTTTCAGTTCGAAAGGGAAGAGTTCGAGATAATTGCAGAGCACACATCACCTTGTTCCGCATTTTCTTGATTTACTTTGATGTGATATGATGATTGATACTTTTGTTTTATCCGGATTTGTATAATGATGTTTTTGGGATACTGGATTATTTAATTTAAAAATGAAATTTTTGGGTCTTATTTTTGGGATGTTTTATTATGCCACTACAATAAAGTAACCAAACATGACAATGGAATGATAATGATCATCTCCATTATCTCGTCTATTTTATTCCCTTGTCATTTTATTCCATTATAGGAAATAGACCATAAGATCGTTATTTGTGCTTTTAATTTGGCATTCTATACATCGTTTGATAAATATATTATATAACCTTTACAATAGTCGTTGAAGTCAATGAAGTTAATGAGGTTTAGAATTCAAATCCTGATTCACCCAAAATATTGTTAGTGCCCCGTCATTTACTATTTATATATGTTTTCTTAAACATCAAAATATCATATTTGCCAAACTTAAATTTTTAATATCATATTTACCCGTTACAAATCTTCAAAATATCATATTTGCCCAAAAAAATTTACAATATTTTGAATAGTCAATAATCATTTTTCATATGTTAGAATTATTATAATAATTAAGAAAATTTAACCATATTATCCATATATATATATATATATATATATATATATATATATATATATATATATATATATATATATATATATATATATATATATATATGTATGTAACGTGTATTTCACAAATGTTGGAATGTTGTTTTCTTGACAAATAGAACATTTCATCTTCACCCCTCTCTATGGAATGTATGCATTGACGGCTTACTTTTTGTTGTTGTTGAAGATTGTGGAGGATATTATATATATTATCATTGATATTTTGATGTTTAAAAAGTATATATATATATATATATATATATATATATATATATATATATATATGTGTGTGTGTGTGTGTGTGTGTGTGTGTGATATTTTGATGTTTAAGAACAACATATATGATATTTTGATGTTTAAAATATGGTATATATGATATTTTAAAATTTTATGAAGGGTAAATATGATATTTAAAAATTAGTTTCGGCAAATATGACATTTTGATGTTTAATAACGACATATATAAAATTCTCCCTGATATAAAAAGAGCGTCTAAATAATTAAATAATATAGTTTACTGTTTCTAATATTGTATAGTCTATAAGTTATATGTTTAACTTTATTGCTTACTAATTGTGATACCCATGTATTACATGGGTTAACTTAAAAACATAATAAAAATATAAATGTCAAAAGATGTGAGAACTTTGAATTTATAAGAACGTAAGAAAAATAATGAATTATTATAATTGAAATGTTTTTTTTATCTTTTAAATTTAAACAGATAATTTAAATAAATAAATATAAGAAACTTATGAGCTTTAATTTGAGAATTTTAAAATTAAAAGGTAAGTTCATTAATAAAATTGATATCCATTTATTACTACATTTATTGCAATTATTAGTTTAAAATATTATGTTGAATTTAATAAAATAGAGAAACTCATAAAATGACATGTGGGAAAAAAAATTAATTCAAAATAACCACAAAATGATATTTGACAAATTGAATAAGAATGTGACGTGTGACAAAAAAAACTTCATTTATTAGAGTAGATTAATTAATAGTATTAATGGCTAAATTGTAGTAATTGATTAAAGCGTGAAGTATCTAAGGTGTTGTTTGTTTTTTTGAAATAAAAATCCATAAAGTCTGCAGAGCACATTTGCAACCCTCTGCAGTAGAAGAGGTGGACCAAACGGCTGCAGACTGTAATAAGAAGTTTGTTTGTTTTTTTAGTATTTGCATACTACTGCAGATATTAAAAAATTAAAATAAACTGATTTTATAATCCGAAAATAGTTTTTTAATACCGAAAATTTAATAATGTATGACATTTCGGCAAGAGTTTATGATATTTCAACAACAAATAATGATATTTTAACAAAAAAAATAAAGACATTTTAGTATAAAATAATGATATTTCATCAACAAATTATTATTATTCAATACAAAAAAAAGAAAAAAAAATTAAAAGGAATAAACGAAAAAAACAAAAAAAAGAAAGTGAAATAATATTTCGGTAATATATAATCAATATTTTAGCAAGAAAAAAAAAAAAAGAGGTTGGAAGAGGTAGAAAGAGGCAAAACAAGTGTTGCGCCAAGAAAAACACGCTTAGAGGTTTTTTAATCCGAAAACTTCTGAAAAACAAACAGTTGCAAGATGAAAAGTGTTGCGCGTGTACTGTGCTGCCCAGCAAAAAAATGTCTGAAAATGATTTTTTCCAAAAAACAAACAACTCCTAGTCTAAACTTTTTGACATTTTTCTTAAATTTTAATGAGTCCACTCACTTTTTGGTTGGATCAAATTAAAACGACACCAATATTTAAGTATATATGGTTGGTTTTTTGTATTATTATCCCAAAAGTCATATGATATACTATATTTTAACATATTAAAGCTGTAAATGTCATATCCTTTATTTTTTATATTTATGTGGTACAAATAAAAATAAAATACTAATTGTATTGATAAAATTCATGTTTTATTAAAAAACATAGATAATGTTGTAACGACCCAAAAATCATGACTAAAAATTTCTTTTAAACATTACTAAAAATAGATTTATAACAACGTATCATAAGTCAAACATAACCTTTGAGTATTAAATTCAAAACATAATATCATTATCAGAGTCAAACATTCCCAGGCTAACTGACTATGGTGTGTGCTCTGCAATCTTCCCGAGCTCCTCTTTTGCAAACCGAGTACCTGAAACCAAAACTGAAAACCGTAAGCACGAAGCTTAGTGAGCTCCCCCCAATCTACCACATACCACACAAAAACATATAAAGCACATATTGGGCCTTGCCCACTGCATCGGACCGAAGTCCGGACTAACTGGGACCTTGTCCCCTGCATCGGACCGAAGTCCGGGCTAACTGGGGCCTTGCCCCCTGCATCGGACCGAAGTCCGGACTAACTGGGACCTTGTCCCCTGCATCGGACCGAAGTCCGGGCTAACTGGGACCTTGTCCCCTGCATCGGACCGAAGTCCGGGCTAACTGGGGCCTTGCCCCCTGCATCGGACCAAAGTCCGGACTAACTGGGACCTTGTCCCCTGCATCGGACCGAAGTCCGGGCTAACTGGGGCCTTGCCCCCTGCATCGGACCGAAGTCCGGGCTAACTGAACAGAACATAACATAAACATATCAACTAGCATGAACACACGTATACTGCATACTACTTCGGGCCGTAGCCCGGAACACATAACACATAAATCCTGTCTGAGCCACGAAGGCATCAACCATACTAACTACTATATCAGATCAACATCCGAAAACTACTGCTAGCTAAACGGGCCGGCATTGTGGCCTTAGACCCGTTCCTACTGGAAGGAAACTCACCTGAACTGCTGAGCCCTGCTGATAAACCTCTGGCTGCTACTCGACAATCCCCTGAACCGCTGCTCCTCTAGCTCACCGAGCTATCAATATACATATAACACTTAATCTGACAGTCAACTAAGTCAACTCTGGTCAAAGTCAACCTTCCAGGTCAACCCTACTCGCCGAGTCTTCCTAAAGACTCGCCGAGTTCACAAGCTTAGGGACTTTCTTATTCGCGACCCGACTCGCCGAGTCAGTCCATGACTCGCCGAGTCCAACTAGTTCCAAGTCCTGTCCTGCCCAACTCGCTGAGTCATCACCCGACTCACTGATTCGAGTCTCAACTCAAAAGGGTTTAGGGTTTCGCGACCTGACTCGCCGAGTCCAAGAACAGACTCGCCGAGTCCTAGACAATCTTCAACCAACTCGTCGAGTTGTTCATCCAACTTGACGAGTCCATGCCTAACTTCAACCGACTCGACGAGCTGTTCATCCTACTCGTCGAGTTCCTCCTCATCTTCAAGCTACTCGCCGAGTCCACTCGAAGGACTCGCCGAGTCTATCCAATCCTCAATCCATGCAGTGGCTTTTCGAGCCAAACAGAGCTTCCAACTCATAGATCTATACTTCTAGGGTCTATTCCCCACGTAAAGTGGCAAACTTTACGTGTAGATTGAGAGATCTATGCTCAAAACACACTAAACTAGGGTTTATGGCACACATGCTTCTTCAACATACCAAGGGCTGATACTTTAGGGGATTCAAGACCAAAACCAACATGGATCTGAGGTAGCAACCTCAGATCTGAACCTCCAACTCGAATTGGTTACATATCATACCAATAATGACCAAAACTCACACATAAGAATAGATCTAGATGCAAAGGGAGTCCAAGCAACAGCTTATTACCTCCAATTGGTCTGAAATGACTCCTCAATTCCAGATCTACAGCCCCTTCTTGCTCTTCCAAGGCTTTTCTTCCTTCTCCAAGCTTGTAATGCTCTCTTTGATGCAAGATCTAGCTCAAAAACGGATATGGCGGCTAGGGTTGATGTTCTGGGGTAGAAAGGCAGTAAGGGAACCCTAAGAAAGAGAATGAGACGCTTAAATAGGCTCCAAGTCCCGGATTTAGGGTTTTCCTCGTTCAGACCCAACTCGCCGAGTCTCCTTGGCCGACTCGCCGAGTCGGTCGCTTTCACCACAACCCGGATCCCGCTCGGACTCGCCGAGTCCCTCTATGGACTCGCCGAGTCTCCCCTAAACTTGAGGTTTTCTTTCTTTTCTTGGCTTTCCAAACTTTGGGGTGTTACAACTCTCCCCCACTTAAACTAAACTTCGTCCTCGAAGTTTGCTATGATCAACTGCCTGCGAACTGCCTCCAACTCTCTGTCTGGAAAATCTAACACCCTTTTGTCCGACACTCCAACCACTCACCATGTCGATCATTACCGATGGAACATACTGGATCCTTCTCTTTTCCATAATTTCCTCAACGTTACATCCTCCGACTGAAAATCCTGCTGCCTCCCATCCGCCTACCGGATGCACTGAGACTATTCTGGTCTAACCAATCTCCCGATATCTGAGTTACCGGACTCCCACCGGTCACTACACTCCATCGCAACTCCTAGTCTCTTCCAGCGACTCCTGAAGATACTTCGATTATCTATAACTCTTCTATCTATTCTGCCGCTCATACTGAACAATGCTGCTGGAAACAGCTTGCTGATATCCCATCTGATTACTCAACTCCTACTACCTTGAGCCTTCCATCCTGAAAGAAAGGCTACTTGCCTAGCCATCCTTACAGGTCACTTACACTTGGCAGAAGGTTCAACTGATCCTGCTGAGAGAGACTTGCCATTTCCAAATCAACCAACTATACCGCCAGCACTTGCATTCCAACACAAAACTAATACTGACCCAAAACCCTGAAACCTTCCAAACATTGAACTGCCTGCAATAATGAACATGCCAGAAACACTAAACTGCCTGAAACGCTGAACCGACTGAAACGCTGAGCTGCCTGAAACACTGAACTCTAACCCAACTGTGGAGTCAAGGGACTCCTCACTTAGTCGCTTCTACGACTTCTGAACAAAATCTTTCTCTGGAGCTAGTTTTCACTAGTTATCTTGTCACTGCGGCTCTAACAATCTTCCGATCCAACCGATCGGGTCCATACGTCACATCCTGACATCATCAATTCCACGACTAACATCATGATGGCTCCCAGACTGACGGTAGCCCTTAACATACCCGAACCCCAACGGTCCACTACTACTCTGACCTCATAACTGATGCAACGTTCTATAGCCAAAATTGCTGACTTAGCCATCACTGAACCATTTGGGAAATCCGAAATCTAACCCGTGGATTCCCATATCCTCACTGCTGCACCCGAACTGGTGGGTACAACTGCTTTCCCGCGTCTAACACGCACTCATGCTACCTACCAATCTGATAAAAGGCTGCGACTACGCTTGCGGACTTACAACTCTCTAATACTATCTGGCTGCTAGTGGATGCTACGGCTACCCCCGCAGACTTACAACACTACTACTGCTATCTGACTGCTAGTGAATGCTACGGCTACCCCCCGCAGACTTACAACACTACTACTGCTATCTCGAGAACATCCTGACTATCCCTAGTCCCACTAGTGATTCCTCATCCTGATTTCTAAAAAGACAGTCCTTAGACTTTGAATTCTGCATCATCCTCTACATCTTATATCCTTGATATACTTAGCGCTTCGTTGAGGAATCCTTCGGCTTGGTTCCCAAACCAACCGTCTATTAGTCCAGATATAAGAAGCTATTGTTGGGAAGTTTCCAACCTCCCAACTCCTGAATCTATGCAACCTGCATGCTGCCTCAGACACTGGCTACTAATACGAAAACATCCCTTGTTATCCGTTCTCAGGATCTTCATTCCGATTCTCATGCGTCCGACAGGTGGTCCTCCAACCCTGGATTCCCAACCAGCTTCTAACCATTTCGATTACATGAACTAACTGCTGGGAAAAGTTCTCGAACTCCCAATTCTGAACTTCTCAATCCATCCCTCACTGAGCTACTACCATTTCTTCTCAGAGACCGCGTACTCGTTCTGAGTCTACGAGACTCTTATCCATGAATACTCGGAGGGTTCTCCCCCACTTCGATCCTGCTTACCCCTTGCTGATTCATACTCAAAAGAGATCCTGATCTTCACTACCATTCCGGAACATCTACTGGGAAACCCAAGCCCGCCAGGTAGGAATTTAACCAATCCATCCCAATCACTAACCACTCCGAACTAGTGAAACGAACCAAATCTCTCTCAACCATGCTACAGTTACTGCATCCTCCGAAACCTTCTCCATAAGAGCACATCCCCTAACTACCAACCAATTATCCGAGGTATGCAAATGGCATATAACATAATCACAAGCAAGCCACACTATAACACAACACTTATACCACAAATTGATGCAGAACCATAACAATATAATCATGACATAAGCTGACAGAAAAACAAAAGTCACGTACCTTCATTACTCAGTGCTGCTCGAATCCCTGCTGAAATCTACCGGAAAACTCGGCTCTGAGCCGTAGGCACCCTTGTCGGGCCTCGACAATTGCTGGCGGTACTCGAAGTCCCAAGGGCAGGAGCTGGCACCTGCCCTGCTGGATACAAACTCGGACAGTGGGCCTTCTTGTGGCCCCTCTGACTGCAATGGAAACATAACGGATCAAGCCCCTGGGCGATGGTAACAACACAGTCTCTGCTAAAATGACCAATCTGGCCGCACTTGAAACACCCAGCATCACCACCACTTCTACGCCTACACACCCCCATGTGCGTCCTTCCGCACTTCCCGCATCGACTGCGGCTCTGATAGTTCCTCGTCCTCAAATCTGGACCCTTGGGCCTCTTACCCGAACCTGTGGCTACCTGAGTCTCATCAATTTTCCTTTTCCCTTCTGACTCCCTGCCCGACTCTCGCTCCTGCGTTACCCCAACGGCAACGCCTGCTAACTGAACAACAGATGTCTGATCCTGAAGCCTCGCTATCAATCTATCAGTGATCCTCACGACCATGTCGGGCAGATCCTCGCGAATGGCTCGCGAAACTTCCTCAACTATCCAATCATGCAATGGTCTCTCTTGGAGACAAAATTCCCCACTCACCCCTGCCCCCTGATGGCAGGAACTAGAAATGGGATCTCCCTCCCTGATGGATCCCTGAACTCCATAAGATTCGGGACCTAGACGAGCCCCAATCTGTCCTGAAACTAACCCGGCCTTAAAGGCCTCAAGATGACTGTCCATGAGCTCCACGATGGCCTCTCTAACCGAACCGAAAATCACTGGAGTCTGATCAATGATGTTGCGCGTAATCTCTGCGGAAATGAAATCCCTCATCTGATCATCAAGCTGCCCGGCTCTGAAGCCCGAGCCAGACCCCTCCTCGACACCTGAACTGCTAACTGGTATCTCGCGCAACGTCACCATGCTGAAAATATAACAAAATCCTGATCAATTTACATACTACTGCTGAGGAATTTCTCACTCACTACCCCATTCCTGGTTTCGTCTTGGCCCCTCTTGAATCGAGTACGGATCCTCTGCTTTCAGTAGTATGGGCCCCTACTACCTTCCACATCTATCCGTACTTTCCTCAAGAGTTACCTCAACTCCATCAAATCCCCTTTTCTCTACTACTGATCTCTGCTACTCTCATCCTAGGCTTGCCCTAGGGAACTTCTGACTCCACCCAACCCAGTCCTCAGCTGCTGAAGGCCTCCTTGTAATGCCAATTAGCCACCACCTGAATACCATCACATGCAATGAGGCTCGGATAATCCTTCGAGTAAAAGTCTCGTCCCTACAACGGTTAGACTCAGACGAGAGCTGCGCAGTAGGGCCAAATCCAGCACTCTGAGATTATTCAACCCTGATCACATGTGATGTGACGTATTCACCTAATGGCTAACTCCCATCACTCAGAGTCCCACAAAGCACAAAGCAAGCAACATTCGGATAAAGGAAACATACTCAGGCAAAACTATTCTTATAACAAGAAACTGCACTAACACATAATGCTAAGCTCATACTATCAGGCATAACCTACACAGGCTATCCTATTACCGTCTACTCATTACTAGCATGCAATTCTCATCAAGCTGGAACACATAAAGCAGGCACATAAGGCATCATCCTAGATCCTTAGTCCTATTCTAGCATGCTGTTCTACTGGAGCTGGAACTGAAACTGAACTGAAACTGAACTGAAACTGAAACTGATATTGAAAATAATAACATAACTTGTATGGGTAAATTGGGAGTACTCACTTGAGCTCGGTTGATTGCATGCACCACACCTTTTTTTTTCTCTTTTCAAAGTTCTTTTCTTTCTGGATTCTTTTTGCTTTTCTAAAACTGTTTTTTTTTCATTCTCCAAAATTCTTTTTACAAAAACTGTCTTTTCACATTTTGAAAACTTCTTTTTTTTTTTTTTTTATCCGACCCCTCAGTTTGAGTTCAGGCACACCCGAGAGTATGCCCGAATCCCTCAAACCAAGGCTCTGATACCAACTTGTAACGACCCAAAAATCATGACTAAAAATTTCTTTTAAACATTACTAAAAATAGATTTATAACAACGTATCATAAGTCAAACATAACCTTTGAGTATTAAATTCAAAACATAATATCATTATCAGAGTCAAACATTCCCAGGCTAACTGACTATGGTGTGTGCTCTGCAATCTTCCCGAGCTCCTCTTTTGCAAACCGAGTACCTGAAACCAAAACTGAAAACCGTAAGCACGAAGCTTAGTGAGCTCCCCCCAATCTACCACATACCACACAAAAACATATAAAGCACATATTGGGCCTTGCCCACTGCATCGGACCGAAGTCCGGACTAACTGGGACCTTGTCCCCTGCATCGGACCGAAGTCCGGGCTAACTGGGGCCTTGCCCCCTGCATCGGACCGAAGTCCGGACTAACTGGGACCTTGTCCCCTGCATCGGACCGAAGTCCGGGCTAACTGGGACATTGTCCCCTGCATCGGACCGAAGTCCGGGCTAACTGGGGCCTTGCCCCCTGCATCGGACCAAAGTCCGGACTAACTGGGACCTTGTCCCCTGCATCGGACCGAAGTCCGGGCTAACTGGGGCCTTGCCCCCTGCATCGGACCGAAGTCCGGGCTAACTGAACAGAACATAACATAAACATATCAACTAGCATGAACACACGTATACTGCATACTACTTCGGGCCGTAGCCCGGAACACATAACACATAAATCCTGTCTGAGCCACGAAGGCATCAACCATACTAACTACTATATCAGATCAACATCCGAAAACTACTGCTAGCTAAACGGGCCGGCATTGTGGCCTTAGACCCGTTCCTACTGGAAGGAAACTCACCTGAACTGCTGAGCCCTGCTGATAAACCTCTGGCTGCTACTCGACAATCCCCTGAACCGCTGCTCCTCTAGCTCACCGAGCTATCAATATACATATAACACTTAATCTGACAGTCAACTAAGTCAACTCTGGTCAAAGTCAACCTTCCAGGTCAACCCTACTCGCCGAGTCTTCCTAAAGACTCGCCGAGTTCACAAGCTTAGGGACTTTCTTATTCGCGACCCGACTCGCCGAGTCAGTCCATGACTCGCCGAGTCCAACTAGTTCCAAGTCCTGTCCTGCCCAACTCGCTGAGTCATCACCCGACTCACTGATTCGAGTCTCAACTCAAAAGGGTTTAGGGTTTCGCGACCTGACTCGCCGAGTCCAAGAACAGACTCGCCGAGTCCTAGACAATCTTCAACCAACTCGTCGAGTTGTTCATCCAACTTGACGAGTCCATGCCTAACTTCAACCGACTCGACGAGCTGTTCATCCTACTCGTCGAGTTCCTCCTCATCTTCAAGCTACTCGCCGAGTCCACTCGAAGGACTCGCCGAGTCTATCCAATCCTCAATCCATGCAGTGGCTTTTCGAGCCAAACAGAGCTTCCAACTCATAGATCTATACTTCTAGGGTCTATTCCCCACGTAAAGTGGCAAACTTTACGTGTAGATTGAGAGATCTATGCTCAAAACACACTAAACTAGGGTTTATGGCACACATGCTTCTTCAACATACCAAGGGCTGATACTTTAGGGGATTCAAGACCAAAACCAACATGGATCTGAGGTAGCAACCTCAGATCTGAACCTCCAACTCGAATTGGTTACATATCATACCAATAATGACCAAAACTCACACATAAGAATAGATCTAGATGCAAAGGGAGTCCAAGCAACAGCTTATTACCTCCAATTGGTCTGAAATGACTCCTCAATTCCAGATCTACAGCCCCTTCTTGCTCTTCCAAGGCTTTTCTTCCTTCTCCAAGCTTGTAATGCTCTCTTTGATGCAAGATCTAGCTCAAAAACGGATATGGCGGCTAGGGTTGATGTTCTGGGGTAGAAAGGCAGTAAGGGAACCCTAAGAAAGAGAATGAGACGCTTAAATAGGCTCCAAGTCCCGGATTTAGGGTTTTCCTCGTTCAGACCCAACTCGCCGAGTCTCCTTGGCCGACTCGCCGAGTCGGTCGCTTTCACCACAACCCGGATCCCGCTCGGACTCGCCGAGTCCCTCTATGGACTCGCCGAGTCTCCCCTAAACTTGAGGTTTTCTTTCTTTTCTTGGCTTTCCAAACTTTGGGGTGTTACAAATGTAGCATATGTTATATAGTTCTATGACACATTAGTAGTTGCATATATAGTTTGTACCATGTGAATGTACATGACAAATGATTAGTTTCATCTTTTACCATGTTTGACCACTTTGATAGACAAATATATTTATTTCAAATGAGCTTGTTTATATGGATTCATATTAGATTGATGTACCAATTTAATAATATGTTTTTTTTTTGGAAAAGAATTGAATTAATATCATAATACGTAGGAATCTAAATAAATCAGGTCATATAAATTTGGACCCTCATCCTTCATAACCATTTACGATATCGATATTTCCAAAAAAACAATCCATTCAATGCAATATATTAAATATTCGAATTATCAAAATACGTCTTTCTTCATTTAGTCGATTAACTTCCAATATCAATGATTCTTTAGATACATATAAAGAAATATTATAAGTTATATAATATATTGTAAAATACTACATGTAACCAAATAACCAATTAATTGTCATTTAAAGTGAAATATACGCGTGGATGTATATGTAAAGTTATTGTTATTGGTAAAATTTTGATTTTTATTACTGTTTATAGAAAATAATCAGTAAAAAATTAAACTGATAAGATAAATAAATATTAAGTTACTTATGAGATATGGTTTTTTAACGAGTATGACTTCCTCAGATTCAAACAATTTGATATCATATTTAGAAGTCTCTAATTCAGTCTTGACTCTGCTCTTATTCAGTCAGATTTATAGTTGTGTCTAACTAAATCACTCATTAAGATCCGACTCAATAAAAAACTATCAAATATACGTCATTCTCGATTTTTTGATTATGTGAATCTAGTCAATTGATTATTCTATTTCAAAAATAAATAAATAGCAATAATCGGAAAACATACGTAAAAATATTGTTATAGAAAGTATGAGAGTTTGGACCACTTTATATATAATGAAATTAGTTACTGCCATCAAACCCATTTTGGGCCATGGCCGGTCACCGACAACTTTTGATAACATGTTTGGATGACATGATTTTTTTTCTGAGTTCACATTTAGCTCTAACATTTATGTTGCAGTTTGTGTTTAACATCTTTTTGTTTCCTGTTTGCAATTAATTTTTGGAAACTTTATCATTTTTAGCCATTGGCCGACTACCAATAGATAATTTAAAACATAATAACCTAAAATGAAACATAAAGAGACGTTGCAGACAAGAGTCAAAATCGTCAATTCTCCTTGAGGGGTGGGGCGTGTTAGCTGGTTAGCCAAGGGCTCTCTTTGTTATGACATAAAAACCTAATAAGTTGTTTCATGTCATCATAAATTGAATCAACATATTACCAATGGCTATAATAAGTATATTTATCAAAATATAATGTTTTAATAAAATATAATTTGAAAATACATGTAATAAGAAAATATGAAAGTACAGAGCTATAATAAGGAAAGAAAAAGTACAATGCTATTTCTTGCATTTAACCATACAAATTATACATAATGTCGTCTCATTTATTTGGTTGCTCAAAAAATATAATATCTTGTTCTCTTCTTCATTTCCACATTTTATTTGATATTCAATCTCAAACCCAATAATTAGGTTTAAATTCATGAATTATTGTAGGGTTTTTTTAATTGATAATCCACATCTAGGTCATTACTTTATCAATAACTTACCATGTGGTTGTTTGATTTGAGGTTTTTAGATTGTTTATGGGTAAATCCAAACCATACCTTTTGGAATCTGATTAATATTGTTTACTTGATTCTAGTATCTGATTCATGAACTAGATCATCAAGGGGTTTCAGTTTAACTAATGGATGATTAAATATCACCTTAAATATCGAATTGTAGCAAATTAATGCCCAATATCACACATCCAATTGCCATATAGCAAAAATCACCATCCATATTCCTTTTTTTCATAATGAATAATGGAGCCCAAACTAGTATAAGATCCATTAACATATGGTGACGATAATCTAGTAGCCAAAATATTACTCTTAGATGATTCAAACATTTTATTGAATAGTTGGCGTGCATCACAAAATAACAAACCCTGTAAATAAGGGAAACCTAAAATACACGCCAACCAAAACCTAGAAAATCTTATATCAGCTGTTAGGGATCCTATAGTGGATCTAAATGATTGCCTTAGCAATCCAAACATTTACCGAAGAGATATCAAAGTATCAAACACTTGGACCCATAAAAAATTGTAAAATCCAACAACAAAACGAATAACAAACTAGGATGCACAAATATGATAAAATGACTAATAATGAAAGCGACATGTATCAAGATAAAACAAATGTAAATGGAAATGAAATAAACTTATAAGCCACAAACATTTAATGTGGTTCCATTATCGGGGTTGATGGTGTATATCCATAGGGAGAAATGAGTGGCTTATATAATCAATAATCATACGAGGGTTACAAGTCACTTACAAGTGACCAAAATAAAGAAACAAAACCCTTTGTCTTCAAAAATCACTAGAGTGAAGAAGGAAAAAAAGTTGTAATAAAAATGACCTAAAATCATCATTTAAATAAAAGCCATCACCAAAATTGGCTACTTGGCAACCACTTCATGTGACCATTTTCAGGTAGCCATTTTAGTTAAAATTGCTACTTAAAATGGCAACTGTCACACCCCCAAACTAGAATGGCGGAAACGTCTGGGGTTGGATGATTTCATGTACAGTATCATAACATAATGAATAATAGTGATCAAAGTCATACAACCATCATAATGATAGTTAAGAAGTTTACATTGTATCCAAAACATTGTTGACTTGATACCAAATACATATGATAAAAGTAAATGACGTGACGCTGCGACGTCCTAATCTCAAAACCTTTTTGGTTATCTGTTTACTGATTTCCTAAGAATACAAGTGGTTTTGAAAAGTGTCAACAATTTAGTTGGTGAGTTCATAAGAGTTTGTATGAGAAAAACCGGTAACTTTTCCTTGTAAAATGATAGAGTGTACTTTCAGAAAATCCAATATTTTTTTAAAAGTGAGTTGTAAGTCTTAAACCCAAAGACTAAAAATGTAAGTAATATTGTACTGGAAAATAGTATTATGTAGTTTTATCATTACATAAAACTGATTGAATGTATGTTAGCTCCTTAAACCAAATGTGTTGTTAATACCTTATGTGAGTTATTATAACCGTGCTAGCGACTAGTGGCCTGCTATGACGTTCTTCAGGCGTCGGAATGTTAGACATTTGTCACCCTAGACATGTCGGTCTAACTGTAGCTAACAACTTAGGTGCAGGTTTGTCGGTCCCATATAGATCTATACACAAGTGTCACACTCTCTTACCGAGACTCTTGTTATAATTCAGGACTTTAGTGTGTACTCTGGTAGGTACAATGAAGATAATGTCTCACAAAATTGTATCAACAAATTTACGTATAGTGTAATGAAAACCTTTTTGTAAGCGGAAATATTGTCTTTCCATAGTAAATGCATAGTGTAAAATAATTATACCTTTAAATAATTATTTGTTTCGTCCAAAATGATCAAGTAGTATTTGTGACTCCCAAACTATACCAATTATAGTTTATTATGATTGTTTTGTTAAGTCTATTTATATAATCATTTATATAAATACTTAATAGTTATCCTGTCAAAATGTTTTTAAAAGATTATATCATATAAACTTACATCTAACACAAGTATGAGAAATTGGTATGAAAAAAAAAATCCATTTCTAGCTTTTGCCCATTTTTAACAATATTTACTGATGACAAAACAAATATAACTTGGTAAAACTTACATTTACACTTCTTGTGGTTTTTACTCAAGTTAAATTTATGTGTTTTTAAAACCATATATTTCTAGTTAAAACCCACAATGATGTCACAAACTTGTTATAACCACTTTTGTTTAAAAATCCATTTTTACATGAAATACTAGATTTTTGAGTTTTCTTTCTGTGTAACTAACACTTTGGTATTCGTGTCTAGTTTCAAAATGTATGGTCAAAACAATATATTTTGGGCTATATCCCACTAAAAATGGTGAAATAACTAGAATCTAACCATTTTTGCTAGGAAACCCATATCTTGACCATAAAGTCTTAAAATCCTTGTAGCTTTGTGGTTTTAACCTTTTTTTTAAAGAACATATAACATAGTGTGTGTTTGTTTTTCTTAGTTTTGTATCATTAACCAACATAACACAAATAAATGTTCTACAAACAAATATTTCATGAAGAAAAATGCTTTAAACACCACATAGATTTGAAGTATCCAAACATTTGTGTTATAAATCAAACTTTTCTTGTATCCCCCCCCCCCCTAAAACATGAAAAACTCGAAAATATGGGGGTATGAACTCACCTTGAGTGTGTTTGTGGTTGGATAAGGAGATGAAGATGAAGATCTTCAAGCTTAGAACATTTGAAGGTGGTTGAAGAACTCTTTGAAGATGGTATTATCCTATGGGTTTTAACACATAATAATGTGTGTAAATGAGATGAAACTAGTATGAAAATGTGTAGAAACACTAGATAAATAAGGAATGCTTACCAAAAATCCTAAGAACCAACTTGGAAGTATTGATCTTTGGAGGAATTATACTTGTTCTTGAGAGAAGGTTGAAGAATGAAGATGATGGGGGTGAGGGATACCCCTCTTGACCACTGAGATCATAGTATTTTCAGTCCTAGACCGAGAACTCTAAAAGCGAGATCATAATGTTTTCGGTCCTAAAAAGAAATCTCTAAAATCAAAGTATAAACTATAATTTATGTCCTACCTAGTTGACTTTCGTTGACTTGTTTGACTTTTGCTGACCCAGAACTACCGGTTTTCACAGCAACCGAGTGTCGAATCTTGTCTTATTCACACAACTCAAATTATGGATACTTAAAGTAGCAAATAAGATCCTCTAGATACATATAAAAAATATTATAAGTTATGCAATATAGGGAAAATACTATAAAAACCACAACATTTTCATGCGTAATTGGGATAAATTTTTTTTGTTAGCTCTGGCCACAAATGGGACGTAGAGTTATCACTCTAGCCCATTTAACAAGTTTCATGGTTAACTTCGTTATTATTATTATTATTATTATTGTTGTTGTTGTTGCAAATCAGTCATATAATTGGGTTTAAAGTTCAAATTTGGTCATTGTAATTTGCAAAAAATTACACCACATGTCCAAGACTTGGTTTTATGTTTTTAAACTTATTTATTTTCATTTATTTTTTATTTTTAGTCAGAACTAAACTTGGTTTTATATATTTTTTCATTTTTTAAATATTTTTTGTTTTTTCATTTTCTTTAAGTTTTTCGTATTTTTTTAGGTTTTTTTGTTTTTTTCATATATATATATATTATATATATATATATATATATATATATATATATATATATATATATTTATATATATATATATATATATTCTTTTTTTTATTTATTTATTTTCATATTTTTACGTTTTTCGTTTTTTTTTTTACGTTTTTTCGTATTTTTTCGGTTTTAATTTTTTTTAACTTCTGTATTTTTTTAAAAAAAGTTATCAAATTCATGAAAAATAAAAATAAAAAATGAACAAACAAAAAATACAAAATTAAAAAATAAATGCGAAAAACATATATATATATATATATATATATATATATATATATATATATATATATATATATATATATATAATATAAAAATGAAAAAAATTAAAACTAAGTTTAATTTTGACTAAAAAATAAAAAATAAATGAAAATAAAGAAGTTAAAAAAACATAAAACCGAGTTTTGGACATGTGTAATTTTTTTTGCAAACTACAGGGATCAAATTTGAACTTTAAACCCAATTTTAGGACTGATTTTGCAAAAAAGATAACGAAGTTAACCATGAACCTGTTAAATTGTAACATCTCGATTTCCTGGTATGAGATTTATTATTCAAAATGCAAGTTGTTGGATAAGGTGTCTAAATCCATAACTATATTTGGTATGTATTTAACCCGATTTAGCATAGTCCGTTTGGGTTGCATGGCATCATAACAATTTGGATAGACTTTTGTGAGAAGAGGATATTTATGATTTATTAATATATTATAAGTTCTAATATATTAATATGAATTATTTAATTAGTATTGATCGAGAATTAGTTTGGAATTAATTTTGTGATCAAAAGAGACTAATTAAATAAATGAGGATTAATTTGATAAATCATTCATTCTTATAAAGTGAGCTTATGATCCATAGTTCTTCATGATGGCTAAACCCATGTGGTGACCCATGGATACCATGGAGGTTAAAACCCATGGATCATGAAGAATGTTGTTGTTGACGTTCGACATCTTAAAAGGAAAACGAACAAAGTTTGATTAGAAATGAATCCCCGATTAAACACCCAAATGAGAAATTAGGGCTAGGATCCAACAACATTATTTACAAATTAGAAGAGGGATGCCGTAATTTAACAAGTAAATAATTTGAAGGTAAGTGAATGATGATTCACTAATTTTCCACTATGAAATACAAAGTAAAGCTAAGTTTTAAGTGTATTGAAAACTCCTATATCTTTTGAGATTCATTGAACTTTTCAATGGCATGTTTAAATCACGATATGCCCTCAAGTTTGTGATTGGGATGTCGAGGATCATAAAGCGGGTGTGAATAACCATGCAAATATACATGGTGTCCTCATTGTTACAGTCACCTATTCGATGTGCCGGTTAACCACACACGCTCCATAGAACTATGACAAACATTGATTCATCCTTTGCCACCTTTGCTTAGAGCCCAATTAGTGTGTCGGTTAACCACACACGCTCCACTAACGTCTTAGCAAGGGTGCAAAGTGTAATTTCATAGAATTGCTTCAATTCACTTTTGCCTAAAGTAGCTAATATTGGGAATTTTGTGAAAACATTTAGTTACTTTGTAAATTCATTGTACTTTTAATGAGGAAAGGGTTGTCATATCCTACCCGTTCGGCTAATGACCCTCCACCAATCAAGGAAGCGGTGGGTGAGAGTGGACACCCATTAAACGACCATTTTATAGGCCATAACCTTATACCCCCCATTATAGATCGACTTCGTGATTGAGGCCTACTAACGGTACGACTAGCATTTAAGCTATACATATAAATATTAATCTTATAATAAATAAAGTATAAGGTTGAACTTTAAACTTGTAAAATTATAGGGTTTGAAATTTAAATAGTTCAAATTAAACTTTTTAATAAAAAAATTAAATTTCAAAACTTGAGGACACGTTTTGAACTTTTCAAAACACATAGGATCAAATAGCAAATAATTTAAAATTAAACATTTAATTTAATGATTATCTAAATTTGATATATTTTATGTTAGTCACAAGATAATTCAACAAATAAATCAAATAATCAAATTTTTATCATATAAAGAATTTATTATTCGATTAAATGATAATTATCTTTTATTTTGGTAAGGATAATCATATACTAGCAATAAAATTCAGATTTTATTAGTAAAAAAAATTATGGCAATTATCCTTCAGCAAAACAACAAGAAATCCCAGTTTCCCCTCTGTCTGACTCCCCGACTCGCCAAGTCACTAATTGGACTCCCCGAATCGCCGAGTTCAACTAGTGACTCGCCGAGTCAGGTCGGGCAGAGGGGAGAAAAACGATTTTTTCATAAAGAATGAACATACAAGGCATTAATACAATAGAAACCAAACAAAGATCCGATACCACTGATGGGTTTAAACCAAAAGAACATCATATGTGTTCATGCAAACCCTAATCCTTGGATCTAGGTTTCTCTATTTGTACATGCAATTCATCCAAGACTTACAAACTCTAGATCTAACATACATATTTCAAAATTAACATAATAAATCAGATATAGATGATTACCTCTTCTACAATGGCTTGAATCTTCTTGTCTTGGAGCTTAGAGTCACAAATGTCACTCCTCTAATGGCTTACAAACACCACAAGCAAGAGGATGCTATTGAGAGAGATGGGATGGGCACAATTTCGGCTATGAAGACTCCTAGGGTTTCAAGTGGTCGAAATATGATGCCCTAGGGTTCTATTTATACGTGTGTCGCTAAGGTTTCAGTCAAAACCCTAATGGACAGCTTAAGCCTTAAGCAGTCTAAGGAAGCTTCTAGAATAGGGCCTCTATGGCCGAAATTAGGATGGACACATCCCTAATTTCGTCCATGCCTAGTCCACAAGCCTTCTCTGCCTAATATTCAACTATCATACATTTAACAGTTTAAGTCCCCGCTATTTAATTAATGTCTTTTAGCCACAAAATTAATTCTTGTTTAATATTAATTAAACTATATGATTTCTCCTTTAATATATTATTCATATAATATGTTAATAAACCATAATAACTTATATCTTCATAAATCACCCTGTCAAGTTGCTCTGGTGAAGGCAACCCAAAAGGACCATGCACAACCGGGTCAAGTGCTTACCAAATATAGTTACGGGCTTAGACACTAATCCAACAGATCCGATGTCGGGCGAGGCCCGAAGAATGTAAGTATTGTAACGACCCAATTTTCATGACCAAAAATTTCGTTTTAAAAACATTACTTTAGAAAATATTAAAAACTAAAAACATTGTCTGATCAAATCATAACACAAGTGAACCATGTCTGAAAGCCAATTCATACATTCAATCAAAATATCAGAGTACAAATCCCAGTGAAGCTCGTAAATGCGGAAACCGGAGAGTGTGTGTGTGACATGCTGCTACCGCGCCGACTCCTTTCCCCTAGCTGAGGAGGTACCTGAAACCAAAACTGAAGACTGTAAGCACAAAGCTTAGTGAGTTCCCCCGTCGTACCACATACCATACAAACACGTAACATACATACTGCCAGGCTATTCTGGGGTGCCTGACTACCCGGTACGGCCGTTCTGGGGTGCCGTTCTAACCGTGTCAAGCCATTCTGGGGTGCTGACTACCCATGTCAAGCCATTCTGGGGTGCTGACTACCCGTCGGTCCTAACAACCGACCACAGGGACTGGTCCCCTCATACTACCTCTATCGCATATAACATAACAAGCCAGCATGCAAACATATCATCATATACTGTCAGACGTATCTGGGGTGTCTGACTACCCTTCGGTCCTAACAACCGAACTCGACTACTATCACATTCAACGTATCATGCTAGCATATAACATATCAGGTAGTAGTAAACCTAGATGATATCACAAAGACAATCATCTACCATACGTCTCCTACTGGTGGGTCGACGTTGTGGCCTTAGACCCACTGCTACTGGAAGGTAACTCACCTCGAAGTAGCTGCTGATCTGATCGGAAACTGACTGCCTACTGCTGCTGCTGCTGCTCCGGAAATCCTCCGGCTGCAATTCCCACAATATACCCAATCAAACACTGCTCACTGACCTTTGGGTAAAATGACCATTTTACCCCTGACCATGC
The DNA here is from genome assembly GCF_051521515.1 of Lactuca serriola. Lineage (NCBI taxonomy): Eukaryota > Viridiplantae > Streptophyta > Magnoliopsida > Asterales > Asteraceae > Lactuca > Lactuca serriola. The sequence goes on from NC_136410.1 coordinate 44,417,496, forward strand.
CCTAAGTCAAAGTCAGAGTCAACTTTCAGTTGACCCAACTCGCCGAGTTGGCTTTCCAACTCGTCGAGTCCCTATCCAAACGATTGCCCTGAATCCCGATCCTTCCCGTCGAGTTAGGCGACGACTCGACGAGTTTACCTTCTTAACCAATATTCAAGTCCTTCATCCTACTCGCCGAGTTGTATGAACAACTCGTCGAGTCCATCTTCATCCGATGAACACTGATGCTAAGACTCGCCGAGTTGTATGAACAACTCGTCGAGTCCATCTTCATCCGAAGAACACTTATGCTGAGACTCGCCGAGTTGTATGAACAACTCGCCGAGTCTGTTCATTGATCTAAGGAGATTGCCTTGAACTCGCCGAGTCAGGGCATTGACTCGCCGAGTACCTCCATAGATGAGTTAAGCTTCCGACCCACTGAGTCACACCCCGTGACTCACTGCTCACTCGACACTACGAAAAGGGGACAAACTCGGAGACTCGCGAACAGACTCGCCGAGTCATATGAACAACTCGCCGTGTCGTTGCCATGCATCCACTAAATACACAGATTTGCTCGATTCCAGTCCATGCCATTCACAGATCTGGACTTCTAGGACACGAATCACACGTAAAGTTTCCAACTTTACGTGTGGATATTCACCAATATGGATTTTAGGGCTCAAAATGTCTCAAAAGGGTAAATCTAGGGTGAACAAGCAACATGGGGCCATAAAGCTAACAGATCTGAGCTCCTGGAGCTCAATCTTGCCTAGATCTAAGGGCCAAACAGCCTATTACGAAGTAATTTGCACATACAAACTTGGGGTTTGGCTCAAGAATGACTTACATGAAGTAATAAGCATAGAAACAGGGGAAAAACGGGTTATACCTCAAAGAAACTGCTGAAAGAGTGCAAAGATGCCTGGATTCCTTTCCTTCCTCTTGATCTACTTCCCCTTCTTCCTCAAAACCTTCAAGAACACACACAATAGCCTCAAACTCTCAAGGAACAAGCTTAGAACGAGGGTTTGGAGCTTCTGGGGAGAGAATGGGGGCTGGCCTGGGCGGATAAGTCCTTTAAATAGGGTGCAAACCCCTGAAACTTAGGGTTTCATCCAACAGCTGTGACTCGCCGAGTCCAGGATATGGACTCGCCGAGTCGCCAACTTAAACGTGTCCCGGGTCCCGCATCCACTCGGCGAGTCGGACCTATGACTCGCCGAGTCCAAGGCTAAAAGAAAGGAAATACTCAAATAACATTTACGTACCAGGAACCGGGTGCTACAAGTATGCTAGCGGTCTTTGTGATTCTTGCATGTGTCGGTACGATAGGTTCTGGACTAGGGTCCGATGCCGGGGTAAGCCCGAAGTATGTTTATCTGGTAGTATGTTCCGGACCAAGGTCCGATGCCGGGGCAAGCCTGAGGAAGATTTATATGTGCATGTTAGATTATGCTTATTGTCTTTGTGATACTTGTATGTGCCTGGTAGGTAGGTGAGTGTGGGAGAGGTCCTATATCCCATCATTAGTTAAGTATGGATGAGGTTCCAAATCTCAAGATTAACGGAGCAGGGGTGAGGCCCGTGATTAGAGAGAAGTTATTGTGGGCGGGGGCCCGTATCTCACTAACAACATGAGTGTGGACGGGGTTCCATAGCTCATCAGTAGCAGACCAGGGGCGGGGCCCAAGTTAGGCGAGGCCTTAGAACATGAGTACAATAGAGTATGTTTTCTTTATGTGCTAGTACGTTATATGTTTGTATATGTATAGAGGGCGAGACCTAGAGATGGGCAGGGTCTAAAAGAGACAGATTTGTATACTGAGCGGGGCTCGATGCCAGGCTGGGCCTGATGTCGGGCAAGTCCCGATACAGCGGGCGGGGGCCCAATATGTGGTAGTATGGGGAACTCACTAAGCTTCATGCTTACAGATTTCAGTTTTGGTTTCAGGTACTTCCGGTAGCGGATGGAAGAGCTCGGGATGACTGCATGACACACACCAAGAAGATTAGCTTGGGATGTTTTACTATGATAAAATAAGCATGTTTTGAATTAATACTCTGCTTTGATAAAGCAACTTATGTTTATGAAAGAAATGTTTTGGCAATTATGGCTTGTTTAATGATTTAAAAATGAAAATTTTGGACTGTATTTTTGAGATGTTTCAACTTGTTTTACTTTTGCTGACCCAGAACTACTAGTTGTCACAACATCCGAGTGGTGAATCTTGTCTTATTCACACAACTCAAATTATGGATACTTAAAGTAGCAAACAAGATCCTTTAGATACATATAAAAAATATTATAAGATATACAATATATGGCAAATACCATAAAAGTCACAACATTTTTCATGCGTAATCGAGAAAAGTTTTGTTATTTTTTTTGGTTGGCTTTGGCCACAAATGGGGCATAGAGTTATCACTCTAGCCCAATTAACATGTTTCATGGTTAACTCCGTTATTATATATATATATATATATATATATATATATATATATATATATATATATATGTGTGTGTGTGTGTGTGTGTGTGTTTGCAAAATCAGTCCTATAATTTGGTTTAAAGTTTAAATTTGGTCATTGTAGTTTGCAAAAAAATTACACCACTTGTCCAAGACTCGGTTTTATGCTTTTTTAACTTCTTTATTTTCATTTATTTTATTATTCTTTAGTCATAACTAAACTTGGTTTTATATATTTTTCATTTTGTAATATTTTTCGTTTTTCATTTTTTTTAATTTTTTAAGTTTTTTTTCTTTTTTATATATATATATATATATATATATATATATATATATATATATATATATATATATATATATATATATATATATATATATATATATCTTATTTATTTTCATATTTTTACATTTTTTTTCGTTTTTTTTTGGTTTTAAATTTTTTTAACTTATTTTTTTTTTAAAGTTATCAAATTCATGAAAAATAAAACAAAAAATGAACAAACTAAAAATACGAAATTAAAAAATAAATACAAAAAATAAAAAAATACGAAAAACATATATATATATATATATATATATATATATATATATATATATATATATATATATATTGAAAATGAAAAAAAAAATAAAACCAAGTTTAACTTTGACTAAAAAATAAAAAATAAATGAAAATAAAGAAGTTAAAAAACATAAAACTGAGTTTTGGACATGTGTAATTTTTGCAAACTACAGTGATCAAATTTGAACTTTAAACCCAATTTTAAGACTGATTTTGCAAAAAAGATAATGAAGTTAACCATGAAACCTGTTAAATTGTAACGTCCCGATTTCCAGGTATGAAATTTATTATTTAAAATGTAAGTTTCCCTTGGAACTCGTCGAGTTGATGACCTCGACTCGGCGTGTTGAAAGGCTTTGGGTTGCACATCTTTTTGGACCAACTTGATGAGTTAGAGAGGAAAACTCGACGAGTTGGCGGCTGACTATGAAAACCTAAAATTTAGGGTTTGCACCCTATATAACCTCCTTAAGTCCTTGAGGATGATCTTTTATCAGCCTCCAAACCCTATTATCGGCTTTGTGAACCCTAATCTTCATTCCATCTAATGTTGTGAGTTAGTGTGACATTTTGGAGCAAAAGAAGGAGATAATATTGAGAAGAAGGAAGCAAGGATCTAGCAAGCAAAGCTCTTATTTTCCGTTTGGCACTCTTTTGGACCATTGTAAGTGTTCAAGACCCGATTTTTATCTATCTGTGTAGCCAGATCTTGAGTTTTGTCCCTTTTTCTCCTTATTATTGGATGTTGCAATGGATGAACTTCATAAAGTTTGCAACCTTATGAATCTCCAGGTCAAGGTGACCTTATAGTGAGTTAGATCTGGTCTCTAGCCAAGCTTTGATGCCATGCATGGAGTTTATGTCATATTTCCCCTTTTCGACCCATTTTGGGTTCAAGACATGCATTGTACATGCATGTTTATAAAGCACCAACCTTTGGGACGTTTTTGAGGCTAGAATCTCTTATGGAAAAGTTGGGTTTCATATCTCAAGGATTTTGTGCTTAATGGTTAAGCCTTTGAGTTTTCAAGCCTTGTGGAAGGTTTTTTTAGCATTTGGAGTAGCCCCAAAGGATAAGTTGGAAACTTTATCCTTTTAGACATATTTGGAGTTCAAATACGAGCCTTAGAGTCCTTGGAATCAAAGAATCATCCAAATGTGTTAAGCTGGGGAAAACTCGGCGAGCTTTCCAGCCAACTCGGCGAGTTGGCTAGGGTTTTTCCCAACTTTATGAGTACTGTAGAACTCAACGAGTTCAAGAGGTGCATTTGATGAGTTGGGTCAACATGGATTGTTGACCTTGACCATTGACTTTGACTTTGACCATGGTTGACCAAGTTGGACTTTTGAGGGTATTTTGGGTATTTTGGTATTTTGATGGGTTTGTTCATGATGGTTGTAGCCATCGATTCATGAGTTGAGATTCGGAGTCATACCTTATCAGTTATGCACTACATGTGAGGTGAGTTGTCCTCGCTGTACTTGCAGGTCGAAGGCACCAATGCCGACCCATTAGATTGATATTTTGTTATGTATGTTATTGTATTGTTATGATATGATAGATCGGTATCCTAGTAGATAAGATGTTGTTATGCTTAGTGATCTGTAGATATGTGTGACTAGATGTAGTCTCTTATATGATTATCTGATATATGTGCACATGATTTGTTGGTGGCTGAGGCTTCACTGCTTTGTGCGTAAGCCAACAGGCCGAGACATTCCAACCCGATGGTTAAGGGCCTAAGGTATTCCATCCCGATGATGATTGGACCCATAGTATGTTGGCATTCAAACCCGATGGTTGAGGGCCTTGGGCATTCCATCTCGGGGATGACTGGACCCATAGTGTATTGACATTCCAATCCGATGGTTGAGGGGCCTGGGGTATTCCATCCTGATGGTTGATTGGGCCCAAAGTATGTTGTTATTATAACTGTGCTATTTGTTATGTATTGGTATTTTGAGGGAACTCGGTAAGCTTCAGTCTTGCAGTTTTGGATTGTGTTTCAGGTATCCCAGGGGATCGCGACAAGGCGATGACGTGATCGTGCACCTCTTCATGTTTTAACTAGGCGAATGCCCGCGCGTTGCGTGGGATATAAAAAATATTTTATATTAAAAATAACTAAATCATTGTTATTAACAATTAAATAATAATTTCATAAAAAATATAAAAAATGATTTTTAGTATTCTTAGTATGTTGAACTATATTATAAGAGATAAGGTTGGAACTTGAAGTTGTTTTGCATATACAAAGTTATATGATTAAAATAAAAAAAATTAATTTTTTTAAAAATAAATAAATCGTTATTGTTATCTATTAAATAATAATTTCATATTAAATTAAAATGTTTATATTAAATATTATCATTATGTAGAAAATACGATAATAGAGACATCTTTTTATCTATCTTAAATTTTATCATTGTGTACAACATATGATAATAAAGACAACTGTTTTTCTTAAATAGTAAAAAAAATGTTTTGTGTCATAAATATTACTATAATTATGTAGAACATATGATAATAGTGACGTCTTTTATAAGGTTAAAACTTTAAATTGTATTACATACAGAGTTGTAAAACTTAGCTAACACAACCAAATACACGGCATGTTACTTAAACTCGGCCTCCAATGGAAGCGAGTTTGCCTAACTCAGCCAGAAGACACTCGAATCCTTATTAAACACGATCCAAATCAAAAAGATACGGTCAAAAACCATTTTCGAAATTCTGAGATTTAATTGGTCACTTGTCGACAAAGACAATCTCACCAAAGAATACACTCAACATCCTACAAAGTTAGATGCAAGGAAGATCTCATGGCTTAGTCTGTCACACCCCAAAACCAAGAACGGCGGAAACGTTCTGGGGCGGAGGACGTCATGTATAGTATCACAACACAGTAAATGTAAATAAGCAAACAACATCATCCATTGCATTAAATATATAATTTTAATACAAGTGTGTTCTGAACAGCTATAGACACCAAAAATAATGAAACACAAAATAATGTGAGATGAGTCTTGAATGCACTCCATCTTCTCAAAAGCTGGCCTCGGAACCTGTCTACTGATAACCTGAGAATACAAGTTATTTTGAAAGAGTTTATCAGCATAAAGCTGGTGAGTTCATAAGTATTTTAGTGTCAATGTTTCTTGTAAAAACGTTTGAACCAGTCTCAAAGTATAAGTTTGTAAAAATGTAACCAAATGTTTGAAAGTGTTTGTAAAAGTTTGAATCTTTCAGAAAATCCTATATTTTCTATAAAAGTAACCTTCTACCAAGGCTAGGCGGTTTTGTAAACTTGTCTGTTGTAAAAGTGTGTGATTACCCAAATATAACTATCATTTGTTAAAAATATAGTTTGTACATTAATGCTTAAGTGAGGTTATCACTAAAATATGTAATGGGTAAATCATTGTAGTACTGTAGCTTTGTATATTAAGACTACTGCTGTACTAAATACTACTACCTTAAACCGGATTTATATTAAGGCATAATGTGATAAATTGCACCATGCTATCGACTGGTAACAACGACATAATGAATGGTCGTAATAACAGAAATGACGTTTGGCACCCGCAGACCTGCAGGTCCGGCTGTAGCTAGCAGCAAGGTGTAGGATAGTCAATCCAGTATAGATCTATACGCAAACTCACGCTCTCCCTCCAAGAGAATTTTGGCTACAACTCGGGCCATGACATTTAAGGCATGCCCGATACAGTGAATCACAATTATTACGTATTTTATGTATATGTATTGTTTCTCGTATATCTGTATAAGTATTGTTTCTCGTATCTCTGTATATGTATTGTTTCTAGTATATCTGTATATGTATTGTTTCTAGTATATCTGTATATGTATTGTTTCTAGTATATCTGTATATGTATTGTTTCTAGTATATCTGTATATGTATTGTTTCTAATATATCTGTATATGTATTGTTTCTAGTATATCTGTATATGTATGATCCTGCGTTACCCCGATGGTAACCAGCTAATGATGTACTGATGAGTATGAATATGGAAGTACTTTTATGTATATATGTATATATGATATATAAGTAATATTGAAACGACCTTCGGATGGTCACCCGAAATCCCACCAGACCACATCTCAAGGCGCGAAAAGGAAATAGGGCGGATGGCCTTCCTAAGTCCTTTAAACATTATTTATACATCTATACATATATGGGCATGCAATTGAATATATAAAAGCATAAATAAGATTTCAGGAGGAGATCGACTTGATGTCGATCTATAAAACAATTTGAAGGCATAAGTTAATAAAACAGTTTAAGTATAAGAAGCATTTGTTTAAATCACAGTCTATAAGTAAGTTTGGATAGTAAAACAGTTTGTAAAACATTTCAAAGTAAGGCATTTTGATAAACAGTTTGAACAGTGGTAAAAATAGTTGTTTTCCTAGTTATTAATCACATGTGATTAAATGCAATCACATGTGATTGAAGCAATAACTTATAAGTATTTGACTTGTATCCCCCCCCATAAAGTATTTAAAACACTTAAAATCATTTCAAAGGTTGATTCAAGGGGTATGAACTCACTTGTGGTGAGTCGTCTGAATTGCAGTGTCGGCTACCGTGCTAGGTGACAAACGGAGACTGGTTTACACGCACGAGCCTAGTTATCATATAATAAGCATATATATAACTAATTAGACAAATAATAACTTAAATAAATAAGTTTAGACACTTAGAAAACATTTAAACACTTTTGTGAGTGTTTAGGGTCCAAATGGTTGCATCTAAGTTGCTACGAGACAAGGCAAAAGGGTTTGAAACATCAAATAGCCTTGTATAGGAGTTCACCATCCAACAAACCCCACACCTTGGAGTTTACGGCCGTAAACTCATAGGTTTATGGCCGTGAACTCCTCAAATGGTGTTTTTGGGTGTTTTGTGGTGTTATCTTGCATCTAGAACACTCCTATCTTTATTGGAATAATGCATGAAGTAGTTTTAAGGCTCTAGAACACTCCATAAGGGAGTTTACGGCCTAAGGTCCTTCACCTTAGAGTTTACGGCCGTAAACTCTAGGAAATAAATTGATTTGAGGCACTTAAACATCAAGAATGGCATCCATGATTTTATCTAAGGCTAATGGGGACAAGAGGCACACTTTGGTGCCTTCACTTGGAGTTTACGGCCCAAGTCATGTTCCTTGGCCGTAAACTCCTTTCAAGGAGTGATTTCAATGTGTTCTACTCTCCATTCTAGTCCCAAAGGTGCAAGGTAAATTGTCTAAAGGCTCAAGGATAGCTTGGAATGATTTTTGTCCCACAAAATGGGGTTTACGGCCCAAGAAGGGTTCTTGGCCGTAAACTCCTAAAAACTTATGGTTTTTATGGCCTTTTGATGTTCTAAGCAAGTACAAGCACTAGTGGTTAAGTTCCTTAAGCATTTGGGGAATGTTTTAGGGCATTTAAGCCCTTGAAAAGGGGTTTACGGCCCAAGGGAGTTCCTTGGCCGTAAACTCCTAGAACTTATGTTTCTTGGATGATTTCTAGGCTATAAAGATCATACACAATGTCCTTGATAAGTCCTCTAACATGTGGATGGGTCTAGAAAGCATTAGAGTTCCATTTTGGAGTTTACTCCCCAAGAACGATCTTGGGCGGTAAACTCCCGGATCTTGAAATCTAAACATGTTATTGTTGCTAATATGCATTAAACAAGTGTTGAAACACATATAGAAAAGTAGACTCACAATCTGGGATGAAAACCCGAAGATCTGTCAGAGAGAATATAGCTTTTCTCTATTTGGAATTGTGAATAATGAATTAAATTAATTCAGAAAACTATTTATAGTCCTGGAATATTTTGGCAGAAAATATTTTCATTCCTGATGTTGGACTGAAACAGTATGAAACTTGAAATGCCCAAGTTTCACAAAACCAGGAGTATCCACTCTCCTGATATCATCCAAAACATAAACCCTAATGCACACAAACTTGTTCGGAAAAGCTTGAAAATTACTGAAACTGAACTAGCTTCTATTGAATAGATGAGGTTCGTACAATGGAAATTTCGGGTTGTCACATCATCCCCCTGTTAGAGGGAATTTCGTCCCGAAATTAGAATTTTAGCAAATAAAAGTTACAAACAATCAAGCGAAAAGATGAGGGTGTTTCAACTTCATCTGATCCTCGCGTTCCCAAGTGAATTCCGGTCCTCGCTTAGCGTTCCAGCGAACCTTCACGATAGGGATACGGCTTTGTTTCGTCTGCTTTACCTCACGGTCCATGACCTCTACAGGTTCTTCCACGAAGTTGAGGCTCTCGTTGATCTCGATCTCGTCGAGTGGGATTACGAGTGTCTCGTCAGACAGACACTTTTTCAAGTTAGATACGTGGAATGTAGAATGTACGTTGCGAAGTGTGTCGGGTAGATCTAGTTTGTAAGCTACAGGGCCGACTCTGGCAAGAATCTCGAAAGGCCCTATGTACCTCGGATTAAGCTTCCCATGCTTGCCGAAGCGTATCAAGCCTTTCCAGGGTGAGACTTTGAGAAGGACTCGGTCTCCCACCTGAAATTCCAAAGGTTTTCTTCGTTTATCGGCGTAGCTCTTTTGTCGGTCTCTAGAGGCTTTCAATCGTTCACGGATTTGAACGATTTTCTCTGTCGTTTCCCGAATGATTTCTGGACCAGTGAGAGTACTGTCGGAAGCTTGCCCTCTTGCTAATTGGGTATCACCAACCTCAGCCCAGCACAAAGGGGATCTGCACTTGCGGCCGTAGAGAGCTTCGAATGGAGCAGCCTTGATGCTCGTGTGATAACTGTTATTATAGGAAAATTCGACAAGGGGTAAATGAGTATCCCATGCCTTCCCAAAATCAATCACACAGGCTCACAACATGTCTTCCAATGTTTGAATGGTTCTCTCACTCTGTCCGTCGGTCTGTGGATGGTAGGCTGTGCTCATGTCCCGCCTTGTTCCTAGGGAACGTTGTAGGGATTGCCAAAATCTTGAAGTGAACCTACTATCTCTATCGGAGATAATGGAAATAGGTACACCATGCAACCGTACAATTTCCCTAATGTATGTTCTTGTAAGTTTCTCCATCTTGTCGGTTTCTTTGATAGGCAGGAAGTGTGCAGACTTGGTCAATCTATCAACTATGACCCATATGGTGTCAAGTCCACCCGTCGTCTTGGGCAACTTGGTTATGAAATCCATAGTGATCCGCTCCCACTTCCATTCCGGGATCTCTGGTTGTTGCAGTAAACCAGAGGGCTTCTGGTACTCGACCTTAACCTTCGCGCAAGTAAGGCATTTACTCACAAAGGTAGCAATCTCTGCTTTCATATTAGGCCACCAGTATAGCTTTTTCAGATCCAGATACATCTTATCTGAACCTGGGTGGACGGAATACCGAGTGTTGTGCGCCTCGGTCATGACCAAGTCTCGGAAACCACCGTGTTTCGGTGTCCAGATCCGGTTCATGAAATATAAAGCTTCGTCACCCTTGGCTTCGAAGTTCTTGTCCATTCCCCTAAGGGATTCACTCGACACATGTTCAGGTTTCATGGCCTCAAGTTGAGCCGCCTGAATTTGCTTAGTCAGGTGCGAATGGATGGTTATTGATAATGACTTGACTTTGCGACCAGAATATTCTTTCCGACTTAGGGCGTCTGCTACTACGTTGGCTTTACCCGGATGATAACGAATATCGCATTCGTAATCACTGAGTAGCTCAACCCACCGTCGTTGTCTCATGTTGAGCTCCTTCTGATCGAAAATGTGTTGTAAACTCTTGTGGTCGGTAAAGATAGTGCTCTTCGTTCCATACAGGTAATGTCTCCAGATCTTCAGAGCAAACACTACTGCTCCTAATTCAAGATCGTGGGTCGTGTAGTTAACCTCGTGTGTCTTCAACTGTCTCGAGGCGTAGGCGATGACCTTACCTCGCTGCATCAGAACACATCCGAGTCCTTGATTGGATGCATCGCAATAGACGACGAAGTCTTCTATTCCTTCGGGAAGGGATAGTATTGGTGCGGTGCACAAGGCTCGTTTGAGCGTTTGAAACGCTCTTTCTTGCTTCTCTTCCCAGTCAAAGGCCACGCCTTTCTGGGTCAGGGTCGTAAGAGGCTTCGCTATTCGGGAGAAGTTCTGAATGAACCTGCGGTAGTAGCCAGCGAGACCTAGAAATTGGTGAATTTCTGTAGGAGTCTTTGGTGCTGACCAGTTCTCAATGGCTTTTATTTTGGATGGGTCCACGTGGATTCCTTCTTCGCTAACCACGTGTCCTAAGAATTCGACTCTTCGGATCCAAAATTCACATTTTGAGAACTTCGCATAAAGTTTCTCCCTTCGTAACGTCTCTAGAACTTGTCGCAGATGATCACCATGCTCTTTCTTGCTTCGGGAGTAGATCAGTATATCGTCAATGAAAACGATGACAAACTGATCTAAGTAAGGCCGGCATACTCTATTCATCAGATCCATGAAGACTGCGGGCGCATTGGTCAATCCGAATGGCATCACCACGAACTCGTAGTGTCCGTAACGAGTTCGGAAGGCTGTCTTCGGCACATCCTCCTCGAGCACTCGTAACTGGTGATATCCGGACCTCAGATCAATCTTGGAAAAGTAGTTCGCCCCTTGCAGTTGGTCGAATAGATCATCTATGCGTGGCAGAGGGTAACGATTTTTGATCGTCAATTTGTTGAGTTCTCTGTAGTCAATACACATACGGAATGATCCGTCTTTCTTCTTAACGAACAAGACCGGTGCTCCCCAAGGTGAGAAACTTGGTCTTATAAAGCCCTTGCTGAGCAGTTCGTTAAGTTGACCAGAGAGTTCTTGCATCTCGGCTGGTGCTAAACGGTAGGGCGACTTGGCTACTGGGGTAGCTCCTGGGACTAAGTCTATTCTGAACTCGACTTGTCGTTGCGGAGGTAACCCGGGTAGTTCTTCTGGGAAAATGTCGGGAAAGTCGCTCACTACCGGGAGGTTCTTCAGTTCTTTCGTTTCTAGGTTCGTGTCGACGACGTGAGCAAGAAATGCGTGGTATTCTTTGCGCAGATATTTCTGAGCCTGAATACTAGAAATAATGCGAAGACTCGCACCAGGTTTGTCGCCGTAGACTATAAGAGTTTCGTTAGACGGGAGGTTTAGTCGGACTGCTTTCTCGTAGCACATGATGTCGGCGCGATGAAGACTTAACCAATCCATGCCGATAATAACGTCGAAACTTTTTATCGAGACCGGCATAAGGTCAATTGGGAATGAATGGTTATCTAAGGTTAGAAGACAACCTAAGTATATGCTATTAGTACTTTCAGTTTTCCCATTGGCCATTTCTACTGTGAATTGTTCATTAAGTGCGTGTGGTTGTTGCTTAAGCATGCGAGCAAATTTGTGGTTTACGAAGCTTCGCTCCGCTCCACTATCGAACATAATGCATGCATAGGAGTTATCAAGGAGGAACGTACCAGTCACCACTGTCGGGTCAGCAACTGCTTCCCTGTGGCCTATTGCTAGTACCCTCCCTGCCCCTCCTGTATTCCTCGCCTTAGGGCAGTCCCTTTTAAAGTGGCCTGTTTCGCCACATCCATAGCAAGTTGGGCTCACGCTAGAGCCAGGAACTTGGGAGATCGGTTGCGCCGGGAACCTACAGAATCGGACGGTGTGTCCTTTCCTATGGCAGTTAGTACACTGCATTTCATGGCAGGCGCCGTTGTGGTGGAAGTTGCATTTGTTGCACTTCGGCAAACTTCCAGAATACTGCTTCCCCGGAGCAGTAACAGCAGTAGGGGCTACCGCAGCATGTACTGCTATGATTTGCTGTTTCTTAGAAGCACGATGTTTCTTCTTCTCATCCCAGAACTTCCGCTTGTTACCAGCGGGTTTAGAGGGTTCTGGGGTGGCTAGAGTGGTTGTAGTTGCAGGGGTCTTGACTCCATGGTCAATAAGTCTTTGTGCCAATCGCTTAGCACTGTCGAAAGTAGCAGGGTTGGATGCTAAGACGTTCCCCTGGTACGGAGGCACTAGCCCCCATACATACCGCTCAATCTTTTTCCCTTCAGTGGGAACCATGTTGGGGCATAGGGCCACCAGTTCGCTAAAGCGGGCAGTGTAAGCGATCACGTTGGTGCCCTTCATAGATAGATTCCAGAGTTCATGTTCCAACTTCTGGACTTCGCCCCTAGGGCAATATTCCTCAGTCATGAGGTCCTTCAACGTTGCCCAGCCCATGTCGTTAGCCACGACGAGAGTTAGGGCTTTGACGTGGCCGTTCCACCACGTTAGGGCTTTATCCTCGAAGGTGCACGCGGCATATTTCACTTTAAATGCAGCCGGGCACGAACAGATTTCGAAGACTGATTCAGTCTTCTCGAACCATTGCGAGAGAGCAATGACTCCGCCGGTGCCATAGAAAGGCTTCGGCTTGCAGTTTGTGAAATCCTTGTAAGAGCACTCCCTCGAGCGCACAGGGATTTCAACTGGGATAGATTCCACAGGGGTTCCACCTCTGCTAGCATCAGACGAGTGATACTGAGCCATGGCAGTTGCCACTGCTGCAGCTACGGCAGCATTCAGGGTTGCAGTATCGATGACTGCAGGTGGTGGAGGCGGTGGAGGTACATGATTATTCCTATTTCTGGGAGACTTGCGAGGAGGCATCCTTCAGCTATAAGTTTATAAAAACAAGAAGGATGATAAGGATCAATTTGTAAGCAATGTGAGAGTGACCCATGGACTAACTAACCATAGCCCAACAGTTTGAATGAGTGTTTGAAATCACATTAAGAAATATTAGTAGGAATACACAAGTGTATAAATTTTTCCCACATAATAGATTTCAATAGCACAGGTATTACTGATGTAACAAGTTCAAGGAAAAATCGACCTATCCGTAGGTCTTACATCATACCATAAGGACAATACTGGCAGTCCTAGATTCCTAATTAAAGTACCGAAAGTTAGGAATATTTTACAGACAAGTGCCACTTAGAGCACATAAGTTCAAGGCTATCCCTAAATCAAAAGACAGAGATGTACTAGACATCATCTAATGGCGATGGGAATTCCTCGGGCGATCCCTGAGGTCGGACACTTGGCGAAACACCTCTTGAAGGTGTCGGTCCTGAGCTCTCTGACGAGCTCGAAGTTCTAAGACTTCAGCACGGGAGGCAGCCAGCTGTTGCTGCAGAGTTTCGTTGGTTCTCCGGGTCCGTTCCATGTCTTCTTCAAGACGGCGAATGCGGACGGTATTGACACCTGAATTGGCATCAATCTCCATGACCGGTCGATGGCTGCTCGACCTTGCTCGACATTACGAGCTATTTTGCGGATGATCACCGGCAGAGCTCTGTCAGCAGAGCCACCATCGCTGACGTTGTAGAAGGTTCGGTCCCCAAAGTATGGTAAGGGCTGACCTTGCTCATCACTCCAGCGATTCAGATTGTTTGCCCACATGGGTGTAGGACCTGGAAACGCTGGTCGAGGGTTGTTGTTCGGGGCTTGACCTACAAGCGGTAGGTTGTTGACTTCAGGCTCGGAGTCAGATCCATCTGAAAAGCCTTCTGCAAGGTGATCATCCAAAGGGATTGGATGCTCATCTTCAGGCTCTTCATCGATCCACCCGACATTTCCATCATTGGGGAAGTACGGGTCGCCATGATGAAATCCCGCCATTTAGATCTACGCGAGAAGAGAGGTATAAGAATATAGTATACGTGTAACTGATAGCACAAAATACTCCTATAGTATTTTAAGGTTAAGTTCTACTGCTCTTCTTGTGGTATTGTTGGTAAGTTTTTAGACTTGTTAACATATCACAACCATTCTAGGGCATATGCTAATCACTCCTAGGACCAGCATAGTTGATCAGGCTATGCCATTCCCAGGACTGACCATACATCCCCGAGCTCACTTGTGATATTCAACAATCGCAATACTTTTGTTCTTGTCATTGTGACACTGATTTTAGTATAATGTAGACTAGTATACTTAATTAAATATTTTATTATTTAAAGTATAGACTCTTGGTCAGAGTGTTTTAGTCCCTTTTGGGTTTATAGATTAGTATATCTTTTATGGGTTGATATACTCGATTCACTATAAACAATGCTCTGATACCAATCTGTCACACCCCAAAACCAAGAACGGCGGAAACGTTCTGGGGCGGAGGACGTCATGTATAGTATCACAACACAGTAAATGTAAATAAGCAAACAACATCATCCATTGCATTAAATATATAATTTTAATACAAGTGTGTTCTGAACAGCTATAGACACCAAAAATAATGAAACACAAAATAATGTGAGATGAGTCTTGAATGCACTCCATCTTCTCAAAAGCTGGCCTCGGAACCTGTCTACTGATGACCTGAGAATACAAGTTATTTTGAAAGAGTTTATCAGCATAAAGCTGGTGAGTTCATAAGTATTTTAGTGTCAATGTTTCTTGTAAAAACGTTTGAACCAGTCTCAAAGTATAAGTTTGTAAAAATGTAACCAAATGTTTGAAAGTGTTTGTAAAAGTTTGAATCTTTCAGAAAATCCTATATTTTCTATAAAAGTAACCTTCTACCAAGGCTAGGCGGTTTTGTAAACTTGTCTGTTGTAAAAGTGTGTGATTACCCAAATATAACTATCATTTGTTAAAAATATAGTTTGTACATTAATGCTTAAGTGAGGTTATCACTAAAATATGTAATGGGTAAATCATTGTAGTACTGTAGCTTTGTATATTAAGACTACTGCTGTACTAAATACTACTACCTTAAACCGGATTTATATTAAGGCATAATGTGATAAATTGCACCATGCTATCGACTGGTAACAACGACATAATGAATGGTCGTAATAACAGAAATGACGTTTGGCACCCGCAGACCTGCAGGTCCGGCTGTAGCTAGCAGCAAGGTGTAGGATAGTCAATCCAGTATAGATCTATACGCAAACTCACGCTCTCCCTCCAAGAGAATTCTGGCTACAACTCGGGCCATGACATTTAAGGCATGCCCGATACAGTGAATCACAATTATTACGTATTTTATGTATATGTATTGTTTCTCGTATATCTGTATAAGTATTGTTTCTCGTATCTCTGTATATGTATTGTTTCTAGTATATCTGTATATGTATTGTTTCTAGTATATCTGTATATGTATTGTTTCTAGTATATCTGTATATGTATTGTTTCTAGTATATCTGTATATGTATTGTTTCTAGTATATCTGTATATGTATGATCCTGCGTTACCCCGATGGTAACCAGCTAATGATGTACTGATGAGTATGAATATGGAAGTACTTTTATGTCTATATATGTATATATGATATATAAGTAATATTGAAACGACCTTCGGATGGTCACCCGAAATCCCACCAGACCACATCTCAAGGCGCGAAAAGGAAATAGGGCGGATGGCCTTCCTAAGTCCTTTAAACGTTATTTATACATCTATACATATATGGGCATGCAATTGAATATATAAAAGCATAAATAAGATTTCAGGAGGAGATCGACTTGATGTCGATCTATAAAACAATTTGAAGGCATAAGTTAATAAAACAGTTTAAGTATAAGAAGCATTTGTTTAAATCACAGTCTATAAGTAAGTTTGGATAGTAAAATAGTTTGTAAAACATTTCAAAGTAAGGCATTTTGATAAACAGTTTGAACAGTGGTAAAAATAGTTGTTTTCCTAGTTATTAATCACATGTGATTAAATGCAATCACATGTGATTGAAGCAATAACTTATAAGTATTTGACTTGTATCCCCCCCATAAAGTATTTAAAACACTTAAAATCATTTCAAAGGTTGATTCAAGGGGTATGAACTCACTTGTGGTGAGTCGTCTGAATTGCAGTGTCGGCTACCGTGCTAGGTGACAAACGGAGACTGGTTTACACGCACGAGCCTAGTTATCATATAATAAGCATATATATAACTAATTAGACAAATAATAACTTAAATAAATAAGTTTAGACACTTAGAAAACATTTAAACACTTTTGTGAGTGTTTAGGGTCCAAATGGTTGCATCTAAGTTGCTACGGGACAAGGCAAAAGGGTTTGAAACATCAAATAGCCTTGTATAGGAGTTCACCATCCAACAAACCCCACACCTTGGAGTTTACGGCCGTAAACTCATAGGTTTATGGCCGTGAACTCCTCAAATGGTGTTTTTGGGTGTTTTGTGGTGTTATCTTGCATCTAGAACACTCCTATCTTTATTGGAATAATGCATGAAGTAGTTTTAAGGCTCTAGAACACTCCATAAGGGAGTTAACGGCCTAAGGTCCTTCTCCTTAGAGTTTACGGCCGTAAACTCTAGGAAATAAATTGATTTGAGGCACTTAAACATCAAGAATGGCATCCATGATTTTATCTAAGGCTAATGGGGACAAGAGGCACACTTTGGTGCCTTCACTTGGAGTTTACGGCCCAAGTCATGTTCCTTGGCCGTAAACTCCTTTCAAGGAGTGATTTCAATGTGTTCTACTCTCCATTCTAGTCCCAAAGGTGCAAGGTAAATTGTCTAAAGGCTCAAGGATAGCTTGGAATGATTTTTGTCCCACAAAATGGGGTTTACGGCCCAAGAAGGGTTCTTGGCCGTAAACTCCTAAAAACTTATGGTTTTTATGGCCTTTTGATGTTCTAAGCAAGTACAAGCACTAGTGGTTAAGTTCCTTAATCATTTGGGGAATGTTTTAGGTCATTTAAGCCCTTGAAAAGGGGTTTACGGCCCAAGGGAGTTCCTTGGCCGTAAACTCCTAGAACTTATGTTTCTTGGATGATTTCTAGGCTATAAAGATCATACACAATGTCCTTGATAAGTCCTCTAACATGTGGATGGGTCTAGAAAGCATTAGAGTTCCATTTTGGAGTTTACTCCCCAAGAACGATTTTGGGCGGTAAACTCCCGGATCTTGAAATCTAAACATGTTATTATTGCTAATATGCATTAAACAAGTGTTGAAACACATATAGAAAAGTAGACTCACAATCTGGGATGAAAACCCGAAGATCCGTCAGAGAGAATATAGCTTTTCTCTATTTGGAATTGTGAATAATGAATTAAATTAATTCAGAAAACTATTTATAGTCCTGGAATATTTTGGCAGAAAATATTTTCATTCCTGATGTTGGACTGAAACAGTATGAAACTTGAAATGCCCAAGTTTCACAAAACCAGGAGTATCCACTCTCCTGATATCATCCAAAACATAAACCCTAATGCACACAAACTTGTTCGGAAAAGCTTGAGAATTACTGAAACTGAACTAGCTTCTATTGAATAGATGAGGTTCGTACAATGGAAATTTCGGATTGTCACATAGTCCCTTTAAAATATTTCACAATCTTTCCTATTTATAGAGGAGAATACATTCTCTTGTTTACTCTCACGATCAATGTGGGATGAATACATTTTAATTAAACTCATTTCTTTATTTGCCAATAATTTCATTTTGTTAAATAAAATATTAAATAATAAAAATAAAACGTTATCCAGAAAATTTATTGTTCAATAGTTCCATTTTTCAGTAATCTCGTAAGTTGCTATAAAAAATCAAGTATTTATTGAATAACTTTTGTTAAATCCTAAAATCATAAATTAAGTTAGGTACTTAATATAGAAAGTTTGTTTATATGTATATTCATGATTCAAAATGTCATTATAAAATGAATTCATTTATAAAATATAATCAAGTATATATTTCGTGCTTTTGAATCAAAGTGATTTTTCAAACAATTATAATTTTATGTTTATGTAGATTTTTTTATATTTATATAACATTATGTAACTTATAATATTATTATAAACAATTTGAATAATCATGAGAGTTTCAAATGCATGTGGTGAAAGGAAAATGCTTCATTTATCGGTCCAAATTGATCAAACTCAAACCGATTCAGTTTAATATACCAAACTACATAACGTTTTTTCTATTGAAACCCAGTTTGTATATATATGGTGTTTTTGAATCAAAGTTATTTTTCAAACAATTATAATTTTATGTTTAGGTAACTTAAATTTGAAAAAACATGGGAGTTTCAAATGTATGTGCTGAAAGGAAAATGCTTCCTTTATCGGGCCAAATTGATCAAACTCAGACCGATTCAACTCAATATACCAAACTACATAACGGTTTTTCAACTTAAACTCTGTTTGAACCTAAAAAAATCTTGTTCAAAACCATTTTCGGGATTCTAAAGCTTAAATGAACATTTGCCAATAAAGACAATCTCACCAAAGAATACCCCCAACATCCTAAAAAGGTAGGCATAAGAAAGTTCCCATAGTTTGGTCCCTTTGAAACATTTCACAACCTTTCCTATTTATAGAAGAGGAAACATTCTCTTGTTTACTCTCACCATCGATGTGGGATAAATACATTGTAATAAAACACGATTTCTTGTTAATAAAACAGTAATCAACTTATTTAGTATAACACCATTTCTCTTGTTTACCCTTTCTTTATTGTTTAATAGTTCTATTTTTCTATAATCTCGTAAGTTGCTATCCAAAAAAATAAGTTCTTATTGAATAACTTTTTGTTCAATTCTAAAATCATAAATTCAGTTAGGTACTTAATATAGAAAGATTGTTTATATGTATTTTAAAAATTCAAAAGTTCATTATAAAAAGAATTCATTTATAAAATATAATATGCGTATATATTCCGTGCTTTTGATCAAATTGAATTTTCAAACAATTATAATTTTATTTTTAGGTAGATGGTTTTTATATTTATATTACATTATGTAACTTTTTTAAAATATCACTGGAAACAATTTGAAAAATCATGAGAGTTTCAAATGTATGTAGTGAAAGGAAAACGCTTATTTTATGGTCCAAATAAATCAAACTCGGACTGATTCAACTAAATATACCAAACTACATATTTTTTTTTCTAGTGAAACCCAGTTTGTATATATTTCGTGCATTTGAATCAAAATGATTTTTCAAACAGTTATAATTTTAGGTTTAGGTAGATGCTTTATATAAAATTATGTAACTTATTTATAATATTATTATAAATAATTTGAAAAATCATGGGAGTTTCAAATGTTTGTTGTGAAAGGAAAATGATTCTTTTATCGGTCCAAATGGATCCAACTCCGGTTCAACTCAATATACCCAACTACATAATTTTTTTCTAACTGAAACACGGTTTAAACCTGAAATTTTTTGGTTCAAAACCAATTTTGGAATTCTAAAAGTTAATTGGACACTTGCCAATATAGACAATCTCACCAAATAATACCTTCAAAATCCTATAAAGGTAGGCATGAGGAAGTTCTCATGGTTTGGTCCTTTTGAAACATTTCACAACCTTTCCTATTTATAGAAGAGGAAACATTCTTTTGTTTACTTCCACCATCGATGTGGGATGAAGACATTGTAATAAAACACCCATTCTTGTTTATAGAACATTATTTAACTTATTTATAATATTATTGTAAAGAAATGAAAGGTCATGGGAGTTTCAAATGAATGTGGTGAAAGAAAGTTAAAAAAGGGGGTTTCAAATGCATGAGATTCAAGGAAAAAAATGCTAGCTTATATATTTCGTGCATTTGAATCAAAATGATTTTTCAAACAGTTATAATTTTAGGTTTAGGTAGATGCTTTATATAAAATTATGTAACTTATTTATAATATTATTAGAAATAATTTGAAAAATCATGGGAGTTTCAAATGTCTGTTGTGAAAGGAAAATGATTCTTTTATCGGTCCAAATGGATCCAGCTCCGGTTCAACTCAATATACCCAACTACATAATTTTTTTTTCTAACTGAAACACGGTTTAAACCTGAAAAAATTCGGTTCAAAACCATTTTTGGAATTCTAAAAGTTAATTGGACACTTGCCAATATAGACAATCTCACCAAATAATACCTTCAAAATCCTATAAAGGTAGGCATGAGGAAGTTCTCATGGTTCGGTCCCTTTGAAACATTTCACAACCTTTCCTATTTATAGAAGAGGAAACATTCTTTTGTTTACTTCCACCATCGATGTGGGATGAAAACATTGTAATAAAACACCCATTCTTGTTTATAGAACATTATTTAACTTATTTATAATATTATTGTAAAGAAATTGAAAAGTCATGGGAGTTTCAAATGAATGTGGTGAAAGGAAGTTAAAAAAGGGGGTTTCAAATGCATGAGATTCAAGAAAAAATGCTAGCTTTATAAGTATGTATGATTTTATGATTTTGGGATTTCTCTGATGTGAAACTTATTTTGAAAATAAATTGTAATGAATGATGGTTTTGTGGTTGTTTAGAAAGTTTAATATTTTCAAGAATTTTACGAATGTTACATAAATAAACCAAAATGATAACTCTATGTCCCATTTGTGGCCAGAGTATAATAATAATAATAGATTTTTTTTTCCAATTATACGTGAAAATGTTGTAATTTTTTTGGTATTTGCCCTACAATATATTGTAAAATACTACATGTAACCAATTAATTGTCCTTTAAAGTACAAGAAATGCATATGTAAAGTTATTGTTATTAGCAAAATTTTGATTTTCATTATTGTTGATAACAAAGAATTAGATTTAAATATTATAAAAGTTAATTGATGAGATACATAAATATTAAGTTACTTATGAAATATGTTTTTTACTTAGTCTGACTTTATTAGATTCAAACTCTTTGATATTGCATTTAAAAGCCTTTAATTTAGTATTGATTATGTTCTTATTCAGTCAGATTTATAATTATGTCTAACTAAATGAAAAATTGACTCATTAAGATTTACTCAATCTAAACCTATAAAATATACATCAATCTCAAATTTTCTATTATGTGAATTTATTCAATTGATTATTATACGTGAAAATACTGAAAATACTGGTATAGAATAGTAATGAAAGTATGAAACTCTAGCTATGAATTAATGTTTATAAAGCACACAAATGTGTTTTTGAGGGATTGGAACGTGAATAGTTTAAACATGAGGGTCTGTTCTTGGAATTTTCATCAAGACACGATGTTCCAGGATACCGCATACAAACCCTCCTAGATTCAACCCCCAGTACGAATCGCTGACGTGTACGGCTAAGATCCATCCAGCTTAGATCTGATAGGACTGTACCCCACCCCCCGCTTTTCTTTTCCTATTTATTTTTCTTCTTTCGCCTCCTTCGTTACTCTGTGCTCATCTGTTTTCTCGATTCACACTTTCCCCTGCCCGTCGTTTGATCTTGATTTTAGTTTTCATATTGATTTAAAGGCATCAGATCAACGTTTTGATTTTCGCATTTAAATCTCAGATTTTGGTATATAATTTCGAAATCGCAACACATTTAGGGCTAGAAATAATTGCAAACCCTAGCCCACAAATTCGTTACGTTTTCCCTTTTCTTTCGTTGTGAAGATCCGAGAAGATTAGACCTTCCATTCTTGAATCTTTATTCTATAAACGTATTTTATAATCTTTGGAAGGTTTATAGTCACGTAAGCTGATTGATAGCCAAATCGAATCTATTGGTATTAAAAGGACAAAAATCAATGGGGAAAGATTTATTGGTATCTCTGGATGTAGAGGAAGGTGAAATATCGGATTCTGCTTCTATTGAAGAGATCAGTGCGGATGATTTTGCTGTTAAGTCGCCGGCGATTGGGACGGAGATTGCTGCTTCTAAGAATGCAGTCGATGATGATTCCAAGCAACAACAGCAGCATCAGAAAGTTTGGACGATGCAGGATCTGTTAAAGTATCAGAATAAGTATCAGATTTCTAGAAATTACGCACCTGGGTTGTATAATTTCGCCTGGGCACAGGCTGTTCAGAATAAACCTCTTGACGATTATCTAACAACCATGAATACTAGTACTACCACTGATAACTTGAAGCAGCCTTTGTTGAATGATGATAATAATAATATTGAGGTGAAGAAGGAAGTGATGGAAAACGATGATAAGATTGTAGTTGATATTAGCGACGATGGTGATAGTGAGAAGGAGGAAGGGGAACTGGAGGAGGGTGAAATTGATTTGGATATGGAGGTTGTCAATGCTGGTAAAGAAGGAGGAGGAGAAGATAATGTTGAGAAGTGGATTAATATAATTCGTATTGGGTTGGAGAGTATAACTATCAATGATGCAAAGAAGTAAGTCTACGACTACTTGATAATTAACTAAACTAAATAACTAATTTGAGTACTAAAATTTCTTGAAAGGATGATTGAAGTTCAGTTGATTGATTAATGATGATGATTTGCTTGTAGATCATTCAGTGGAGTCTGTTCCAGACTCGAAGACTTCCTGGATAGCTTCTCAAAACTGCTTTTGGATAATTCCATGTCCAACAGAGATGATTTGGGTCGACTTGCTTTTTCTTCTATTCAGCTTGTTAATTCAGTAAGATATCATCAATAACTGTTCAATTAGGTGGAAACTGGAATTTGTTTCAAAATACTTGATACTCTCAGTTTATTCTTCAAACACATAGACAAGAGGCTAAGAAGTAGTTGATTGCAGGTTTTTTGCTCCATGAGCCAAACTCATAAGGAACAGAGTAGACACTTACTATCAAGGTCTCTATCATTTCTTTCCATTCAGAATCTAAGTGTTCCGATCCCTCATTCCTACATGACATGTTTTCTATACCATTGCTGATGTATCTCTTTTACAGGGTGCTAACTAATGTGAAAAGCAACATGTCTGTTATTTTCTCCCCAGAACAATTGAAAGAGGTTGATTTGAACTTTAAAGAAGATCATATATGACTTTGAGTATCTTGTAGTGATAGAATATTGATTTCCCTTTTGTTTTGTTTTGACAGATAGAGATGATGCTTCTGTCATGCAACTCAAATAATGAATATTCAAATACCAAAGGCAATAATGAAGGAGATAACCAGGAAGTGGTTTTTCTGACTGAGGATTCTGTCTTAGATGCCATTCCCGATGTATCTTCAGATCAAAAGCTCAAACAATCTGAAATTTTGAAACCACAAACATCTACTTCCAAGAACAGAGTACTACTACCTCTTCTTGACCTTCATAAAGATCATGATGTGGATAGTCTTCCATCACCAACACGTGAAACTACACATTCTTTACCTTTAGGCAAAGCACTCTTTGTTGGGGATGCAGAAATAAGACCAGAGTGGCCTGCACCTAGGCCTGTACCTCGTTATGAAACAGACGCCCTCAAAGCTGTTTCTACTTATCAACAGAAATTTGGAAAAAGTTCATTTTTTTCAAATGATCTTCCAAGTCCAACCCCTTCTGAAGACAGTGGTGATGCAGGTGGTGGTGACACTGGTGGCGAGGTTTCCAGTTTCTCAACAGTTCATACTACAAACTCTGCAACAGAACCCACTGTGGAACACAGACCTAATGTCCAATTACTTGCAAACCCTAGGAATGCTGCTCCTG
Organism: Lactuca serriola; assembly: GCF_051521515.1. Classification (NCBI taxonomy): domain Eukaryota; kingdom Viridiplantae; phylum Streptophyta; class Magnoliopsida; order Asterales; family Asteraceae; genus Lactuca; species Lactuca serriola. The sequence continues at coordinate 44,441,906 of NC_136410.1, forward strand.
TTTACTCCACATCAAGTTCTGTAATTAGGGGTCCAAATAAAACAAGGGACCCAAGACTCCGAGCATCCAATCCTGAAAGCTCTTTGGATTCAAGTAAACAACCTGCAATTGAACCACTTGATGGCCCTGCACCGAAAAGGTTAAAAAATGGAGTTGCAGATTCTATAGTAACATCTGGTTTACCTAGTACAAGTAGCGGGATTGGAAGTTTGCATATTCCTGTGACAGGTGTCAATCCCACTTCAGCATCCTTGCAATCCATTCTCAAAGATATTGCAGTGAATCCTGCATCATGGATGAACATAATTAATATGGAACAACAGAAGCAAGTTGATCCTGCAAATTATGCGACACAATTGTCAAACCAAAGTTGTTCTTCTGTTGCCTCCATGCCAACTACTACTACTACCACTACCACTACAGCTGGCGCTCAACCATTGGTGCAGGATGATTTGGGAAAAGTACGAATGAAGCCTCGTGATCCACGCCGTGCTTTGCACAGTAAATCATTACAAAAGCCAGGCAACTCGAAGCAACTAGATCCAAAACAGCTATCATCATCATCATCATCAATGTCATCCCAACCAGATATAACCCGTCAGTTCACAAAGAATTTGAAAAATATTGCTGATCTTGTGTCTACAACAGTGAGTGCGACTGTTCAGATACCTTCATCACAACCGGGACAAGTCCATTCAAGTTTTGTAAATATGAAAGGGCCACCTTTACAACCGGGCCGTCTTCAGAATGGGACTGGGCCCACGTCTGAAGAAGCTGGGCCTGGCCCGTCTCAGCCTCTGAACGGTTGGGGAGATGTTGAGCAGTTTTTTGGAAGGTTTGATGACCAGCAACGGGCTGCTATTCAGAGGGAAAGGTCAAAGAGAATGGAAGAACAGAAAAAGATGTTTGCTGATCGAAAGCTTTGTCTTGTGTTGGATCTTGACCACACTCTTCTCAATTCAGCTAAGGTAGTTTGTTGTTCTCATTTTGTTTTTCTTTATTTTACAAAAAAAAAAAAAACAATTGTGTGTATCTGGAATTTAAATTTAAATTTTATTTCAATGGTTTGCAGTTTGCAGAAATTGAACCGATGCATGATGAGATGTTGAAAAAGAAAGAAGAGCAGGACCGTGAGAAGTCGCATAGGCATCTGTTTAGATTTCCTCACATGTGTATGTGGACAAAACTACGGCCTGGGATATGGAAGTTCTTAGAGAAGGCAAGTAAAAAAAAACATTTTGTTTAATAAAAAAAGATTAAGAAGTCGAATATTTTTTTTAATCCAATGGTTTGGTGAACTTCAGGCGAGTAAGCTTTATGAGCTTCATCTTTACACAATGGGAAACAAATTATATGCGACAGAAATGGCGAAAGTGCTTGATCCGAAAGGAGTTTTGTTCAATGGGAGAGTCATCTCAAGGGGTGATGATGGTGATAGTGATGGAGATCCGAAGAGCAAGGATCTGGAAGGGGTTTTGGGTATGGAATCAGCTGTTGTAATCATAGACGATTCCATAAGAGTATGGCCTCATAACAAGCTTAACTTAATAGTTGTAGAAAGGTATAACACCATACCATACCATACCATACCATACAAATACAGACAAGACCCTTGAATTCAAAATCTATGTGTTTCTTTGCAGATACATATATTTTCCATGTAGTAGGCGACAGTTTGGGCTTCCAGGGCCTTCCCTTCTTGAGATTGATCATGATGAGAGACCCGATGAAGGGACTTTGGCATCTTCATTGTCGGTAAACACCTCTGATCCATATGCTGTGCTGATATCATATTCGTATTTCTTATGTTACTAAATTTTGATTGAAATGCTTACATGCAGGTTATTGAGAAAATACACGAGAATTTTTTTAAGCAAGAATGTTTAGATGATGCTGATGTGCGGAATATATTAGCATCGGAACAGAGGAAGATATTAGGTGGGTGTCGAATTGTGTTCAGCAGGGTGTTCCCTGTGGGTGAAGCCAGTCCTCACTTGCATCCGTTGTGGCAGACAGCCGAACAGTTTGGTGCTGTCTGCACCAATCAAATAGATGAACAGGTCACCCATGTCGTTGCCAATTCTCTTGGGACTGATAAGGTACCCACCTACCTACATACTACATTTTTTTTGTATAATGTATGTATCTGGGTGTGTTGATCTGTGTGGTTTTTGATTGATATAATCAGGTGAATTGGGCGCTTGCTACAGGAAGACCTGTTGTGCATCCTGGCTGGTATGTTTTGTTTGTTTCTTAAAAAGAAAATAAAAAAAAGCTAGTTATAGCTGTTGAAATGAAATTAACATATAACTTGTAACAAAACAGGGTGGAAGCATCTGCATTGCTTTACAGGAGAGCCAGTGAGCATGATTTTGCTGTCAAACCTTGAAAATCTCCCTACATTTTACTTGATTTTTGCCTTTGGGATTGGGTCTTAGCCTTAAAAGTTAAAAGGTGAAAACAATCACACTTAATATTAGGCAAAGAAACCACCCACATCCATTAACCACCTAACCCCATCCCATCAACATAAAAAAAGATTGGCCGATTTTGTAAAGGTGGAACGCAAGAAAAACTATTCTGGGGGAGGAGGTATCGGGTCAGATGGAGGATATGAAAAGTTGACGACAGGAGGAGCTCCAATCCCCCAACCCAACTCGAATGTGTTTGGGATTTGGGTCAATTGGAATATAATTTAAAACCCACTAAAACCAGGTGCACAAATAAAGAGTTTCATCGTCATTGGTTCAAAGAATAATATGTGGAAATCGTTTTCGCTAAATACTAAATACAATACGGATACCAATCGAACTTGACAAACCAAGCCATAGATGAAAGAATAACGAATTTATTCTTGTTTTCAAGAATCATTTTTAGTTGAATATACTCATGCACTCCAAATTATTCTCCCATGGGGAACAAACATACACGACTTTTATCATGACTCTCTGTAAAAGTCAAAGGCAGCGAGCATTCTTTCAAGTGAGGGAGTGAACAAATGAAAATTAGCTTTTGAGCCACTTGATCTATCTACGCCATTCTGTTTTCCAAAATAGAATACCATTGCTTCCAACAGTCAATCAACAATGTGTTCAAAACCTTAGAAGATAGCATATAACATTACCAAGTTCTAATAATAATCATGCCATCTCAATTCACACACATTGTAACCTTAACTCTCAACCATCTCACCACCACCAGAAGAAATTGAGAACTGCAAAAATTACCAAGGAAACTACATGGTTACAGTAACCGTCACCATCTATGTTGATTGGATTATAAGAAACCGTCTTCATTGTACGGTGGTTTAGAAGTGAATGTTGATGTAAGATTTCAAGTTCTAATAATCGTGCGGATGCTAGAGTGTAGTTAGCATGGTATTTATGTTGATCTGAAACAGCATAACCAATATCCGTCTAACCTTCTTCTCAAGGTGTTTTAATAACTTCTTAGTTAACGAAGTTAACTCATTATAACTGACTATCACTAAATGTTCTAATGCCGGAAAGGAGATCAAGCTCTCTCATAATCTCCACATAAAAGCAACCCATTTCGATCACAACTCCATAAAAACAAATGAACAATGTCCATATGTGAAATGTGTAATTCAAAGTCATTTCCCAGAAGTTTTTATTTATTTATTTATCTATTGAGAGAAAGAATAAATACAAATAGGATAGATAGTATTAGTGCCATACTTCTTTTAAGATAAGAACCCAATAGGCGAGTGAGTAACCAAAAAACCAACAAAGAATTAAAGGGTCCAAAGATCCGTGATAGAAAATGCATCAATGAGGCACTTAATTGAAGTTGGCATGTAGACTAGGGTGCTGATTGCTTTTTTTGTTTGTAAATCTTGTTGTTTTTCTGGTTGTAGTATGCAGAACATGCACTGTTGTTTTTTTTTTAAAAATTGCATACCTAAAAAGGTCTGTGTCTTTTTTGACGTAGATGTGGACTAGAGTTTAAAACATCTTTAAATATTTTTAAAAGCGTGCGCACACACACACACACACACACATATATATATATAGAGTTAGGTTCAAATGTTTTCACTATCTATTGTGTGCCTGTATGATTGATTTTGGACCAATCATTTTAGTTATTTTAAGAAAGTAATTAATGCTTATTAAATGCTGAAGATGTAATTAATACCTATTATATTTTCAACATGTAATATGCATTAATTATTTTCTTAAAATAACTAAAATGATTGGTCTAGAATCAGTCATACATGCACACAATAGATAGTGAAAACAAAATAACCTAACCCTATATATATATATATATATATATATATATATATATAGGTAAAGGTTCAAATGAGAACCAAAAAAGGTTAAGAACCTCTAACTTTAGATGTTTATAAAGGGTTTAGGGTTTAGGGTTTTTAACCCTAAACCCTTTATAAACATCTAAAGTTAGAGGTTCTTACGGTTCTTAACCTTTTTTGGTTCTCATTTGAACCACTCCCTATATATATATATATATATATATATATATATATATATATATATATATATATATATATATATATATATATAGGGTTAGGTTATTGTGTTCTAACTATCAATTGTGTGCATTTAGGATTGATTCTGGACCAATAATTTTAGTTATTTTAAGAAAGTAATTAATGTGTGTGTGTATATATATATATATATATATATATATATATATATATATATATATATATATATAATTGGGGTTGAAGATATGCATGCAAGAAATCCTAGTGGAGTCTAGGAATTTTTTTTGTATATGATTACTTGAACACATCTATACGTGTTAAATTGCTTTTTTTTTTTTTTCTTTTCCCGAGTAGTAACTTAGGAAGTGTGAGGCAATTCTTAGGATAAGTATGAATATGTGTGGAAGGTAGTGTGAGATTGTACTACCAGAATCACAAGATTCGTACTTGAAACGGGATGAGTCACAAAGTTACGAAGGCACTAGTAGTTGAATTCTTTTCTTCATGTTCGTCGTTACCATCGTTCCGATAATGGCCAAGAAGATTAAAGTTATTTGTGACCCTAATGGTCATATAGAACTGAGTCCAATTAATCTAGAAAGTAAGTTCGACGTAGCATTTGAATTTAGATTGAAGGTAAAGATAATAGAAGCGATGGGTAGAAGTGTCGCAGTCACCGTTAGGATTAAGCATCTTGTAGCTAGAAGTGTTACATTCTAGAACGTGATTATATCTCATTAGAACATGAAGGAAGGTATCTTTCGTGTTAGAGCTTGACTAAAAGAGATCTAAGTCTAACCGTTGCATCATACGGTGAAAGGTCACTATAATATGACCCATCGGTCCGTTATGGTAGTCGAAATAAAGATCTTATTATTAGGTTAAATCTGATGGGTTTGAGCCAAAAGAACATCTTATGTGCTCATGCAAACCCTAATGCTTGGATCTAGGTTTCTCTAATTGTACATGCATTCATCCAAGACTTGCAAACCCTAGATCTAATGAGAAGAATTCGAAATTGAAGATACAAATCAGATCTAGATCATTACCTCTTGTTGCTTGCTTGAATCTTCTTGTCTTTGAAGCTTAGAGTCACAAGTGTCACTCTTCTAATGGATTACAAATACCAATAGCAAAAGAATGATCTTGGAGAGAGGTTGGAGGCTTCTTGAAATCGGCTCTATCACTCTTAGGGTTAGGGTAGCCGATTTCTGTAGCCCAGGGGTCCTATTTATACTGGAGCTGTTAGGGTTTCAGTCAAAAACCCTAATGGACAGCTTAGGCCTTAAGCTATCCAAGGAAGCTTCTGGAACAGGGTCTTAGGGCCGAAATTAGGGATGAACACATCCTAATTTCGTCCATGCCTAGTCCAATAGGCTCCTCAGCCCAATACTCAACTATCACACATTTAACAGTTTAAGTCCCTGATATTAAATCAATGTCTTTTAGCCACATAATTAATTTCTTAATTAATTATTGTCTAATATTAATTTAATTATATGATTTCTCCATTAATATATTATTCATATAACATATTAATAAATCATAATAACCTCTTTCTTAATAAATCATCCTATCATGTTGCTTTGGTGAAGGCAACCCAAAATGACCATGCACAACCGGGTCAAGTACTTACCATATATAGTTACGGGCTTAGACACTAATCCAACAGTCTCCCACTTGGATAAGTCTAGTAACTACAAATGTAAGCACAATCCGATTAGCAATCGTAGCTCTCAAAGATGCTGTCAAACTCTGATCTTATCAGTAACCTGTCCTTTAGATAAGGGATCGTATAGTCCTCCATTCTAGATATCGTGCAGACAATTACATGGAACATAGTCATACTTATTGTCCATCAGTTTGTTTCTCGATATCTGATTCGTTTGACATAGAACTTAATTGAACACATCAATTTAGTCCTGATCGGGCCCGACACATAAGTCAAACCAAATCATTAAGGGGCGGGGCCCTGATATTGCTTTTACCCTCTTAGGATAAAAGGAACATATAAACTTCGACTTATATGCATTTACTATTTATTAATCAAATCATACACAACAATGCGTTTTATAACATCAAGTTACTGATGCGTTTACGCATTATCAATGCACAACCAATTAGTAAACAATAAACCATATATTTAGGTTTTAAGACCATATGATATTATCGTCTTGCAATCACTCGAGATAAATTCCATGAAGTGATTCCAGCAAGCGTGGGTTTATTCCAATGCTCAAATCAAACTCATAAGCACTCATGAACGTTGTAACAAACTTTTGCTATGTCTAATACACTTTAGACAATCTACACACCAATTCATGACAATCTTCATTCATACCTACTTCCAACATATGAACGACTGTGGACGGTTCGAATAATTCTTATTATCCAGGAAGTCAAAACATGCAAAATGAAACAATAGGTAAACAATTAACATAAGACAGTAACATTACTAATAAATAATACTTTTTTATTTAATCATCAAATGTTAATTACAGTTTATCGATTACACGTTTCTAAACTATCTAATCTAAACTAATATCATCCTTCAGCCCGATGCTCCTAGCGTGCTGCAAGTGCTTAACCCTGCTCAATCCCTTCGTAAGCGGATCTGCTGGGTTATCTTCTGACGATACCCTCTTAACTACGAGGAGTCCTTCTTCCACCCGATGTCGAATAAAGTGATATTTTCTGTCGATATGTCGAGATCTGCCGTGATCCTTCGGTTCCTTGGTCAAGGCAACCGCTCCATCATTATCACAGGAAATTTCCATGGGATCCTTTATGGCTGGCACAACTCCAAGGTCTCTAATGAAGTTCTTCAACCATATTGCCTCCTTTGACGCTTCGCTCGCTGCAATGTACTCTAATTCGCACGTTGAATCAGCTCTGGTCTCTTGCTTGGAAATTTTCCAAGTCACTGCTCCTTCATTAAGGGTAAAGACCCAGCCCGACTGCGAACGGTAGTTGTCCCGGTCGGTCTGACAACTGGCATCACTGTACCCTCGCACCTTTAAGTCATCACTCCCACCGAGGACTAGAAACCATTCCTTGGTCCTCCGAAGGTACTTAAGAATATATTCTTGACTGCGGTCTAATGCGCTTTGCCAGGGTTCCCTTGATATCTGATGACCATGCTCAAAGCGAAGGCCACATCAGGGCGAGTACAAGTCATAGCATACATGATTGAGCCAACTGCGGAAGCATAAGGTACAAGTCTTTACATATCCAAGTTTTATAACTCCATTCGCTTGTTAGATCACTCTTTTAAGCAAAGTTTTTGGTGATCAAACTCCTAGAAATCTTCCTAAACTCGAGATCTACTCAAAGGTGTGCTAGGACCAAAATCTTCTTCATTTCTTCTTCAAAAACCGAAATATCAAAGCAAATGTGAGTTCATACGTCTTTGTTTTCGGTTTTCATATGATTTTTGGGGAGAATACAAGTAAAATGTGTAGATCTATGCGTTATATATATGTTTTGTGTGAATTCTTAGTTTATTTGGTAAAAACTTGTTAGATCTTAGCAAATCTCGAAAATTTCAAGCATTATATGGCAAAGATATATGTACTATGACACTATATGTAACACCGTAAAAATTTAAACAATTTTTCAATTTTTTAAAAACCATATAATATCATTCTCATTCACTTTTCAAAACATTGTATCAACATTATCTCAATACAAAACCCCAAGATCAAAAACATATAAACTCCGGTGTGTGTGTGTATGAATCATGCCGACGCCTTCCCGCGATCATCGTTGGTACCTGAAACACATAACACATAACACTATAAGCATAATTGCTTCATGAGTTCCCCAAAATACCACTCTAACACATATTAGCCACTCGAGGCTATAACTTTGTTGACCCTCTGGTCAATGTGTCTCAGTGGGACCCTCCAACCCCAACTCTCTGTGGGCCCTCTGGCCCTAACTCTATGGACCCGAAGGTCCTAACTCTATGGACCCACTGGTCCTACTCTGTAAACTCTGAATCATGCATATCACATATCACAATAAATCACAACAAATAAATATCATGCATATACACTGGAACATAACTCTAAAATACACTGTCACATAACTCTGTTACCACACTAGGTAAAGTATAGTGAGAAAACTCACCTCAGATGTCTCGGTAAATCTCTGACTCGGTAGAAATACGATCTAGCCTCCGCCTAATTACATAAGGCAAAAACTCTCATAAATATAACTCTCGGGTCTAGACTCAACTCTCTCTTGGCACCTTCAGAAGAGTAAAAGACCATTTTACCCCTCTCTTGGTTCAAAGGCCCCCTTGTTGACCAAATCCTAAAAGTCAACGGTCAAACTTTGACCCGACTCGTCGAGTGCACTTGGGCAACTCGGCGAGTCTACACGTGTCCACCAACTCTCTAGTCTCGCTCGGCACGTCGAGTCCCTCCCCTTGCTTGACGAGTCATACCTGGCATGAATCACGGGGCCACCCCGACTCAACTCGCCGAGTCTCAAGATCAACTCGGCGAGTTCCGCCTTGAACTCCAATCCTCTAACCCCCCTCTGACTCACTGAGTCATTTCCCTCAACTCGGCAAGTAACTCACTGAGTAATTTTCGGGAAACCCTAACCCTACTCGCCGAATTTGCCCTTGGACTCGGTGAGTTCGCGAAATGCACAAACTCAATAGACCTCATGAGGTCAGATCTGTTCCTTTGATCCATAGATCTGACCTTCCAAGCCTGATAAACACGTAAAGCTCGAATCTTGACACTCATGGGACGTCTAGGAGGTTTCACTTGGTGATTTAACCCCAAAAATAACATCCTAAGCTCATTACCTCCACAACTCAACATAAAGCAAGCTGGGATAAGCTCTTTAGACCACTATGGGTCTAGATCTGAAGTCTCAAAACGAATAGGGGCCATATTCTCACAATTCATTCCAATAAAGGACATAAAACTCTACATCTATGGATTCCTTCAACCAAACAGATAAAGGGGCGATATAATACCTCAAAGATGAAGTCTTTTGCTCGAAATCAATAGATACACAACCTCCTTGGTCTCCTCTAAGCTGGAATCACGTTCTTCTTGCAAGAATCAACCACAAAGATCAAGAAATGGCTCCTTTCCTCTCACAAACGCTCTAGCTCTATTAGGGTTCCTCTCTGGGGTTTGGTAGCCGCAAATGATGGCCCTAAGGGCCTTTAAATATGTCCCAAACCCGGGGAATTAGGGTTTTATTAAACAGCGTGGACTCGCCGAGTCCACTCATGAACTCACCGAGTCCAACCATGAACTCAGATAAGAATCCGCGACCCTACTTGGCGAGTGTAAGCACCAACTCGCCGAGTCTTTTCACAACCTCCAAAATAAAAGAATAAAATAATATACCTGGGAATCCGGATGTTACAATTCTCCCCCACTAGAATTAGACTTCGTCCTCGAAGTCTCACTCTGCAAACAACTCTGGATGCTGCTGACGCATCTCACGCTCCGGCTCCCAAGTCAACTCTGACCCTTTCCGATGCTGCCACTGGACCTGCAGCAGAGGCACCTCCTTGTTCTTTAGAATCTTGATCTTCCGATCCCTGATTGCCACCGGTCTCTCAACATAGTTCAGGCTCGCAGCCACCTGAATATCCTCTAATGGCACCACTGTCGACTCGTCGGCTATACACTTCCTCAGCTGCGATACGTGGAAGGTGTCATGAATATGCCCCAACTCTGCAAGTAGCTCCAACCGATAGGCTACCCTGCCTACTCTCGCGATCACCCTGAAAGGACCAATATATCGGGGCCCCAACTTGCCCTTCTTCCTGAATCGGATCACTCCTTTCCAAGGAGAGACCTTCAGGAGCACGAAGTCGCCGACCTGAAATTCGAGCTCGGACCGGCACCTATCCACATAACTCTTCTGGCGACTCTGAGCGGTCAACAACCTCTATCTGACCTGCTATATATGCTCTGTTGTCTGAAGCACGATCTCTGTACTACCCATCACACGTTGCCCTACCTCTCCCCAACAAATGGGGGTCCGACACCTCCTCTTATACAACACGTCAAAGGGTGGCATACCAATGCTCGAATGATGGTTGTTGTTGTTGTTGTAGGAAAACTCTGCCAAGGGCAAATACGTGTCCCAACTCCCGCCGAAATCCAACACACATGCTCGGAGCATGTCCTCGAGCGTCTGAGTCGTCCGCTTGCTTTGCCCGTCAGTCTGTGGGTGGTATGCAGTACTAAAATGCAACCTCGTACCCAATTCCTCATGAAATTTCTTCCAGAATCTGGAAGTGAAACGCACATCTCGATCTGAGACAATCGAGATCGGCACTCCATGCCGCGATACCACCTCCCTCACGTACATCTCTGCCAACCTCTCCGTGGAAGAGCTCTCACTGATAGCAAGGAAGTGAGCGTTCTTCGTCAACCTGTCCACAATCACCCAAATTGCATCGACACCTCTCGCAGTCCTCAACAATTTGGTGATGAAATCCATGGTAATCTGTTTCCATTTCCACTCGGGAATCTCTAACGGCTGCAACTTACCATGTGGACGCTGATGCTCGGCCTAAACCCTGCGACAGGTCAAGCATCTCTCTACAAACCATGCGACATCCCTCTTCATACAGGGCCACCAATACTCTCTCTTCAGGTCCAAATACATCTTAGTGGCCCCGGGATGGATCGAGAACCTCGATCGATGTGCTTCCTCCTTCAAAATGGTACGCGTTCCGCCCACAAACGGTACCCAAATCCGACCCTGAAATGTCATAAGCCCCCAACTATCGGTAATGAACTCCGATACCTGCCCGATAACTCGCTCTCTCTTCTGGTTTTCTGGTCTCACGGCCTCATCCTGGGCTCCTCGAATGGTGTCCAACACCGGAGTCATCACTGTCAATCTCATGCAAACGTCTCACATCGGGACGCTCTCCGCCCTACGGCTCAGGGCATCGGCTACAACGTTAGCCTTACCAAGGTGGTACAGGATCTCGCAATCATAATCCTCTACCACGTCTAACCATATCCTATGACGCATATTCAGGTTGGGCTGATCCATCAAGTACTTCAAGATTTTGTGGTCCGTGTATATGGTACACCGAACCCCATATAAATAGTGACGCCGGATCTTGAGGGCGAACACCACTGCCCCCAACTCCAGATCGTGGGTGGGATTCCTCGACTCATGAGGTTTCAGCTGCCTCGATGGATACGCTATCACATGCCTCCTCTGCATAAGCACCGCTCCCAACCCTGATATCGACGCGTCACAATACACTACGAAGTCCTCCATCCCCTCCGGAAGGGCTAACACTGGGGCTTTGAGTAGTCTCTGGCAAAGTGTCTCGAAGGAGGCCTGCTGCTTCGGGGCCCATGAAAAAGCAACACCCTTCCGGGTCAACTTGGTGAGTGGCACGACGATCTTGGAGAAATCCCTGATAAATCTCCGATAATAACCAGCCAACCCTAGGAAACTCCTGATCTCGGTAGGTGACCTCGGCACCTCCCAACTCATCACCGCCTCAATCTTGGCCGAGTCGACCAATATCCCTTTCTGGTTAACGAGGTGCCCTAGGAACCGGACCTCTCGCAACCATAAATCACACTTGGAGAATTTGGCATAAAGCCTCTCCGATCTCAAAACTCCAAGGATCTCCCTCAAATGCTCCTCATGCTGCTCTCTGGATCTCGAATACACCAATATGTCGTCGATGAACACGATCACCGAGCGATCCAACATCAGCCTGCACACTTTGTTCATGAGATCTATGAACACCGCCGGTGCATTGGTGAGCCCGAAAGGCATTACCACGAACTCGTAATGCCCATAACGAGTCTTGAACGCTGTCTTCTGGATGTCCTCATCTCGCACCCTCACCTGATGATATCCAGACCTCAAGTCGATCTTGGAGAACCAAGATGCTCCCTGCAACTGATCGAACAAATCGTCGATCCTCGGCAACGGGTAACGGTTCTTGACCGTCAGCTTGTTCAACTCCCGGTAATCAATGCACATCCGGTGTGAACCATCCTTTTTCTTGACAAAAAGGATAGGCGCTCCCCATGGCGAACTGCTCGACCGAATAAACCCCTTCCCCAACAGCTCCTGAAGTTGCTAGGATAACTCCTGCATCTCTGGAGGCGCAAGGCGATAGGGCGCCTTGGCGATATGCGCAACCCCCAGAACCAAATCAATACTGAACTCTATCTGCCTCTCGGGAGGCACACCCGGTAACTCCTCCGGAAATACATCCGGGAATTCGCGCACTATCGGAACCTCACCGACTGACCTCGATCTCTCTGAATCAACCCTCGTATCCATCACTTATGCTACAAATCCCCTATAGCCCTGCTGTAGACTCTGCATCGCTCTAGCGGCCGAACAAAATGCTGACCCAGAACGGGTACCCTCGCCGTATACCGTAAGAACTCCCCCACTAGGGTCTCGTATGGTCACCAGCTGACGCTCGCAGTCGATAACTGCTCCAAATCTGCTCAACCGGTCCATGCCCACGATGACACAGACATCTCCCATCGCGATAGGGACTAAGTCAATCGGAAACTCCACTCCGAAAATCTCGAGTACACATCCTTGAATCACCTCTGTGGCATACACCGCTCTCTCGTCAGCTATGGAAACTCTCAGAGGTCGAATCAACGCCTCCCGACTAATACTGATGTGCTGACTAAAAGCCAAAGATACAAAAGACGACTCGCACCCGAGTCAAATAACACCAAGGCAGGTACGGAACACACAAGAAAAGTATCTACACATAACATAATATAAACACAACATCTCAACATAAAAATAAATACATAAAAGAATACATACCAGCCACGACATCGGGCGCTGCACGGACCTCCTCCGCGGTCAACTGGAAGCCTCTCCCTCGTGCCTCGGCCTTTACGGGCTGAATGTCTGTAGCTCTCACTGTAGTAGGGACAGATCCCTGAGATGCTCCCTGAGCTGTCCCTCGCAACTGTGGACACTCTGCCTTCTGGTGTCCGGTCTGGTTGTAGTGAAAACATACTGCAAACCCCTTGGGGCAATCCTTGGCCATATGCCCCTTCTTGCCACATTTGTAGCAAGACATTGCTCTGCACACCCCTCATGGCTCTTACCACACTTGCCACAAATACGGCCCCTCTAACTCCCAGATCTCGAATCAGCGGGCTTGGCCCGCTTGGCTGCCGGCTGAGACTGTGCCGGTCACCGATCTCTCCACTGAGACTCAGCCTCCTCCCTGGCCTGGGTCTCCAGCTCTATTTACCTCTTCCGAGCATTTTCTGAAGCTCAACAAACGTCCAGTACGTCGAGTTCGCCATGAACTCTCGTATATCCCTCCTCAAAATGCTCAGATATCGGCTCATACGTGCCTGCTCGGAGGACACGTGCTCTGGGCAGAACATCGCTCGCTCATGGAACATCCTCGTAATCACTGTAACAGACTCAGTACCCTGATTGAGGGTCAGGAACTCCTGGGCCAAACGCTCCCTCTCCACCTGGGGAACGTACTCATCTCGAAACATAGCAGTGAACCTCTCTTAGGTCACTGCAGCAAGCTCAGCAGGTGAATAATGCGCCATCACAAACTTCCACCAGTCCTTCGCTCCCAAGCGAAGCTGGTTCAACGCGAATCGGACTCTCAAATGCTTCGGAGATGAGCAAGTAAAGAAACACCCCTCAATGTACGAAATCCACCTCATCGCTGCAATTGGGTCCTGGGTCCCATCAAACTCCGGTGGTTTTGTGTTGCTGAACTCTATCACGACCTTGCGGCCTAGTCGCAGCTATAGTTGTAGTGGCCGCAGCAACCGCAGCCTCAGAAAGAGCAGCGTATCTCTCATCAAATGTCTCTATCAGGGTGGTCTTGATAGAACCGAACATCTCTGGTATCTCTGCCCTGATGGCTGCATCCACCTCCTCATGGATGATCCTACGAATCTCCTCATCACTCGTACCGCTGATCTCTGGTGTGTGGCGTGTCCCTACCATGATCTCTCTCTGAAATACAACATAAGGAATATTAGGGACTCGATCGAGCATACTCACACTTGAAAACTCCACCCTACTTGTTCCTTAGTACTTTGAGGATTCTTACTTGAATTGCGCACTGATCCGGTGTCTTCGGTAGTACGGGCCCAATACTACCGTCCACACCGCATCAACATTCATCCCAAGTCCTCCTCCCAGAGTCCCAAATCCCAAGTACTCTACTCTCTCTACTCATGTGCTACTCACTAGCAGATCTCTCATAAGCTCCTCGCTGATATCTAAACATCCACAAGCATTTCTAGCAGCAAAACTCCTAGACTAAGGCATCACATATCAGGCCACTCTAGTCCTAATAAGAATACCTAGTCTACTCTAGCATGCATAACATAACTCATCATATAGCATAACATAACATATCTTATAACACTTATTGCAAGGGTATTTTGAGAAATCATCGTTCGGGCGCTGGCTGTTCGTACACACGGCTCTGCTCTGTTTGTCTCAAAACTCCTTTTTACTCTTTAAAAATTTACTTTATTATCAAAAATTTTCCTAAAATCCTCATTTTGAGTTCAGATACACCCGAAGATGCATCCGAATCCCTCAAACCAAGGCTCTGATACCAACTTGTAACACTGTAAAAATTTAAACAAATTTTCACTTTTTTAAAAACCATATAATATCGTTCTCATTCACTTTTCAAAACATTGTATCAACATTATCTCAATACAAAACCCCAAGATTAAAAACATATAAACTCTGGTGTGCGTGTGTACGAATCATGCCGGTGCCTTCTCGCGATCATCGCTGGTACCTGAAACACATAACACATAACACTGTAAGCATAATTACTTAGTGAGTTCCCCAAAATACCACTCTAACACATATTAGCCACTCGAGGCTATAACTCTGCTGACCCTCTGGTCAATGTGTCTCAATGGGACCCTCCAGCCCCAACTCTCTGTGGGCCCTCTGGCCCTAACTCTATGGACCCGAAGGTCCTAACTCTATGGACCCACTTGTCCTACTCTGTAAACTCTGAATCATGCACCTTCAGAAGAGTAAAAGACCATTTTACCCTTCAGAAGAGTAAAAGACCATTTTACCCTTCTTTTGGCTCAAAGGCCCCCTTGTTGACCAAATCCTAAAAGTCAACAGTCAAACTTTGACCCGACTCGTCGAGTGCACTTGGGCAACTCGGCGAGTCTACACGTGTCCACCAACTCTCTAGTCTCGCTTGGCACGCCGAGTCCCTCCCCTTGCTCGACGAGTCACACCTGACATTAATCGCGGGGCCACCCCGACTCAACTCGCCGAGTCTCAAGATCAACTCGACGAGTTCCACCTTGAACTCCAGTCCTCTAACCCCCCTCTGACTCACTAAGTCATTTCCCCCAACTCGGAAAGTAACTCACTGAGTAATTTTTGGGAAACCCTAACCCTACTCGCCGAGTTTGCCCTTGGACTCGGTGAGTTCGCAAAATGCACAAACTCAATAGACCTCATGAGGTCAGATCTGTTCCTTTGATTCATAGATCTGACCTTCCCAAACCTGATAAACACGTAAAGCTCGAATCTTGACACTCATGGGACGTCTAGGAGGTTTCACTTGGTGATCTAGCCCCAAAAATAACATCCTAAGCTCATTACCTCCATAGCTCAACATAAAGCAAGCTGGGATGAGCTCTTTAGACCACTTTGGGTCTAGATCTGAACTCTCAAAACGAATAGGGGCCATATTCTCACAATTCATTGCAATAAAGGACATAAAACTCTACATTTATGGATTCCTTCAACCAAACAGATAAAGGGGCGATATAATACCTCAAAGATGAAGTCTTTTGCTCGAAATCCATAGATACACAACCTCCTTGGTCTCCTCTAAGCTGGAATCATGTCCTTCTTGCAAGAATCAACCACAAAGATCAAGAAATGGCTCCTTTCCTCTCACAAACGCTCTAGCTCTATTAGGGTTCCTCTCTGGGGTTTGGTAGCCGCAAATGACGGCCCTAAGGGCCTTTAAATAGGTCCCAAACCTGGGGAATTAGGGTTTCAGTAAACAACGTGGACTCGCCGAGTCCACACATGAACTCGCCGAGTCCAACCATGAACCAGGATAAGAATCTGCGACCCTACTCGGCGAGTCTAAGCACCAACTCGCCGAGTCTCTCCACAACCTCCAAAATAAAAGAATAAAATAATATACCTGGGAATCCGGATGTTACACTATACATCCAACTATCAAGTTAAAAGTGTTAAATGTTTAAGATATAAAGATTTCAACAAAAAATTTGTTAAAGGTCAAAATTGTCAAGAAAACAAAAGATTAGGGTAAAAAGTGAAAATTTCGTTTTTAAATAGGCCAAACAGGTCCTACAAGTATTAAAATGTGTTTTTATGCTAAACATACTTTTAAAAGGGCCAAAAATGCAAATGTTAGCTTAATGGGCCAAAACTTTGGGCCTCATGGTTATGGGCCCAATTTGCTAAAAAAATGAGTTTTGGGGTTTAAAAATGTCATTTTGACAAATTTTGAGTCATAAATGTAAATAAACCAAATTTAGAGGTGAAAATATCATTTATTTGCAAATTGGACCAAAAATGTAAAGTTTTCCAAAAATGGGGACGAAAGTGTTAACTTTTACAAATAAGGGGCTGAAAATGTATTTTTTTGCAAAATAGGGTTCTAAATGTAAAAATATAACATTTTGGGTTAAAACTGTAAATTTATAGACATTTGGGACAAAATTGCAAACTTTTATAAATTATGGACTAAAGTGTCATTTTTACAAAACTTTGGGCCTAATTTAAAAATTTGAAAATTGTTGATGAAAAACGTCGTTTTTACAAAAAGAGGATTTCTATCACCAATCTATCGAACTTCAAGTCAAAACAAACAACGGAATAAAACAAAACGAACGAAATATGTCAATAACAAATTATTGGGCTTAATATTCATGATACTAGGCCGTTGGGCCCTAAGGGCCCAACTAAGTGTATATTGAGCCCAATGTGTTCCATGGCATGTGTATTGGGTCTCACGACCCACTTTCATGTTAATTTGGGTTTGATTTATTGGCTACATGTTAGTGGGCCTTTGTGACAAATTTTCATGCATATTGGGTCTAAATTACCCTTTTATTATGTTATTGGACCTTGTGGCCCATTTACATGTTAATCGGGCTTGGAAATGAAGATTTACATACTAGTAAATCCTAAATATACATCTACATAGTTTATGAATTTGTACACTTACTTTGGAATAGAAAAATCTATAACTTACGCGTAAAACATTAAGCATGGGAAAATCTTATCAAACGGGAAAGGTTGAGAATCTAGTGAGACTTGTCGGTTGGCACCATTGAGTGTACAATCGTATCCTGTAGTTATAATCAGAGTTTCCTGGATGGAAAGCGGGAGTTTGTGTATAGATCTATACGGGATGACCCCGCACGCCTTAGCTGCTCGCTACAGCTAGACTAGGCCAGTCTAGGGCGACAACATCCTTAGCAAGACCAGCATTTGGAAAAATACCAAGACGGGTGACCTAGTCATTATCATGCATGGTTATAATGGCTCATATAGGGATTCAATACCAAAAGATAACCTTTTGAAGATAAATTCTTCAATTGTGTCAATGCAAAACGACTTATCTACAATACGAAAATCTAAGCGATGATACAAAACAGAAAATATCGGATTTTCTGGGGAAATTATTCATATACACTTATAATTTATTCAAAATACAATGAACCTAAACTACACTCGTACAAGTTTTTAACTATTAAATTCACACATGCATTTATACTTGATTTTCACATCATTTTTAGACATATTTACAGAAAATATCGGATTTTCTGGGTTTTTATGAAAGATACAAAGACTTTTACTCAAACATACTTATGAACTCACCAACATTATATATGTTGACCGCTTTCAAAATAACTTGTATTCTCAGGTAATCGTTAAGCCGGAAGATTTGCAAGTGTGTATGGTTTCGTTTATGTAATAGCACTTATCGTACTTTTAACAATTTGACCTTATGTATTTTAACAATGTACTTGATGTGAACAATACTAGTTGTATTATGTAATGTTGGTGATGGTCGTGTTATGATTCATGTATATTCATTTTGATGATTATTCAATTGTTAGCCACACGAGCCCCCAGACGTTTTCGCCGTCTGGTTCGGGGGTGTGAAAAATAGCATCCCATTTAAGCAAACAGGTTGGGTTAGGTTGAAATTTTCAACCTTTTTAATAATTGGGTTGCACCCAAACTCAACCCAGATCAACCCATTGCCAGCTATCAGCTGTGTGCATAGTCACTTTCATGAA
Source organism: Lactuca serriola (assembly GCF_051521515.1). Classification (NCBI taxonomy): domain Eukaryota; kingdom Viridiplantae; phylum Streptophyta; class Magnoliopsida; order Asterales; family Asteraceae; genus Lactuca; species Lactuca serriola. Next base: position 44,460,698 of record NC_136410.1, read on the forward strand.
TATAATTTAATGCCAGTAGTTATTAAAAAGTATTAATATCTGTTGGAAGTTTATATGTGAAATTAAATGTTATTATTTGAGATATTTGTTAAATATGTATTGGATAACCTGTATTGTGTGAACTAGTTATGGTTAATTATTTGTTATATATATATATATATATATATATATATATATATATATATATATATATATATATATATATATATATATATGATATTATTATGTGATAATCTTAAACATAAGATTTTTTTACTTAAAAAGATTACCACGTGGTAAAATATTTAATACTTTGTTACGGAAAGTATTGCTTACACAAGAGTTAATATTAAAAGGCGATTATAAGGACTGTAATTGCATCTAAGCTCTAAATGAAGACATATAAAGAATACTTAGATCCATATAAGTTGAATAAAGGAATATTCATATGTTAGATAGTACGGTATAAACATGAAAATGGTTTGGAAATCCATTATAAGCATTATTGTCTTACCCGGTAACAAAAAATTACAAAGAATGCTTAGTTCGAGTTAAGTTAAAAGAGTGTTTACTTACACCTTGTGTTCTAAAAATATTTTATATATATATATATATATATATATATATATATATATATATATATATATATATATATATATATATATATATATATATATATGTGTGTGTGTGTGTGTCTTGCGACATCTCACCAGGTCTTCGGGTTTTGGAATCTTTGATCCGTATCGAAGACCCGAGTGTGATACCGTCTGTGTATTCCCGACTTGATACCTAGCAAGAAACACAACATATCATTCAAGTTGCCCCAAGGCCTGAGCCACGGGAATAGGGTCCGACAATCAAGTTAGATCGATGTTGAGGATGAGCGGGTTTCTCATAGCTGGAGAGAACCACTTTGGTGTGTGGGGTGTGTATTTTGCCATGGTGGCAGGTTAGAGTTTAGATCTTTGGGAAAGGTTACCATGGAAAACTCCTCTATGGGGGTGATTATGTTCTATTTATGGGGGACAATTAGGTTGCGGAGAGTTAGGTTAGACCTTGTGCTAGCCCAACTCAGGCCAAGCTAGGAAGGAGTTAGGTATGGCCTCCTGATGTCGCCAGGCGGGCACTCGGAGTGGGCGCTAGGCGAGCGCCATACGCGGGCGCTAGACAAGTGTGACATCCCCAAAATCACGGCCAGAAAAGACCGATTTCATTTATGCTTTTTAAAATAATTTCAGAGTAAATCCTTTTGATTTAAAAGTGTTGCGGAATTTGTTCCCAAAACAAAACATGATAAAATAATATTTATCAAAGCATTTCATCAAGAGATGCATTTTCATTATATAATCAAAACTCGGGATGTCATGTTCCGATACAGACCATGAAGCATAAACGATAACATTACAAGTCATTCAACAAATATATACATATACAGACTTGTAAGCAAACAACTCGATGATTCATCCATCTTACGCCCTTGCGCCACTTCCTGTAATACAAATAAAACTGAGTGGGTCAGGCTTGGGAGCCTGGTGAGCATATAGGGTTTTCAACCCACAATAAATTAATTATATTTAATTTCACCAACCAATCACTATCCCGATTACCCGTTCCCGTTATCCTCACTTTACGTCCCTAGAACAACATCTATCTCAAGGGACCTAATCTAGGATTTTCATCGGGACAGACATTACTGCTAAGGGGTTTCCTCAATAATAGATATCCTAAAGGCAACCATGAGGGGGATAGAGTACACCGGTGAACACATCGTTCACAACACCTACAGGTTATGAACCTGCTAGCGTTCCACAGGACTGTCTAGAAAGAGTCTGTGGTCGTTATCCATACTCCGCTGAATAACTAGATCAACAACAACAACAACATCGAGGCCTCTCATCTGTTTATTACACACCAACTATCTACCCATATTCTACCCAACATATTAGTAGATAAAAATATATATTCTCATACATAGTTTAAAACTTGTATATCATTTTCATTCAATACATATTTCACATAACAGATGAGGCACACCCACATAACACGTATTTCATAGAAAATAAATCAGATCTATGAGATAGAAGAGAATGAATATACATTCACACATATAACAACAACATTATACACATAACACGTATTTTGTATAAAATACTTCATAATTATGCGTTAGAAGAAAGTAACTACACACTCACACGTATAAACCATAATATACTTAATACACTCAAACCATACTTGTATTATTATCGTGTTTATGAAAGGTAGTATACACTCACTTGATCAGAAGATGATCGGACAGCACTACGACTTGCAGAAGTAATAATCCTCAGCAGATCTGGAAGATCTCTACAAAAATCGAACTTCTCGCGAGCAGAGCTTCGGCTTGGGAATCGCACTTCTCGGGATCTTCGAGATCTCGGGACTTGCTTCGGGGCTCGAGAATGATACCGGGGCTTCGGGGTACTTCTGGCACGCAAATCGATGCAAAACGGGAGAGAGAAGTGAGAAAAATAGCAAAGGAGTCGGCTGCCCTCGCATCCTATTTATAGGAGGCTGGAGCCTCGGAGTACGCGGGGCGTATTGCAGTACGCGGGGCGTACTGCCTCAGAATCGTCATTGCTTACGTATCTGAAGAACTCGAGTGCGAGGCGTGTCATGCTTCGCTGTACGCGGGGCGTATGCTAGTATGCTGGGCGTACTTCGGATGAGTCCGATGACTCCTCTTCGGATAATGTCGGATTTAATAATTAAATTTAATTATTAATTATTTAATAAACTTCGAAAAATTCATATCTTCTTCATACGAACTTCATTTCCGACGTTCTTTATATCCACGCGTAGGTGAGACTACGCTCTACAACTTTCGTTTAGACTCCGTCAGCTAATTTTGACTTCATTTTTATTATTTATTTTTAATAGGCCGAGACAGAAAATTTCGTTATAAATTCATAACTTCTTCGTTTGACGTCCGTTCTCGCCTAACTTTTTATCGCTTCGATACCAACAACGAGATCTTCGATTCTCGTTTAGCTTGCTTCGGCTAAAAACCGCTCGATCTCAAATCGAGTATTTCGGGTTGCATACCGCTAAGTCGAAACTTCAGAAAATCATAACTTCCTCATACGAAGTCAGATTTGGGCGTTCTATATATATTTGGAAACCTCGTTTCAACTACTACAACTTTACCCAAAGATATTAAGTGTATTTTACACTTAAATTTTGACGCTTATTTTTATTCTTAATTAATCAAACCACATAATTAAGCAATTAAGCACAAAACACATAATACTCAAATAATATACTTCTATTATTTCAAAATGGGTTACAAAGGTTAACCTAGACTATTATATCAACATTAATGACAGGCCCAGAAACACAGGCATTACAACAAGGCTGGCAGGATAAATCTTGACGTCTAGAAAATGCTAATGGACCATACGTTAACAAGACCCCAATCTGATGTGCTTAGTGAGAGGCCAATAACTTTAGGCTGGATAGATTAAAAACAATAATGCATTTAAAGAGAAAAAAGGAACGATCGAACCTCAACCACGAGAGACGTGGCGTTGTGCGATGGGCTTATGCAGCACTGTCCGACTTGATACTCCTTTCTCCTCAAGAGTATGATTTGATCGATGCAATGCAACATAGTGGTTACTGATAATATGATCCAAGGCAAAGCTGCTAATGACGTTATTCAGAGAAAGGTTGCTATATGATAATGGTGCCGATAAGATGGTGGGACAAGATGGATAGGAAGCGGGCCTCTCCATATAGTTTCTGAGATCGTCATTTGGTGCGGCTGTTGTACCAAGATTCGAAGTTTGTAAAGTAACTACGACATACTTGATCCATGATTCCTGCCTCCTAGTCATCCCCAAAAGTTGTCCATAAAAACACCGTTGAGGAAAACGCGCATGCTCTAGTGAGGGGGATGCGATATGCGGCCAACGTCGAGTAGCAGGTTATATTTCTATGATCGGGGGGGGGGGGGGGGGGGAACTTTGGGTGACTAATCGGCAGTGTACATTTCATGAGTCCCCTGTAAATGTTTTATAGGCCGAGCTTTGCTCAACAATCGTGTTGTCGGCACGCTCTTAGTGTCGCGACATTTGGAGTGGTTATCTGAAAAGACAACACAATCAAATCATAAGTCGATTTGTATTTCCTCTTGTGGTCGTTTCGAGGCACTTTGTGGAGTAGCTGTAGTAGTGTACTGCTATTTTCCCCCGTTTTCCTTCAAAAACCAAGTGAACCGAACTACAATGCTCGTTCTAAAAGTGTATCTTATTTAGTGGGTTCGTAGTGCATGACCGCTTGAGCGAGGTTGATTCTTGTCAAGCTTACCTGCTTTGGTCTTGGATGGTTCATCGTGGCCACTGGTTTGGTTTTTTCTCCAAGGATAATGCTGGTCCATGAGATTTATTTGTTCATGTTTTTCCCATTAGAGGGATTTTTTTTCAAAGGTTTGTGTTGGCCTTGTGAATTGATTGAGAGTGACTCCTACTTGCTCTGTATGGTGTTAAGACTCAGAGGACGCTTCCCTTTGATAGGGGAAAGTTGTTTGGTTCAACAACTTTGGATTCATACTTAACCAAAGCTTTCTGGTTTTGGTCTGGGAGTTCACGTTCATGAGTTCGGGGTTCGTCCTTTCTTCGAGCCACTAGCCTATATTTTTAAGTTAAGGAATTGGCTAGCATTTTTTATGGATCGTGGTTGGTTCAATTTTGTTAGGGTATTCACATTTAGGCGAAGTTTTGTTATTACCGTTTAAGACTTTTCTCTAAATCTTGGACCAAGGAGTGTCGCACTCCGGCTTATTCATCTAAGTTAAGCCGAGATCGTCACCTTGAGGCATTTAAGACTTAGGTATTTTTATATCAATGGAAAGGTTATGAGCCCTTAAATCCTTTGTTCATGTCATGGGAAAAGGTAGTGGGCCTTTGGATTAGACTAACATGTTTAGGGAAAGGTTATGAGCCTTTAAAGCCTATGGTTGCATCCTTGCATCGATTTTGCTTGAGTGATGTGGATGATCGGTCCTTGTTACCACTCAGTAGATCAAGCTTGAATAATATTTGACACGAAATGGGCCCAAAACAAGAGTTAACTATTGGGGTGTGATTATCCAGTTGGAGTTAGATCACATTGCCCTTGCCTTTGATGTGTCTTATTCTGTTTTTTCTCCTTGCTCTAGGAGTAAGAGCGGCGCAAATTGTGCGTGTTCCAAGATTGCGGGATGGGCCTCCCGTTTTGTGTTTCTAGGACGCAGACTCTATTATAGTGCGTCTCCACTATCTGGTCAGTATGCCAGGGCTGTCTAGGCCATGCTAATGGGTCTGACATCAACAAGTCTTCCTGATGATAACATATACAACGTGGTTGATACTTAAGTATGTAGCATCGATGTCATGGCATTTATATTATGTCTTGGTAGGATGTCACCAATTAATCACCTACTGTGACATCCCCAATTTCACGGCCAAAAAAGACCGATTTGTTTATACTTTGTTTTATAAATCAGAGTGATCGTTTAAAGAAAACGGTTGCGGAATTTGTTCCCAAAATAAAATATGATAACCATTTATCAAAACATTTCTCAAAGAGAATGTATTTTCATTAAATAAGAAAACCTCGGGATGTCATGTTCCGATACAGACACATAAGCATAAACAGAACTTACATTATTTACACTAAAGATTTTACATCTCCTTTAATCTCTCCGTGAAATATATCTTCGTATCGATACCTGTGATACAAAGAAAACTGAGTGGGTCAGGCTTGGGAGTCTGGTGAGCATATAGGGTTTTCAACCCACAATATTATATTATATTAATATATATAGAACATCCAAACTTATATAATCTCACCATATAAAAGCAACTCTTATCCCACCCCATCGATCCTCACAACGACACGATCAAAACTCTCGTATCTAAACTTTTCCTCTTTATCTGATCCCTACTCACGGATCTAAACTAATCTCTCCATATGATCCATACTCTCGGACCTAAAACTAACCTCTTGGTCTAATCCATACTCCCGGATCTAAACTAATCTCTTGGTCTGATTCATACTCCCGGATCTAAAACTGTGCCCAATCCATACTCCCGGACTAGGGATAATTTACTATACCTAAATCCTGTTCTGATCCATACTCCCGGATCTAAACTGTGCCCAATCCATACTCCCGGACTAGGGACAATTAACTATGTCTTAATCCATACTCCCGGATTAATAACAAGTTTACCTATTGGTCTGATCCATACTCCCGGATCTAAAACTATGCCCAATCCATACTCCCAGACTAGGGACAATTTACTATACCTAAATACTGTTCTGATCCATACTCCTGGATCTAAACTGTGCCCAATCCATACTTCCGGACTAGGGACAATTTACTATGTCTTAATCCATACTCCCGGACTAGGGACAATTTACTATGTCTTAATCCATACTCCCGGATTAATAACAAGTTTGTCTCTTTTCCTATTCCATATTCTCGGATCTAAATCTAATCTCTTGATCTAATCCATACTCACGGATCTAAAACTAACCTCTTGATCTGATCCATACTCATGGATCTCATCTACCCATGTCCTACCCAACATATTTGTAGATACAAAATATCTATACTGTTTAACTCATTAAAACCTATATAGTTCATCCATTCCATACTTATCTCAGATAAACAAACAATATATAAACATATAACACGTATTTCATAGCAAATACTTCATATATATGTGTTAGAAGAAAGTGATCACATACTCACCCAAAACATATACTTAATACATTCAAACAATACTTATATTATAATCGTGTTTATGAAAGGGACTATACACCCACACATATAAACAACTTTATATTATACACATAGCTCGTATTTCATAGCAAATACTTAATATTTATGTGTTAGAAGAAAGTGACCACACACTCACTTGATTAGAAGATGATCGGACAACACTATGACTTGTAGAAGTTGTATTCTTCGGTAGATCTGGAAGATCTTCACAAAAACCGGGCTTCTCGTGGGCAGAACTTCGGCTCGGGAATCTCACTTCTCGGGATCTTCGGGCTTCGGGACTTGATTCGGGTCTCAGGATGATACCGGGGCTTCGGGGGGTTAAAATAGGGCTGAGAGAAGGTATCGGGAGTGAGAGAGAGGAGCTGGAGCAACCCAAACTCGGCTGACCTTCGATTTCTATTTATAGGGCCATTTTCAGGTCTCACGTCGTGAATCTCAAATATTCACGTCGTGAGTTCAGTCGTCACTGCATGCGTCATCGCAAGTTGCGTCTGTTAGGCTCCAGAAGTCATTAATACTGAGTTCACGTCGTGAACACTGTATTCACGTTGTGAACTCTGACAGTTTTGGGGTTTCGCGTCCCGCACTTCAGAAATTCATAACTTTCGCATACGAACTCCGTTTTTGACGTTCTTTATATCCAAGCGAAGGTGAGATTATGATCTACAACTCTCGTTTAGACTCCGTTGGCTAATTTTGACTTAAATTTTAATATATTATAAATATATTACTTTTATATTATTTTTAGTAGGCCGGGACAGGAAAACCCCGTTATAAATTCATAACTTCTTCATCTGACGTCCGTTTTCGCCTATCTTTTCATCGTTTCACTACAATTAAAGAGATCTTCGATTCTCGTTTAAATTGTTTCGGCTAAAAAACCGCTCGGTCTCAAATCGAGTATTCGGGCTGCATACCGCTAAGTCGAAACTTAGAAAATTCATAACTTCCTCATACGAAGTCAGACTTGGACGTTCTTTTTATGCACACTCACGGTTTAATGAACTCTACGAATTTCATTTAGATCTCTAAGGCTACATATCGCTCTAACATAAATTCACTATTTACGTCGCGCTGTGTCGTGCCGGTTCTGTCGCGAAACTTCGACAGGTCATAACTTCTTCGTTATAACTCGGATTTCGGCGTTCTTTATATATACGGAATCCTTGTAACATATACTACAACTTAGTAAAGATTATTCATCCTAAACAATCTTCTATCAAAAAGTCATTTTTGACGCTTATCGTCTCTAAATTGACTAGCCCGGATCTACGGGCGTTACAATTATCTCCCCTTAGGGTGATTACGTCCCGGAATCATCAACAAAATAGGACTTGCATAATGTTTCCACACGTTATTTCTTCATCCTAGGTAATAACCGTAACTTCTATGTTTCCTCGAAAGAGTATTTAACTCTTATGACTTTCTTGACCGCAGAAGATGCCCAATCTTGTATCTGCTTATCGTACTATGTTGTACTTTCAATCGTAACCTTCAAGTTGCCAAATAAGTCCTTATTGTGGACTCCTTCTTCTTCTTAGGATAAATACTTTCCTTTATCTATTGTAACAGACCGATGGGTCGTGCTCTAATGACCTCTCATCGAATGATGTAATGCTTAGACTCAGGTCTCTTAGAGTTAAATTCCAAAATGGAATGTACCTCCCTTCATATTCTAATGTGATATAATAACATTCCATCACGTAGCATGCCTAGCTACAAACTCCTTTAATAACGAACGCGATACCATTGGTCGCATTAATTTCAACCTTCTGACTTACGTCAGATGTTACTTCTAACTTGGTCCTCTAGACCACGTAACATACTCCTCGTAGTCGAACTCAAATTTAAACATGACCACTAGGGTCGGAACAAGAACCATCTTACTAGTCATTACCGAAACAATGGTAATGACATACCAAAATAAAATGGAATCAATCACTAGCTTCTTGGTAACCTTGTGACTTTCCCTGATCCAAGTGCGAGTCCTGTGCTTCCGGTAGTATATGCATCTACTACCTTTCACACCTACTCATACTCGTCCCAAGTATTGTCTCGCAGTCGACCAAGTCACCATACAAGAAAATCACAAAACAATTTAACACATATGAATGTGTCCAAATAATCATAAACAATTTCCCTAGACTCTACTGGGACTTCTTCATTTCTCAATCTTCAATCATCAACTCTACTTCAACTCGATTGGTGATGGAAATAACAGACGATGAGACAACTTCAAGAATTTCACCAATCGTTCCGTCATCCTGCCAATCGAAGGTGTACTTTTGACGTACCGTACTCCTTTAAACATACTATTATTTTATAAGACGTACTCTAAAGGAAAGATACCACTCTTACGATATCTTCTGATAGGTGTCATCCACTACCATAAGCCTTCTTCATTTCCTCCATTTACTCAATTCCCTACGTGTCTTCACTGTGACCTCTCGTACACTCAAGCAGACGTTTGGTGTACCAAGCAAGAATTTTAAGATAAGAAAGCTTTAATTACGATAAACGTATAAATCTCCATATCACCCCGAAATGTTTACATGCTAGTTCTAATATCGTAGCCATACACTTAGAATCCTAAACACATAAGGTTTCCAGATCCGGTCGGCAACAGACCATAGATCCGAACAAATAATAGCATCAATATAGCTATCACACAAAACATTTAGCACATAAATGCATTTTAGGCATCACTCCTAAAATAAACTAGTGCTTGTGTCAATTTAGGTGTACTACCTAACATATTTAAGACACACTCCTCACAATCTTTACTTAGCATTCTAAGTTTAAGTCTAGAAATTTCCTACAAATTCCTAGTTCGCTTAAACTAATGCTCTGATACAAACTGTGACATCCGCAATTTCACGGCCAGAAAAGACCGATTTATTTATGCTTTGTTTTATAAATCAGAGTGATCGTTTAAAGAAAACGGTTGCGGAATTTGTTCCCAAAATAAAATATGATAACCATTTATCAAAACATTTCTCAAAGAGAATGTATTTTCATTAAATAATAAAACCTCGGGATGTCATGTTCCGATACAGACACATAAGCATAAACAGAACTTACATTATTTACACTAAAGATTTTACATCTCCTTTAATCTCTTCGTGAAATATATCTTTGTATCGATACCTGTGATACAAAGAAAACTGAGTGGGTCAGGCTTGGGAGCCTGGTGAGCATATAGGGTTTTCAACCCACAATATTATATTATATTAATATATATAGAACATCCAAACTTATATAATCTCACCATATAAAAGCAACTCTTATCCCACCCCATCGATCCTCACAACGACACGATCTAAACTCTCGTATCTAAACTTGTCCTTTTTATCTGATCCCTACTCACGGATCTAAACTAATCTCTCCATCTGATCCATACTCTCGGACCTAAAACTAACCTCTTGGTCTAATCCATACTCCCGGATCTAAACTAATCTCTTGGTCTGATCCATACTCCCAGATCTAAAACTGTGCCCAATCCATACTCCCGGACTAGGGACAATTTACTATACCTAAATCCTGTTCTAATCCATACTCCCGGATCTAAACTGTGCCCAATCCATACTCCCGGACTAGGGACAATTAACTATGTCTTAATCCATACTCCCGGATTAATAACAAGTTTACCTATTGGTGTGATCCATACTCCCGGATCTAAAACTGTGCCCAATCCATACTCCCGGACTAGGGACAATTTACTATACCTAAATCCTGTTCTGATCCATACTCCTGGATCTAAACTGTGCCCAATCCATACTCCCGGACTAGGGACAATTTACTATGTCTTAATCCATACTCCCTGATTAATAACAAGTTTGTCTCTTTTCCTATTCCATATTCTCGGATCTAAATCTAATCTCTTGATCTAATCCATACTCACGGATCTAAAACTAACCTCTTGATCTGATCCATACTCACGGATCTCATCTACCCATGTCCTACCCAACATATTTGTAGATACCAAATATCTATACTGTTTAACTCATTAAAACCTATATAGTTCATCCATTCCATACTCATCTCAGATAAACAAACAATATATAAACATATAACACGTATTTCATAGCAAATACTTCATATATATGTGTTAGAAGAAAGTGATCACATACTCACCCAAAACATATACTTAATACATTCAAACAATACTTATATTATAATCGTGTTTATGAAAGGGACTATACACCCACACATATAAACAACTTTATATTATACACATAGCTCGTATTTCATAGCAAATACTTAATATTTATGTGTTAGAAGAAAGTGACCACACACTCACTTGATTAGAAGATGATCGGAGAACACTACGACTTGTAGAAGTTGTATTCTTCGGTAGATCTGGAAGATCTTCACAAAAACCGGGCTTCTCGCGGGCAGAGCTTCGGCTCGGGAATCTCACTTCTCGGGATCTTCGGGCTTCGGGACTTGATTCGGGTCTCAGGATGATACCGGGGCTTCGGGGGGGGGGGGGGGTTAAAATAGGGATTAGAGAAGGTATCGGGAGTGAGAGAGAGGAGCTGGAGCAATCCAAACTCGGCTGACCTTCGATTTCTATTTATAGGGCCATTTTCAGGTCTCACGTCGTGAATCTCAAATATTCACGTCGTGAGTTCAGTCATCACTGCATGCGTCATCGCAAGTTGCATCTGTCAGGCTCCAGAAGTCATTAATACTGAGTTCACGTCATGAACACTGTATTCACGTCGTGAACTCTGACAGTTTTGGGGTTTCGCGCCCCGAACTTCAGAAATTCATAACTTTCGCATACGAACTCCGTTTTCGACGTTCTTTATATCCACGCGAAGGTGAGATTATGATCTACAACTCTCGTTTAGACTCCGTTGGCTAATTTTGACTTAAATTTTAATATATTATAAATATATTACTTTTATATTATTTTTAGTTGGCCGGGACAAGAAAACTCCGTTATAAATTCATAACTTCTTCATCTGACGTCCGTTTTCGCCTATCTTTTCATCGTTTCACTACAATTAACGAGATCTTCGATTCTCGTTTAAATTGTTTCGGCTAAAAAACCGCTCGGTCTCAAATCGAGTATTCGGGCTGCATACCGCTAAGTCGAAACTTAGAAAATTCATAACTTCCTCATACGAAGTCAGATTTGGACATTCTTTTTATGCACGCTCACGGTTTAATGAACTCTATGACTTTCGTTTAGATCTCTAAGGCTAAATATCGCTCTAACATAAATTCACTATTTACGTTGCGCTGTGTCGTGCCGGTTCTGTCACGAAACTTCGACAGGTCATAACTTCTTCGTTATAACTCGGATTTCGACGTTCTTTATATATACGGAATCCTTGTAACATATACTACAACTTAGTAAAGATTATTCATCCTAAACAATCTTCTATCAAAAAGTCATTTTTGATGCTTATCGTCTCTAAATTGATTAGCCCAGATCTACGGGCGTTACACCTACATAGTCTATCTTGTTATGAGCATTGATAACCATCATCAAGGTGTTTCTTGCTTGGTCTATGCCTAGCTGGATTCTTCCGGTGGTGTGTGGAAAGAAAAGTTTTTTTTTTGTTCTGAAAAATAGGAGATGTCACAAATACTGCCAAAATGCTTCCCTAAAAAATCAGATCTGGATAAAAAACATCAAAATTCACAGTTTAGTTCAACACTCGAGATACTAATTTACAGTTAATTCAATATTTCATACACTAATTCACAACTTAGTGCAAAAAAAAAATATATATATATATATACAACTTAATAACTTACATATTCACAAAATTATACATAAAAATAGATATTCACAGCTTAATAAGTTATCGAATTTTGTTGATGCATTTCATCAAACACTTTTGTGCACCATATACATCACATCCATAATGACCATAAAACATCAGATCTGACCATATATATAAGGTGACAATATATTAACAGTTTATGCACTCATTCATACCTTAATTTACCAAAATCACTATTTAAACTCTAAAAAACTTCAATGTAGCATTCACAAATAAATTCACAACTTAATAACTTACCTAATTTTATTGATACTTTTCATCAAGAATCTTATGTGCATCTTTTTTGTAGAACTTTCTTATATAAACACCATCACTGAAGACCAAATTTGATGCGGTGGTGGAACCGCCGCCGGCCACCGTGAAATACACCACACCAACAAACACCATATCTAATATGAAAATCCATAATTAAAGTAGATCTAATGACGATCTGGTGGTGTTTGACTAGAGATTAGAGAAAAAAGATGGAGGCGAGTTAAAGAGAGGGATGAGGTGCTCACAAAACAGATCTGGTACAGATCCGACCGAGATTTTGCCAGCAATGGAACTACCAGAGAAAAAAAATGAGTTCAAGAGTTATGGAACAAAAACAAGTATATTAGCACTTGTAGGTTGCGATTATGACTTTGTGATGCTCCAACGATGACAACAACGATAAGAGAAAAGATCTGAAGTGGATCTAACGACGACATGATGAAATAGTAACAAAAAACCTTTGTGAAATAACACCAAATACTTAGATCAACATCAGATCTGGCTAGATCCACTACAAAAAAATGACATTTAGTGGCATACACTTTTACTAGCATATCTTTTTTATGCCACTATAGTATATTTTTAATGACATATTTTATATGCCACTATAAAATTAATAGATTTAATGGCATTTAATAATTTATGTCACTAATATTAACATTTATTAATGACATAAAAAAATTAAAATGCCACTAAAAGCTCTATATTTTGTGTCATATATTCTTTTATATTTTATATACCACTAAAATTTTATTATGTGATTTTACGTTTTTGTGCCATTGTTTCCTTAATTATTCCCTGATCCAAAATAAATCGGCGTTTATTTCTAAAAACCAAGAAATTTGAACGCGTCCCCCATTTCTTATACCCTAATCGATCGAATTTCACATCTCCAAGCATCATACATCCCGCCGATGGTGAGTTTAGGGCTGGCAATTCTTGACACGACACGCGACACGACCCGCGACACGACACGAAATAAATGGGTTTGGGTTGAGTTTTTCAACCCACCAACCCGCTAACCTGCCAACCCGTCAACCCGTTTATTAAACGGGTCATATATGGGTTTTTCAAAAAATAAACGGGTTGACCCGCCAACCCGTTTATATTCTTAATAAAAAAAATATTTTATTTTTAAATGTATCTATGTATCAAGTATTAATATCTAATAACTATTACAAAAATATACCATTTATTCATAGACCATTTGACTGTTTTGATATTATGACTCGTGGTGAATGGTCTAATGTCATAAGTCGTAACCTATAAGGCTAAGTTTGTAACATGTTTTTATGAATGTTTTTAATTTTCATTTGGATGTTTAAGACTTAAATATGTAAAATTCAGACCCATGAACCCAAATCTGACACACAAACCCGCCAACTTGTGAACCCGTTTAAATAAATGGGTTGGTGGGTCATATATGGGTTTATGTTCCAAACCCGCCAACCCGTGACCCGCCAACCCGTGACCTGTATATTTAAATGGGTTGTGTTTGGGTTGACATATTTTGACACGCCAACCCGCCAACCCGCGACACGCCAACCCGAACACGACACGATTGCCAGGCCTAGGTGAGTTTGCCAAAATCGAATAGTTCATTTCATTAATCCTTATCCAGATTATGATCAGCAAACTCCAAATCAAAATCCATAAGATGAGATCTAGTGCTCCTTATTGTGTTATTACTCTTCTCCAAAACAACACAAAGCTACGATCGAGGAAGATGAATCAATTACTATGCAGAATTCCCCTTTTATCTCCCATCGTAGGGGTTTTATTCTCGAAGCCTTCTGCAAATACCTCTTCAGTGCTTCTACTCTTGTTTTATTTCCATCTGGTTCGGTAATCATACTTTAATTTAATTTTCATCCGATTTCATCCTTTTTAATACTGATATCAGTTTTAGGGTTCTTTGTATATGAGATAAAGAGCGTAATCTTGAGTGCTTAAATGGTTTGTCATCAAATTTGAATTGATTTTGATTAAATTATGAGAAAACTATGTGAATGGTAACATGATCGTGTGACATTTTGGCCCGACTAGTATTTAAAAGTAGATTCTTGCAGTTTGACTTAGGCATTCATAGCTATTGCATATAACTATATAGCTGATGAATTTCTTTGACTACTGTTTCATTACGTGAGTCCTATAGTGCCATAACAAAAATTGAAGGCCATGTCATGGGTACAAATTTCAATTAAGAAATAAAGAAATCCCTTTTTTGACAACAGATTACTCAACAAGTCAACATATAATAGAAAATTAGAAACAAAAGTTTTGTTTAATGACGCCTAATGTTCTAATCTATTAACCTTTACTTTCGTTTTGTTGGTAGTGTAAGAGTAAGGAATACTGTGATTACCACTTGCTTCCGAAATATGATAATGAGACTGAAAATAGAAAATGAAGATTAGATGAACCTAAACTATTTGATTATTTGTGGAAGGTTTAGTGTGATTCAAACATGTATACAGTAAAACATATTTCCAATTTTGGCTGCAAAAGAACAGAAAAGAAAGGTTGTTAAACTTGCAACTAGTTCACACTAATTATAAAAACAATAAGCATTAGTTTTGACTCAAAAAATAGAAGGTTTTTTGTTCTTTCTTGAAATCTGAATCAAAACAAACCATTTAAACTTGGATTATTCTAAACGAATCTTCTATCAAGAAAGATACTCCTTGTTGAAAATCAATTTGTTTTTTTGTTGGTTCCTACTTGTTAGTACTTAGTAGTTAACAGTTAGTTAGGGTTTGTTTAAATCAGAATCTAATTTGAAGAGTTTTTTTAGTCAAGAGAATTTTAGTTTAAGTTTTAATTTTTACTAGTTAATAATTTTTGAATATTTGACAACTTTAGACCCCTGCTCTTCTTCTTTGTAGATTCAACAAACGACCACACTCCCAAAATTCCTTATTGTAAGTGATTCACCATGATTAAGTGCAATTTAATGACTAAAATTCATATATTATTATAACTCAGCATGACTTTCAATACAGTTGGACTTGGTTTCAATCAAGTAAAACTATCATAATGTGGACTTTCTTCATGTGCTTGATGCTCCCTGATGGGTTTCCAGATAGTGTTACTAGTGATCACTTGGAGTTTTCTCTTTGGAGAGGCATTAATGGCACCACTTCTCAAGTTAGTGGTGCTCTTTCCACACAAGTAAGTTTGGTTGATTGGTTTCCCTTACTGATTCATAAGAGTTGATTACTTAAGTTTGCATCAGTTTTGGATTAGTGTTTGTTTAATCAGGTGATAATTGTATCTTGTAGTCTTTGTCATAGGTTGGTGGATTGGGGAAAGGGGCGATTCCAACTGCTGCAACTATGAATTGGTACTCAAAGATGGAATTAGGTATCTAAGTAAAACCTTTTTGTCAAAATTTGGGCGATAAAAGTAAGAATTGTGTGCTTGAGGTTATTGGGCTATTTTGTAACTTTAGACTATGGGTGTTGCATATTTATAAGAGAAAAAGAAACTCGATTAATATTTGCCAATTTGTATATCTATATTAGTATATAATTATTTTGAATATAAGTATATAACAATATAATAACATATAATAGCAAAGGGAGAAGCTCAGGGAATAGAGCAAAATCAACATTGGGAATAACACACTTTTCAATCATCTTTTTTATACCAACTTTAGGGAAATGGATGCTTGTAGGGGAGACATGTTTTCTTTTTCTTTCTTTTTATTTTATTTTCTTGGAATATAATTTGTTGATTTTTTAACAGGTCTCAAACTATTAAAGGTATTTGGAAAACAAGATGTCCTGCTATTAACCTTTCAACATTGTAATGGATCTTAAGGCTAATGATGGATGAGAGTGAGGATATGTTGTTTTAAATATTTATGTTCTTTTTATTGCTATTTTCTTGAATAAGTTTCATTGTGCATTTGTGCTTTTTTTTTTTTTTTTTTTTTTTTTTTTTTTTTTTAACATTGTGCTATTTCTTTAGGATGATACCGTGTTGAAAAAACAAAGTGTGTTTTAATTTTGCACTTGTTTTAGATATAGTGCTTATAAACATGTATATTTTCCTTTTTCTTTTCTTGTAGACTGAAGTTATTTATTAAATAAGTTTCTGTTACACAGATGGTGTCATGGTATTGGGTGTGAGCAGGCTGCAAATAAACCTCTTTTGAAACTTCTGAAAATTGTTTTCCAGATAAGTTTTTTGCACCTATGTATTTTAGTTTTATTACTTTTATATATTATTTGTAATTTGTTTATTGATCTTGTGGTTCATATTTTTCATGTTGCGGTTGTTCCGTCCATATAAGACAACTTAAATGTTTTTATACACAATAAAAAATGGGTAATTTAGTCTCTTTTATCTTACTTTTGTATTCATGTATTTTATATAATTTGATGCAAGTATTCTTTTTTTATTTATATATAGACACCTGTTGAAAATCTAGAGCTTGTCTTGAGGGAAGATATCCAGTAAGTATCTTTTTGCTTTCCGTATATCTTATGATTTCATTAAAGTACAACTTTTAATGATATGTCATTTTCGATAGATATGAGATTATGTTCCTAAGCCATAAGCCACAAACACACTGCCTGAATGAATTTTTCATTGTAAGATGCAAAATATAGCGTTTCAAAATTTCAATAATCTTTTTCTTTTGTATATTTACTCTTTCCTTATATAAAACAATTTCATATCTACAATATCATAACTTATCACTTACATGACTAAGTTCAAGTTATTGCACTATCGAGTTATGAAGAAAAGGAAGAACGATTTAAAGAGTATGTATGCCTCTTTTAAAAATATTTACAATTATACCCTTTTGAGATACAAATTATACTAGTTATTTTTTTTTCTTTGAATGTGGCTGATTTGAGGCAAAGGTTCTTACATTCTATTTCCCCTAGTGGTCTAATAGGTGATATGCGAGAGGTAGTTCCTTCTTTTGGTTTTTCCTTCAGTGCACCAAAAAAATATGGATATCCATTAAGGAGAACAAAGCCCTTATCTTCCAACTCACAAGGTAATAATTGTAGACTCTTTTTATAAAATATCACATTATGTAAAAAGATTAAAAGCTTTTTTCAAATTTTTCTGGTGATGGTGGCAACTTTAAGATGTGAAGAAATTGCTAACGAGAAATATTCTTTGTTGGTCACAAATGAGGTACGTATTTTGGTAATGAATTATTTTTAAACGTTATTTTTTAGATATTTAAGTTGAATAAGTTTTACAATCTAGTTATGTGTTTGGCTTTAGAAAGAAGCTTAGTTCAAAAACAGTTGAACTTTCATGTTTTTGGTCACACTTTCAAAGTGATAGCAACATAATTTAGAAGTATGTTGCTATACTTTCAAAGTATATCAATCTATTTTGAAAGTATATTGCTACTACTTTGAAAATGGACAAAAACATTGGGAATGTCATGATTTTTTTGTCATTCTTTCAAAGTAATCTAGTTATGCTTTCTTTTGGTTCATTCATACAAGAGTAGTAGAAGGTATGGAGAGTTAGAGACAAATGGTATATATGGTAAGGCGATATTTTGGTAATTTTTTGAACAATAACATTATAGTAAGCTAGTAGTAGTAGTGACCTACATTTTTATTAATTTATTTAAAATGCCATGTAGCACTTCTATAGTTCCATGCAATTCAGTCAAGCACCGAGATCGCCTTCTGAATGTCTCCATAATGATGGTAATCAGTTTTATGTGCTTTTGTCTTCTGTTTGTTCTTACATAATAGTTTATTTGTTCTTAATGCTAAATTATTTATTTCTAAACTATGAATCATGTAACTATATTTTGAATTGTCTTTGTTCTTGGACAGGAAAATGCTAATACTGATTTTAGAGTATGAGATAACATGATTTTATTCAACCTAACATGGAGTTTGGGAAATTTATATGCAATTAAGTTTCCAGTTTATTTATTTTTTTATTATTATTTGTTTACTTTTGTTGTTTACTTTATGTTTATCACTTATTTGGGTTCACATTTATACATATTTGATATTTACTTAAATATTTGATTCAATAAGATCAAAACCATTGATGAAAAAAAGTAGCATTTTTATTTTTGTCTATGTGCTACAATTTAATTATTTATTTTATTGTATATTATCGATTAAAAATATAGATATAAATAGCCTCAATTCTAGAATCTCGTTAGTATTTATCGGTGCAAAATGTGTCATAAAATAATTTTTTGTATTTGTGGTAAATAAAAAATGCCACTAAAATCAAAAAATGTATAACTAAATATAGAATGAATTCTTGAATCAAATGAGCATTCAATGACACAAAAAATGTGCCACAAAAACTTTTCTTCAATTGTGACAAATAAAAAGTGCCACTAAAAGTCCAAATTTCTGCGGCGGCAAAAGTAAAATGTGCCACTAAAAGGATTTAGTGGGAGCATTTCTAGTGACACTTATTATGTGTGCCGCAGATTCTTTGACATGCCTTTAGTGACATTTTTTTGGGGGCTTTAGTGACACCTTTTGTGTGCCACTAAAAAACATATTTTTTTGTAGTGATCCCGTGCAAGAGAAGATAGTGGCGGTCGTCAGTAGTGTTTTGTAGTCGCGTACGGTGGTAGCGGTCATCGGCGAAAGTTGCGGTCGCTTTTTTTTTTTTTTTTTTTTTTTTTTTTTTCAGATCTAGAACCACCACAAAGAAGGGAGGTGGTGATAGTAGGGTAGCGACGAGGGAGGGAGAATACAGACGTTCGACTGACGTCAACGACGGTAGTGGCAACATCGACAATGACGACTCCGAGGCGATAGGTAGTGTTGGGTGTGTGTTCTTGAAAGTTGGTAGAAAGGTTTGAGAGAGTATGAGAGTGTGTGAGTCTATGAGTCTGAGGGTTTAAATCTAATTTTAAGTATTATTGTTTGAATAACAAAAATACCATTAATGAAAGTGGTTTCTAAATTTGGGGTCCTATTTGATCATATATATATATATATATATATATATATATATATATATATATATATATATATATATATATATATATATATATATATATATATATATATATATATATATATATATATGGTGAGTTCTATGGAAAACAAATAACTAGGTCAATATATGTTGGAACCAATAATCAAAATGACATGTGTCTACTTCTTTATTTACAAGTAATATATTATGGAAGTTATTTATTTAGTTACCCTAAAATGATACATTGTCATATTTTCATTGGTTCAAATATGTGTTATCCTAATAATTAATTTTCATATAACCTTTCCATGTATATATATATATATATATATATATATATATATATATATATATATATATATATATATATATATATATATATATATATATATATATATATATATATATATATATATATATATATATATATATATATATATAATAGGAAAGTGGTATTTGAGTTTTAGGTTTGATGAAAGCCTCCATTGAATAATTTGTAGGAGACCAGTACCGTGTGAGTATTTATATGCACCTCTTTGTGCTACTGAAATCGAAGGAGATCCAGATGTTTCATATAATTTTGATGCACCTATCTTCACCGATAGTATCCCCAACCTAGTATAAGCATATCCAGGTTCTCAAACTTCTAAATTTAATTTTACTACAGAAAAATTAGTTATTGAAAGTGGATCAT
This sequence comes from Lactuca serriola, assembly GCF_051521515.1. Taxonomy (NCBI): domain Eukaryota; kingdom Viridiplantae; phylum Streptophyta; class Magnoliopsida; order Asterales; family Asteraceae; genus Lactuca; species Lactuca serriola. The sequence goes on from NC_136410.1 coordinate 44,481,174, forward strand.
CGAAGAAGACATGGATAGTGGACGTTCCATGTGGGAGCAGAAGCCTGAGCATGAGGGTGATGAGATCATCTACAGGGAAGAAGTAGATCGTGACCATGAAAGTCAAAGTAGTAGCTATAGGCACGAGTGGTCCACTACCTCTAACCTTCATCCTCATCATCAGATCGTAGGTGCAACTGTTGTTGCGGATGATGTTTACGGTGATTTCTTCCCCAATTACTCAGCTCAACCTCCTCCGTCAACGATGGTAACACCTCACTTACAAAATCAACAGCCTATTCAACAAGGTATCGCTTTAGTTCTTCAGTATATCTATTCATTTCGTCTCATCATCAACAACCAATAAACACTGATACCTAATTTAATTAGTTGTTTTCAAGCTTAGTAATTCTACGCTATATACAACATGTTTTTTTCCCTAAAGCAGCGTTCAAATGTTCTATACCTCTATATCTCACTAAACCCTAAAAGCATCCGCCGCATTACTTTTCTCTTATGTATGCTCGTGACTTTGCATACTCTAATACACAAGCATAAGTAAAGAGAGAAGAAGTCACAGTTTCAGATTCAGAAATGAAAGATAATGCAAGTGTTTAATTAATTTGCTTGGTAAATTTTGTTTCTATAATTAGTTTCATGTGAACGCATACATTCAAGGTCTTATCCACTTGGGTGTAAGCTGCAAGCTGCTTGTAGTCAGGTTCAATGAACTAGCTACCTACCTCAAGTTTTACTTTACGTGTACAACTCGCCTTCTTCCTCTCTCACATGCTCGCATATTTATCACAAGACCCTTTCGTCACATAAATATTCGTTGCAATCACTTTCACTTAGATTTATCAAAGATTCAAAAACAACTTAATTACTTAATCGTGCTCTTTTCTTTTTCTCTTTTGCTTTACGATCTTACTTTTAGGCAAATTTGTTGTATCACTTAACATGATCAAAATGCTTATAAATCAAAACACATTTCATCAAAATTCGAACTTTGATTCTTTTTCATCAATGACTATTGTGTGTGTGTGTGTGTGTGAGAGAGAGAGAGAGAGAGAGAGAGAGAGAGAGAGAGAGAGAGAGAGAGAGAGAGAGAGAGAGAGAGAGAGAGAGAGAGAGAGAGAGAGAGAGAGAGAGAGAGAGAGAGATGTGGTGTTGATGACTTGATGCCACATGGGGTTTTAGAATGGGAACATTTTCGTTTGAATTACAATCGATATACATCTCACCTACCCAATATTCTTAAATTTAGAACCATCAGTCTATCATTTTCCTTATTTAGTCATTTTCTATCTATTTGACAACCTCACTTTCCAATCTCTCTCTGCCTTTTACTTTGTTTATTTATGAGTAGATGAATACAACATTCGGGATCCACAAAGTGGATTAGATATGCCACGTATAGCTCTAAACAAGAAAAATGGTTAACCTATAACTTTTAAAGATCTATTAATCTATTAGTATCATGATAGGTAAATCTTCACAAAAACTTTTTTAAGTATCTGCTTTGGAATTAAAAAAAAAACCATCAACATATTTGAAATTCATTCCTATACTTGTTATCAAACAAGTTTCATGGAGTTCGACGAGCATAATCTGGTTTAGACATGCATATTTTTCGTAAGAATAGTTATGATATACATCTTATATGCGTTTTATGTATTTACCATCCACCTATATATTCATGTTATCCATTAAATGGAATCAATTATTGTTGATTTTTGTTGTACCAAATTGTCATTAAAAGCAATGCAATTTCTTTGTTGTTTTTCATTAAAAAATTATATATACTTGATAGTGATGCCTATATAAGACATACATTCTTTTATACAATTATTGTTCCCCGTTAATTGGTACAATGACATCTTAAGCATAGGAACTCGAAAGGTTCCCAGTTCCTGCAGATCTTTTTATTAAAAAATAATAATAACACGTCAACATAAATAGACATCTTTTATTCGGTGATGTACATATCATTCTTAGCACTTAGATATAATGAAATTAACTTTTGTTATGGTTCTGCATGCATGCATGGTATGAAATTAATAACTTAATTAACTAATTAAGACTACTTATGTTTTATTATTTATTGTGTTCTAATTAATTGCTTGAAGAAACAACGGTGAGAAGACATTACAGAGGAGTAAGACAAAGACCATGGGGAAAATGGGCAGCAGAGATACGAGATCCCAACAAAGGCGCACGTGTTTGGTTAGGTACTTTCGAAACTGCTGAGGGTGCAGCTCTTGCTTACGATCAAGCTGCACTCAAGTTCAAAGGCTCCAAGGCCAAACTCAATTTCCCTGAACGTTTTCAAGGCCGTTCTGAGCTGCGGTTTTTAACAAGCACCACCACCTCCACCGCTGCTGCCGCCCCAGCTCCTGCAATCTCACCGGGATCTCAACCACAGCCCCCAATTAATCATACCATAGCCACCAGCTATCCCGACTTTCTTCAATACGCTCAGCTTCTTTCCAGCAATGATGCCCAACTGCCTTACTTCGCTTCAACTCTTTATCATCAAAACAATATTAATGCTACACAAACGTATTCTGACTACGCTTCCCACCAATCTTCTTCTTCAGCATCGATGGTTGGATCATCAACAATGTCATTCCAGCCAAACTATAGTGATAATCCAAGTTTGTTTTCGGATTCAGGATCCGACCCGTGGACGCGAGGTGCCTTTGATGATAGCAATAGGAAATGAGCAGCTATATAAGTGTTTTTGTGCTGATTAGTTAACTAATGAAATCTGAGATTTTGACTTCTTGTCTTTTTTTTTTTTTTTTTTTTTGCTAGCTCCATCATGGTCCATATAGACATGAGTAAAAAATCAATATTATTATTTTCTTTCTACTGCTCTAATTTGTATGATATCATTAAATAATTATATTTGCTAAATGCACATATTTAGTATTTACTTTTTCTGGTACCTTGATGTTGATACCTTTGGTCTTTAATTCATATGGTTTACACAAATCGTAGTTTCCAAAAAAACCAGAAAACGTTTTTTTTCCTCTCTAAGTTGGCTATGACTCATTCATGTGAATGCCCCATCTATAGGCACGTCAACGATTACTTTTTAACGTATAACACATAAGTTAATCGTTAAAACTGCTTTTTTGAACCACAAATCTATTTTATTCTTAACTACTCCTTAAATTCACATATCTTATTTACAAATATTTGAATGTTCGACCTTAAGGAGGAAGGAAATCACCGCACACCTTGGGATAAAATATTAATTCAAATATTAAAAGTAAGGGAAATATGCATAAAAGTCCCTATATTTTGGCTCTATTTACAAAAAAATTACTCCTTATTATTTTATTTTATTTTTCATTTTTTGGAATTAAACCACCGAAATCAGTTATTACTTGCAATTTGGCTCAATATTCAGGTTACCGTATGGTTAAATTGTAAACAAAATATCAAGGGTGACTTTTTTTTTTTCAATGCATAATAATTTTTAGCCTCAAGTCTTAGATATTTTTGTTGGAATAGTGTCTAAGGCTGCAACTATATTAGACAAATATTTGACCCGGTTGTGCATGGTCATTTTGGATTGCCTTCACCATAGCAACTTGATAGGATGATTTATTAAGAGAGAGTAAATATTATTAATATATTATGAGAATAATATAATGAATAATATATTTGTTATTTGATTAATATAAGTCATAGAATTAATTAGAATTAATTTGGTGACTTAAAGAGATTAATTAAATAAAGGGGTATAAACTGTCAATTGTTTGATAGTTAAGCTTTAGACTGTAAATCCATTGGGATATGCTTTGGACGAATTCTAAGAGTGTTAGGATAGACAAAATCGTCCAAAGGCTTATCTATGGAATGGATTTGGATAGCCTTAAGAGAAGATTATCCAATTAGGGTTTAGGTTGTAACCCTTAAGGAGTCTACAAGTATAAATAGACCCCATGGCATAGGGAATTCGACACATCTCATAAAGTAAGAGAACCCTGGCCGAATTCCTCCCCTCTCCTCTCTCCTAAATCATTCTTCTTGCTATTGGTGTTTGTAAGCCATTAGAGGAGTGACATTTGTGACTCTAGAAGCTCCAAGACCTCAAGATCAACAAGGAACTCAAAGGTATGATTCTAGATCTGTTTCAATGTTGTTGTTTAACCTAATTAGTCATTAGAAGACTTGGATTCAAAGCATGTTTATTAGAAAGCCTAGATCCAAGCATTAGGGTTTTGCATGCGCACATAGGAAAGTTCTTATGGCTAAAACCCATCAGTGGTATCAGAGCCTAGCTTGGTTTTATTTAAATTGTTGCTTGATTAACTGAAACAAACCTGCAAAATTCGATTTTTAGGTTTCTGAGTCACTGACTCGGCGAGTCCCCTTGTGCACTCGGCGAGTCCAGGCGTCAGGAATGGCCAGATTTGGGATTTTTTCATAATTATCTTATGGAAACTTACCTTAATCATAATAGATCAATCTAAATCCGATTTTTTGATATATATGACTATTATCTTGATCTAGTTAAAGGTATTTATCAACTAATAAAATATTTAATTTCCTTATATGATAATTAATTAATTATTTTAATTATTTTGGTAATTATCTTGAATAAAATCAAATATAGATAATTAGGATATTAATTGTTAATTGGAATTATTTGTTATTTGATCCTCCATGTTTTAAATGTTTAAAACCTAGATTTTAAAAGTTTTAAAATACAACCCTATACTAATATGATATTACTAGAATAATATATATATGTATAACTAAATGCTAGTCTTACCGTTAGTAGGCCTCATTCACGAAGCCTTCAATTTATTTGCATGTTAGATTACGACATCCCTTTTCTAGTATGTAAATGTTATTGTTGGATCCTATCCCTAATTTTTCTTATTGGGTGATAATTAGGGATTCTTATTCTAACATATGTTTGTCCTTTTCTAATTGTAGATGTCGAACGCAAACAACGCTGCTGCTAGTTCTTTCACGTTGATGAGCCTTTGCCAAAAGGTCACCTTCGATGGAACGAACTTTAGCGAATGGATAAGATACATTCGCACGATTGCTCGTTATGAGGATAAGGAGTATGTCCTCGATGAGAAGCTCGAGAAAATCAACCCCGAAGTTGCTACTCCCGCTGAAATCACCGCCTTTGAAACTCATGAGCGAGATGCAACGAAGGTACATTGCATCATGATCGCCACCATGAACTCCGAATTCCAAAAGTCCTACGAGGACATGTACCCGTACGAGATGCACCAAGACTTATTGGAGAGATACCATCAAAACGCGAGACAAGAGCGTTATGAGATTTTCACCAACATGATTTCCGCGAAGATGGGTCATGGAGAATCTCTTACCGTGCACCTGCAAAAGATGCAAAGGTATGTCGACCGCCTTCGCAAGTTAAATGTTGACTTCGGTGAGGACTTGGCGATCGACATGGTGCTTCACTCTTTGCCTCCGATGTACAACCAATTTAGGATGACCTACCACATGAACAAAGAAGAGGTCACCCTAAGCAAGCTCCAAGGTCTCTTGAGGGTTGCTGAGAGCAATTTCAAGGACAAGTCTGTTGCACCTACTCCCAATCCGTCCGCTGCTCCTGTCTTGGCTATTGGTCAAGGGAAGGGAAAGAAGAGGAAAGCTTCATCAAAGAACTATCGCAAGGTGAAAGCCCGAGATGGTGCCTCTTCTAGTGGGACCAAAGTTGATCCCGCTAAGCCCTGCTCTAACCCAAAGGAGGCAGAGTGCCACCACTGCCACAAGATAGGACATTGGAAGAGAAGCTGCCCAAATTACCTGCAAGCGATCAAAGAGGGAAAGATCAAACCATCTTTCGCAGGTATATACACAATCAAATCTAACGATTATAATCATGCTATTTCTTGGGTTCTTGATACCGGTTGTGGTTATCACATTTGTTCTAATGTGCAGGGACTAAGAAGAAGTAGGGATGTGGAGCAAGGAAGGATCAATCTAATCATGGGGAACAGAAGATCGTCGCCTGTGACCAAGATTGGAGTGTATTCTTTAGTGCTTAGGAATAGTTTGGTTTTAGATTTGAACAATTGTTGCTATTCGCCAGAAATGGCTAGAAACATCATTTCATTTCATGGTTTATATAGACAAGGATTTAGATTTTCTTTTAATAATGAGAATGGTTCTATTTTGGCTTATCTAAATGGTGTCTTTTACTTTGAAGCTATACCATGTAATGGAATATATGAAACCGTTATGATTGTTGATAACTTAGGAAATGATGTTTTGAATATTGATTCTTCCACTAGTATGGATAAAGCATCCTTGTGGCATTGTCATCTTGGACATGTCAACAAGAAACGCATAGCCCAACTCCAAAAGGATGGAGTGTTGGAGTCATTCGACCTTAGGGAAGATGACACATGCGAGTCTTGTTTGCTTGGAAAGATGACTAAGTCACCCTTCACGAGTACATGTGAAAGGGGCGAGGGTCTATTGGACCTAATACATACCGATGTATGTGGACCGTTTAGATCAACCACGAAGGATGGGAACCGCTTCTATGTGACTTTTACCGATGACTATAGTAGATATGGGTATATCTACTTAATCAAGCAAAAGTCAGACACCTTTGAAAAGTTCAAAGAGTTCAAGAATGAAGTGGAGAATCAATTGGGCAGGAAAATCAAGATGCTTCGATCCGATCGAGGAGGAGAGTACCTAAGTCTTGAATTCCACGATTATCTCAAGGAGTGTGGAATAGTTTCACAATTGACGCCTCCTAGGACACCGCAGTTGAATGGTGTGGCAGAAAGGCGTAATCGAACCTTATTGGATATGGTTCGCTCTATGATGAGTCGTGCTTCACTACCTATCTCTTTTTGGGGGTATGCCTTAGAGGCTGTCGCCCATATCCTTAACCGAGTCCCTACTAAGAAGGTTGCCAAAACACCTCACGAGATGTGAACAGGGAAAGCTCCCTCGTTGGCACATATCAAGGTTTGGGGTTGCGAGGCTTTCGTAAGACGAGATACTCACGACAAGCTTGAACCTCGAAGTGAGCGATGTATTTTCATCGGCTACCCGCAGACATCCTTTGGATATCTCTTCTATAGACCGAAGGACAATGTTGTCTTCGTTGCGAGGAGAGGAGTTTTCCGAGAGCGAGAACTCATGAGCCAAGGAGACAGTGGGAGGCAAATCGAACTTGAAGAGATTCAAGAGTCGATAGATGAAGGAACCTCTACCGTTGGCATTCAACCCGAGGAGGAAACTCCGGTTGAACCGATTGACGAATCCTTACCTCTTAGACGTTCCGATAGAGTTAGAGTTCATCCCCAGTTTTATGGCTTTCATTTTACTACCGAAGGGGACACGTATATTAGTGATGGTACACTAGTAAATCTTGATGAACCTAATAACTATAAGGAAGCCATGGCAGGCCCAGAGTCTGTAAAGTGGAAAGAGGCAATGGATAGCGAGATCCAATCCATGTATGATAACCAAGTTTGGAATTTAGTTGATTACGTGCCCGGACGTAAGACCGTTGGGTGCAAATGGATCTTCAAGAAGAAGACCGACGTGGATGGGAACGTACACACATATAAAGCGCGATTGGTCGCGAAGGGCTTTACTCAAACTCCCGGAGTTGACTATGATGAGACCTTCTCACCAGTTGCGAAGATTAAATCTATTAGAGTGATGCTAGCGATTGCCGCATTTCATGATTATGAGATTTGGCAAATGGATGTCAAGACCGCTTTCCTTAACGAAAAGTTGGCTGAGGATGTTTACATGGCTCAGCCAGAGGGGTTTGTGGATCCGAAGCATCCGGATACAGTGTGTAAGCTTGAGAAGTCCATTTATGGACTTAAGCAAGCGTCTCGCAGATGGAATCTTTGCTTCGATGAGAAAGTCAAAGAGTTTGGATTTGTACGAAGCGAAGACGAATCTTGTGTATATGTCAAAGCCAATGGGAGTATAGTAAGCTTCCTCGTTCTATATGTCGATGACATATTACTCATAGGAAACGACATCCCGACTCTGCAGGAGGTTAAGTCCTGGCTCGGGAAGTGCTTCGCTATGAAGGACCTCGGAGAAGCTTATTACATTTTGGGAATAAGGATAGTAAGAGAAAGAAGTAAGAGACTAATTGGACTTAGTCAGAATACTTACTTAGAGAAAGTACTAAAACGTTTTAGTATGGAAAACTCAAAGAAGGGAGAACTACCGATACAAAGTAATGCCAAATTGAGTAAGACTCAAAGTCCGAGTACCGAAGCTGAGATAGCAGAAATGAGCCAAATACCATACGCTTCCGCAGTTGGCTCAATCATGTACGCTATGACTTGTACTCGCCCTGATGTAGCCTTCGCTTTGAGCATGGTTAGCAGATATCAAGGGAATCCTGGCAAAGCACATTGGATTGCGGTGAAAAACATCCTTAAGTACCTTCGGAGGACGAAGGAATGGTTCTTAGTCCTCGGAGGGAGTGATGACTTGAAGGTGCGAGGGTATAGTGACGCCAGCTTTCAGACCGACAGGGACAACTACCGTTCGCAGTCGGGCTGGGTCTTTACCCTAAATGGAGGAGCAATGACATGGAAGAGTTCCAAGCAGGAAACCGTAGCTGATTCAACGTGCGAATCAGAGTACATTGCAGCGAGCGAAGCGTCGAAGGAGGCAATATGGCTAAAGAACTTCATCGGTGATCTTGGAGTTGTACCTGCCATAAAGGAGCCAATGGAGATTTTCTGTGATAACGAAGGCACGGTTGCCTTGACCAAGGAACCGAGGGATCATGGTAGATCAAGACATATCGACAGAAAGTATCACTTCATTAGACATCGTGTAGAAGAAGGACAACTCGTAGTGAAGAGGATATCATCAGAAGATAACCCAGGAGATCCGCTTACGAAGGGACTGAGTAGGGTTAAGCACTTGCAGCATGCTAGGAGTATTGGGCTGAAGGATGATATTAGCATAGATTAGATAGTATTAGAAACGTGTAATAGATAAATGTAATTGACATTTGATGATTAAATAAAGGAGTTTTATTTATGAGTAATGTTACTATCTTATGTTAATTGTTTAGCTATTGTTTCACTTTGCATGTTTTGACTTCTAGAATAACTGAGTTTATTAGGAATAATCGAATTGTTCAAATGGTCCACAATCGTTCATATGTTGGGAGTAGATATGAATGAAGATTGTCATGAATTGGTGTGTAGAATGTCTAAATGGTGTTAGACATAGCAAAGGATTGCTGCAACGTTCATGAGTGCTTATGAACTAGTTTTGAGCATTGGAATAAACCCGCGCTTGCTGGAATCACCTTATGGAATACGATATAAAAGGTGATCGCAAGACGATAATATCATATAGTCTTAAAACCTAGATATATGGTTTATTATTTGTTAATTGATTATACATTGATAATACGAAAACGCATCAGTAACTTGGTGTTATAAAACGTATTGTTGTGAATAGTTGGTTAATGAATAAGTAAATGCATATAAGTCGAAGTTTATCTGTAACTTTTATCTAAGAAGGTAAAAGCGATATCTCGGCCGCTCGATGATTTGATTTGACTTATGTGCCGGGCCCGGTCAGAACTGAATTGATGTGTTCGATTAAGTTCTATGTCAAATAAATCAGAGATCGAGAAACCTAAATGCTTGACTAACCATTCCATAGGATTGTCAGCATGATATCTAACAGAGGACTGTACGTTCCCTTATCTAAAGGACAAGATTGATTAGATCATAGTTGACAGCGTCTTTGAGAGCTATGATTGTAAACCGATTTGTACTTGTGAATATAGTTACTAGACTTATCCAAGTGGGAGACTGTTGGAATAGTGTCTAAGGCTGCAACTATATTAGACAAGTGTTTGACCCGGTTGTGCATGGTCCTTTTGGGTTGCCTTCACCATAGCAACTTGATAGGATGATTTATTAAGAGAGAGTAAATATTATTAATATATTATGAGAATAATATAATGAATAATATATTTGTTATTTGATTAATATAAGTCATAGAATTAATTAGAATTAATTTGGTGACTTAAAGAGATTAATTAAATAAAGGGGTATAAACTGTCAATTGTTTGATAGTTAAGCTTTAGACTGTAAATCCATTGGGATATGCTTTGGACGAATTCTAAGAGTGTTAGGATAGCCAAAATCGTCCAAAGGCTTATCTATGGAATGGATTTGGATAGCCTTAAGAGAAGATTATCCAATTAGGGTTTAGGTTGTAACCCTTAAAGAGTCTACAAGTATAAATAGACCCCATGGCATAGGGAATTCGACACATCTCATAAAGTAAGAGAACCCTGGCCGAATTCCTCCCCTCTCCTCTCTCCTAAATCATTCTTCTTGCTATTGGTGTTTGTAAGCCATTAGAGGAGTGACATTTGTGACTCTAGAAGCTCCAAGACCTCAAGATCAACAAGGAACTCAAAGGTATGATTCTAGATCTGTTTCAATGTTGTTGTTTAACCTAATTAGTCATTAGAAGACTTGGATTCAAAGCATGTTTATTAGAAAGCCTAGATCCAAGCATTAGGGTTTTGCATGCGCACATAGGAAAGTTCTTATGGCTAAAACCCATCAATTTTAAGATTAATTAGAAGGTGTTGGAATTTTATTTTGAACCTCAAACTTTTAAGCAAAATAACTTATTGATTTATATGTGGTGATAAAATGAGTTTTTTAAAGAGTGTTTTGGATTAGTTTTTGTGATGGAAAAAACTAATAAGTTAATAAGTTGTATTTTAAAAAGTATTTGTCTTAACTTCTACATGTTTTAAGTGTATTTGATTTTTACAATCGAAAAAGTTATAAGAAATTTAAAAAGTTAGAAATCTTAACTTATTGAAATCATCTTTTTTTTAAACACCCTCTAAATTATAATTGACTTTTGTTGAAACAACGATTATAATCTGTTTGATTTTAATATATGATTATAAATAAATACATTTTTTTTAATTATAGTTCTATTTAATAAAATATAAAAACCGATTAAAATGCAAAAATATATTGTTATGAAATGTATCTGTCACTTTTTGATGATGCAACTAAATCAAAATTTGATACAAAATATACATCCACAAACCAAGTACTTGGTTGAAAACAGCGCATTAATTCATCCACATATTGATAGAGAAGATGCAAAATAGTCTTGTGCACATGACATAAAAGTTTTATCCTTGCGATAAATCACAAAAAGTACTCTTAATTTATATAGAATATAGATTACAATATACCACATTGATACCAATATACCTATGATTTTAAAAATCCAAATAACAAACATCATACGGTCTTCTTTCTCTCTTGAATTTTCATAATGGTTGCGAATGTTAACATGAGTGGTTTCATATTTGTCTAAAAACCTATTTATGTAATTGGCAAAAAAAATTGTAGCATCTGAATCCTTGAGGTACTTAATTTATTAAATTCTTAGATTTTGGAGGAAGGTCACGACGTGAGCCATAGCGGTCACGACGTGAGTGGTCATTGACCATTTAACCCGCATTCTTGAACCTCACGACATGAGCAAGACCTGGTGACCCAAAACCCTAATTTCCGAGTACTTAATGGAATGAGAGAGCTAGGGTTGCCCATCCTCAACCTCTCTCACTCTCTAGCCTCCTGTAAATCCTAGATTTGCCCTCCTTGAGACCTTTGGCCATTGTTGGTGATCTTGAAGAGCTTATTTGGTGGTTTTTGGTCCATTGAAGTGGAAGAGGACTCTTGTGGTGCTTCATTTTGGCAATCTAGCTTCTACCTCTTGGTCTTGTTGAGCCTTTGGACCTCTGTGAGTCATAAAGCTCTTACATTTTTGCCTCTTGCATGCTAGATCTAGGTTTTAGAGCTTTTTTTTCATGGTTGGGTTGAGTAGCATGGATGAGATCCATAAATTTGGCAACTTTATGGATCATTGAGACATCTTCTATATATGAGGCTGTAGATTTGAGTTTTGGTGTTGGACCTAGACTCCAAGCATGAGTCTTGATCTTATTACCTTTCTTTTGACCTAGTTAGTATCTAATCATGCATTGGACATGCATGACTGAAAATCTATGATTTTTATAATCCTTAGGGTCGAGGAAGGTCCTTTGGAAGGTCCTAAAGAATGTCTGAAAGGATTAAGAGCTTAATGCTCAAAGTTGGTCAGAACAAGTCTCACGACATGAGAAATGGGAATCTCACAACGTGAGAAATGAGGTTGTCTCGATCTGAAGAATATGGTTAGATGAGTTGTGATCAAGTCGACTCACTGAGTGGGTCCGAGTTGAGTCCATTCTAACGACATGACTAGAGAGAATGTCACGATATTTGGGTGAGCAGATGAGAATGTTGATCGTTGACCTAAGGCGGCGACTTCTGATTAGAGTTGACTTTTGTTCAACTCTTGGTTTTGAAGGGTAGGCTAAAGGTTTTCTTTGTATGATTATCTAGGTGTGCAGTAGCACCAGTGTAGCTGACCGTTAGAGCAGTAACAGTTGATTATCAATCGAGAGGTGAGTTTCCTTCACTATATTCATGGGTCGAAGGCACCAATGTCGACCCACCGAATAATGTTTAGAGGCTGATAGTTGTCCTTTTGACAATTTCCTGTTATGCTTGTATGTGCTTGTTGTCTTTGTGACTCTTGTTGTTATGATTATATGCTAGTGGTAGGGGTGAAATAGACCCGATACCGGTTGAAAGATACCGAAGGGGATGAAATAGGCCCAGTATCGGTTGAAAGATACTGAAGGGGGTGAAATATACCCAACACTAGTTGAAAGATACCGGAGGGGGTGAAATAGAGGAGAATATGTATTGATGCGTAGGACGCCTTTTAGTATGAGGAGAATATTAGATAAGAAGGGGTGACTTGCAGGAGTCGAGGTAGTCCTTCAGGAGGGTATAGATAGGTGTGGAAGGTAGTATAGGACCCGTACTACTAGAAGCACATGATTTATACCCAAGACCAGGAAGACCATGATGAATCTAGGAAGCTCGAGGGTGTGAACCTCTTCGTGTGTTTACTAATTCTGTATGTGGTTATATTTCAGCGTGGTGGTGACACGTAATGGAGTAGGGGGTTCAAGATCTAGATTTGGTTCGGGCACGAGCACCGAACCAATTGATGAAGGATTATGCGATTTCATTGCGTCTGAGGTTACTAAAGGCATTCTTGATGCGACCCCCATGATGTTTGGGTCGATCAAGGAGGGTATCATCAAGCTGACGGAGGATCACCTTTGGATCTTCAGGGCCGATTTGAGTGCTAGCCAATTTTGGGCCTACACTATTTCCTTTAAGGATTTCAGGCGATGTGGGGGACCAAAATTCTTTAGGGTGAAGGACCTTATTGCCGCGAGGTGTTGGCTAGCAGATATTGAGTGTGCCCAAATGACGAGCTTCTACCCCCAAGGCATCAAAGTTGAGGTCCGTTGCAGGATGTATAAGGAAGAGAGCTCAGGAGTGGTGGGAGGAGGTTGTCTATACTATGGGAACCCCAGACATTGATGTCATGACCTAGTCGGATTTTGTGACCCGAGTTCGAGCGGAGTTTGCACCAACTATTGAGGTGCACCAGCTAGTGAGGGGGTTTGTGGATATGCGACACACAACTGAGACCGTGGCGGAGATCACCGCCAAGTTAAAAAAAAGAGCCCTATTGGTACCTCAGTATGCTGTAGAAGAGGAGATGTGGAAGACTCGGTACCATGACATGTTAAGATAATATATTCAGGACTTTTTTAGTTTCTCCGCCTGGCTGACACTGGATATCATGCTATTTAGGGCCCAGGAATAGGAGATTGATTTGGAGCATATAGGGAAGAGGAGGGTAGAGTACGGGAAGATGATGTGGGTTTCAGCAAAAAAAAACCTAAGGGATTCGATTGTAGATCGAAGGGACAAAAGGGCCAAAGTTGTTGTAGGAAGAGTAGCAGAAAACATAACAGAGTATGTGGGTGGTCCGGGCTGCTACAAGTGTGTCAAGATGGGACATTTCAGAATGGATCGTACTGCTACTACCACCATCACCTAGACATCATATCTGATTTGCTTCCATTGCAACCAGAGGGGTCAAAAGAAGGCTAACTGCCCAAGTTTAGCATCAGGAGGACCAGTAGCAGCACCTGCTCCGGTGACTCTAAGGATCATTGATGGCTGCCAGGGCAAGGCAAATGCACCAGTTGTTCGGAGCAAGGTATTTCAGTTGACAACCGAGGAGGCTCATGCAACACCTTATGTGGCCATTGGTGCGTATTTTCTCTTTATCTTCTTATTTATGTTATTTGTCTTTCTTATATGTTTGTTTTATTGGTTAGGGTCATTCCTTATGAACGGTATTCCTATGTTGGTCTTATTCGATTCGGGGTCTACCCAATTTTTTTTATCCCTTACACTTAGCAGGAGGTTTGACAAAGTCCCTGGAGATTTGGATTATCCACTAGAGGTTGAGATTGCAGATGACCGTCCGATGCGAGTGTTGGGGGTTCACCGAGGATGCACTTTGGAGTTATTCAGTGAGCAGTATCTGATTGACTTGGTTCTGATTCCCCTGCGCGAGAGCAAGGTCATTATGGGGATGGATTGGTTGAGCCCCAATGGGGCAATGATTGATTACATGCTTCATTCAGTACATGTTTGGACCCCAAGCTGGGGAAAGTTGGTGATCCACAGTGAGATTGCTCAGCGTTGGTCGGCTCTATGTTTGGCAGCCAGAGCCAGACGTTATCTTCAGCAGGGATGTTCCGGGTTTGTGGCCTATGTGATAGATACATGGGAGAAGGGTGAGATAACCATAGATGATGTACCAATTGTTCAGGAATAATCGAATGTGTTCCCGGAGGACTTGCTAGGAGTGCCTCGGGAGAGGCAAGTGGAGTTTCAGATTGATTTGGTTCCAGGTGCGGCTCCGATAGCCAAAACACCTTATTGGTTAGCACCTCCAGAGATTCAAGAGTTGTCTACGCAGTTGCAGGAGCTGCTAGACAAGGGATTTATACGCCCAAGTAGTTCACCATGGGGAGTGTCGATCTTATTTGTGAAGAAAAAGGATGGGACACATCGGATGTGTATTAACTATTGGAGTTGAATAAGCTAATGGTGAAGAATCGTTACCCACTTCCAAGGATCGACGATTTATTTTATCAGCTTCAGGGCATATCTTGGTTCTCCAAGATTGATTTGCGTTCGGGTTATCACCATATGAGGGTCAAAGAGGAGGACATGCAGAAGACGGCCTTCTGGACTCGTTATGGTCATTACGAGTTTATGGTGATGCCTTTCAGGCTCACAATGCTCCAACTGCATTCATGGATATCATGAATCGCATATGCAGGCCCATGTTGGATCGGTCTGTGATTGTGTTTATTGATGACATCTTGGTATTGGAGACTCAGGAGCAACATGAGCAGCATCTGAGGGAGGTATTGGAGACTTTGAGGAGGGAGAGACTATATGCAAAGTTCTCCAAGTGTGAGTTCTGGTTACGTGAGGTGTAGTTTTTACGGCACCTTGTCAACCAGAGCGACATTCTGGTCGATCCGACCAAGGTCGAAGCGGTGATGAGGTGGGAGGTTCCGAGGTCTCCATCTGATATTTGGAGTTTCCTTGGATTGGTGGGTTACTATCGGCGATTCATTCAGGATTACCCCAAGATAGCGGTTTCTTTGACTCGTTTGACGAAGAAGAGCATCACGTTTCGTAGGGGGCCTGAGCAGCAGGAAGCCTTTGAGACTCTGAGACAAAGATTATGTGAGGCACCGATTCTAACCTTTCCATAGGGTGTTAAGGACTTTGTGGTATATTGTGATGCTTCGATCACGGGCTTGGGTGCAGTTTTGATGCAATTTGGTTGTATGATCGCTTACACCTCGAGGTAGTTAAAGTCTCATGAGGCGAATTATCCTACACACGATTTGGAATTAGGAGCTATGATGTTTTCCCTCAAGATTTAGCGGTGTTGCCTCTATGGGGTCCGTGTACTATCTACACAGATCACAAGAGCCTAAGGTATTTGATGGATCAGACGAATCTGAACATGAGGAAGCACAAGTGGTTAGACGTGGTAAAGGATTACGATTGTGAGATTCTTTATCACCTTGGGAAGGCCAACGTGGTGGCCAATGCTCTCAGCTGCAAGGCGGTCGCGACTCTGATCAAGGATTTATGTTTGAGGATGACAATGATTACCCCACTATTAGAGTAGATTTGAGTGGCTCAAGTTGAGGCTATGCAGGAAGAGCACCGAAATAGTGTGCACATAGTGGGTAAGGTGGCTTCCTTCGATTATGATAGTTGGGGGTTATTGACCCTTCATCGGAGGGTGTGGGGTTCCATAATGGGGTGGTGTGCGGCAGGTTTTGATGGAAGAGACGTATAAGTCGAGATTCTCTATTCATCCCGGAGCGACTAAGATGTATAAAGATCTTCGGCCTAATTATTAGTGGCTATGTATAAAGTGAGATGTGGCATGGTATGTGGAGAGGCGCTCGACTTACAGGAAATTCAATGCCGATCATCAACGACCCCATGACAAAATCAAGCTGTTGGATATCCCCATTTGGAAATGGGAAGACATTACGATGAATGTTATCACCAAATTGCCTCAAACGACATGCGGAGTGTATTCTATATGGGTCATCGTGGACCCACTGACCAAGAGCACGCATCGTATCACGATTTAAGTGAGTATATCTGCAGAGAAGTTAGCAGATATCTACATTCGGGAGGTTGTGGCACGTCGTGGGGTGTCGGTTTTTAGTGGTCTCTGGTAGGGATGTTCGGTTCACTTCCAGGTTCTGGAAGAAATTCCACAAGGAGTTGGATACTCGTATGCACTTCGGCATGACTTTTCACTCGCAGACTGATGGTCAGAGTGAGCGGACTATCCATACATTGGAGGATATGTTGTGGGTGTGCGTTCTGGATTTTGGCTGCAATTGGGATACATACCTTCTGTTAGCAGAATTTCCGTATAACAATAGCTATTTTGCCAGCATCGATCGGCCTCCTTTTGAGATGCTCTACGGGAGGAAGTATAGGACCCCTATATGTTGGGGTGAGGTCGTCAGTGGGTTATGGAGAGTACCAAAGTGTTACTTAAGATGACAGAGATGATTCTGTCGGTTCGTGGTAGACTTCAGATAGCGCAAAGTCGGAAAAAAAAGCTACGTAGACAGACGTCGATCAAACTTGGAGTTTCGGGTTAGGGATATGGTTCTTATTAAGGTGTCACCTTGGAAAGGTGTCATCCGATTCAGGAAGAGGGGCAATTTGGGCCCCGTGTATATCAGTTTATTGAAGGCTTGGACCGGGTGGGCAGGGTTGCTTATCGCTTGGATCCACCTAAGAAGCTTAGTCAGATCCATAGCACGTTTCATGTCTCTCAGCTGCGGAAATATTTGGTTGATGATTCTGCAGTGGTTCAATTAGAGGATATCCAGGTGGATGATCACCTGAATTATATTGAGAGACCGGTGACGATCCTTGATCGGATGACGAAGGCCTTGAGAAACAAGGTTGTGGGTTTGGTGAAGGTGCAGTGCCAACAGCGAAAGGGTTCATAATGGACATGGGAGCCTAAGGATAAGATGGGGGAACATTATCGAGATTTATTTACAGCGGCGGACTTCGAGGACAGAGCCTGATTCAAATGGGGGAGAATTTTAGAATCTGAATCCTTAAGGTACTTAGTTTATTAAATTCTTACATTTTGGGAGGAGGGTTACGACGTGAGTGACCATTGACCATTTGACCCGCATTCTTGAACCTCATGACATGAGCAAGGCCTAATGACCCAAAATCGGTTGAAAGATACCAAAGGCACCAACGTCGGACCACCGAATTATGTTTAGAGCTTGATAGTTGTCCGTGTGACAATTTCCTGTTATGCTTGTATGTTCCTGTTGTCTCTGTGAATCTTGTTGTTATGATTATATACTAGCGGTAGGGGGTGAAATAGACCCGATACTGGTTGAAAGATACTGAAGGGGTGAAATAGACCTAGTACCGGTTGAAAGATATCGAAAGGGGTGAAATAGACCCAATATCTGTTGGAAGATACCGAAGGGGGTGAAATAGTCCAGTACTAGTTGAAAGATACTGAAGGGAGTGAAATAGACCCAGTAGCGGTTGAAAGATACCAAAAGGGGTGAAATAGATCCAATACCGGTTGAAAGATATCGAAGGGCGTTAAAAAGACCTAATATGTTTTTTACTGTTATGCATGTATGGTATGATGTATTTTGGGAGAGCTCACTAAGCTTTGTGTTTACAGTTTTCAGTTTATGTTTCAGGTACTTTCAGTTCAAAAGAGAAGGGTCCGACTTGATCGCACCGCATCCGCTCATGTTTTCCGCATTATTTGGTTTTGGGATTTGTACTATGATATTATTCACTATGATACACTTTCCGTTGTTTTGACATGATTATTGGATGTTTGAAATGAATTAAAAGCAAAGTTTTTGCCTAAAATTTTGGGATGTTACAAAATTTCGTCTGCATATCATCTTCCTTTTAATCGTGTTTTTGATACACATCAACCCACATGAAGATTTTTCAACCAAATACTTGGTATGTGAATGTATTTTGTATCAAATTTTGATTTAGTTTCATCATAAAAAACTGACAATACATTTCATAACAATATACTTTTACATTTTAATGGTCTTTTATATTTTATTAAATAGAAGTATAATGAAAAAATTGTATTTGTTTATTATCATTTAATAAATGTTAAACAAATTGTAATGGTTGTTTTAGCAAAAATAGATTACAACTCAATCTTAAAATAGATAAGACTTGAGGTTAAAAATAATTATGCATTGAAAAAAAATACCTAGCTATATTTTGGCCTATTGACAAAGAGTACCATTGATATTTTGTTTACAATTTGACCATCAAAACTTGCTATTGTTTGTGGTTATCTATAATCTGAATCAAATTGCAAGTAATTGTCAGTTCTAATGGTTAAATTGCAAAAAATGATAATAATAAAATAAAAAATCAGGAATAACTTTTTTGTCGATAGAATCAAAATATATGAAATTTTATGCATATTTTCTTAAAATTAATATAATAATTTATTGATAATTTAAATACTTATTTAAATTTAAATTTATATAGAAATATTAATTCAGAAAAAATAAAATGTTAAAGAGCTTTGACACTCTAAGATAAACAGTAAAACGTAAATATTACAAAATACTTTTTATGTTTTAATTAATACAAACAAACATTACATTCATAATAATAATAATAATAATAATAATAATAATAATAAATATAAGTAATATAAGAATATATTATAATATAATAGAATATGAGATTGGTGGTTAGCTAGCTTGTTGGTATAACATACTCATAAACTCTATTAATATCATTTATATATAATAAGGGATTTGAACCATCAACTTAAAAAAAAAAAAAAAAGACAATATGTGATACCGTTAGATTAAAAACTCTTTAGAGTTGATATTAAGTATCAACACTTTCATTTGTCGAAATAGATTTGCAAAAGATTATATAACATCACTATTTTATCTCCTCGCTTTGCAACTATTTTACAATGTAACTGCTACATGTCATCAAGGTTGTCAATCTTTTGTCATATACTTTAAAAAAAATGTTACAATCTAATATTATAGCTTTATTTGATTTGATTTCAAGACCACAAAAAACACATCCTAAAAAACATTGGTTTGTCTAATTAATAAATCTCTAATTAAAAGATAATAAAATTAAAGTTAAAAACATTAAAACATATTTCGACCATATAATGTAAAGATCTTATATTATCTTAAAACGCGGAATATGCATGTTAAATTCACCAACTTTCAAACTAGGGCTGCAAACAAGTTGAGCTCGGGCCTGATTAGGCTCGGGATCGGCTCGTTTCGAGCCTTGTGGTACAAAGCTTGAGATCGGCTCGTTAAAAATTGTACGGACTCGAGATCGGCTTGGGCTCAGATTGTATACGGTGTACTTTAATTTTCTAAAATGGTATTTATTAAATTATTATTTATTTTAATATATAAAAATAAAAATATTTTTATTATTATATATATGTAGGCTCACAAGCCTAATCGAGTCAAGTAACAGAGGCTCGAGCTCGTTTAATAAACAAGCAAAATATTAAGCTCGAGCTCGGCTCAGGCTCATTTAAAATCGATATCGGGTCGAGCTTTTAACGATTCAATCTCGAATAGCTTACGAGTAGTTTGATTCGTTTGCACCCTATTTCAAACTTTAAAATAAACATTAATAATAAGATAATTTTTTATAAAAATATGATTTTTTTTTGAATTTTTCAAACATTCATACTTATATTTATTTATATTGATAAATCATGCATTTTTCTTTTACAATTCACTCGTTATCCATATTTAAATAAATAGTATATCTAAGACATATATTTAGCGATTAAATATGTATAAAAATTAGGTTATTGACTAAATATATATAAAAGGTAAAGATGTTCAATAATAGGACACGATCATCGTTCGTTGGTAGATCCCAAATACTTTGATGATTAACATGCTCGATGAAACACCGATTGTTATTGTTTTGGTTTGTTCGAGAAGGCTCTTTGATATAGAACACTTGTTTAGCTTGTGAAGCATATATGAGTTGATCATCTTTGTATGCTTCGCGTCGTGTGTCGATACTGGTGAAATTATCACCAGAAATAACTCCTGATTGAGTATTAAACCACTTGCACCGAAATAGTACAATTGAATAATCATGTGTATACCGCAACTCTATAATCTATTCTAACTGGTGATAATATTTCTATCCTTTTTCACCCACCACTGAAACCCCAAAGTTTTGTGTTATGCTTTGTGCGTCACGACTACGTACAATAAACCTAACACCATTGACTATGCATGCAGTGTAAGCTGTATAAGCATTCATTTGCGGACCCATTGTAAGAGCCGTCAACTCTTTGTGGAATTATGTAGAGTTTTCTGTTTTCATTTGATGAACCTAGCAAATATAAAGTAATATGTATTATGTATTCTTTATATCACTGAAACAAATTTATTTCTTAATTTATGTTACCTTTTCATGAAACCAATTAGGAAATTATCTCTTTTCATCACTTTGGGGATGTTCAGATTTGAATTTCCTGCGTTGATGACAAAAAGATGCAGAATTCATAGATGTAAAAAGATTAAAAAAAAAACTTGATGAAAGTTAGAGATAAGAACAATTACTTGATATACTGTCTGACTTATTCATAGTTATTCAGTACAAACCATTCCATGTTACACGTTTCTATTAAATTATGATTTTTGATTTAAGTTGTGCTGGCCGATCGACATTTAGACTCAAACATCCAAAACTTTGTTTTTTCAACAACGACATCTTCATTTTTTCAGAGTGATTGAATTGATTTTGCACATATCGAAGGTACATCGAACAAAATGATAAAATTTCTTCAGCAACATAACCCTCAACTATAGAACCTTCCGACCTCGCGTTGTTTCTGACATAGGTTTTTAGTTTTTTCATATACCTTTCGAAGGGATACATCCATCTCATACATATTGGGCCTCCGAAAATCGCTTCATTAGGTAAAAGCAAAACTAAATGAACCATAATTTCAAAAAATGTTGGAGGATAAATCAATTCTAACTTGCACAAGATTACAATAATGTCTAATTTTGCTTTCCTTATATCCTCCATCACCAGTGTTCTAGAGCAAAGTTGCTTTCAAAACGTACAAAGGTCTACAATAGGTGTATATGTGTCTCTATCTACCAAACCTTTAACTCCAATCGATATCAAACATTGCATAATAATGTGATGGTCATGAGTTTTCAACCCAATAATGTTAGTATTGGTATCATTCACTTTCTTACTAATGTTAGACCCAAACCCATCATGCAGTTTAACATCTTTTATAAATTGAGAAAAGAGTTGTCGACAAGATTTCATGAAAGAGTATCTTGCATGGGGTCTATGAAACTTGTCACCCTTTCTTTGCAACCATTCATTTCTCTGAATATTTATAATTCTCAAGTCACCTCGTGCATTTGATGTGTCTATACTTTTAATGTTTATTAGAAAGTACCTTACAAACTCTCGTCCACATTTTTCTCAACATGCATAAAATCTACATTGTGTTTCACCTGCAGAGAAGACCAATACTCGAGTTCAAAGAAAATGCTTTGTTTCGACCAGTTCAACTCGAAATCTTGCCGATTTAGCTCCCGACCTTCATGCTCAGGATGTTTACCCGGTTTACGTGTTAGTAGATGACCTGGTTGTTCTTGTATATCGTCATTACTAAAGTGTCTCGAAGCAGGTCTTATCTCTTCCATCCCATTAAAGTTCAACCTCTTTCTTAACGGATCATTAGCATCTAGGAAACGATTACGAACAATATATTGAACTTTATTTGTTGCATGATGCGAAGGAGTGTCTTCTTTGTAAGTAGGACATGCTTTGTACCCTTTCCCGACCTAACCTGATAGACTACTAGGAGCTGAAAGTCGTTTATTGTCTACAACAACATAGCTCTCATCGTGAAGAATGTGTTTGTCACCGCATCTTTAGTACGTATGCCCGAGTTTCACAAACATTTAACCTCTTTCACCAATGACCTAAGGAGATATCATATCCTTACCATGTGCTTTAGGATCGGGAATCAACAAAGTCAACATGAATAATGACTCTTTCATACAAAGCCAGGGTGGCAGATTGTATGTGGTGAGTATGATCGACCATGTGTTATGTGGATTACACGTGTTACCAAATGGATTAAATCAGTTGAAAGACCTAGGTGTACGTTACGGGGTTCACTCGAGAATTCGGGGTATTTTTTCTATCAAAATCTTGCTAATGTTCCCCGTCAGCAGGATAACGCATCACACCATCTTCTGATCGTCTGATACTATGCAAAATCATATTTTTGGTAGTGTGCCTCAAATAATATAAACGACGTAGTCTAGGGGTCACAGGAAAGTACTGTAACACCTTATGATCTACTTTCTTACCCTTGGTGTTTTTATTGATCCACCAGCTCTCTTTACAAACGGGACAAATCTACAACGACTCGTGTTCTTTCCAAAAGAGAAAACAATCGTTTTTGCACATATGTATCGAATCGTACCTCAGGCCAATAGACTTCAGTTTCTTTTTGGCTAAATAATGTGAAAATGGAACACTATTGTCTTTAGGAAATGTTGATTGCAACAACTCAAGGAGTTGATCAAATGAACTATCAGTCCATTTGTTGCTCACGTTAATATGTATTAACTTTGCTAGAAAATCAAGGGAAGAAAAAGTGCAACAAAGATAAAATTTAGTTTCCACTTCTTCTAAGAACTTTGCAAAATCATCATCCATAATGCTACCCCATGTATTCGAGGTTCCTTCATCGAGGTTGGTATCATTTTCTCTCGACTCGCACATCACATCGTCGATTAAATCATTCATTTCGTTACTTGGCAAGACGACTGGGGAATTAAAGAGTCAACATGATAGATCTAAATTGTGTACGACTTACTGAAACCATTTATAAATATATAACATTCCACTGTTTTAAGGTACTTGAAGTAATGGTGATCACATTTTTGGCATGCACATCTAATTTTATCATTAATATCAAGGTGTGACTTGGACTTCTTCATAAAATCTTTGAGTCCTACTTGGAACTCGGGATAGTTTTGATGTGGATTACTAGCCCAACTTTTATCAATAAACATGATGTTCCTGAAGCCTAATTTCAGGTTTAGAGTTTACTCTACGAAAAACAAAAATCAGATAAATTATTAATAAAGTAGATGATTGAAAAAGTATCCCCTGAAAAGGGGACAACAATTCTGAAACAGATAGAGCATTCACAAGGGTAGGCTTCTAAACCCACTTTTTGAATACCTTATCTCATATGTGAACATGCATTACATGATTGTATGTTTAAGAAAAACTCAGTAGCATTTCCCCTTAGCTATCAAGTGTTTGTGTGTGTGTATATATATATATATATATATATATATATATATATATATATATATATATATATATATATATATATATTGTGACATCCCCATTTTCACGGCTAGAAAAGACTGATTTTGTTTATGCTTTGTAACTTTGTTTGAAAATCAGAGTAACATTTTAAATAAAAGTGTTGCGGAATTTGTCCCAAAACAAAATATGATAAAGATTTATCAAAAGCATTTTTAAAGAAATGTATTTCATTAAAAAGACTCAGGATGTCATGTTCGATACAGATCAAAAGCATAAACAGTATAATATAAGCCTTACTACATTATTTCATATTTGTAGGCCTATATCCGGAATCCCTCATCCAAAACATCACATCTATGCTCGAGTGCCACTACCTATAATACATGAAATTGAGTGGGTCAGGCTTGGGAGCCTGGTGAGCGCATAGGGTTTTCAACCCACAATAAATAAGTTATTTAATTTCATCAACTAAAAAATAACCCGATTACCCGTTCCCGTTATCCTCACTTTACGTCCCTAAACACCTATCATAAGGGACCTAGCCTAAGGATCATCATCAGGATGGACACTACTGCTAAGGGGATTCCTCAGCAATAAATGTCCTTAAGGCAACCATGTGGGGGATGGAGTACCCTGGCGAACACATCGTTCACAAACACGTACAAGTGGCGAGCCTGCTAGTGTTTCACTGGACTGTCTAGAAGAGTCTGTGGTCGTCATCTATACTCTGCTAGATGACAGAATCAACAACAACAACATCGAGGCCTCTCATCATTTTATCACACATCATCTGTTACATCTACCCATGTTTTACCCCAATATTTTTGTAGATATACATATACAGTTTAAATCATTTAAAACATGTATAAAAATCGTTCATTAACATAGACAGCAAGTAGTATTCATACAATATGCACACATAGCACGGAGTTTATATTAAATACTTCATATCTATGTGTAGGATGAAAGTAACTATGCACTCACCTGAAAAGGTGGTAATTCTGACCTCGAATAGCGATTCGTTATCTCAAAACAATTATCCCTCGATAAAACCTAGTATCAATATCACTAGGGTTTAGTCTAACGTTAACCGCGACTAATTAATAGTCTAGCTATTATTACTATTATATAAGCATAAAACAATACTTATATAACCCATAATAATAGCTTAAGTACTTATTATAAGTTCCTAATAACGTTACTATAATTAAATAAAAGCTATATTAAAAATAGCATAGATGTAGCTCACTTACAACGGATTTTATTGAAAACTGGGCGTCGCTTGGAGCAGCGTTTCCGAACCGAAAGTCCCTTTTTCTCTGGACTCCGGGAGCCTCGGGGCTTCCTTCGGGTGCTAGAGGGTTCCCTAGGGTAAAAGGGGGGTTAGGATAGGCTAGAGAGAGAAAGAAGTTAGAGAGAGAAGTGGATTTGGAGTGAAAAAAATGGCAGTCTTGGCCTTCTATTTATAGGCCTGAACCTTCGGACTACGCTGGGCGTAACTTGCATAAGGGCGCCAACTAGTCTTCGTACGAGCCACACCTTGCGAAAGGGTTGGGTCATCGTGGCATGCTCCGGAACCGCACAAAGGATTGGAATGTTGGGCGTACCGAGCTTCGGACGTTGGGCGTAATTGCGAGGGGCGACGTGTCTTCATCCGGTACAAGCTTATCGGACAACTGGGATTCAGCCACGTCATCGGGATGGATACTACTGCTAAGGGGATTTCTCAGCAATAAATGTCCTTAAGGCAACCATGTGGGGGATGGAGTACACCGGTGAACACATCGTTCACTGGACTGTCTAGAAGAGTTCGTGGTCGTCATCCATACTCCTCTAGATGAAAGAATCAACAACAACAACATCGAGGTCTCTCATGATTTTATCACACATCGTGTATTACATTTACCCATGTTTTACCCCAACATTTTTGTAGATATACATATACAGTTTAAATCGTTTAAAACATGAATAAAAATCATTCATCAGCATAGACAGCAAGTATTCAGACAATATGTACACATAGCATGTAGTTTATATTAAATACTTCATATCTATGAGTAAGATGAATGTAACTATGCTCTCACCTGAAAAGGTGGTGATTCTGCCTTCGAACAACACTTCGTTATCTCAAAACAATTATCTCTCGATAAAACCTAGTATCAATATCACTAGGGTTTAGTCCAACGTTAACCGCGACTAATGTATAGTCTAGCTATTATTACTATTATATAAGCGTTAAACAATACTTATATAACCCATAAGAATAGCCCAAGTACTTATTATAAGTTCCTAATAACGTTACTATAATTAAATAAAATCTATATTAAAAATAGCATAGACGTAACTCACTTACAGCGGGTTTTATAGAAAACCGGGCTTCGCTTGGAGCAGCGTTTCAGAACTGAAAGACCCTTTTTCTCGAGACTCCGGGAGCCTCGGGGCTTTCTTCGGGTGCTAGGGGGTTCCCTAGGGTTTAGGGGGGTTAGGATAGGCTAGAGAGAGAAAGAAGTTAGAAAGAGAAGTGGATTTGGAGTGAAGAAAATGGCAGCCTCGGCCTTCTATTTATAGGCTTGAACCTTCAGACTACACTGGGCGTAGCCTTCGGTTACGTTGGGCGTAACTCGGATAAGGGCACCAGCTAGTCTTCGTACGAGCCACACGTTGCGAAAGGGTTGGGTCATCATGGCATGCTCCAGAACCGTGCAAAGGATCGGTATGTTGGGCATATTGAGCTTCGGACGTTGGGCGTAATTGCGAGGGGCGACGTGTCTTCATCCGGTGCAAGCTTATCGGACGGCTGGGATTCAGCCATGTCATCGATCTTGTCACAGCTTCGCAAATTCACACTCCGACTTCTAAAAATCATAACTCTTGTATACGAGCTCCGTTTTCGACATTCTTTATATCCACGCGTAGGCGTGAACATACTCTACAATTTTCGTTTAGACTTTGTCGGCTAATTTTGAATTTATTTTAAAAGTTATATTATTAACAGGTCGGGACATGATTGGTCGTTAAAATCTCAAAACTTCTTCATCCTACGTCCGTTTTTGACTGTCTTTTTATCATTATGCTACTATTAACGAGGTCTTCGATTATTGTTTAGGTTGTTTTGGCTAAAGACCGCTCGATCTAATATTCGAACTTCGGGTTGTACACTGCTAAGCCGAAACTTCGAAAAATTATAACTTCCTCATACGAAGTCAGATTTGGGCGTTCTTTTTATGGACGCTCTCGGTTGAACGTATTCTACGACTTTTGCTTAGAATGCAAAGGCTAAAATTCGCTCTATCGTAAAGTCACTATTTACGCTTCCCGGTATCGTGTCGATTCCATCGCGAAATTTCAACGGGTCATAACTTCTTCGTTATAACTCGGATTTCGGCGTTCTTTATATCCCCAGAATCCTTGTTTCGACCACTACAACTTTATGTAAAGATATTGGGCTTATCTCAAACTTGAATTTTGACGCTTATTTTTATTCTTTATTTATTATAAGTTTATAAATAAGTAATAAGCACATAAATACACATAATTCACATAGTATTCAAATATTTCATCTTTATTATTTCAAAAGAGTTACAATAGTTGACCTAGACAATTACATCGTCTAAAAATGCTTAGCCCCAAAACCCGGGCGTTATATATATATATATATATATATATATATATATATATATATATATATATATATATATATATATATATATATATATATATATATATATATATATATATATATATATATATATATGTCAGAAGAGCAAAGATAAAAATAACAACCGAATCTATCTTAAACAAACAATCATGTAATACATGTTCATATCATATATGAGATAAAGTACTCAAAAAGTAGTCCCAAAACGGGGACAACCTGAAATTAAATTCTAAATCAATTTCAGACAGATATTTCTAGGATTCTGATGATTACAAAGAAGATACAAACGAAAAGAATTTGGAAGTTTTTTTTTGTTATTTATCGCATCTAATTTTTGAATATTTTTGTTATTTATGACATCTTACTTCATATGTATTACATTGTTTTTTCTATTTGAGCATTGTACTTGTTTTATGTTTTTGTTATTTAT
Organism: Lactuca serriola; assembly: GCF_051521515.1. NCBI lineage: Eukaryota > Viridiplantae > Streptophyta > Magnoliopsida > Asterales > Asteraceae > Lactuca > Lactuca serriola. Next base: position 44,509,219 of record NC_136410.1, read on the forward strand.
AACATTTTTTTGTTTTTTTTCAATTGTAGCATTGTATTTTAAATAATTATATTATGTTGTTTTCTATTGTAGTGGTTTACTATATATATATATATATATATATATATATATATATATATATATATATATATATATATATATATATATATATATATATATATATATATATATATTGGTTTAGGTTCTATGGAAGACATGAAAACCCTAAAAATCATAAAAATGCATAAAAATACTTAGATATCACAAATCTTTATTTTTATTTTATATTATGAATTTTTACAGCTGTTTATGTATTTGCGCTAAAAATTTTTTGAAAAAAACCAAAAAAAAGAATAAATTTCTTTATTTTTTTTTAAAGAATTTCTAAAAAAAACCTGCGATTTTTTGGTATATAAATTCAAAAAAAAAGATTTATAATGTCTAAGTATTTTTTTTATGCGTTTTTAGGGTTTTTTTTTTTTTTTTTTTTCCATGTAACCCTTCCCTATATATATATATATATATATATATATATATATATATATATATATATATATATATATATATATATATATATATATATATATATATATATATATATATATATATATATATATATATATATATATATATATATATGAAAAATAGCATTCTCAATAATAGCATCTTACTTTATGTGTATTACATTGTTTTTTTTTTTTTTTTATCTATTTGAGCATTGTACTTTCTTTTATATTTTTGTTAGTTATAATTTTTTTTTTCAATTATAGCATTGTATTTTAAACAATTATATTATGTTGTTTTCTATTGTAGTGGTTTACTTTATGTTTTTATTGCTAATAATAGCACACTACTTTATATGTTTTTTTTACAATCAACATTGTTTTTTTTTTTTTTTTTTTTTTTTTTTTTTAATAAAAAATAGCATTGTCAATAATAGTATCTTACTTTATATGTTTTCTTTTTCAATAATAGCATCCTACAATAATAGCATTCTCAGTACATATATCAAATAAGCAATAGCATCTTACTTATAAGAAAAACACATGCTTCCACATACATACATAATGACATCAAATAGACATACTTTTATGTACACATACCACATATACACCAAATACATATACATTCTAAATACATACATCAAATACACAATAGCATCCTACTTATACCAAAAACACATATTTTCACATATATACATAATAACATCTTACTTATACTAAATGCATAAATTTTCACAAATATACACCAAATTCACAAATACATATAACAAATACACATATACCATATATACACCTAATATACATATTGCAATTAATCTCCAAAATCAGTAAATAGAATCCTTGGTTGCCAGAAATCAGTTGTTGGTGTAGTGGTGATGGTAGTTGTCGCCGGTGATAGCAACATCCGACGGTAGCGGCGGTGACAATGAAGGAAAAAAAAATTTGAATTTTTTTTTTTGCAATTAATCACAAATGCTTCTGGAAATCGACATTAAAATAGAAAGAAAGGAAGAAAGGAGGAAGGAAACACGAACCTTGGAGGAGGAAATCGACAGTAGCAACAACGCTGACGGTGGGAGAACGGAAGTTTCTGGTGGCCGCCTATATCTCTTCTACTATGGGTCTATTAATTGAGGGAGAATCGTCGAATAGAGGTAGAATCATTAGAGCAAATGAGAAAATGGAACTAAATGTGAGCAGAAGGCAGAAAGAGGAAGCGATTGGGGTGTAATTTGCGTCGACCAATAGCGGCGACAACTAAAGCAATATTGGTGACATGAACAAATAATGGCAACATACAACAAGGGAAAATAAGGTGCGTCTTTTTTCGACCTTTAGCGGCGAAAATTTTAGGTCTTTAGCGGTGACTTTATGTCGCCGGTATTGGTTTTGTGCAAAAACGAGTACCCAACCATTGGATTAGATGCACGATCGAACAGTTGAGGTTTACTAGAAGGTGAAAACGCAGATTCAGTCCACTAAGCATTATCGGTGATGCCTTTAGCAGCTACAAATTGATAAGTCACAGCTAAAGGCATCGCCGGTAATGCCTTTATTTTTGTAGTGGAGTATGTATACAATGTTCATTTTAAACTTAAAGGATCACCTATTTTAAACAAAGAAGAAAAAAGGGAAAATAGAGGGAATAACACACGAAGAAAAACTGTGTTGTTTAATACTTCAAAACTCTTATTAGTGAGTGTAAAATACGATTACATCTAATCTATTCATAAGAAATAAAAAAGCTCCCAATCTTTTTGAATAGTAAATAAACTACTCTCCTAACTAAACTCAAACTCTACTTTCCTAAAATGCCTCGAGACTTAAAATGTTGCACTTTGAAGTTTGACCCATTTTGGATTAAATCCAACATTCTCCCCTTTAATCCAAAATTTTCAACAAATCCGTTGACCCATATCCGTGACCCAGTAAACAAACGATTAACCCAATAATCACCCCTTTAATCGGTTGTTCACACCATTTACTCATAACAATGTTGAATCATCGTCTTTTCGATCCATCCCCATTTTTCCCGGACATCGGATCTCCACCTCGGTCATGTCCAAAGTCCTCCATACCCTTTTGATTCTTCGCAACATATGTAACATGTAACATGACATCTTGTTAGACACGTTCATTATCATCTAGACTTTTCTCGGATTCACGACCTTTCCCCGGCCACATCTAAAACCACCCGATTTGAACTCTAAAGCCATAATGTTCACACTGTGTAGTTTGTGCACTCCCTTCTTTTCTTAAAAGCGATACCTTTGACTCTCAATCATATTCCGAGATTTTCTTCCACCGAACGCCCTCGATTCAACCGTCTCCCAAATTTTGTACGCATCAATAATCAACTTGACTTTGATTGAAAACACTGGATAATTTGTTGGAGTAAAAATCAAAACTTGATACGTCATCGAACCTTGTTCTATAAGCAACGAAATCCTATTCTTCTTTTGACAACTCCGACCTATTGAATCAAGCTTGTTTCGAGAGTACTCTTCCACCGAACAACAAGACAAGGTCATGACCACCTTTACCGTCTTTCGTCACCCGCCAAACAAACCGAATCGAAGCCATCCGCTTTTGATGTCTTCCCATCTGTTTACTATGCGCCTCCGATTAGTCTCTCATCACCTTAGAACAAGCCTGATCAAGAGAAACCGGGGTTGCTTGCGATTAAAACCGAATTACGCCCCCTTCAACGTAACCCGATTCCCGTTGTGTTTTCCCTGCAATAAAAAGCTACAGTTTTCTTGAAACTGACTCTCAAACCAGCACCGTCTTAACCTCGCTCTGATACCAAGTGTTCTTTTTAAACTTAAAGGATCACCTATTATAAACACGGAAGAACACGGTAAAAATAGAGGGATTAACACACGAAGAGAAATTGTGTTGTTTAATACTTCAAAACTCTTATTAGTGAATGTAAAATACGATTACATCTAATCTATTAAAAAAACTCCCAAACTTGTTGAATAAGAAATCAACTACTCTCCTGATTTAACTCAAACTCTACTTTCCTAAAATGTCCCTAGACTTAAAACGTAGCACTTTGAAGTTTGACCTACTTTGGATTAAATCCAACATACAGAGCAAAGTAATATATATATATATATATATATATATATATATATATATATATATATATATATATATATATATATAGGGAAATGATCAAATGAGAACACCTAAAATGGTGAGAACGCGAGAACAGGTATATTCATTTGTGATTCCATATATTCATTTGTGCATAAATGACAAATGTTTACATACAATCAACATGAATGTGATTTTTCTCTTCAATCGAACTTAAAGGCGTAAAAATTTATTATTTCTCCACAAATGAATACATGGAATCACAAATGGATATACTTTGTTCTCGCGTTCTCAACCTTTTTGGTGTTCTCATTTGATATATATATATATATATATATATATATATATATATATATATATATATATATATATATATAGAGTGAGAGAGAGAGAGAGGTAAGTTCAATTGAGAAAATAAAAAAGGTTGAGAATGGGGGAACTATTCTCAGCCAATCATTTATCTAACATGTACACCTTAAAAAAAATGCACGTGTCATTTTTTATTAAGGGTATCTTTGTAAATTTGCCATTTTTTATATTGAACTTACATGTTCATTGCTATCAGTTTCCAATTTGATGATATATTTAGTTCGTTTAAATCGGATATGAGAAATTCATTATCAACATTCTTTTCTTTATATAACTCGTTAGCAATTATACGTATTTTTTCCATTAATCGTGAAGTTTGACATCTTTATTTCAGTTTTCTTCTTCGTATTTAGTTTCCGATTTGATCAGGTATGTATATCGTTTGAATCAGATATATCAGAGTTCATTATCAAGATTATTGCTTTATATAATTTTTTAGGAATTACACGTATTCTTTGCGTGTTTGCTGAAGTTTCGAATATGTATTGGAGTTGTTTCATCAGATTTTTGTTATGTAGTTTGAGATCTCTATTTCAAATCGGAGCTGGTTTAATTTTCAATCGGATATATCATTGTAGTTTTTACACTATGAACTGAGAGAGATTGCTTAATTGCATCATCTAATCAAGCTGATTTAAGTTTCTTTCAGATATTTGTACGTTGAGGTGAGATATATTCGAAATTAACCAAGTTTTCATATTTACAACTTTTCTTTTGTATGAAATATTCGATATTAAGATTGTTTTTGTTTATTTATACAGATCATTTGGTTTATTATGTCAAATTCTAGTGTTATTGATGGTGATTTGTATTCTTCTATGTGTGAAAGTGAAGAAGAAGATGTTGAGAACTCATTTTTTTGAAGGTATCAGTTATTGAATTATTTTGTTGTTTTTAATTTTTTTGATTATCATTTATTGACATATGAATATGTTAATATGAATAAATTGTTGTCTTATTCATATATGAATAAACGTGTGATAGTTGTGATTTCGAATTTATTATTATTTTCGTTTTATTCATATATGAATAAGTTATGTTTATTTTATATATTTTGAATCCTCATGAATTTTATGTATTCATATATGAATGTTTTATTAATCCATTAATAAACATTGTTTTTTGTTTTATTCATATGAATTTCATGTATTCATATATGATTGTTTTATTCATGCATTATTAGATTGATTTAGATTTATAATTTTTTAGCTGGTGAATCTTCGAGTTCAGTAGATGATGTGCAATATTGTGGTGATATAATTGGATAACATGTCTATAAGCCAAATGTACCTGTTCAACTTATTCCATGTAAAGGTTTAATCTTCAAATCATTAAAGTTGGACATCAAAATGTATTCTAAGTATGCTGACATTGGTGGTTTTGATGTGAGACTGAGCACGGAGTTAAGGTTTGATAACAAGATTATAAAGAAGAAACATGTTATATGTAATCGCGGTGGCAATCAAAAAAACAAATCTTGTGATACATTGGGTACAAGTGGTGTTAGGGGGAAACGAAATTCAGATTCAAGAGTTATTGGTTGTCAAGCAAAGATTATATTTTAATATGTGTATGGAATTCCAGATTATAAAGTTTTTCAGTTTGATGAGCTTCACAACCATCCACTTGATAAGAGAAGTGATTTAAAAAAAGCGAGGCAAATGTCATATTCAGAAAAAGAGTTTATGGTGCGTGCTTCCACATCAAAAATAGGCCCAACTATGGCTCATAAGTTGAGGGCAAGTCTGAAAGGTGGGTATGAGTTTGTAAAGCTTAAAGTAGTTGACTATAAAAATTTAAAGAGAGATATGAACAGAGTTATATGTTATAAAGATGCCCAAATGATTGTAAACACAATGAATGACCGTCGAGCTCATTATCCAAATTACTCATTTGAGTTTAATTGTCAAGATGATGTTTTGGACTGTATGTTTTGGGATGATGAAATGGAGAAGGCATATTATGCTGAATTTGGTGATGTTATCTCGTTTGATGCAACTTTCCGAACAAACAAGTAAGTTATTCTATCTACTTTTTTATTGCTTATTCATATATGAATATTTTAACTTTTATGTTTAATGTTCAATTTTTATTGTTGAAATTATTCTAATAATATACTGTAACTGTATTCATACATAAATATTTTTATATTTACTTATGAATACATCAAAAGTTGACTTTAATGAACACTTTTTTTTTCTGTGTGTTAGGTATCGAATGCTTTTTGTTCCATTTACTGCTATTGACCTTCATAAAAAATCAGTTACTATTGGAGCGGGTTTGCTAAGCAATGAAAGCATTGAGTCCTACTCTTGGTTGCTTAAAGTGTTTCATAAAACTCATGGGAAAGAACCAACACTTGTTTTAAACGACCAAGATGCTGCAATAAAACAAGCTATTGAGAATGTTTTTCCGAATTCAAAGCACCGATTATGTATGTGGCATATAATGAAGAAGTTGAAAAACAAGGTATTATTTTAATAGATTTCAAATATGTATGATAGTATTTAGTTATTCATAGATGAATATAGTAACTTTTACAAACATTAGTATATTCATTTATGAATATTTATTGATATTTTACTTATTAATATTTATTCATTTATGAATAATTATAGAAGTTTATTTTATTTTTGTTTTAAAATAGATATCAAATGATTTATTTACGACACACAGACTTTAGAAAAAGATTTTCGAAGCTTGTCTGGGACATTAATATGAAACCTGATGTATTTGAGGTGAAATGGGGTTTGCTTATGAAGGAATTCAATATGGAAGACACGAGATGGTTTAAAGACATGTTTACAAAATGTGATTCATGGATACCGAGATATTTTAATGATATTGCAATATGCGGGTTGATGAAGACTACGTCGAGGTCAGAGAGTATGAATTCATTCTTTAATACCTACTCAGAAAGTGGTAATTTACTTTTGAATTTCATGATGAACTACGACACTGCCATTCGAAAGCAAAGGAATACTCAACGAGAGCTTGATAAGGCATCATATAAAATGCAAACACCTCGAGAAATAGAACTACAAGCATCAAAAGTGTATACAAGTACATTATTTTTTGAGGTGCAAAAGGAAATATATAAAGCAAGTTTTTTCTATACATACTCGTATGTTGGTATTGAAGATGGATGCGAAGTTTATATTGTGCAACACAACAACACTAAAAACAAATTTAAAAATGAATCTAAGGTAATTTAATAGTTTTTTTTATGAAAAATGTAATGTTTATATATGAATATGAGAATATTCATATATGAATATGAGAATATTCATATAAATGAATATTCTTATCATTTTAAAATTAGAACATTTTCATACATGGATATTTATTTATTATTATTTATATTTGAATATGTATTATTGTATATGATTAGAATGTAATATTCATATATGAATATTTATATATGATTGTTCATATATGAGTATTCATATATGAATGTAAATGTGTAATTTTTGTTTAAATTGTTTTTTCATTTTTTATTATGTTTTTGTATCAGGTTGAAATAAAAGCTAACAAGAAAGAAATAAATTGTAGTTGTGAACATTTCAAGTGTATGGGTGTTTTATGCAGACATGCTTTTACAATAATGATGAGATGTAGTGTGAAAGAAATTCCTGAAAGTTGCATTATGAAAAGATGGAGAAAGGATGTGATATCAAGAATATATCGTTTTAGTCCTCTTCAATCTGATTAAGGGGATTGTGAGAATGTGAAAATAGTTACTGATTCATATTATAATTTTAAATCATGCTTAGATATTATAAGAGATGACAAAAAGAAATTGGCTTTATTTGCTGAGAAACAACAGATGTTGTTGTAGGAATTTGAGAGTGAGAGTGATTATACATCTACTGGATTGAAAAGCAAGATGGTTGGTGAAGTGGTATGCAAGCTTATGGGTGTTTCTATTCATATTCCAAAAGAGATTAATATTCATGTTCCTCAAGTTCAAACAAATAAAGGTTCTGGAATCAAGAAAATAATTCCATGTGCAGGTGAAGTAGTATATGAAAATTCTAAAAAAGAACATAGAATGTGTTCAGGATGTGGAAAATGAGTTCCTCACAATTTACGTACATGTCCGGTAAGAATTGCATCTGCTCAATCAACAAAATACATTTAGGGTTTTTGTTTTTGTTTTGTTTTTTTCTTCTTATGTTTTTTGGTTTTATTCATTTATGAATATATGCAGATAATAACCATAAACAATAATATTCATGTACGAATAATACACATTTATATTGATATGGTAAATTGAGATGTGAAATATATGTTCTTTTAAAATTAATACATCATATTTGTTTTTTAATTTACTATTAAATAAGTTATATTGATATGATCAATTTATATGTGAAATACACATATTATTTGTAAATTATTCATAAATGAATACATAATATGTGGATTCATTTATCATTGAAGATGTTATTATTTACATATTAAAGGTGAATGAATATACAATGTTGGTATTCAGTTATGAATAAACTTAAATAAAATTGAAAACTAGCATAAATGAATACAAATATGTGAACTTTGTTATACTAATAAATAAGTATTATTCATATCTGAACTTTGTTATAATCATATCTGAACTTTGTTATACTAACATATTACTTCTAACTTAATCATAAATGAATATATCATATTCGTATTCATTTATGAATAAACATAAATAAACTTTAAAAATATTTGAATAAAAAAATGACAGAAATAAGAAAACTTGTTTCTACTAATAAATAAGTTATACTCATATTTGAAATTTGTTATTCTGAGATATTACTCCTAACTTAAGCATAAATGAATATCTCATATTCGTATTCATTTATGAATAAACATAAATAAACTTTGAAAATATTTGAATATAAAAAACTGACATAAATAAACAAACTTGTTTCTATTACATAATCATTTAACACAAGATAATAAAACCTGTTCATAAGCATTTCACAGACTATGTACACGATGTTCAATAACACTTAACAAACCATCTAAAACTTGTTTCGTAGAATCATCTTACATGTACTTCAAATTCATTCATCTTCAACACAAACTGTTCTATACCATCACACTTCATCACAAACAATCATCAATATTCTTTAAACCTTTTTTGAATTGTTTTCATAACCTTGTATGCATGAGTAGTATGCACTTTGAATTCAACTTTTTGATATTTTCAGCAAGATCCAACACTTTAGCCTTCAACATGTTAATTTCCGAAGTTAGCATTCGGTGTGCATACCTTTTCCTGAGCTTCTCTAAAGTAGTTTGTTGAATTACACTTTCTTTATGAAGACCTGGTTTCCACTTTAAGATTGGTTGTCCCATATAGGTCTCCATATGTCTCATTGCAAAAACCCACAATCAACTTTGTTTTTAACTGTTCTCCATGGCATTTCAAGTCGTTGGGGTGTGATACTTTCTTTTGAGATTGCATTGGCTCTTGGATGTTTTTTTTTTTAAAAAAAACTCACAAACAGATTTTCCTGATCAATAAATAATATAAAATTTAGATATGTAATAAATTCGTTCTTTTATGTTGTTGTGAATTGGGTATATACCAAAAGTTTCAATAGTACTCCGTATTTCCCTTCATAATCCCCCTTAACTGCACTGTTGTCTAGAATTTCAATTGATGGTTTCTATAAGTTGAAGACAATCACAAAAATGTGAGCACTTCTAACAATTGGAAAAAATATATGTTTTTATATATAAAATGGTAAGTATTTTGTTGATAAAATATATATAAAAAACAAGTTTAATTAACATACCATGTCAATATCTTTTATTTTCAAGATTTTTTTGTACCCATCGATACTGTCATGAAAGTTCTCCTTGAATTTTTCTATTTTCTTTCATCAGACAATGTTGAAGTTAGATAAGTAGTCTGTAACCAATATAATTTTAAAGGATTAGTAAATTTTTAATCATGAATGAATACATCATGTTGGTATAATAATCATAAGTATATACTAAAGATATTTAATTTTGATTTTTTTATTTAAAGTTGAATACATAATCATATATGAATTTCAGTTGAATATACATAATTATCCTAAAGAATACATCATATTGGTATAATCATATGTGAATTTTAGTTGTAAAAAAAATATAATTTTCATAAATGAATACAACAAATTGGTGTATTCAGTTATCAATAAAGAAGAAATTAAGGTTAGAACATAAACTTATAGAAACTCCAACTTTCAAGAAGAGTCTGTATGGTGAATTTCCAAAATCCCTTCCCAGTTCTTGATAGTTAAGTAAATCAGCCCAAGTGTCTAAAACTTCTCCAAAAATCTCTATGCTTGGATATAGACTTTCCATAATTGCTCTTTCTATTATCTGACCGTATTTTGTCTGGACAACCATATCTCTGCAAATATATAATCAAAATGTCATACATTATTATCTATATAATAATCATATATGAATGTCTATAAAATAAAGTTACTTACGATGTATTCCCTTGCAATTTGAACAACCACTCACATACAATACTCTCCTGATGTATCAACTTAGGTTTTGTGTTTATTATTCTACATTAGAAAGGTGATTTGAAAGCATCGACAAGCTTCTTCTCTCTTGGTTCATCCAGATCATGCTTTGATGGTCCTACTTCAGTAAGAATTGCTATTGAGATTAGATTTGGATTAAGAATTTTTTTTTTGCTAATCTTATCACAACCTTCTGATGGTCGTCTTTGATTTGTTTCTTTGTAAATGGTTCTTTTTTGGTGAAGATTCATTAGATTTTTACTTGAAGTTTGATCTGAATCTTGACTAAGACCTAGACTAAAGCTTGGATAAGTATCTGCATGCCAAGAGATTTATCATATAAATAGTTGTAAGTTAATTATAATATTTTTTTATATTTTGAAATGTTTTTCCAAATTGTTACCTCCTTCGTTTCCTTTTGTCTTGTCAGTTTTTTCTCATTTTTGTTTTCATTTTCTGGCTTTTTCTTTCCTGAAAGATAAAAAAAACATATTTAAATATGTTAATTTTTTGATTAAGTAATTCATTTGTGAATAAGTAATGTACTCATTAATGAATAAGTAATGTATTCATTTATGAATAAGTAATGCATATCATTATTTATGAATAAGTAATTCTATATTTTTTATTTATTCGTATATTTTGTTATTCATTTGTGAATAATAAAACTTATTATATTCATTTATTACTGAATCAACTATTTATCTCTATCTTCTGCATTTCCTTTCTTAATTTCTGTTTGTTTATCTACACCTCCATCTTTCGTGTTCTTAGCTTCTGCTCCTCCTTTATTTCCATGTTCAGAGCTTTCCTTGCCTGAAACATATACATCATATATGAATATTTTATATTTTTTACGCATTTATATAGTGTATTATTCACTTATGAATAAACAATGTTATTAATATAAGTATTGTAATATATTTTAAATCATTCATTTACCTGTATCATCTCCCTTTGTTTTTTCAACTTTTTTTCCTTGTTTATATACCCCTTCTGATTTTCCCTTTTCTGCAATATCCATTTAATATTATATATTAAATATAATTAATTAGCGAATTAATGAATAAATAATAAGTTGATAGTAACATACCTTGAATAACTTGACTGATGCGAGTATTAGTTTTACTTCTAGTCATTGGTGACCCTGGTCAAAATTTAATAAACAAAATTGTTATTGTGTATTAATATTTTTATATATTTTTTAAATTAAAAGTAAGTCAAAATTTACCTATATCACTATTATCCAAAATAGTTTTCATTTCAGGGTCATTCCAGATTTCATCTTCTTGACTATTTAAACTTGAAAATCCAATTCCAAGGACATTATCCACGATGTTGTCAACAACTTTATCCAACATATTTTCATTTTTAGTTTGTTAAATAGCCTCTTCATGATTATTTGTTTCTTCAGAATTATCATCTTTTTTCTCTTCATCATTATCATTTTAATTGTTCTTTCCATCTTTCTCTTTTACTTCAGTTTCACCTTCTTTTTGATTCTTATCTCCATCATTTTTTATTCCTTCATTCTCTACTTCATTTGAATCAAGCAAATAATCTACTTCTGGTTGACTTTCATCATTATCATTGTCTTGTTCACCATTTCCCTATTTATCTTCATTTTCTTTTTGATTATTTGTTTTTTGACCCATTATTGGTGTCAAATTGATTCCTTCAACTCGGGTTTCATTACTTGGAAATTCAAAAAGTGTTGCGCTTTCAGTTTTTTCTTCAACAATTATATTTGTCACATTTTCTTTGAAAATCCTAAAACTTTCCTTTTCAGGGAACTTTGTTATCGCATCATTAAGTTATGAATTCATTTTTTCCTTCATCCTCTCAAAACTATTAAGCATTTTAAATAATTTTGATTCATATGCCTATGTAATAAAAAGAAGTATGATTAGAATTTAATATAATAATTTATAGTAATCTTATTTTATTAACATGTTCAAACTATGTACCTCAACAGAATGATCTTCATCTTTATCAGAATCATTGTCTTCGAGATCTATATCTCCTTCATCTTGTTCATTAACAAATTCTTCATTTAATTCTTCAAGTCCAAATCTAGCTTTTTCTTGTTCAAATGTCTCTCGATATCTAATCTTCTCTGAACTCCAATAACAAATTGTTGGACGGTTATGTGTTACCGTTAAAGCTTCTAAACTCCAATAACAAATTTTTCAGCATAGAACAACTGCACATAAATGATAACTAATTGATATTCATATATGAATAAGTAATTCAAACCATTACTTATTCATATATGAATATATATATATATATATATATATATATATATATATATATATATATATATATATATATATATATATATATATATTCATATATGAACCGGTAATATTATTTTTTACTTATTCATATATGAATAAGTAATGTAAAACATTACATGTGAACAAGTATATTTCACTTATTCATATATGAATATGTGCTATTCAGTTATGAATAATTAATATTATTAAAAATTGTGTATAAACATTATAATAATTTACCACCAAGAAAGCTGAAGGTCCAACAAAGTAGCTGTTATGTGAGTATGGTATGTATGAGTTATTTATTCTGAGCCAAAACATAGTTGCACCAGTCTATGTTGCTGATATCTGTTTTTCTTGAAATATAACTCAAAGGAAATGAGTTGCATCTTCCCATTGATGTTGACTCACAAAACGTGTTGACAAAAAGAACTATGAAGTTCAATTTGAAATTGAAATCAGCTTATGTGGTACTAACAATAACTTTTTTTGATTTCATTCAGTCAGATGATTGCTCCTTCTTTAAATTATTGCTTCTATTCATCATAACTTGTATCATCTTTAGGCCATTGATCCAGTTGCGTAAGTATGGTTCCACCTTTTGGAATGCCCAACATGTCATGAACATACTGTGTTGTTACTTTCAGTTCCTTTCCTTTAACATCTATCTCCATTCTCTCATAATCAAATTTTTGAAGAATATAAAATCTCAGCTTCAGTGGTATATCTGTGATTTTCATTTTTAACAAACTTCCAAAACACATAGATCTTACACATTCTTTTTGTTTTTTGCTCAACCAAAGGATTATAGATAGTAATGACTCTGGTGAACATCTGTTTTTCATCGAGTAAAATTCCTTTACCACTGTTTTTTTCTCTTTCTTGATTGGTGACTCCTTTTTTGCCTTCTTTAATGGACGCCTACTTTTAAAATCCGTTTCTGAATCATGTAGTTGTTTTTCGGGAGTTTTCCTTTTTGATGGACTTTTTTTGCTTTGATGCTTTCTTTTCTTTGGTGTTTTTGTTTCATTTTTATCTGGGAAAGGAAAAAATATTATAGTTGAATAAGTTATTGATATATGAATATGATATATGCTCATTGATTTATTAAAATTTATTTATTACAAAAATATAATTAATATATACAAGTTTATTCATATATGAATATATTACATATGATAGGAATTTTGTACCTTTCGCATTTTTCCTCTTCAAATCTGTTTCTATCATTGTTGTTGGGTCTTTATCAGAAATACAAATCTTCTTACCTTCATGCATTAGTGATTAGAAGATAAATAATTTTGAAATACATTTTACAAAGAAACTATTTTATATTAATAAATGAATAAATGGAGACAACATAAATGTATGAATAATTGTTTCCATTCACATATGATTAGCTTTTGAGTACAAACAAAGCTAAGCCATATATATTTATTATTATATGAATACAGGAATTTAATAGTTTTATTATAAAACATATCCAAATTGAGATTGAAGTATTCATATGTTAATAGAAGAAAATTATAGCTGGGATATATAAGTTATTCATAAATGAATATAACAGATGTATCCATATTAATATATTCACATGTGAATATATATATATATATATATATATATATATATATATATATATATATATGTGTGTGTGTGTGTGTGTGTGTGTGTGTGTGTTATATTCATATGTGAAGATACTAAAGATCAATCACCAATTTCAAAAGAAAAATATTCCAAAACAAAACAACATAAAGGTATGAATACTTGTTTCCATTGAGATATGATTAACTTTTGAAGGTAAATAAAGGTAAGCCATATATAATTATTCATATATGAATACAGGAACTCAATAGTTTTTTTTTTAATATAAAATATATCCAGATTGAATTATTCATATGTTAATAGAAGAAAATTATAGCTTGGATATACAAGTTATTCATACATAAATATAACAGATGTATCCACATTTATATATTCACATGTGAATATATATATATATATATATATATATATATATATATATATATATATATATATATATATATATATATTATATTCATATGTGAAATACTAAAGATCAATCACCAATTTGAAAAGAAAAATGATCCAAAACAAAAAAACATAAATGTATGAATATTTGTTTCCATTCAAATATGATTAACTTTTGAATACAAACAAACATAAGCCATATATAATTATTCATATATGAATACAGGAATTCAATAGCCTTTTTTAGTATAAAATATATCCAGATTGAATTATTAATATATTAATAAAAGAAAATTATAGCTAGCATATATAGGTTATTCATAAATGAATATAACAGATGTATCCATATTTATATATTCACATGTGAATATATACATACATATATATATATATATATATATATATATATATATATATATATATATATATGTGTGTGTGTGTGTGTGTGTGTGTGTTTAATATTAATATGTGAAGATACTAAAGATCAATCACCGATTTCAAAATAAAAATGTTCCAAAACAAAACAACATAAAGGTATGAATACTTGTTTACATTCAGATATAATTATTCATATATGTATACAAAAATTCAATAGTTTTTTTAATATAAAATATATTCAGATTGAATTATTCATATATTAATAGAAGAAAATTATAGTTTGGATATAGAAGTTATTCATAAATGAATATAACAGATGTATCCACATTTATATATTTACACACACACACACACACACACACACACACACATATATATATATATATATATATATATATATATATATATATATATATATATATATATATAGGGTAAAGTGAATATACCTAACAACCTTATATAAGTTTAGGTACCTAACTCCATAATACTACATCGATTTGTATCATATTTACATTGTAATTGCCTAAGGTTCTTAAACTTCAACCCCATAACTTGATTACTTCCAAAATCTTTAGACTTTCACCAGCATCTTTCTTTTACATCACGTCTTTCTATCGAATACCACCTGATGGGCTTCATATCCTACTAGTACAAATGAAATGATGTAGGAGAAATATAATGATGAATTTCCAAATTTTTTTGAAGTAAATCAAGTTTAGGGATGAAGTTTAAGAACCTTGGATGATTGCAATGAAAATTTAATGCAAAATGACATAGTTTGATGAGGTTAGGTACCTAAGCTTATATAAGGTTGTTAGGTATATTCACTTTACCCATATATATATATATATATATATATATATATATATATATATATATATATATATATATATATATGTATATATATATGTATATATATATATGTGTGTGTGTGTGTGTTATATTCATATGTAAAGATAGTAAAGATCAATCACCAATTTAAAAAAGAAAAATATTCCAAAACAAAACAACATAAATGTATGAATAGTTGTTTCCATTCAGATATGATTAGCTTTTGAATATAAACAAACCTAAGTTTTGGGTCTAAATGATGGTTTATACTTTGCTTTTCTAGGAAATTGTAATTTTCTGTCTAGGACCGAAAAGTGTTTACGGCCCATTAGGTGTTTACAGCCGCAAACCCATTTACGACCCATATTCCCCAAGTACGTATATAGGTGTTAGGGGTGAGGAGTGATTGATGAACAGTGAGAGTGTACGGCCAAAAGAGAGAGAAATGAGCATAAGTGTGTGTAAGTCTGTGAATCTTGTGTAAGGAACTTCAATTCTAATCAAATCATAACAAGATTCATATTATTCTTCTTCTCCTTCTCGTCTAAGTTGATCTGGCATCATCCGTTTGATTGGGATTCCGCAGCATCAAGCGGATATGATTGATACACAAGCAGATTTGGGACTTACAATTGGTATCAGAGCGATGTTTATCACTTTCCTCTTTTCACTTACAATTGATCTGGTATCATTCGTCTAAGATTCGAACCCTGGTCTCTCGTCACATCCCTTCACAAGCCTTACCAGCTCATCTACCTTGAAAAATGTTTATCACTTTCCTCTTTTCACTTATATAGTCTTTGCAGCAGCGTACATTTAAAAAAAAATTCAATTTTGGGGGCTTCCAGGGATCGAACCCAAGTCCCACGATTCATCAACCAACGTCTTACCATCTGATCTAGCATTTCACACGCTAATCGTCTTCCGGTTTTAAATAATAAGGACTCCCATTCGATCCTAATTTTGCATTTTTTCACTTTCAGCCTAAAAATCAATTTCATTTTATTTTAAAATTCCATTTTCAACCCAAAATTTTAGTTTTTAATTTTTGACTTTTGACCTTACAATTTTGACTTTGACTTTCAAGTTTGAAGTTTAACTTCTAAGTTTGACTTTTGAGTTTTCAAGTTAAAGGGCGTTTTTGGTAAACAATGAGTTCTTCATAAATCAAAGTCAATGAACTTTCCTTGGAATTTACGTGAACACTATGAATTACTACGTAGAGAGAACGAGGAAGTAAAATACAAAGGGTACCAACTTAGGAAAGGCTAGAAACCATTGAAAGAACAACTAGAGGCCAAGTCTAAGGACTTTACAAAAATTATAGGCAGAGTACAGTGACAAGTGTGTCTATTATAAATATCTTAAGAAAGATTTTGATGTTGTGACTGCTGAACTTGATGCATTAAAAGCAAAATACAAAGATGTTGAATTCAACTTTAAGAAATTTGATGTGTCAAGTGAGGTAGTTACATCGATGATTGAAAAACAATTAACATTCAAAGATAATCAAACTAAGGGGTTAGGGTATCACAGTGTACCACCTCCCTTTAATGAAAACTATAAACCACCCCTTGAGACCAATAAGGAAGAAATTCCTGCTCAGTTTGGCCCACTTCCTGCTCCAGCTTCAGTTAAGACTGAACAATCTAGGCCAACTGAGAATGTTGAGATGAAAGATTCTGATGCTTCTACTTCATGTGCAGTTAAAGTAGTAGAGGATGAGGACAAGAAGAACATAACTAATTCTAGTACTGCAAGTTTTGCTGACTGTCAAACCAATGACTCCTTGAACTCTGAATCTGTTACTTCTAACTCAGTTACTCCTAACAAACCTGCTATTGAGAAGTACAGGCCACCAAATCAAGTGAAACAACCGACTTGCTGCAACTGTGCTTGTGGGAACAATCATAGACAAGGCAAGGGCACGCCACCAGTGGCAGGAAGAAACAACTTCCCAGTGAAGAAAAAGACAAGTCTTCACTGCGGAATACCGAGACACATTGCCCGAAACTGTCCAAATCACGCATACGTTCCCTACTATGCATAAGGGTGGCAGGATGGCGCCAAGAGGGAGCTTTTCCAAAAGAAACCCCTTAAGGTCACGTTCAGACAATGGCGACTGGAATGCCATGAAGGGCAAGAGTTCAACTCCTAGGGCCAAGAAATTAACTCCCAAGAGCAAAAAGGGAATGTCGACCAAGAAGCCAAATTCAAGAGATGCTCCAAAGAAACTAAGACCAGCTAGGTCAAAGTCATCTCAACGGCCAACATCAGGCTCAAAAGCAAGTACTGAGGTATCCATCGGATAGAAAAAGAATTAGGTTAAACCCAACTACAGATGGGTACCAAATGTTTAATCTCCCAAATATTCTAATGACTCTAATAATTCTCCATCTTCTATTTGTGATAAGCAGGATATGTCATGGGAGAGAGTACCTTGCAAAGATGACAAAGGTCGACCCAGTTTCAAAATGGACTGGGTTCCACAGACCAACTAATCCTGCTCTGTGTTGGAGCAGCAATGGAGGCATATCATCAGACTTCGGTTTGTTGATAGTGGCTATTCCAGGCACATGATAGGAGGCATCTCTCAACTGTACAACACTCAAAATTTTGTTTGAGAGTTTGTGTTATTTGCGGGAAAGGGAGAAATGAAGGGATCACACATGGGGTTTGGTGCTTAATGACATGAATAATTTTCGGATCTGTTCTGAGATTATGTGTGCTGTTCTCAGACCTTCTGGAAGCAAATTCAATCGGTGTCTTATGATTTGATTTTTCTTCTCTATACTCCTGAGTTTATCTTACACTGATTCATTTTGAAGACAATTATTTTCTTTCTTATAGTTTTTCTTTGGTAGGTAGTGTTTGGGAAGTGATATCAAGAAAGTGATAACGGGCAGACTAAACATGTGTAAGGGACTGAATCTGAATTGTCTAGACTTTGTTCAATGTGCTGGTAGGCACGAAGGATTTGACAGTGTGGATTTAGAGAGGATTGTTTGGACTGACCATACAACGCTCGGGTAGATTAAGCAGTGAGATAAATACGGGAACCCACATGATACATCAAATTAATACGCATCTAGAACCGTGTCTTAACTTTTCCTTGATGTACAGACTTATGTCCTTAATTCTGGTTCTGATAGGGCGACTGGGAGGTTCTGATAAAGTAGGTATGTAGGAAATCATTTTTTTGCTTTATATCTGTTAGTCATATGTTGCTTCCTTTTCGTGATTGGAAGATCCGACCTGGAATGCAACATATGCAACTCTGTTTCTACGCATCTCCTTATCTATGAAATTCTTTCTATCTGCTAGCCATATGTTGTCCCCTCTGTGTGATCAGAAGATCCGACCTGCGACACAACATATGTACCCTATTATCTCTATAATCCCTCTATCTCTGTTAGTCATATGTTGTCCCCTATGCGTGATTGAAAGAGATCTGACCTGGGACACAACATATGCATATATCTCTAAATCTGTCTTCCTCCTTAATAATTGTTTACTCACCTAAAGTAAGGACTTCTTTGGAAGTTCTTGATAACCAGGGTATATCAGGAAGTGGGAAACACGTTCTAGTGCATCTAAAATTGAACCATTTAATTCGTTGTCTGTAGATCTTGCTACTGAATTTAAGTGGACAACAATATCCTTGGTCGTTGTCAGCCAAATGGTCCATTTAGAAATATATATCAAAATGACTTGTCATTTATAATCTGTCAGATCTGTCCATACCTTTCGTGTTTAAGTGGACCACATTACTAGCAATTGACCAGATCTATTCATGAAGGTGAAGGTACTGATAAACAAAGTTAAGGCTGTCTCAAAACTTTGATCCCAAATATTTTTGTTTTTGATAAATTTGTTCATAGTTTTCCTCTATGCACAAATTTAGGGGGAGAATTAAAAAAATATTTTTTTCCATAAAATATGAAAAATCCAAAAAAAATATTATGTGCTAAGTTTTCTTTTAGTTTTTGCGTTGTCTTGAAAAGTGAATTCAGATGTAGATGAGACTCATGGAGACTGTATCGAGATTTTCTGAGCCAAGGCTTCGTCCATGATCATCGAAGAATTCTCATTTGAAGGAGCAAGAAATGAAGACTATTCTTTCAACATTCAATCCTTCCACCCCAGAAGCAAGGTGAAGTTGCACTTGAAGATTATGCGATAGATTGCATTGAAGCCTCCTCAATCAATTTTTTGCTATCTATAAACCTCCTGAAGTGATCAAGAAGATTAGTTCTCTCTATTATTCTCTCTGAAGATTCTCAAGCTGAAAGCGCCATCTTTCAAGAAGCCTCCTCACCCAATATGCGTTCAAAGCCAAATTCTGAAGAAAAGCCCAACTGCTCAAGATGAAGTCATTCATTGAAGATTCATATGTTCATCTTGAAGTCGTGAAGATATCGAAGATTAAAGGTGAAGCCAAACTCCAAATGAAGATTGACAAGAAAAGTCAGCTACTTTTTAGGGTGAGTTTGTTGGGTTAATTAGAAAAGAAAGCTATAAACCAAGGAGGAGATTGTTGGATCTAAATTATGGTTTATACTTTGCTTTTCTAGGCAATTGTAATTTTCCGTCTAGGACCGAAAAGTGTTTATGGCCCAATGGGTGTTTACGGCCGTAAACCCATTTACGGACCATATTCCCCAAGTATATATATAGGTGTTAGGGGTGAGGAGTGATTGATGAACAGTGAGAGTGTATGGCCAAAAGAGAGAAAAAGGATCATAAGTGTGTGTAAGTGTGTGAATCTTGTGTAAGGAACTTCAATTCTAATCAAATGATAACAAGATTCATACTATTCTTCTTCTCCTTCTCGTCTAAATTAATCTGACATCATCCGTTTGATTGAGATTCCGCACCATCAAGCGGATCTGATTGATACACAAGCAGATTTGGGACTTACACTAAGTCATATATAATTATTCATATATGAATACAAGAATTCAATAGTTTTTTTAATATAAAATATATCCATATTGAATTATTCATATGTTAATAGAAGAAAATTATAGCTGACATATATAAGTTATTCATATAAATATAATATATATATATATATATATATATATATATATATATATATATATATATATTTATGTGTGTGTGTGTTATATTTATATGTGAAGATACTAAAGATCAATCACAAATTTCAAAAGAAAATGTTCCAAAACAAAAGAACATAAATGTACGAATAATTGTTTCCATTCAGATATGATTAGCTTTTGAATATAAACAAAGCTAAGCCATATAATTATTCATATATGAATACAGGAATTCAATAGTTTTTTTTTTAATATAAAACATATCCAGATTGAATTATTCATATGTTAGTAGAAGAAAATTATAGGTGAGATATACAAGTTATTTATAAATTATAGCAGGGATATAAAAGAAATGATATGTATTTTATACGTTTTTTATTTTTCTGTATTGATCGTGTTTCTCTCATTATTGGTGAATCTTTATCGGAAATCTTAGTCTTCTTACCTTCATTCAATAGTGAGTAGAAGATAAATGAGTTTGATATTCACAAATGAATATTTGAATAAAACATATATATATATATATATATATATATATATATATATATATATATATATATATATATATATATATATATATATATATATTCATATCTTTTATTCACATATGAATATGTATGTTATATTCATATGTGAATATAAAATATATAATTTAGTTTTGTTTGTGTTCAGAAGTAAACAAAACATATCAAAACAAAATTGTATTCAGCATCTACATTTTCTGTTGTATTTTTAAGTAAAATTTCATCTAAATGTTGGCAATCGCTTATGAATCAAGTTAATCAGATCGAAATGGAATACCTATTTTATTTACCTTTTTGATTTGTTTTTGTTTTTCATTTATATGTATGCTTCACTGTTGGTGTTGTTTCTGTAAGGGTAAGTAGTTAATATTAGGAAAACATAAGCGAAATGTGAAATAACGTTTATATTTTGACAGAACAGTTGTGAATAAGTTTGAAAAATGAAGAGAAATTGTAAAATAATTTATATATCAACTAATAATGGATGATTCTTACAAAAATTTCAAGTAATAACAAAGAAGGGTTACGAGAATGAACGATTATCACAAAATTTGAAGTTAACAACCTAGTTTGAAGAATGAACAGTGTGAATACAAAACTTTTAGTTCTAAATCAACTAATAATGAATGACGATTACGGAAAATTTCAAGTAATCAAGTAATAATTTTAGAAATGATTAGAAATCGTTAAAAATCGAAGAAAAAAACGTCGATGGTTACCTTTCATAGTCAAGAGTGAGGAAATAGTTTCATCTGAAGACATTTTTCTTTGTTTTCTTCTTCTCGATGTTGAGAATCGTTAATGTTATTCAATCCTTCTGCAAATGGTTTTCGTGTTATGGGTTATCGAAGAGGGAAATGATGGTTTTTTGTCGAGATTTGAAGTGTGATGAAATTACTCAAGTGCCCTGACGGTTTAATGTTTTTAGATTATTTACAAATTTGTCACCGCTCATTAATGCATTTGGATTATTTACAAGTTTGCCACCGTGCGGTTTTTAAGCTCATTAAATGATTGGCTGAGAACGGTTCCCCCATTCTTAATATTTTTTTCTCAATTGAACCCTCTTCTTAGGGGTGAGCGCGGTGCGGTTTTTAGCCAAAACATCACCACTAACCGTAAATGCAGTTAATCCATTTTCAAAACCGCTTGGTGCGGTTATTTTTGTGGTGCGATTAGACGGTTATTTTTGCGGTGCGGTTTTGTTTTTTCTGTGTTGCGGTTATTAACCGCATGGATTTGGTACGGTTATTTTGTGTGGTTTTAACCACAGTTTAGAGCTCAAATAGTTTTAATAGTTTAAATATATTACTTGTAATAATAAAAAAAAAAACCATACTGTATAAGACAATTAACTTAAATCACAAACAATTAAGACAAAACTGCAAATTTGGTCCCTATGGTTTGCAAAAATCTTTGGATGGGGTCCAAAAAGTTTCCAGCTTGCATAGAAGGTCCAAAATCAAGGTTTTTCTGAGTTTTTAGTCCAAAAACACTTGAAAAGACGATTATACCCTTTAAATTTCTTTTCATATTTTTTACAATTATTCTAATACCATTTTAACTTAAAAAGAAAAGAAAAGAAATGTATTATCCCCCACCCACCCATATGTTTTCTCTCTCTCTCTCTCTCTTTCTCTCTCTCTCTCTCTCTCTCTCTCTCTCTCTATATATATATATATATATATATATATATATATATATATATATATATATATATATATATATATATATATATATATATATATATATATTCGTCTTCTCCAACACACCAATCTACAACTTGGAAATAGCATTCCATCATCAAAACTACAAAACCCCACCCACATAATTCCTGGTATGTTCACATAATTCATCTCCAAATCATTTGTAAAATCACTTAGAACTTGGATGGATCAAATTTTTCTTGAGAATTAATTTAGGGTTTTCAAGGGTTTTCATGTTGGGTTCATCGATTTCTCGGGCTAACAATTTCAGGGTTCGAACGATTGTTGGGTTCTATTTATTTACAGAAGAATGAACAATAAAGATGATTTCTACAAAATTCAATCCAAGGAAGAAAGAACAAAAAATGATTTTTACAATTGTGTGTGTATGTGTTTGTTTCTGGACTCAGGAACAGAACCTTCATCTTCATGCTTTTCGTTTCGAGAATAAGAATAAACCTGTTTCTAGGATCAATTTTCATCTCTCGATTTCTGGGGATGAACACGAATCAATTTTCAACAACACACACAGTGGACACATTTCTGGGTCTGAAAAAGGACCTAATGATGAGTCGAGTTTTGAATCTTCAATTTTTGAATTATTGGTTCTAAAAAAAGAAAAAAATGAGAGAATTAAGAATATGATATGATTGTTCTTGAGTTCTGGTTTGTTCTTGATCTAGGAGATAAAATCAGAAGAGAGAGAGAGAGAGAGAGAGAGAGAGAGAGAGAGAGAGACAGAGACAGAGAGACAGAGAGAGAGAGGGGTATCAGTGGAGGGAGGGAGGGTGAAAGAGATGTAAGAGAGATAAAGTTTTACCCATTTTCTTATTATTATTATTATTATTATTGAAATTATAATAAAATGTAAAAAAAATGTAAAAGTAAATAAATAAGGGTATAACCGTCTTTTCAAGTTTTTTTGGACTAAAAACCCAGAAAAACTTTGATTTTGGACCTTCTATGCAAGCTAGAAACATTTTGGACCCCATCCAAAGATTTTTGCAAACCACAAGAACCAAATTTGCAGTTTTGTCAACAATTAATATCTTAAAAACGTCAAATCAATAGTAATTAACAATAAATTTCTTAAAACCGTCTAATTTCACCATTTTTCAATGTTAAACATAACAAAAAAACCATACGTTTGTCTTCTAATATTTTATTCATCTTTCATTCATAAAACTTGTTTTATTTTTAATATTTAATATTTTAATAATTAATAAAAAAAAGTTGTATATAATATATGCGGTGCGATACGGTTTTTTTGCGGTTTTTGAAAACTAATAACCGCACCGCACCTCAAATTTGCAGTTTTTAAAAAATAAAAACCTCACTATCGGTTTTTATTGCGGTTGCGGTTTTTGCGGTTAATTTTAGTTGCGGTGCGATTTTTGCTCAACGCTACCTCTTTTCTCTCTCTCTCTCTCTCTCTCTCTATATATATATATATATATATATATATATATATATATATATATATATATATATATATATATATATATATATATATATAAACTTTACTAACATAATAACTGTTAGAAAAATCAATTTTAACATTTAACAAAACTTTTTAGTATCGGCGTGCATAAAGCTAGGTGACCAACAAAATTTATTTGTAAGTAATGACATTTCTTCACAAGGAATCTGGTCGTAAATCACTAAATTGTATGAAAATAATATTGGTTTTTAATTATGTTTAATTAGCTGTTTATATAGATAATAATACATATCAGAACAAACTCATAAAGTTTGTATATGAATTAAGCTCGATGAAAACAAAAATGGGCTAGTAGCTTTAGTTAACAAATAAATAAACATGTATATTGAGCTATCGACTTTCCTCTCATGAAATACTATAATGACAATTGACAAGTAATAACCCCAAAAAAGTGGGGCCATGGCCTCCCAAGGCTCTATAGACTTCAGCATATGTCCCTTTCAAAGATCATTCGTTCAAACTTCACAAAAAATTATGTATTACATTTTCAAAAGTTCATATAATTAATTATACAACATATGAAAGGTGGTTAGATATTATAATTTTGAAAGTGTGATTGGTAATGATTTGGTGGATGGTTGGGGATTTAGTGATTGTTACATCGAAGTCTCTCCATGCATGCGTGAGCGTGGGTGGTAGTAGTAGTAGTCCCATGTGCTTTAATAAAGTAGTCAGTCAGTCACACTACCCATTATGAGCTTTGTATCATAATTCATAGCATCAAAGATGCCAATCGAGAGGAAATAAGGAAAAGACGGCAAATACAATGAATGAGATATTAGTTCCTTTCAAATATGGAGCGAAGCTGATCGGTATATGATGTTTTTTTATATGTATAATAATTTTTGTTTAAAATGTTGTATCATAACAATATTAGGAGATATTTAAATATTACTAAAATATAATTAAGATTTGTTTAAGAAAATATATAAGTGGTTAAACGAAAAAGCAAAGAATGTACGGACTTTTACTCTTTTGTATTAAAAACAGTAATATAATAATAATAATAATAAGAATAAGAATAAGGTATTTTTAAATATACATCACACAGACTAACACTGCCGTGCACACCATCTCTTATGTATTGTGGTGGTCGTGGTGTTGTGAATTGTGGTAATCACCATATTTGTCACCGCCCAATGAAAAAAAAAACAAAAAAATATCATTAAATTTTTTTTTCATATATATATATATATATATATATATATATATATATATATATATATATATATATATATATATATATATATATATATATATATATATATATATAATTCCATTTTTACACATAAACCTCACTTTCTTTTATACTTTTTAGTTTTTAACACCATAAAGATGAATTAAAAAAAAATTATGATTCGGATGATAGGGAGTTTAAATCAACGCTCTTTAGTATTGTTTAAAACATTGCCGATGGAGATCGAACGAATATTAATAATACAAGAATGGTTGTCAATCGAGCTCGGCAAGCCGCATATAAACTTTTGGTACGTGATTATTTTACCGATAATTGTCTTTATTATGGTGCAATATTCGATCATTGTTTTCCTATTAGGACAGAAGTTTTTTATGTATTAGTAATTTGTATTTAGCGTCAAACTAAGAGTTTTTTTTAGCAACGTCCAGATGTTAGAGGTGGAATGAATTTTAGTACTATAAGAAATGTGCGGTTACACTTAGGTTCATAGAATATGGTATAGCCTATGATGCATCTGATGAGTATTTGAAAACGTCTGAAAAGACTGTAGTGGAGTGTGTAAATTATTTGTGTGTATGTGTTATTTAGGTTTTTAATTTGGAAAAGAATATTCGTTCAAACCTACTACACGTGACATTGAGAAATTGTATTTGGTACATGAAGCGAGTCATGGCTTACCAAGAATTGTTGGTGATTTTGTATCATCAATGTGTATTTAAGTGTAATGGATTGACTTGTTGACCAAAGTTCAATCTTGATGAATATTAAACAAGTACGGAAGGTGCAGAGTGCACACTTGTTTAAATTTATTCAAGATTCAAAGTAGACTGTCATTTAGGGGCGCAACCCCTAAACGAACGGGGGTCTGGGGGCAGCACCCCTGGGATCGGGTTCCAAGGGGCGGTAGACCCTTGCGGGGTCCAAGGGGCAGAGCCCTTGTCTATTGCTATATAAAAAATGCCTTAGAAATCTGAATTTTCTGAAAATGAACCCGATTTTTTACTTCATTTTGACCTTTTTAAAAATCCGTTTTGGTGACTGTTATTGGTTTTGACAGTTGGAGTAGTTTTTGGACAAAGAAAACTGTCTTGACAGTTTTCACACAAATGAACTACTTAATCTTTTTGGTCATCATTTTTTCCTGGTACAACAACAATCACGAAATTCATAACAACCATATTTTCAGCTCTTGCTCTTAATTCTGAGTCTTATCCGATTAAAGATTGGGAGTACCACCCAAATACTTTAATCTGAAAGTGAAACCACAATTCTCAGAATTTCCAAGGCTATTATTATCTCGATTTTCTTACAAGAATAATGGGTAGCCTTGATTATATACATTATGAGTGGGAATATGTCCAAATGTGTGGCATGGTTAATTTACCTGATGTGATATAAGTGAACCGTTTATGATATTGGAACTTGTTGCATCTCATGATTTTTTGTTTGGCAAGCATACTTTGAGGTTACATGGTCCAACAATGACTAAAATGTTCTTCGTCGATCCTACATTTTCAACAATACATGGATTAAGAGAGAAACTGATATGACTTTCACGGTGAATGAACATGATACAAACACGGTTGCTACCGTTGTGATATTATATACCCAGATTACACTACCTTTGTGAAGGCATACGTAGTAACTTGAACTAATAAAAGAAATATATACACTAAAAAGGAATCTACTTGTAATGCCCCATTTCTAGTATGTAAATTTAATTAAAGTATCTTCACTTCTTAAGGGGTACTCGACGAGTCTGTAGCCCGACTCGTCGAGTAGAAGTGGGATGATCACACGATTTAAGTTGGCTACTCGGCGAGTCCATATGTTGGGACTCGGCGAGTCTGCCTGTCTAGATGAACCCCTAAATCCTAGGTTTTGTACTCTATTTAAACATCATTATAGCCTCCCACTCCAGCCTCCAGCACCTTTAGAGCATTTCCCTTATAAACCCTAGCCCCCATTGTTGAGCTTGAGTGTGTTTGTGCTAGTTTGGAAGCTTTGGAAGATAATGAGGGAAAGAAGGTCCATAGAAGAGAAAGGAGATCCAAGAGTTAACTTCCATATGTTTCTCATTCAGGTAATAAAGTTATTACCTTGTGTATTCCTCCATTAAACCCTCTTTTATGCTTGTTATGTCTCTTTTGGAGCCTTATATGATTCAAACTCGAGATATGGACTCTCCTTTGGTTTGAAACCTTAGATCTAGACGTTATTGGACTCCATGAGCTCATTATAGCCACCTTTATGCAAACATGGCCTTGTTCCAAACCCTAAGTGCTTAGTATTTGATGATTTTGGTATTTTAGCCTCATACTCTTGTGCATGCACGTAAAGTTGGAAGCTTTACGTGTAAAACCAGTCCTAGAAGCTCAAATCTATGTTTTGGAAGCACTGAAATCGATTAGAATCGACCGTATAGTAATAGCATGCTTGGGACTCGGTGAGTTGTTCTTCAGACTCGACGAGTTGTTCATACAACTCGGCGAGTCACACACTGGACGTGTTCATATGCTGAAGGAGAACTCGACGAGTTGTTCATACAACTCGGCGAGTTGGATGAAGTTAGATTCGATGTTAGTATCGAAGAAGAACTCATCGAGTCTTTGCCAAACTCGACGAGTAGAAGCGGGTAGAGGACTAGAATGGATGATAGGGACTCGGCGAGTTGGCGGCGCAACTCGGCGAGTCCGGTCAACTGGAAGTTGACTTTGACCAGGAAGTTGACTTGACCAGGGGTAAATAGTCATTTTACCCTGAGATCAGTTATCAGTATCTGATTTAGAGTTTATGGGATTGTAGCCGGGGAGTTTCGGAGCAGCAGTCAGCCAGTTTCAGATTTAGCATCTCAGCAGCCAGTGTTACGAGGTGAGTTTTCCTTCCAGTAGGAATGGGTCTATGGCCACAACGCAGACTGAAGAGAATTGTTATCGAGATTATGAAAGTAATTATGATTTGAGTGATTGAAAAGTAAGAACACGAAGAGTAAATATTAATCAGATCTTATATTGATAAAGACTGATTACAGGAATAAGCAGAAAGGATATTTGCGTTTCAAAAGTTATCTTCTACTTCTATCCTCAGTCCCTATTTATAGGGAACCTGAGTGTACAAAAAATATACTAAGTCTAAACAATACGCTTCGCATAAAACTGACTTAGTAAAATAACTAAAAATGCGAAACTAAACAAACACACAATGCGACTTTTACAATTTAAACTCTACAATCTCCCCCTTTGTAAACAGTCGAAGCTATTCAGTCCATAAGCTTTTGAACTGCTGAGTGAATTGTCTTTCGCACTTCTCCATACCAGGAGATCACCTTCTTGAGCTCCTTCTTGTCTCCTTCATTATTCTTCTTGCAGTTGTTCATACGAACAATAAAGTGCGTATATTGCGAAGAAGTATATCTTTCAACCTCTGATACCTTAAACAAAAATTTCTTAGGCTTTCCCTTTGTATCTCTTCCTAAAAACACCATGCCGAAAGGTTTCAGGCATATTTCCCCAACAACATATGGTTAAGGTTTCTTCCCAAGGGACGTTCACTTCTCTTCCCAAAGTGGTTGTCAATTCTTCATCAGTTAGAGCCAAACAATCGAAGTAGTTGTCGATATACGTCTTGACATGTGCGAACCCGATCTTAAAAACTTCAGTCTCAGATCCTTTGATCTTATTCTCTTCCATGTGTTTCAAAATGAGAGCCACTTGAATCAAATCATTGCAATTCATCAGAGGGAAGTCAGCAACTGTGAAGTCATACTGCTTGTTATCAGCTCGAATAACAAAGTAACGAAAATTCTGAAGCATGTCTTCAAACATCGCATCTTTCTTGATCGTTAACACCTTTTTGATCTTCATTAAAGACCATACTTCATCTGGATTTTTCCCCAAAACAGCATGAAATCTGATTTTCATGTGTATGTAGTCATCAGGATTATCAAACTTCTCGCTAATCTTGTATTGAGCTGTAATGAAGAGCATTTCGTTGATTGGAAAATCTAGTTGACAATTGTCTGAATTCGCAATATCATAACTTCTCTTTGGCTTCTTCTCGAATTCATACATTTCCCTTCCCACAACTTTTGGCTCTATGGTTTCATAAGAGTACAGCTTCGCAGGATCTCCTTTGTTCATCGTGGGAGGATCACTTGCCCTTTGCCTCATAATACTTTGGACTTGTCTCATTCTTTCCAACTCTGCCTCTGCCACATCTTTCTTCTCCTCCTTAGATTTTTCGTACAAAATTCCTTTTCCTTTTCCCACAGTATTAGTTTGAGGTTTCGTACTCGAACTTCTTTCTTTTGCCCCAATCGATATTCCTTTGGCAATTGGTCTTGTGGTTATTGTAGTTGAGGAAATTGGCATCGTAAGTATTGGAAGAGTAGATTTACGTTGAGTAGATATTACTTTTCCCACGGTCTTCGCATCCTCCACTTCACTTAAATTTTTCTCTCCCCCTTGCACCCCTATGAAAGCAGGTGGGGCACTCTTTGGTAGTAAAGAGGTAAAATTGGCGATTGGTGCAAGAGCTTTCTGAATTGCTTGTTCCAAAGTATTAACCTTTAGAGACAAGAACTCAGGAGTGAGAATTTGTTGAGATGAAGATTGCGAAACCACAATTTTCAGCTCAGTCACCAACTTGATCAACTGATCAAACTTCTCATGGGTTTCTTTGTGGTTAGCGTCAAGGATAGGGGCAGCAACAACCTTGTGCATTTCTGTAGCAACCACATCAACCTTCTTTTGGACTTCGATATGTTGAGAAGTAATATCCCGAAGCTCCTTCGCAAGTTCGGTTTTCAACTCTTCAAGCTTAAAGTTGACATCCTCCTGAACTTTCTTCGCATCCTATACAAACAGAACATGGCGTTCTTTTGCTACAGCTTTTAACTCCTGGATCACCCCTGAAAAATTACTTCCTTGAGCTTGAATGCAAAGCTCAATGTTTTTATCTGTCTGATCAACCTTGTCCAATATTCGCTTCTCAGCTTCCTTAAGCATAATATCAACCTCCATTGCTGAGATAGATGATATTCTACCAAAATCAGCTTGTGACTGAATAATGGCATTCAACTTCTGATTCAGGACTTTGAACTGCTTTTCTGTCATAAGCATATGATCAGGAATATCCTCCTCCTCTGAATCAAAGTGAAGATCTTCAAATACTCCTCCAAAAGCTCCTCGTTCGGTTTCATTATCTGACATGGGTTGCAAAGGTTGAGGAGTTTCAGGTGATTGTGAGGGAAATAGGGTTGTAAATGGGTTTTGAAGAGGATGGTAAAAAATGGATGAGGTTGTGGATAGTGTAGTAGTTGGAAAGGGTACAGATGGTAAAGAAATGGGTAAGGTGACTAGTAAAGTGGTTTCAACACTTGTGATAGGTGCCCCCGTATCAGATACGTTGACAACCATATCGAAAATAGGTACCTCCTCAAAAACTGATTTGGTAGTGACTATTTCAAGTGGTTGTGAGGAAATATGCGAAACTTGAATAGTTGACACAGGTTGAACAGAAATGATTACCGGTGTAGAAACTAGTCGAGTGTCTACAATCACCTCTTCATTGGAAGACTCATTGCGAATAATCAGCTTTTGCTTTTTCAACAATGTTTGTTGCATTTGTTTCGCAACATCTTGAGCACGTTTCCTCTTAGATCCTGGAGAGACAGGAGCTGGAATATTGCGAACGGTAACCCCCTTACTGCTCACTTCAGTCTTGCGAATCTTTTTCAATACCCCTGATTTTGAGGGTATTGTTTCCTTCTTCGATTTTGGTGAGGTTTCCTCTATATGAACCTCCTCTTCTTGACCCATATTCGAAGACTGAGCAGT
The DNA here is from genome assembly GCF_051521515.1 of Lactuca serriola. NCBI lineage: Eukaryota > Viridiplantae > Streptophyta > Magnoliopsida > Asterales > Asteraceae > Lactuca > Lactuca serriola. The sequence continues at coordinate 44,540,987 of NC_136410.1, forward strand.
TGCATCATTCTTGGTAGCCTTCTTCTTCTTTGGGGTTTTGGCAGCAACTTGTAACAAAATTCCAGTCTCCACAGCTGGATCGAAAGTCTTCATATAGCGTATCAACACCTTGTGAGTAGATGATACTTTGCGAAGCATCGCATCCGGAATGCGAGCAACATGAGTGAAAATATTTTCATCATCCTCCACCTCCTTAGGAAATTGCTATAATGAAAATTATGCAACCTCAGCATCCTCTGGGACTTGAATGCCTTCTTTTTCGTAAACCTTTTCAAGAATCAGGCTCCAATACCGTGCACAAGAAATTCCTTTTTCTGAATTTGTGTTTTCCAGACTCTTAACAAACTCCTTCCATAACTAAGTTGCATAGTCCACACTAATGTCATAGTACAAGCCCATTACCATGGCATAAACTTCCATACGCCCCTTATCAAGACCAACTGTGCGTCCTGTTAAGCATCTGAGAAAAATATCGAACAAAAAATTCCACATACATGGTAATCCTGACTTTCTGAAGTCACTGATCTTCTCAAGAGTTGGTTGATGGCCCATTTCGTTGAACATGTGGATGATTTGAGAATTAATGGGTTCGAAAAATGGAGGGTTGTTATGGATCTGCAAGAATTCAACGAACATCTTCTTGGTAAGTTTAACCCGTTGTTCATCAAGATGAAGGTTATCACATCAGTGGAGTAGTTGTGTGAAGCTGATGAAGCTGCCAATGACAACCATGTCATCGGAACTGAGAAATAACTAAACATGGTCGTGGACAGGGGTGATCGTTTCAGGGCAACTATGAGCATCTTCAGTCCTTCGGGATAAGAAGATATATTCGGACCAACTTGATAGTTGGTGCTTTGGATTTTCATCAGAGATTGAGAAAGAACTTCATCAGTATTTGATTAAGTGTCAGCCATTGTTAGGGTTTGAAAGAGATGAAGTTGAAGAAGTTTGAAGCTTTTGAGGATTGTAAGAATTTTGTTCGCGTAACCGTATACAATGATCTTGATTCCCCTTTTATAGGTTACCAAAATCGATTTGAAATTAAAGCGGGATACATTTAATGTTATCCGATGTGGCACCTTGAAAATCGGATCATGACTGTAAAAGATAACCATGCTTCAAAAAGTAACTGTCACATCTCCTAGAAAACCGGACAGATACCAACCATCTTGAGTACACAGCCTGTCAATTTTCCCGTTATAGAATTGGAACCGTTAAAACCCTTCGCATGGAGGCAAGGCTCTTTCAATTTTGGGATGTAAAGTGAAGTCATATGCCAGACTTGCGAAATCATCAGCCTGAGTTGGTATTACTCAGAACATCAAGGATTTCATGTGTGCATTGTTCCAAAGAAATAAGATGAGAATCAAAAAAAAAAATTTGGAATTCTGTGATGTCAAAAATTCAATTTGACACGAATGCAGTTGAACCCTAGGCATAGGTTGCTTTGTTAATCATCAAGAGAGATGATCAACAGCTTGTTTAGTTTCCCGTGAATTACAATCGAATACCTTTTGATAAGTATCATAGGGCTTCTTTTAAAAGATATTTTTGGGTTGGTTTCAAATTTCATTACATATCAACCTTAACATAAGGTGAGAAATTGTAAATGAAATTACTTGTATGACCAGTGTAGTCAGTGACAAGTTGGCTTTTGAAAATATTTATCATGACTAGGATTTGTGAATAAAACTCACACTGAAATCATATTCATAAAAAAATTTTGAACTGGATCTTGTTGGGTAACGAACATCGTGGGTTGCGAATGTTTGATCAAGACCACACATGCGAATTGAATATGATTTGGAGTTTCGAAATTTTTGGTACTGAAACAAAGGTTTCGTTAAAATCTGGAACTATGTTCCCCGTCAATTCCTCAAAGTTTATGATGTTTGGGTTTCACTTCCATCACGTTCTCATGATGTTAGATCATAAACACAGACTTGTGATTTGTCTAGGTGTTGATTGGTTTGATCAAAGACCTCAAGGACAAATCTCTTTGAAAATTTAGATTGAAACAATTGTTTGGTATAAAAAGACTGGTTAAGAATCGAAGTGTACCTCTATTATAATGGACAAAACAGAAAACTCTTAACTCCAATGAGAAGAGTAAGGTAGCTCAGTTGACTAATGTGAATTTAAGCCTGATTGGGAAAAACCCTCTGTATGAAAGATTCATTAAGGCTTTCAGTTTTCACACATTAAGGCTTTTGGTCTATATACAACAACATGCTTCTAGGGACATCCTAACTAGTTTTAAAAAAATTGATACATTCCCGTAGAAGCATATAAGCATGACCTCTTCGCATTAATCCCTGGACTAAACTCACAGCACACAATGTTTAAAGAACAAAGAAAATAAAACTATTTTTGTGATTTTTGAATTTTTCAAAATTAAAAACATAACAAAATAAAATCTTTTTGGATTTTTAATTTTTCAAAAACAAAAATGAATAAACATAAAATCTTTTTGAATTTTTGACTTTTCAAAAACAAAAACTACAAAATGAATCGCAAACCTAACCTTAGTAGTTATGATCGCAAATGCGAAGAGATGTGGATGCGAATCCATGCGAAGCCTCTGGATGAACAGTAACATCTTAACAATTCTGACTCATAACTGCTGAATGAAACTTTCAGGCTTAATATTTTGGAATTGAATTCGCATCAATCATCCCCAAACCTGCTAAAATTCTTACAAATGATTTTTCATCAAGAGATTTAGTAAAACTATCAGCAAGTTGTTCAGTTGTTTTAACAAAATGAATTTCAATGTTCCCATCTTCCACATGATCTTTGATAAAATGATATCGAAGATCAATGTGTTTTGTCTTTGAATGTTGTACTGGATTATGACAAATGCGAATTGCACTTTGCAAATCACAATACAAGGGAATCTTTTTCATGTTTATTGCATAGTCACGAAGTTGACTCTGAATCCAAATAATTTACGAAGTGCAAGCAACAACAGCAATGTATTCAGCCTCAGCAGTTGAGATAGCCACACAAGTTTGCTTCCTCGATTGCCAACTTACCAACTTCCCATCCAATAGTTGACATCCACCTCTCGTACTTTTCCTATCCAACGTACATCCTCCTAGATCAGAATCTGAAAAAGCTTGAATGAAAAATCCCGTTTTCGAAGGATACCAAAGTCCTAACGAAACTGTTCCCTTAAGATAGCGAAAAATATTTTTCACTACAGTCAAATGAGGTTCTCTGGGATTAGCTTGATATCTAGCACAATTGCAAACTGAAAACATAATATCAGGTCTACTTGCAGTTAAGTACAATAAAGAACCTATCATGCTTCGATAAAGTGTTAAATCAACAGCAGGAGCATCTAACGAAGGACTTAGTCTTGTTCCTACTGCCATTGGTACTCTTAGTTTCGTGCTATTGGTCATTCCAAACTTTTCAAGCAAGTTCTTCGTATATTTTTCTTGATTGATTAAGATTCCATCCCTGTTCTGTCTTATATTCAATCCAAGAAAATTATTAAATTTCCCATCATACTCATTTCAAATTGACTTTTCATTAGATTTTCAAATTCAATTGACAATGTTGGGTCAGTTGAGCCAAAAATAATATCATCAACATAAATTTGAACAAACATTAGATGATTCCCAACTTTCTTGCGAAATAATGTGGGGTCAACTGATCCTTGTTTAAATTCAGATTGTTTCAAGAAATTTGTAAGTGTTGCATACCAGGCTCTTGGTGCTTGTTTTATCCCATAAACTGCCTTGTCAAGAATATAGACATGATCAGAATGTTCCTCATTTATGAATCCTGGTGGTTGTTCAACATACACTGTTTCTTCAAGTTCTCCATTTAAGAATGCACACTTAACATCCATTTGATAAACATCAAAGTCTTTGTGAGCTGCATAAGCTAAAAATATGCGAACTGCTTCGAGTCTTGCAACAGGAGCAAATGTTTCTTCATAGTCTATTCCTGCTTGTTGCGAATAACCTTTAACCACTAGTCTAGCTTTATTTCGAATTATATTGCCATCTTTGTCGGTTTTATTTTTAAAAATCCATTTTAATCCGACAATTGAAACATCAGAAGGTTTAGGAATTAATCTCCAAACCTTGTTACGTTCAAATTCAGCCAGTTCAGATTGCATAGCAACAACCCAATCTGAGTGTTCCATAGTATCCTTTACTGTTTTTGGCTCTATTTTCGAAATAAAAACATTAAACATACACAGTTCTTGGTTCGCATTCAGTACCTCATTTTTCGCACGAATTTAAGCTCTTGTCAACACACCAAAGATATTGAGGTAGATTTGCATATGTTAACATTGTTCTGGCTGCTTCGCATAGAGATCGATTTCTTCTTTCAACAACACCATTTTGTTGTCGAGTATACGCTGATGAGAAATTATGCGGAATGCCTTTGCTTGTGAGAAAAGAATCAAGAGTTTGATTTTTAAACTCAGAACCATTATCACTTTTAATTTTGCGAACACTCTTTTTCAGACTACGCTCAATGTTTTTGATAAATTCAATCATTGTCTGAGCAACTTCAGATTTTATCCTGAGAAAAAATATCCATGTGAATCGAGAAAAATCATCAACAATAACTAAAATGTACTGCTTTTTATTGATTGTAGCAACAGTCGACGGTCCACATAAGTCAATGTGAAGAAGTTCCAATGGTTCTACGATTTTTGAATCTATCACAATCGGATGACCTTTTCTATGTTGTTTTCCTTGTTCGCAAGCTGCACACAGAGAATCATTATCAAATTTTAGTACAGGTAATCCTCGAACTAAATCTTCAGTGACAAGTTTGTTAATATTGCGAAAGTTCAAGTGTGACAATCTTCTATGCCAAAGCCAGCTGACGTCATTAGATGCCTTTGATAGTAAACACACAGCAGGTTTTCCCACGATTGGTTTGATGTCCAGTGTAAACATATCACCATATCTTTTGGATTTGAGAAGCACTTCATTTGTCTTCGCATTTGAAATGATACTTCCTTCTTCATTAAATACAACTTGGTTTCCAGTACCCACAACAAGTTGTGACACACTAATCAAGTTATGTTGAAGTCCTTCAACATAAGCAACCGTGTTAACAGTGAATTGTCCATTAGTGACTTTCCCATAGCCTTTCACTTGACACTTGTGATTATTCCCAAATTTGACTGCTCCTGCATTTTCCAAACTTCTATAATCTCGCAAGTTTTCCTTTCTTCCAGTCATATGACAAGAGCAACCACTATCAATATACCATTTCGCATCATATTGCTCGTCATACATCACCTGCATTTATTGAAAAATTTTAGGAACCCAAGACTTGTTGGGTCCATCATTAGTAGAATGAAACAAATTCTTTGAATTTAAAAATCATGTTTTCACTTTGTTTGTGACAGAATCCATTATATCAACATCATCAGATCTAGATATTGAAATATAGTCGTTCAATACTTTTGGATTTCCATTGATTGTAAACTCATCCTTCACAACATTCGCAGCTTTGATAATTGGTTTCCATTTTTGAACCGGAACTTGCGAATTATGAGATGATGAACTAGCAGTGGAAGAGTTATTTGTGAACTTGTCAAATGCATTCTTTATTTGTTTCTCTGAAAACTTCCCACTTTGATATTGTCTTCCTTTCCCTTCAAGCCAATGATTGATCGTACTTACATCAAATTTTCCTTTTGTATACGAAACTTTGGTCGGTTTTGAGACTGAAGGATTTGGAAAATTTGGTTGTTTTGGTGAAAATTTCACTTTTGCTTGAGTTGAATTTTTCAAAGTTGATGAAGTATTCATGAATTTGCCAATATTTTGAAACTTTTGATTATTTACAAATTTTTGTGAAGTCTCAAATTTTCGATTGTTGTCATTTTTGCGAACAAATGGAATTTTGTCAACAGAATGTATTAGTTTGTGAAAACTTGTTTCTGTTTGTTTATTTTTGCTTTGAAATTTTGATGATGTTGTTTTTGAAATTTGTTCTTTTTCAACTTTTGGTTTACCATTAGACACAACTTGCCAAAAGATTGCTTTTCTTTCTTTTCTTTTTGAAACATTATTTTCTGTTGAATAATTTCCAACCATCAATTTGAATTCATGACAATTTAATTTCACTTCAGCCTTTGGTTTTTCCGCTTTTTCAAAAACTTTGTTTGCGTTTTCACCTTTAACCACCCATTTTTGTGATGATTTTTGTTTTTGAAACACATAAGGATTTTGAGTTAAATTGTTTTCTTCTGTGTTTTGATTTGCGAAAAAACCTTCAACAGTTGACCTTTGATTATCTTTTTCAATCATTTTGTTGAATTCAGGATGAATTTTCTCAGCATTCCCAGTATTGACAAAAACTTGATTTGGAAATATGGTTTTATCAGTGCATACAAAATTTGGATATACCACAGTGTTGGTTTCCAAATAATGTGCGCCTTTGTCATTTAAAATTTTGTCAAATTCTTTTGTATTTTCAAACACTTGATCAACCACAACTCATGAAGGTATTTCTTGTGAATCTTTCACATCTTCTTTGTTTTCATCAGTATCATCAGATTTCCAACTTTCAACTTCCACATTATCAAAATTACAATGTTGCAAAGTAGACGGTTTATCAGTTTCATCATCTACTATCGAATCAACTATAATTTCTTTACCTTTGATCTTAGATGTGATATTAATGATTGACAATTAAGAACAATCAACCTCTTCTTCCTCTTCTATCTCACTGATTTCACTCACATTATCTGAATTGTCATCAATATTAGCATAATTGAATTGAGAATCAAGAGTTGAAGTTTCGGTTTTCTTTAAGATTTTCACTTGTTCACTTTTTGTCAAACTTTCATTGACAATGTTAACCAACTCATCAGCATTCAAGAATTCATCAATTTTGACAATACCATATGCATATCTATCATCAGGTATTTTGTCAAATTGAGCAACTGTACTTTCGCAATCATAAGAAACAACATCAACTTTTTCACGTTCATATTCAAGAAAAGGTAAAAGTTTCCTATGTTGTTCTTTGCTAATATCAGAAGAATGATGTAAAGCAGTTAATTTTGCATACAATTGTTTGGCAGAATTACAGTATATGTTCCTTTGTGCTAGCAACAACCTAACATCATTTGTAAGATTATTCCTATCACAATCTACATTTTTGATCTGCATTTCAAGTTTTTCTACTCTGCTCCTTTTTATTTTTAATTCTCTTCGTGTCTCACCTAGTTGCATATTTAAATTTTGAGCTTCAGTACTAGCAGACACAATAACAGAATCAAAATAAGCCACAGTATCATCAAATGAAGTGATTTCAACATCATAAGCAGATAAAGGAATATTAAAAGATTCAAGTATAGCACGTACCTTGGTGGTCATGGGGGATTTGTCCGTGGATTTGGATACGAAGCACCTCCCTGAAATATCCTCTTCGTAATCTTCAAAACTTGCGAACATAGCTCCATGTGTAGGATGCCTCATTTCTTCATCATCAGATCCTGAAGACCAGATCTGATACGTTCCACTCTCTTCATCACCAGATTCACCCTTCGCAACTAGAGACACTCATTTTGTCTTAGTGCGCAACTCTTCAATCTTTTCTGAATAGTATGTTTCGTCTTTAACTTTTTCCTTCTTCTCTTCTTTCTTTCGCAACATGCAATTGGCTGCGAAGTGATTCGCACCATTGCAGTAGTGACAGTAAATTCCTGAGTCATCTTTCAGCTTTTTCACTTCTTTCGCATCTTTTTGTTTCTCATCAACTTTCTCCATTTTCTTCCTCTCCTCTCCTCCAGTTTTTGTGACTCTACTCTTCGTATCACTAGTCTTTCCTTTTGGATTAAAAGGCTTTTTGAAAAACTTCTTAACTCTGTTGTTTGAGTAGAATGCCACAGCTTCATCATCAGAGTTCATAAAAAATCCTTCATTATCTGAACCATCTTTTTCAATAACATCAACTTCTGATACCTTTGAAACAAGAGCCAAAGGACCTCCAATACTCTGTTTTGATTCTTCATACATTTCTGAAACTTCACTTTCATGTGTTTTCAGCTGATTGTAGAGATCATTCAAATGAATTGTATCAAAACTCTGTTGATTCTTAATCATCATACTCACACTTTGCCATTCCTTGCGAAGGCCCATAATGAAAGTTAAATTGAACTCCATGAGAGACCTAGTGATTCCATACCTATTGCAGCGAAACACAAGCTCATTCAGACGATCATAGTAATTTTCAAGAGTTTCAGCATCCTTTTGTCTGAATTCCTTCAGTTCAACTAGACATTACTTCACAGAGGTGATCTTCGTCTTTTCGCTACCTTGATACTTTTCTTTTACAATGTTCCAGATCTCCTTGGTTGTTTTACAACTACGAATGTAATTGTAAACCACAGGAGGTAGAGCACCTCTTAGTTCCCTCATGCACCTCTTTTCATTATTCTTCAAACGTTTTTGTTGTTCAGCAACTTCAGCAGATGTAGTAGATGGTCCAATTGGTTGAACATTAGCAGGAGCTTGCACTGTTCCATCGATACAATTCCAAAGTTCTTCATCAATTCCATTTAAGTAATCCTCCATTCTATCAGCCCACTGATCATAATATTCAGGAATTAACATCGGAATTTTGGTTAATGAACCAAGAAAGTGAGAGAAGGAAGTCATTGTATTCATGTTGAAGTTCGCCATTGATGAACACAGAAATTTTCAGAAAGCTTGAAAAACTTGATGAATTTGTGAATTGATCACAAATCGCTAATCAATTACTCGACTAAACAATTCAAAGACAGAATCAATTCAAATCTGAAGATCAAATTTGATTTTCAAACCAAAATGCGCGGAAATTTTTGAGTAAAGTTGCTACTCAAAAAGCAAATGATTCTAACACGAAAATCAGATCGATGCAGTTTGAATCCTGCTCTGATACCAATTGAAGAGAATTGTTATCGAGATTATGAAGGCAATTATGATTTGAGTGATTGAAAAGTACGAACACGAAGAGTAAATATTAATCAGATCTTATATTGATAAAGACTGATTACAGGAATAAGCAGAAAGGATATTTGCGTTTCAAAAGTTATCATCTACTTCTATCCTCAGTCCCTATTTATAAGGAACCTGAGTGTACAAAAAATATACTAAGTCTAAACAATACGCTTCGCATAAAACTGACTTAGTAAAATAACTAAAAATGCGAAACTAAACAAACACACAATTCGACTTTTACAATTTAAACTCTACACCGACCCGTCTAGTTAGCACTAGTTCCGGACTTCGGTCTGATGCAGTAGTTCAGTGTTCTTGATGTCTTTGTGATTCAAGCATGTCATTGTGTTATGTGTTCCAGACTTTGGTCCGATGCAGTATGCAGTATATGAGTTTATGCTAGTAGTTATGATTATGCTATGCTATGTTCAGTCAGATTCCGGACTTCGGTCTGATGCAGAGGGCAAGGCCCTGGTTAGTTCCGGACTTCGGTCCGATGCAGTTTCCGGACTTCGGTCCAATGCAGAGGGCAAGGCCCTAGTTAGTTCCGGACTCCGGTCCGATGCAGTTTCCGGACTTTGGTCCGATGCAGTGGGCAAGGCCCAATATGTGTTTATATGTTGTGGTATGGTATGTGGTAGTTTGGGGGAGCTCACTAAGCTTCGTGCTTAAAGTTTCAGTTTTGGTCTCAGGTATTTCCACAAGCAAGGGGAAGAGCTCGGGTTGATGGCATCGCACCCACCACAACGTCAGTGTTATCCTGGGAGTTTCATTCAGATATTTTGTTATGATTGATACAGTCTTGTTTTGACATAGTTACTATGACTTTTGAATTACTCATTCCATGGTTTTTATTATATATAACATTCGATGATGTGATTTTTAGTATTATTAAAACAAAAGTTTTTGGGTCGTATTTTGGGTCGTTACACTACTAAAAAGGATATATATATATATATATATATATATATATATATATATATATATATATATATATATATATATATAGAGAGAGAGAGAGAGAGAGAGAACATTCGGAGTTCTCAAACAGAAATAACATATAGTGAAACGTATCGCACGACTCTGGAATAATAGCAATGTATGCATGTATTATACTACATAATATGATAATTGAACATCAAGGTAGATTGGTTACTCTTGAATCACAACAATATATGCATGTATTATACTATATAATATGATAATTGAATATCAAGATAGATTGATTTGCATGTACGATGAGAACGACATAATTAATCTTGATCAATAATTTATTCATGGTTCAATTAAATTCTTAGATAGAATAGTTGAGATTCAAGATGTTGAAACGTGTCAATATCTTCGAGACAACCTAAGAGAACATTTATACCAATATAACATGAACATCTAATCATAATAATAATATGGCATTCACGTAATATTTATGGTAATAGTGGGTATATATTAGATTACCTCCTAATAATAATAATAATAATAATAATTATTATTATTATTATTATTATTATTATTATTATTATTATTATTATTATTATAATAATAATAATAATAATAATAATAATTATTATTATTATTATTATTATTATTATTATTATTGGAAAGACTTTCGGCAACTTAGATTCAAACATTGCGGCTGCTGTCCTTTTCACCTTCCATTCTTTCTTTCTTTCACACATTTTCACGAAAACAAATGTCCGTGAAATATTCCTCCACGATCCAAATCATTAAATTCACATCACGCTTCGCATCCAAACAAATTCTTTTATAGTCAAAGAGATCTTGTTTTATTTTACACACTTCAAAGATCGAGTTGTTTTTTTCGCTTTCGTAAATTATAAACCAACTTTATCATTTATATAGAAATAGATAAGAGTAATTTGATTTTAAAGACATCTTCGACAAAACAAACCGGTAACATATACCAGATAACTAGTAGCGTTTTGTTAAAAGCTACGTGACATAGATTTTAGATTTGAAGCGCTTTTTTTTTCTTTTTTTTTATATAACTAAATGTTAAAAACATCTAGTGTCGAATGAGACTTTTTATTTTATTTTATTTTTTCAAAACAGAGTGTTTTATCAAACGTTAGAATGTAGAATCTCCAAAACGTTCTATGTCAAATACCCCCTAAGAGAACAATCATAATATTCATGAACATTTCAACATGAACTAGTGAGAATGATGTGTCGTATGATAAAAAGCAACTTTGATGAACTTTTGTCGGTCAAAATTTATACTTCGCGAAATACTTTTAATTGTCACGACTCAATGCAACTTGATAAATGTTCGTGGTCCACTTTTTTATTGTGATTGTTAATGTTGTGCTCGTTTCTATCGTATAACTTTCAATCATGAATACACCAATACATCACCTATAAATTTTATTGGTTAAATAATTACAATGTTGTTTATTTTCGTTTATTTAAAATGTAACGACCCAAAATCAAGGGTAAAATTTCATTTTTAATGTAGTCAAAATATAGATATCATTTATTCCAAACATCTAAAACATCGTTAACTAAAAACATTTATCAGAGTTCATCCCAAAATCATTCAACGCGGAAAACATAGGTGCGTGTAGTGCGATCAATTCGAGCTCTTCTTTTCCAAACGACGATACCTGAAACCAATAAACAAAATTGTAAGCACGAAGCTTAGTGAGTTCCCCCATAGCATAACCCACCCACAATCCACATAACACATATCATATTGGCTATAGGAGCTACATATACCACATCAACCATACATACATAAAATCTATAAGAATGTCATGGACTACCCCACATGGTCTTTACCTAAGAATGCCATAGGCTATCCCACATGGTCTTACATCCAATGTCATGAGCTCCCCCGCATGGTCTTTACCTAGAATGCAATGGGCTACCCCACATGGTCTTACATCCAATCTCATGGGGTCCTCCACATGGTCTTTACCTAGGAATGTCATGGGCTACCCCGCATGGTCTTGCATCCAATACCACGGGCTCCCGCAGGGTCTTCCCTGCTAATATCATATAAAATCAAATAGCATAATATGTGCCACAGAAATATCTATACATAACACGTACATAAACGTGTAAGGATGTCGTGGGCTCCCCCCAGGGTCTTATACCATTGTGTCATGTGGCTACCCCACATGGTCTTTCCATGCAAGGATCACAAAGACAACTAGCATACCATATATCATATAATTACTAGCATACCACCTAGCATAAAGCTAACTATCATACTACATAACATAAAATGGGCCGACTTTGGTGCCTTAAACCCATTGGTATTGTGAGAAGACTCACCTGACATTGCTGAATCCCCGCAGTTAAAAATCCCCTTGCTGGTTGACAGATTCCCGAACTGTCAACATCAAACAATACCCAATTAATAATTGGGTTCTAACACATAACCACAACTCTATACTTGGGGTAAAAGACTACTTTACCCTAACTCATGGATTGGTTGAGTCGGTTTGGGGCTATGATTCACTGCGAGCATCAGTTAGTGTGAGTTCAAACCCCAAGTGGGGGAGAACTAACCATTCATGGTGAAGAAGCACGAGGCGGTCCAGCTATTTGTTATGTTGTGAGAGCTAGGAGATACTTGCAACACGGATTGTCAGGGTTTTTGGCTTACATTTTTGTAACGCATGTGTTTCTGGGCTTGTCATTAATTTTGATGTAATAGTCTAGCTTAACCTTTGTAACCGATTTTGAAATAATAGAAGTGTATTATTTGAGTATTATGTGTTTTGTGCTTAACTGTGTGACTTAATTGAATTAAGTATAAAAAATAAGCATCAAAATGAAATGTTAGATAATCCTGATATCTATGAAGGATGTGGTAGTGGTCGTGACGAGGTTTTCGAATATATAAAGAATGTTGAAATCCGAGTTATAACGAAGAAGTTATGACCTATCGAAGTTTCGCAACAGAACCGGCACGGCGCTGAATGACGTAAAATACGAATCTAAGATAGAGCGATATCTAGCCTTAGTGATCTAAACGAAATTCGTAGAATATGTTAAACCAAGAGAGTGCATAAAAAGAACATCTAAATCTGACTTCGTATGAGGAAGTTGATGGGTTTTGAGCATTCTAACACTTCCTAAGTGTACACGCAACCCTAATAACCTTGGATCTATGTTTGTCTAATTATCATGCAAAGTTGAATTCCAAGGTTATATTCCTATCTAGCATACATGAGGAACAATTTTAACTTGAATCATAGATAGAATAACTTACCTTGTTGTTGCTTGTGTTCCTTGAAACCTTGTGAGCCTAGCACCCCAAGTGTGATGCCTCAAATGCTTCACACAACACCAAATGCTCTTGGAAAGACTCTTGAGATAATACACACTTCTCAAAATCGGCCAAGCCCTCTAGTTTCTCATGTCTAACTTGTGTAGCCAATTTTGTGGAGAATGGGACTCTTATATAGTGTTGACACATCTAGGGTTACACCATGTAAACCCTAATGTGTCATGACTCTTCATTTCCATGACCCATGGGTTTGTAACTCCCATGGAGCATCCATGGAGTATCCTATGGGTAGAACCCAACTTGATAATCCATGGAGCCTCTTAGCCCACTATACAAGATACATAATCAACCCATATATTTAATTAGTTATCCTTTGATCACTTAATTAATTCCAAATTAATTCTTTGATCAACTAATCAAATAATATTATTAATATATTAGAACTTATAATATATTAATAATCTCCAAGTGTTATTTCTCTCATTTAGTCTAACCAATTGCATGGTGCCATGCAACCCAAATGGACCATGCCGGGTCGGGTCAAGTACAAGCCCGAAATAGTTATGGACTTAGACACCTTATCCAACAGTCTCCCACTTGGATAAGTCTAATAACTATATCTCTGGTACTTCAGGAACCGACCGGCAATCGTAGCTCTTTCAAGGTCTCTCGGAACTGAGAAGATGATGATACGCCATTTAAGATAAGTGATCATATAATCCTCCGTTCTAGATATCAGCCGGACAAATACATGGAACAATGTCTTACTTATTGTCCAGCAGTTTGTTTCCCGATTTCCGATTTGTTTGACATAGAACTTAATTGAACACATCAACTTAGTTCTGACCGGGCCCGGTACGTGGGTCAAAACAAAATCATCGAGGGGCCCAGATATCAGCTTCTAATCCAAGAAGGAACAGATAAACTTCGACTCATATGTTTGTTCTACCACTCATTGAATTACACACAAAAGTACGTTTTATAACATCGAGTTACCAATGCGGTTTCGTACAGTCAATGCATAACCAACTTGTAAGTAACAAATCATATCTCTAGGTTTGAAGACTTATATGATATTACCGTCTCACGATCACTCGAGATAGAATTCCATGAAGTGATTCCAGTGAGCGTGGGTTGAGTCCAATGCTCAGAACTTATGAGCACTCATGATTGTTGTAGCCTTGTCCAAGACCTCTACAACCAAACATGACAGTCTTGATGCATATCTACTTCCAACATATGACCGACTGTGGAGGTTTGAATAATATGTTATACCAAACAAAATTATTCTGGAAGTCAAAACATGCAAAAGAAATATAGTAAACGATCGACAAGAGATAGTAACACTTTACTCATAAATAAAATACTTTTTATTCATCATCAAATGTCAATTACACTTTACAAATTTCGAGATTATCTAACTACTAAATCTAATATCATCCTTCAGCCCTATGCTCCGAGCATGCTGAAGATGCTTAACCCGAGTCAGTCCCTTTGTGAGGGGATCTGCCGGATTCTCATCTGATGATACCCTCTTTGCCACGAGGTGTCCTTCTTCGATCCGATGTCTAATGAAATGGTATTTTCTGTCGATGTGCCTGGATCTACCATGATCCTTTGGTTCCTTGGCTAAGGCAACAGCACTTTCACTATCACAGAAAATTTCCATTGGCTCTTTAATAGCTGGTACAACTCCAAGGTCTCCAATGAAGTTCTTCAGCCATATCGCCTCCTTTGCTGCCTCGCTAGCTGCAATATACTCTGATTCACAAGTAGAATCAGCCACTGTCTCTTGCTTGGAACTCTTCCAAGAAATTGCTCCTCCGTTTAGGGTAAAGACCCAGCCCGACTGAGAGCGGAAATTATCCCTATCAGTCTGGAAGCTAGCATCACTATACCCTACAACTCTCAAGTCATCACTCCCACCGAGGGTAAGAACCCAGTCCTTAGTCCTCCGTAGGTACTTGAGGATATTCTTTACCACAGTCCAGTGTGCCTTGCCAGGGTTCGCCTGATACCTGCTAACCATGCTCAAGGCAAAAGCTACATCGGGTCGAGTACACGTCATAGCATACATGATCGATCCTACAGCCGAAGCGTAAGGTGTTCGACTCATTTCTGCTATCTCAGCCTCAGTGCTAGGGCTTTGTGTCTTACTCAATCTGGTGTTACTCTGGATGGGTAACTCTCCTTTCTTGGAATCCTGCATGCTGAATCTCTTCAACACCTTATCCAAGTAGGTACTCTGACTAAGTCCAATTAGTCTTTTACTCCGATCTCTCAAGATTCTTATCCCTAAAATATAGGCAGCTTCACCAAGGTCCTTCATAGCGAAACACTTCCCAAGCCAGGACTTTACTTCCTGCAGGGTTGGAATGTCGTTTCCTATGAGTAGTATGTCATCCACATACAATACCAAAAAGCTAACTATACTCCCACTAGCCTTGACATACACACAAGATTCATCTTCACTCCTAGAAAAGCCAAATTCCTTGACCTTTTCATCAAAGCAACGATTCCATCTGCGAGGTGCTTGCTTCAATCCATAAATGGATTTCTCAAGCTTACACACTCTATTAGGGTACTCGTTGCTGACAAAACCCTCTGGCTGACTCATGTAAACATCTTCAGCCAACTTTCCATTAAGGAAAGCGGTTTTGACATCCATCTGCCATATTTCATAATCATGAAATGCAGCTATGGCTAACAGAACCCGAATAGACTTAATCTTGGCTACTGGAGAAAAGGTCTCATCATAATCCACTCCAGGAATTTGAGAGAAGCCCTTTGCAACCAGTCTAGCCTTATAAGTGTGTACTTTACCATCCATGTCGGTCTTCTTCTTGAAGACCCATTTGCACCCTACTGTCTTGCGACTTGGTACATTTTCAACCAAGTTCCAAACTTGATTGTCATACATGGATTGTATCTCGCTATCCATAGCCTCTTTCCATTTAGCAGACTCGGGGGCTGCCATGGCTTCCTCGTAGCTGTTAGGGTCATCTTGACTTACTAGTGTCTCATCACTAATAAGTGTCTCACCTTCTGCAGTAATATGGAATCCATAGTAATGCTCAGGTGCACTCCTAACTCTCGTGGAACGTCTCAGAGGTACAAATTTGTCAATTTGCTCAACAGGAGTTTCCTCCTCAAGTTGAGGGCTAGAGTTTAAAGTTCCTTCACCGCTTGATTCTTGAATTTCTTCAAGATCAATTTGCCTCCCACTGTCTCCTTGGCTTATAAACTCTCTTTCTCGAAAGACTCCTCTTCTTGCTACAAAGACCACATTGTCACTAGGTCTGTAGAAGAGGTAACCAAAGGATCGCTGTGGGTAACCGATGAAAATACACCTCTCGCTTCGAGGTTCGAGCTTATCATGAGTCTCGCGTCTCACGAAAGCCTCACAACCCCAAATCTTGATGTGGTCTAGTTTAGGTACTTTACCAGTCCACATCTCGTGAGGAGTTTTGGCAACTTTCTTTGTAGGGACTAGATTAAGAATATGGGCGGCAGTCTCTAAGGCATACCCCCAGAATGAGATTGGTAGCGTAGCTCGACTCATCATGGAACGAACCATATCCAACAAGGTTCGATTACGCCTCTCAGCCACACCATTCAACTGTGGTGTCCTGGGAGGTGTCAATTGTGAGACTATCCCACATTCCCTTAGATAGTCGAGGAACTCTGAACTAAGATACTCACCACCACGATCGGATCGAAGCATCTTAATGTTCCTGCCCAATTGATTCTCGACTTCCTGTTTAAATTCCTTAAACCTCTCGAAAGTCTCTGACTTATGCTTGATCAAGTAGACATATCCATATCTACTATAATCATCAGTAAAAGTCAAATAATAACGATTAGCATCCCTTGTGGCATGTTTGAATGGTCCACACACGTCCGTGTGTATAAGGTCCAACAAACCTTCACCCCTCTCACACGAACCTGTGAAGGGTGACTTTGTCATTTTTCCAAGTAAGCATGATTCGCAACTATCATCTGACTTTAGGTCAAACGACTCCAAGACTCCATCCTTTTGGAGTTGGCCTATGCGTTTCTTGCTTATATGTCCAAGACGACAATGCCATAATGATGCTTTATCCAAGTTATTATTAGTAGAACCAATACACAAAACATTATTTCTTAAGTTATCTACAACAGATACAGCTTCATACACACCATCACAAGGTAATGCTTTAAAATAAAGAACATTATTAAAGAAAGCATCAATAGAACCAACTTCATTATTAAATGAAAAGGTAAACCCTTGTTTGTACAAAGCATGAAAGGAAATAATATTTCTTGCCATTCCTGGCGAATAACAACACTTATTCAAATCTAAACTAAACCCACTACTTAGCGATAAAGTATAAACCCCAATCTTGGTAACAGGTATAGCTTTCCTATTCCCCATGATCAAGTTTATCCTTCCTTGCTCCACATTCTCACTTCTTCTTAGTCCCTACAAGCCACAACAAATATGAATACCACAACCGGTATCAAGGACCCAAGAATTAGAATGGGGTGAGTTATTAGAAATGATAGTGTAAATACCTGCATGGTTGGGTTTAACTTTCCCATCCTTCACATCTTGCTGGTATTTTGGGCAGTTCCACTTCCAATGAGACTTTTCATGGCAATAGAAGCATTCAGCCTCTTTTGGGTCAGAAGAAGGGGTAATGAAACCTTTCTTGGTTCCACTTGAAGAAGAGCCATCAAGGGTCCGAACCTTGGTACCCTTAGAAGAGCTCTTTCTCTTCCTCCCTCGACTTTTCCCGATTGCCAAAACCGGAGTAGAGTTTTGAGTAGGAGTGATAGCAACCGACTTCCCCTTAAGACCTGTTTCTGCGGTCTTGAGAAGTCCCTGAAGTTTGCTGAGGGTGACTTCTTCCTTGTTCATGTGATATGTCATGCGGAATTGATCATAGCACGATGGTAAGGAATGCAAAATAATATCTATTGCAAGATCCTCCGGGAAGTTCACATTAAGCTTCAGCAAACGATCCACATACCTTTGCATTTTCTGCATGTGGCTCGTGACGGATTCCCCGTCCTTCATCATGGTTGTTATCATGGAGCAGATGATTTCATACCTCTCTTGTCGTGCACTTTGATGGTATCTTTCCATCAAATCTTGGTGCATGTCATAAGGGTAGAAATCCTCATAAGACTTTTGGAGTTCCGCGGTCATCGTGGCCATCATGATGCAAGCCACTTTCGTAGCATCCCTTTCATGTGCCCGAAATTCAGCGATCTCCTGAGGAGTTGCAGTGGACTCATTAATCTCCTTAAGCTCCTTGTCAAGGACATATTCTTTGTCCTCGTAGCAGGTAATCATTCTGATGTTTCTGATCCACTCATTGAAGTTGGATCCATCAAAGGTGACTTTCCCACACAAGTTCATGAGGGAAAAGGAGCCATTAGGATTAGAGCCAGAAGCATTGTTGAAAGACATCTGAAGAAAAGAGGACAAGATTAGTTTAGATATAAGAGAGTCCTTAATAAAACACCCAAATGTAATATTAAGGCTAGGATCCAATCACAATATAATATAACTTAGAAGAGGTATGCCATAATCTAAGCTATACCATATTTGAAAGGTAGGTGAATGACGATTCACCAATTTCCACCACGAAAACCGCAATATTTTAGTATTAGGTTTTTGAATGGTTCTTAGAAATTCCTAGATTCTTTGAGATTCAATGAACTTTTCAAAGGCATGTTTCAATCTCGAGTGTGCCCTCCAAGTTTTGTGACTGGGATACCGAGGATCACAAAACGAGGTGTGAAGTAACCATGCAAATCACTTGGTACCCTTAAAGTTTATCACTCAATCGATGTGCCGGTTAACCACACACGCTCCATCGATACTATAATAAACCCTAAGTCACCCTTTACCTACCTTGTTAAGTCCAAGTTAGTGTGCCGGTTAACCACACACGCTCCACCAACGACTTAATCAAAGTGTAAAGTGTAATTTCATGGAATAGCACCTTATTCACATTTTTCCTAAAGTAACTAAGATTGGGAATTTAATAAAACATTTAGTTACTTTATAATATTCATCATACTTTGAATGAGAATTAACAAGTCCTTGTCTTACCCGTTCGGCTAACGACCCTCCACCGATCAAGCAAGCGGTGGGTGAGAGTGGACACCCATTAAGTCACCATTTTATAGGCAACAACCTTATACCCACCTTATAGACCGGCTTCGTGAATGAGGCGTACTAGCGGTAAGACGACTTTGTTCTTATACATATATATATATATAATTATTAAATCATAATAATATAAGTATAAGGGTTGAATTTTAACTTTTAAAATTCTAGGGGTTGGAACTAAAGTTTTAGCTTAACTTTACTTGTTCCAAAACTTGAGGGCAAGTTTTGTAAACTTTCAAAACTTTTCATTTCTTGTAACTTATGAGTTTAATAGAGTAATAAAATGAGGACTTTTCATTTTTCCTAACTCTTGTGTTCTTTTAATGGTTTTTAATCCAAGAGACTTTTGGTTTTCCATAACTTGAGGACAAGTTATGGACTCCATTAAAACACATTATGATCATGAATTAATCTACCACATAGGTTACAAATAATTCCTATGATCATCTAAACATCATAAGAACAAGAATATGAATATGAACACTTTCAAAAATCAAAATCACATTTAATCTTTGTAATTTTGATAACTAGTTGTTGTAAATGAGTTAGAAAAGACATTACACCTTCTAAAATAAGTTTTCAAGTACCAAAACATTTTAGGGTAATGATTCTAATCCATTTCCAGCAACTCAAGTCGAAATTCTGCACTCTGTCGACCCTACTCGCCGAGTGCAAAAACCTACTCGCCGAGTAGGTTGAAGATACACATGAACTCGACGAGTCCTCCCCATGGACTTGCCGAGTCCATCAGTCAGACAGCAAGATTTTCGACTTTCTTCAACTTTTAAGCACAAATAACAAACAAACAAGCCTAGGCTCTGATACCACTGATGGGTTTTGAGCATTCTAACACTTCCTAAGTGTACATGCAACCCTAATAACCTTGGATCTATGTTTGTCTAATTATCATGCAAAGTTGAATTCCAAGGTTATATTCTTATCTAGCATACATGGGGAACAATTTTAACTTGAATCATAGATAGAATAACTTACCTTGTTGTTGCTTGTGTTCCTTGAAACCTTGTGAGCCTAGCACCCCAAGTGTGATGCCTCAAATGCTTCACACAACACCAAATGCTCTTGGAAAGACTCTTGAGATAATACACACTTCTCAAAATCGGCCAAGCCCTCTAGTTTCTCATGTCTAACTTGTGTAGCCAATTTTGTGGAGAATGGGACTCTTATATAGTGTTGACACATCTAGGGTTACACCATGTAAACCCTAATGTGTCATGACTCTTCATTTCCATGACCCATGGGTTTGTAACTCCCATGGAGCATCCATGGAGTATCCTATGGGTAGAACCCAACTTGATAATCCATGGAGCCTCTTAGCCCACTATACAAGATACATAATCAACCCATATATTTAATTAGTTATCCTTTGATCACTTAATTAATTCCAAATTAATTCTTTGATCAATTAATCAAATAATATTATTAATATATTAGAACTTATAATATATTAATAATCTCCAAGTGTTATTTCTCTCATTTAGTCTAACCAATTACATGGTGCCATGCAACCCAAATGGACCATGCCGGGTCGGGTCAAGTACAAGCCCGAAATAGTTATGGACTTAGACACCTTATCCAACAAAAGTTATGATTTTTGAAGTTTTAACTTAGTAGTATGCAGCCCAAATCTCGAAATAGAGATCGAGTGATATTTGGCCAAAACAATCTAAACGAGAATCGAAGATCTCATTGATAATAGTGCAACAATAAAAAGACAGACGAAAACGGAGTTCAGATGAAGGAGTTATGAATTTCGAACGGAGTTTTCCTGTCCCGGCCTACTAAAAATAATATATTAATAATATATTAAAATTAAATTCAAAATTAGCCAACGGAGTCTAAACGAGAGTTGTAGAACATAATCTCACCTACGCGTCGATATAAAGAACATTGAAAACAGAGTTCGTACACGAAAGTTATGAATTTCTGAAGTTCGGGCGCGAAACCCCAAAACTGTCAGCCACCAGGACATGGTAAAAGTGCCACGGCGTGGCAGGAGCTCTGGAGTCTGTCAGACCCACTTGTAATGACGCATGTAGTGACAACCCATCCACTACGACGTGGTAAACCGTACCACGACATGGCAAAGGCAAATTTTGCCCTATAAATAGATTTGAAGGGCCGGCCGAGTTTGGTTGCTCAAATTCTCTCCTCTCACTCATATTACCTTGATTTACGTGCAAAAAAGGACCCCCGAAGCCCCGGTATCATCCCGAGACCCGAAGCAAGTTCTGAAGCTCAAATATCCCGTGAAGAAAAGAGTTTATGAGCCGAAGCTCTGCCCGTAAGAAGCCCGGTGAGTGAAGTGAACCCAGTTTCACTGAAGAATACTAGTCTTAGAGCCGTAATGCTGTCCGATCATCTTCTGATCAAGTGAGTGTGTAGTTACCTTCTTCTAACGCATAATTATGAAGTATTTTATACAAAATACATGTTATGTGGAAATTTTTTTGTTATATGTGTGAATGTATATTCACTTTCTTCTAACTCATGGATATGATTTATTCTCTATGAAATACGTGTTATGTGTGTGTGCATCATCTGTTATGTGGAATATATATTGAATGAACATGTTATACAGGTTTTAAACTATGTATAAAAATATATATTTTTATCTACTAATATGTTGGGTAGAACATGGGTAGATAGTTGATGTGTGATAAACAGATGAGAGGCATCGATGTTGTTTTATGATCTAGTCATCTAGCAGAGTATGGATGACGACCACGAACTCTTTCTAGACAGTCTTGTGGAACGCTAGCAAGATCATAACATGTAGGTGTTTTGAACGATGTGTTCACCGGTGTACTCTATCCCCCTCATGGTTGCCTTTAGGACATTTATTGCTGAGGAAGCCCCTTTGCAGTAATGTCCGTCCCAATGAAAATCCTAGATTAGGTCCCTTGAGATAGATGTTGTTTTAGGGACGTAAAGTGAGGATAACGGGAATGGGTAATTGGGTTATTGTTGGTTGGTGAAGTTAAATATAATTATTTATTGTGGGTTGAAAACCCTATATGCTCACGAGGCTCCCAAGCCTGACCCACTCAGTTTTGTTGTATTACACGTAGTGGCGCGAGAGCATAAGTTGGATGACTTATCAAGATCTTTTGATATTAGACCAGTTGTTATATGTAACTGTTGTATGGTCTATCTTTTGTTGTTTATGCTTTTGGTCTGTTTATCGGAACATGACATCCCAAATATTGATATATAATGAAAATGCATCTCTTGATGAAATGTTTTGATAAACTTTATTTTATCATATTTTGTTTTGGGAACAAATTCTGTAACTCTTTTAAATCAATGGATTTACTCTGAAATTATTTTAAAAGCATAAATTAAAACGGTCTTTTATGGCCGTGATTTTGGGGATGTTACAGTTGGTATCAGAGCATTAGTTTAAGCGAACTAAGAATTTTTAGGTGTTATAGACTTAAACTTAGAATTCTAAGTGAAGATTGTGAGATGAGTGTCTGTGATATTATAGACACAAGCACTAGTATATTTAGGAAGCTATCTAAAATGCTTTTATGTGCTAAATGTTATATGTTTCCATATATGATATAATTTGTTTGGATCTATGGTCTGTTGCCGACCGCATCTGGAAACCTTATGTGTGTAGGATTCTAAGCATACGACGACGGTATTAGAACTAGCATGTAAACGTTTCGGAGTGATAAGGATGATTTAATTATCTACCATGGATGAGGATCTAATTTCAACTTATTCGGTGTGTAGATCAAAAATGGTAAGAACCAGAAGTGGAGTTGGAAACGTGGATGAAAACAGGAATCAACCACCAGAGATTGAGCAAATACCTGTTGTAGCAGCAGCACCATAACCAATAACAATGGCTGGGGTGCAAGCCATGGTTCGGGCTATGTTAGCCAAACAAAGGGAAGAAATGCGGCAGATGTTACATGAAAATAGGGACGAACCAATCATACCTATTGAGGAACCCGAACTGATTTCCGAACAATCGGAGGAAGGAAACAATAGTCGCATTATGAGTCAAGTTGGGACTCATGGAGAACGAAGGAACGACCCGGAAAGGAGAAACAAGGATGGGTGAATGTACAAGAATTTCTTGGGTGCCAAGCCGCCAATTTTGGGAGCCCAAGGCCTGTTGAGATTATGGATTGGATCTCCGAAATGGAGATGGTATTTGAAAGTTGCGACTGTAACAACAAACAGAAGATTGTCTTTGCAGTTAGACAACTGAAGACTAGAGTCTTGAGTTGGTGGAAGTTGTTGGAAGATACTATGCCACAAGTAGAAGCCCTGAAAATGTCATGGTAAGAGTTCTTGGAACAACTAAGGGTGCAGTACTGTTCAGAGATAGATCTGATTGATCTGAACAATGATTTCCAAAACTTGAACAGGGGAGAATTAGCGTAGACGACTATGCTACTGCATTCACTGAGAAAATGATGTTATTTTTGTACCTAGTGCCAGCGGAACTCTCCAAGATTCAGAGGTTCGCTAATCGACTGCCTGCCGACTTTGGTCCGACAGTCAAGATGGCAACCACTCTGAAAACAGTTGTTCAAGCAGCTAAGAATGTGGAGGCCCAGCAGAAGGAAAAGGGTCTGGAAAGGATAGAGGTTGGTGAAAAGAGGAAGTTTGATGGACCTTCAGGGTCCAACAAGAAACACAAGTTCTCGAAGTCTAGTTCAAGAGGAGGAGGAGGCGAAGCGAAATGGTGCGACAAATGTAAGAAGAAGCATCACGGAAAATGTGACGTAGTGGCCACATGCTTCAAATGTGGAAAGCCAGGGCATTTTGCCAACGAATACACTCTCACCAAGAAAGTTTGCTATGGTTGTGGTGAGGAGGGTCACATGTCTAGGAACTGCCTGAAAAAGAAGGAGGCAGCAAGACCCAACATTCCGCCAAAGTCGAAGGCGAGAGCCTTCCAGATGACACTGGAAGCTGCTAAAGATGAAGCTGATGTCGCTTCAGGTACCTTTCTCGTTAACGAATTGCCTTCCCAAATTTTATTTGATTCTGGAGCCAACTACTCCTTTATTTCGCATGAATTTGGTAGAAAACTAGCTTTGCCTGTCGATAGACTAGATAATGCTTTATTAGTCGAAGTTGCTAGTGGCAAGATTGTACCTGTTAGCCATCGTATGAAAAACATCGTAATTAATTTGAATGGGAATAAGTTTCATGAGAAATTATTGCCTATCGAACTTAGCGGTTTCGACATCGTGCTTAGAATGGATTGGCTTAGCGCCAATGACGCCGAGATATTGTGCAAGAAGAAGATAGTCAAAGTAAACCCGCCTGGGAAAGAGTAGTTTATAGTGTATGGAGATAAACGCAAAGTAAATTCTGGAATCATTTCATTGATGAAAGCCAGAAAGTGTTTGGCCAAAGGATGTACATCGTATCTAGCATTTGTGATTGATGCTAAGAAGGAGAAAAATGAGATGCGGAGCATGCCTGTCGTGTGTGATTATCCGGAAGTATTTACCGAAAATCTTCCCGGATTACCGCCTAATCGACAAGTAGAATTCTGTATCGCCTTGTTACCAGGGACGACGCCAATAGCAAAAGCACCTTATCGATTAGCACCGACGGAGATGAAGGAGCTGATGATGCAACTTCAAGAGCTATTGGACAAATGTTTCATTAGACCTAAGTCATCACCCTGGGGAGCTCCGATGTTATTCGTGAAGAAGAAAGATGGAAGTATGAGAATGTGCATCAATTACAGAGAGTTGAACAAGGCAACAACAAAGAATAGATATTCGTTGCCAAGGATTGATGACCTATTCGATCAACTACAAGGTTCAAGCTATTTTTCAAAGATTGACCTAAGGTCAGGATATCATCAGCTGAAGGTGAAAGAGCAGGATATAGAGAAGACTGCATTCAGAACGCGATATGGACACTACGAGTTCTTGGTTATGTCGTTTGGACTAACCAATGCCCTAGCAGCATTCATGGATTTAATGAACAGGGTTTGTAATCCATTCCTAGTTAAATATGTGATAGTGTTCATAGATGACATTCTGATTTACTCGAAAAGCCAAGAGGAGCATGGCAGACACTTGCGAGAAGTGTTAGAAGTCTTGAAGAAGGAGAAGTTGTATGCTAAGTTCTCCAAATGTGATTTTTGGATTCGAGAAATCCAATTCTTGGGTCACGTGGTCAACCAAGAAGGGATAATGGCTGATCCAGCAAAGATTGAAGCTATAATGAAGTGGGAACAACCGAAAAGTCCCACGGAGATCTGAAGCTTTTTAGGTTTAGCTGGATATTACCGAAGGTTTATCCAAGGCTTTTCTTCGATCGCTAGTCCATTAACAACTTTGACCCAAAAAGGAGCTGCTTATGCTTGGAATGATAAACATAATGAAGCATTCAAGAAGCTAAAGAAGAAGCTATGTAAGGCACCGATTCTATCTCTACCCGATGGAGTTGAAGACTTCGTTGTTTATAGCGATGCGTCTGGGGTTGGATTGGGTTGTGTTTTGACCAAAGAGATAAAGTGATCGCATATGCATCTCGACAGCTGAAAGAGAATGAAAAGAACTACCCGACTCATGATTTGGAGTTGGCAGCCGTGGTTTTCGCTCTAAAAATATGGAGGCATTACCTCTATGGCACGAAGTGCAAACTTTTCATTGATCATAAGAGTCTCCAATAGCTCTTTATTCAGAAAGAATTAAATATGAGGCAACGACGCTGGCTAGAATTACTTAAGGACTACGACTGTGAGATACTTTACCACCCCGATAAAGCTAATGTTGTTGCTGATGCTCTCAGTCGAAAAGTCGATCTTGAAAGAAAAAGGACAAGAGCGTTGAGAATAGAAGTTGTCTCGACAATTGTGGAGAGTATAAAGAAAGCTCAAGAGGAAGCTTCTGAGAACAATGACCGAAGGGAGGAACGTTTGGGTAAAACGTTGGTGTTCGATATAAACAGTCCTGGACTGAAGGTATTCCAAGGTTGTATTTGGGCACCTAAGTCAGGAGGGATAAGAGATCTTCTGATGGAAGAAGCTCACAAAACCATGTACTCAATTCATCCCGGCAGCACTAAAATGTATAGGGACCTGAAACCCTATTATTGGTGGCCGACGATGAAGCTTGATATTGCAAAGTATGTGGCCAAGTGTGTGACTTGTGCGAGAGTCGAGACAAAACATCATAAACCATATGGGAATTTAGAACCTTTACCTGTACATATGGGTAAATGGGAAGACATCACAATGGATTTTGTCACTAAACTACCCAGGACAAAGAGCGGTCACGACATGATTTGGGTGGTCATGGATCGTTTCACCAAGAGTGCACACTTCATAGCAGCCAAGGAACAACGG
This sequence comes from Lactuca serriola, assembly GCF_051521515.1. Taxonomy (NCBI): domain Eukaryota; kingdom Viridiplantae; phylum Streptophyta; class Magnoliopsida; order Asterales; family Asteraceae; genus Lactuca; species Lactuca serriola. Next base: position 44,567,731 of record NC_136410.1, read on the forward strand.
TCTATGGATAAGCTTGTGAATGCTTACGTGAAGGAAATTGTGAGACTTCACGCTGTTCCTCTAACAATTGTATTGGATCGTTATAGTCGTTTCACGTCGTGATTTTGGAAAAGTCTACAAGAGGAAATGGGTACCAAGCTATGTTTAAGTACATATTACCATCCACAGACTGATGGTCAGAGCGAAAGAATGATACAAACACTTGAAGATATGTTGAGAGCATGTACCCTGGAATTCCAAGGAAATTGGAATGAACATTTACCTTTGGTAGAATTTTCCTATAATAATAGTTTTCACTCGAGCACTAAGATGACACCTTATCAAGCTTTGTACGGACAGAAGTGTCGTACGCCATCTTGTTGGCTTGAGACTGGGGAAAAGAAATTTATGGGACCAGAGATAATCCATCAAACTGCTGAAAAGTTGAAAATAATTAGGGAGAGAATGTTAGCAGCTCAGGATCGTCAAAAGAGCTATGCTGACAACAAGCGAAGACCGATGACTTTTGAAGTTGGAGATTCGGTTTTGCTTAAAGTCTCACTGTGGAAGGGACTTATAAGATTTGGTAAAAGAGGAAAATTAAGTCCGAGGTTTATTGGACCGTTTAAAGTTCTTAAAAGGATTGGGAACCAAGCTTACAAGCTCGAACTACCAGAAGAACTGAATGGAATTCATAACACTTTCCATGTGTGTTACTTGAGGAAATTCACGAGAGAAGTTCCCGACATGATTCCACTTTCGGAGTTGAGAATTGATGAGAATAAAAGGTTAATTGAAGAACCAGAGGCAATCGTTGACCGAAAGAATAAGAAGTTGCGATGCAATATGGTCGAGTTAGTACTTGTCCGATGGAAACACACGAATGGGCAAAAATCTCACCTGGGAGACGAAGAGTGACATGATGAGTTGCTACCCGTATTTGTTTGTTGATATGTGATTCCGGGGACGGAATCATTCTAAGGTGGAGAGAATTGTAATGCTTGTGTTTTTGGGCTTATCATTAATGTTGATGTAATAGTCTAGGTTAACCTTTGTAACCCATTTTGAAATAATAGAAGTGTATTATTTGAGTATTATGTGTTTTGTGCTTAACTATGTGACTTAATTGAATTACGTATAAAAAATAAGCGTCAAAATGAAATGTTAGATAATCCGATATCAATGAAGGATGTGGTAGTAGTCGTGACGAGGTTTTCGAATATATAAAGAATGCTGAAATCTGAGTTATAATGAAGAAGTTATGACCTGTCGAAGTTTCGCGACAGAACCGGCACGACGCTGAATGACGTAAAATATGAATTTAAGATAGAGCAATATCTAGCCTTAGTGATCTAAACGAAAGTCGTAGAATATGTTAAACCGAGAGAGTACATAAAAAGAATGTCTAAATCTGACTTCATATGAGGAAGTTATGATTTTTTAAGTTTCAACTTAGCAGTATGCAGCCCAAATCTCGAAATAGACATTGAGTGATATTTGGCCGAAACAATCTAAATGAGAATCGAAGATATCGTTGATAATAGTGCAACAATAAAAAGACAGACGAAAACGGAGTTCAGATGAAGGAGTTATGAATTTCAAACGGACTTTCCTGTCCCGGCCTACTAAAAATAATATATTGATAATATATTAAAATTAATGTCAAAATTAGCCAACGGAGTCTAAACAATAGCTGTAGAGCATAATCTCACCTACGCGTCGATATAAAAAACGTCGAAAACGGAGTTCGTATGCGAAAATTATGAATTTCTAAAGTTCGAGGCGCGAAACCCCAAAACTGTCAGCCACCACGGCATGGTAAAAGTGCCACGACGTGGCAGGATCTCTAGAGTCTGTCAGAACCACTTGCAATGACGCATGTAGTGACGACCCAGCTACCACAACGTGGCAAAGGCAAATTTTACCCTATAAATAGATTTAAAGGGCTAGCCGAGTTTGGTTGCTCAAATTCTTACGTGCAAAGAAGTGCCCCCGAAGCCCCGATATCATCTTGAGACCCGAAGCTCGAAGATCCCGCGAAGAAAAGAGTTTCCGAGCCGAAGCTCTACCCGTAAGAAGCCCGATGAGTGAAGTGAACCCAGTTTCACCGAATAATACTACTCTTAGAGTCGTAGTGTTGTCCGATCATCTTCTGATCAAGTGAGTGTGTAGTTACCTTCTTCTAACGCATAATTATGAAATATTTTATACAAAATACGTGTTATGTGGAAATTTTTTTGTTATATGTGTGAATGTATATTCATTTTCTTCTAACTCATAGATATGATTTATTCTCTATGAAATACATGTTATGTGTGTGTGCCTCTTCTGTTATGTGGAATATATATTGAATGAACATGTTATACAGGTTTTAAACTATGTATAAAAATATATATTTTTATCTACTAATATGTTAGGTTGAACATGGGTAGATAGTTGATGTGTGATAAACAGATGAGAGGCATCGATGTTGTTGTTGTTGATCTAGTCATCTAGCAGAGTATGGATAACGACCACGAACTCTTTCTAGACAGTCTTGTGGAACGCTAGCAAGATCATAACATGTAGGTGTTGTGAACGATGTGTTCACCGGTGTACTCTATCCCCCTCATGGTTGCCTTTAGGACATTTATTGCTGAGGAAGCCCCTTTGCAGTAATGTCCGTCCCGATGAAAATCCTAGATTAGGTCCATTGAGATAGATGTTGTTTTAGGGACGTAAAGTGAGGATAACGGGAATGGGTAATCGGGTTATTGTTGGTTGGTGAAGTTAAATATAATTATTTATTGTGGGTTGAAAACCCTATATGCTCACGAGGCTCCCAAGCCTGACCCACTCAGTTTTGTTGTATTACAGGTAGTGGCGCGAGAGCATAAGTTGGATGACTTATCAAGATCTTTTGATATTAGACCAGTTGTTATATGTAACTGTTGTATGGTCTATCTTTTGTTGTTTATGCTTTTGGTCTGTTTATCGGAACATGACATCCCGAATATTGTTATATAATAAAAATGCATCTCTTGATGAAATGCTTTGACAAACTTTATTTTATCATATTTCGTTTTAGGAACAAATTCCGCAACTCTTTTAAATCAATGGATTTACTCTGAAATTATTTTAAAAGCATAAATTAAAACGGTCTTTTTTGGCCGCGATTTTGGGGATGTCACAATTTGTGATACATTGGTTGAGAGGAAGAGGTCTATCGAGAGTATCCCTGTTGTTCAGGAATTTTCTGACGTCTTTCCCGGGGATTTTCCAGGAGTGCCTCCTGAGAGGCAGGTGGAGTTTCGGATTGATCTAGTTCCAGGTGTGCATCTGATAGCCAATGTACCTTATCATCTTCCACCTCCTAAGACGCAAGAGTTGTCCATGCAACTTCAAGAGCTATTTAACAAGGGGTTTATCAGGCCAAGAAGTTCTCCATGGGGGGGCTCCCATTTTGTTTGTGAAGAAGGACAGGTACCGTCGGATGTGCATTGACTATAATGAGTTGGATAAGCTGACGGTGAAAAACCATTACCCACTCCCGAAGACCGACGATTGATTTGATCAGCTTCCGGGTGCATCTTGGATTTCAAATATTGATTTGAGTTTGGGTTATCGTCATATGAGGATTAGAGATGAGGATATTCAAAAGACGACCTTTAGGACTCGTTACAGGAACTATGAGTTTGTGGTAATATTATTTTGGCTCCTAATGCACCAGCAAGGACCTCATGAACCGGGTTTGCGGACTGATGTTGGATCGATCAGTGATCGTGTTTATTGACGATATCTTGGTCTATTCTAACACCAAGGAGCAGTATGAGGAGCATTTGAGGGAGCTTCTTGAGATTTTTAGGAGGGAGATAATTTATGCAAAGTTCTCCAAATGTGCATTTTGGTTATGCAAGGTGCAATTCTTGGGTAACCTCGTCAACCAAAATAGTATTTTGGTTGACATAAACAAAATGTGCATTTTGGTTATGCAAGGTGCAATGTGCATTTTGGTTATGCAAGGTGCAGTTCTCCAAATGTGCATTTTGGTTATGCAAGGTGCAATTCTTGGGTAACCTCATAACCTCGTGATACAGTGGGAAGTCCCGAGGTCTCCATCTGAGATTCGGAGTTTCCTGGGTTTAGTAGGGTATTATCGAAGATTTATTCAGGAGTTCTCCAAGATTGCAGTTCCTTTGACCCGTTTGACGAGGAAGAATGTCACTTTTCTATTGGAGACTAAGCAACAGGCGACATTTGAGAAACTGAGACAAAAGTTGAGTGAGGCTCTGATAATGACCCTCCCTGAGGGTATTCATGATTTTGTGGTTTATTATTATGATGTGTTAATTATAGGTTTGGGTGCATTTCTCATGCAGAGGGGTTGTGATTCTCGACCTCAAGATTTGGCGGCACTACTTGTATGGGGCACGGTGTACCATTTACACGAATCACAAGAGTTTGAGATATTTGATGGATCAAATAAACCTGAATATGAGGCATCGCAGGTGGTTGGATGTGGTCAAGGATTATGATTGTGGGATCTTGTATCATCTTGGGAAGGCCAATGTAGTGGTTGATGAAGGGATTTTAGTATACAAAACACCCTATGGTGCACATACAACCCTAAATACCTTGGATCTATGTATTCACTAATTATACATGCAAATGGTTTCCAAGGCATTAAACCTATAACTAGCATGCAATTGACATAAACAATACAAGATACTAGTTAGGATAACATATCTCTTTGTTGGAGTTTCATTCCGTGGAGCTTAAGAGCCTAGTGCCCCAAGTGTGACACCTTAAATGGTTCACACAACACCAACAACAACTTGGAATAACTTGAGAGAAAAGTCCTTATGCTCAAAATCAGCTAGCCCTCTCATATGAACCCCTAGGGCCAATTTCTTGAGCCATGGGGTCCTTATATATTGTGGCTATTAGGGTTACACTATGTAATTCATGTCTTTCCATATTCTTCATGCTCCATGGCTTAAAACCTCCATTGAGTATCCATGGGTTTAGCCCAACATGAAGAACTATGGATCATAAGCCCACATATATAAGAATGAATGATTGACACAATCAACCCCATATATTTAATTAGTGTCTTTTGATTACAGAATTATATCCAAATTAATTCCTGATCAATACTAACTAAAGAAGTTATGACCAATTGAAGTTTCGCGACAGAAAGGGTATCCGAGTTATAACGAAGAAGTTATAACCTATAGAAGTTTTGCGACAGAATCGGTACGACACTGTGTGACGTAAATAGTGAATTTACGATAGAGCGATATTTAGCCTTAGTAATCTAAACGAAAGTCGTAGAATACGTTAAACCGAGAGAGTGCATAAAAAGAACGTCTAAATCTGACTTCGTATGAGGAAGTTATGATTTTTCTAAGTTTTGACTTAGCGGTATGCAGCCCAAAGTTCGAATATGAGATCGAGTGATTTCTAGCCGAAACAATCTAAACGAGAATCGAAGATCTCGTCGATAGTAGTGCAACGATAGAAAGACAGACGAAAACGGACGTCGGATGAAGGATTTATGAATTATTAATGGAGTTTTCCTGTCCCGGCCTACTAAAAATAATATAATAAAAATAAAGTCAAAGTTAGCCGACGGACTCTAAACGAGAGTTGAAGAGCATAATCTCACCTACGCATGAATATAACATCGAAAACGGAGCTCGTATGCGAAAAATATGAATTTCAAAAGTTCGGGGCACGAACTTCAACCCCTGTGTCAGAGCTCACGACGTGAACAGGTGATGGGCGTATCCCAGAGTCTGACAGGCTGATGTCATGACTACGCACCTGATGACGACCAAGTTCACGACGTGAACTAGTGGTTCACGACGTGAATCTCAGAATTCAACCCTATAAATAGAAATCGAAGGCTGCCGATTATAGATGCTAATTCGCTATCTCTCTCAGTCTCTATACCCTCTCTAGCCATCTTGAAATACCCCCGAAGTCCCGGTATCATCCCGACACCCAAAGCAAGTCCTGAAGATCCCGAGAAAAAAAGAGTTTTCAAGTCAAAACTCTGCCCACGAGAAGCCCGGTTTTTGAGAGAACGTCCCGGTTTCTTCGAAGAATATTACTTTAAGATCCGTAGTGTTGTCCGAGCATCGTCTTATGAAGTGAGTGTATATTCATTTTCTTCTAACACATATATACGAAGTATTCTCTATAAAATACGTGTTATGTGTATATACAGTATTTGTTTATTTGAGATAAGTGTTGAATGAATGTTTTATACAGGTTTTAAGTTGTATATGTATTTTTATCTATAATTATGTTAGGTGAAACATGGGTAGATATTGGATGTGTGATTAAATAAAATGATGAGAGGCCTCGATGTTGTTGTTGATTCAGTCATCTAGCGGAGTTTAGATGACGACCACGGACTCTTCTAGACAGTCCAGTGGAACGCTGGTAGGCTCGCCACATGTAGGTGTTATTGAACTTGGGTGTTCAATTGTTGTACTCTATCTCCCAAATGGTTGCTTTATTTGACATAAATTGCTGGGAAACCCCCAAAATAGTTATTGTTGATTGATGAAATTAATATAATTATTTATTGTGGGTTGAAATCCCTACATGCTCACCAGGCTCCCAAGTTTGACCCACTCAGTTTTTCTTTGTATTACAAGTAGTGGCACCAGAGCGTAAGTTGGATGACTTATCAAGATATTTTGGATTATAGGCCAGTAGTTGTAAATAACTGTTGTAAGGCTTATAATGTGTCATTTATGCTTTTGTTCTGTATCGGAACATGACATACCGTGATTTTGTTACATAATGAAAATATATTTCTTTAAAGAAATGCTTTGATAAATTTTTACCATATTTTGTTTTGGGAACAAATTCTGAAACTCTTTTGATCAAAGGATTACTCTGATTTTATTTTAAAAACATAAATTAAATCGGTCTTTTATGGCCGTGAAATTGGGGATGTCACAGTTGGTATCATAGCATCATTTTAAGCGAACTAGGAATTTGTAGGATTTCTAGACTTAAACTTAGGACGCTAAGTAAAGATTGTGATATGAGTGTCTATTGTATTTTAGACACGAGCACTAGTATATTTTAGAAAAGATGCCTAAAATGCTTTTATGTGCTAAATGTTATATGTTTGCCATATATAATGTTATTTGTTCGGATCTACGGTTTGTTGCCAACCGGATCTGGAAACCTTATGTGTTTAGGATTCTAAGCGTAGGATTACGGTTTTAGAACTAGCATGTAAACGTTTGGAGTGATATGGATAATTTAAATATCTATCATGAATGAGGATCTAAATTCACCTTATTCAGTGTATAGATCAAGAATGGCAAGAACCAGAAGTGGATTTGGAATCGCAACAAAAACAGGAATCAACCACCTGTAATTGAGCAAGCACCTGTTGTAGCAGCATCACCTGAGCCAATAACAATGGCTGGTGTACAAGCGATGATTCAAACAATGTTGTATCATCAAATGGAAGAAACTAGATGTCTACTTCAGCAGAATTGGAATAACTTTCAATGCCGATTGAACAACCCAAATTCAATGAAGGGTAGTCAGATAGAGGAAACTTCAATGGGATCGTTGGTCAAGTCAACCAATCGATAATTAGACAAAACAACCAAGAGGGAGGAAATGATGGACTTGGATGCAAGTATAAAGATTTTCTAACTTGCAAACCATCGACCTTCACTGGAAAGGAAGATCTGATCGGAGTTATGGATTGGATCTCGGAGATGGAGTTGGCCTTCATGACATGTGGTTGCAAGGGAAAACTACAAACCATATATGCAGTACGTTAGTTCAGAGGTGGTGTTGTTCGTTGGTGGAACACTCTGGGGAAGACCCTAAGCCCTAATGAGCCACTGCAACTAACTTGGGCAGACTTCTTGGTGCAATTCAAGCGTAAATTCTGCTCGGCCCAAAATCTGCTGGAGTTAGAGAACAAATTTCTGACATTGAAGAAAGGCAGCATGTCAGTTGATGAATACACCAATGCCTTTACAGATAAAATAGAGTTGTCTTTGTGCATCGTCCCAGACGAGCTTACAAAAGTTGACCGGTACGCAAAGGGACTCACATGGGAGTACGCAGTGCCAGTACGACAGGAACCTACTCTGGAGGCAGCTATTTAGGCTGCCAAGTCTATTGAGGAGATGATTAAGGGGAGGACTGCCAACAAGGTTGAAGTTGGCGAAAAGAGAAAGTTTGAAGGAACTTCAGGTTCCAACAAGAAAAGTAAATTTTCGAACTCTAATTCAAAGAAGTTTGGAGGAGGAGGAGGAAGAGGCGAAGCGAATGGTGTAAAAAGTGCAACAAAAAGCACTCTGGGAAGTGTAGTGAGGAGGTGACCTGCTACAAATGTGGAAAAACTGGTCATTATGCCAATGAGTGTCCGTCCAACAAAAGGATGTGCTTTGGATGTAACGAGGAGGGGCACATTTTGAAAGACTGCCCGAAAAAGAAGGAGGCAGCAAAACCCAATATTCCACCAAAGCCGAAGCCGAGAGCCTTTCAGATGACACCTGAAAGCTGCGAAAGATGAAGCTGATGTCGCTTTAGGTACCTTTCTCGTAAACAAATTACCTGCCCAAATTTTATTTGATTCTAGAGCCAACTACTCCTTTATTTCCCATGAATTTGATAGAAAACTAGCTTTGCTTGTCGATATACTAGATAATGCTTTATTAGTTGAAGTTGCTAGTGGTAAGTTTGTAGATGTTAGTCATCTTATGAAAAACATCTTCATCGACTTGAATGGGAATAAGTTCCGCGAGGAATTATTGCCTATTGAGCTAAATGGTTTCGACATCGTGTTGGGAATGGATTGGCTTAGCGCCAATGATGCCGAAATATTGTGCAGGAAGAAGATAGTAAAAGTAAACCCGCCAGGGAAGGAGTCATTTATGGTGTATGGGGACAAATGCAGAGTAAAATCTGAGATTATTTTTCTAATGAAAGCCAGAAAGTGTTTGGCCAAAGGATGTACATCATATTTGGCATTCATGATTGATGCAAAGAAGGAGAAAAAGGAGATGCAGAGCATTCCTATGGTGTGTGATTATCCAAAAGTATTTCCCGAAGATCTTCCTGGATGACCGCATGATTGACAAGTAGGATTTTGTATCGACTTGTTTCCAAGAACCACGCCAATAGCAAAAGCACTATACCGATTAGCACCAACGGAGATGAAGGAGCTGATGATGCAACTTCAGGAGTTATTGGACAAAGGTTTCATTAGACCTATTTCATCACCCTGGGGAGCTCAGATGTTATTCATAAAGAAAAAGGAAGGGATTATGAGGATGTGCATTGATTATAGAGAGCTGAATAAGGCAATGATAAATAATACATATCCATTTCCAAGGATTGATAACCTATTCGATCAACTACAAGGTTCCAGCTATTTTTCAAATATCGACCTAAGGTCAGGATATCATCAGCTGAAGGTGAGAGCGCAGGATATCGAGAAGACTGCATTCAGAACATGATATGGACCCTACGAGTTTTTGGTTATGTCATTTGACTAACCAATGCTCCAGAAGCATTCATGGATTTGATTAATAGGGTTTGTAAACCATTCCTCGATAAATCCATGATAGTGTTCATATATGACATTCTGATTTACTCGAAAAGCCAAGAGGAGCATGGCAAACACTTGCGAGAAGTGTTAGAAGTCTTAAAGAAGGAGAAGTTGTATGCAAAGTTCTCCAAATGTGATTTTTGGATTCAAGAAGTCCAATTCTTGGGTCACGTGGTCAACCAAGAAGGGATAATGGTTTATCCAGCAAAGATTGAAGCTGTGATGAAGTAGGAGAAACCAAAAAGTCCCACGGAGATCCGAAGCTTTCTAGGATTAGTTGGATATTACCGAAGGTTTATCCAAGGCTTTTCTTCGATCGCTACTCAATTAACAGCTTTGACCCACAAAGGAGCTATTTATACTTGGAGTGATAAGCACAAAGAAGCAATCGAGTTGCTAAAGAAGATATTATGTGAAGCACCGATTCTTTCTCTACCCGACGGAGTTGAAGACTTCACTGTCTATAGCGATGCGTCTGGTGTTGGTTTAGGTTGTGTTTTGACCCAAAGAGAAAAGGTGATAGTGTATGCATCTCGACAGTTGAAAGAGCATGAAAAGAACTACCCCACTCATGATCTGGATTTGGCAGCAGTAGTATTTGCTCTAAAGATATGGAGGCATTACCTCTATGGAACAAAGTGCAAACTTTCAATGATCATAAGAGTCTCCAATATCTCTTTAATCAGAAAGAATTGAATATGATGCAAAGACATTGGCTAGAGTTACTCAAGGACTACGACTGTGAGATACTTTACCACCCCAGTAAAGCCAATGATGTTGTTGATGCTCTCAGTCGGAAAGTCAATCTTGAAAGAAAAAGGCCAAGAGCGTTGAGAATAGAAGTTGTCTTGACGATTGCGGAAAGTATCAGGAAAGCTCAAGAAGAAGCTTCAGAGAAGAATGACCAAAAGGAAGAACGTTTGGGCAAAACGTTAGTGTTCGGTATAAACAGTCACGGACTGAAGGTATTCCAAGATCGGATTTGGGTACCTAAGATAGGAGGAGTAAGAGATCTTCTGAGGGAAGAAGCTCACAAAACCATGTAGTCGATTCATCCCGGTAGCACAAAAATGTATAAGGATCTCAAAGCCTACTACTAGTGGCCAAAGATGAAGCTCGACATTGCAAAGTATGTGGTTGAGTGTGTGACATGTGCTAGAGTTAAGGCACAACATCAGAAACCATATGGGAGTTTAGAACCATCACTTGTACCTATGGGTAAATGGGAAGACATAGTTATGGATTTTGTCACTCAGCTGCCCAGAACAAAGAACGGTCACGACATGATTTGGGTGGTCGTGGATCGCTTCACTAAGAGTGTGCACTTCATAGCAGCCAATGAGAAATGGTCTATGGATAAGCTTGTGAATTCTTACGTGAAGTAAATTGTGAGGCTTCACGGTGTTCCATTAATGATTGTATCGGATCGTGACAGCCGTTTCACCTCAAGGTTTTGGAAAAGTCTACAAGAGGAATTGGGTACCAAGTTGTGTTTGAGAACAACTTACCATCCACAGACTGATGGTCAGAGAGAACGAACGATACAAACACTTGAAGATATGCTGAGAGCATGTACCCTGGAATTCCAAGGTAACTGGGATGAACATTTACCTTTAGTAGAATTTTCCTACAATAATAGTTTCCACTCGAGCATTAAGATGGCACCTTATTAAGCTTTGTATGGACAAAAGTGTCGTACGTCGTCTTGTTGGCTTGAGGTTGGGGAAAAACAGTTTATGGGGCCCGAGATAGTCCATCAGACTGCTGAAAAGCTAAAAATAATTAGGGAGAGAATGTTAGCGGCTCAGGATCATCAAAAGAGTTATGCTGGCAAAAAGCAAAGATCGATGACATTTGAAGTTGGAGATTCGGTTTTGCTCAAAGTCTCACCGTGGAAGGGACTTATAAGATTTGGTAGAAGGGGGAAGTTAAGTCCAAGATTTATTAGACCGTTTAAAGTTCTTCAAAGGATTGGGAACCAAGCTTACAAACTAGAACTACCAGAAGAACTGAATGGTATTCATAACACTTTCCATGTGTGCTATTTGAGGAAGTTCACAGGAGAAGTTCCTGACATAATTCCAATTTCTGAGTTAAGGATTGATGAAAATAAGAGGTTAATGAAGACCCAGAGTCAATTGTTGACCGTAAGACTAAGAAGTTGCGACACAAGATGGTCGAATTAGTGCTTGTCCGTTGGAAACATACGAATGGGCCAAATCTCACCTAGGAAACGGAGAGTGACATGATGAGTCGTTGTCCACATTTGTTTGTTGATGTGTGATTTCGAAGACGGAATCATCCTAAGGGGGAGAGAATTGTAACTTCCGTGTTTCTAGGCTAGAAATTAATGCTAATGTAACAGTTAAGGTTAACCTTTGTAACTCGTTTTGAAATAATAAGAATATATTATTTAAGTATTATGTGTTTTATGCTTAATTGTGTGACTTAAATGAATTAAGGATAAAAATAAGTGTTAAAATAAAATATTATATAACCCGATATCTATACATAAATAAGTAGTGGTCGTAATGAGGATTCCGTAAATATAAAGAATGCCAAAATCCGAGTTATAACGAAGAAGTTATGACCTATCGAAGTTTCGCGCAAAGCCGGTACGACACTGTGTGATGTAAATAGTGAATTTACGATAGAGCGATATTTAGCCTTAGTGATCTAAAAAAAAGTCGTAGAATACATTAAACCGAGAGCATGCATAAAAAGAACGTCTAAATCTGACTTCGTATGAGGAAGTTATGATTTTTCTAAGTTTTGACTTAGCGGTATGCAGCCCAAAGTTCGAATATGAGATCGAGTGATTTCTAGCCGAAACAATCTAAACGAGAATCGAATATCTCGTCGATAGTAGTGCAACGGTAGAAAGACAGACGAAAACGGACGTCGGATGAAGGATTTATGAATTATTAACGGAGTTTTCCTGTCCCGGCCTACTAAAAATAATATAATAAAAATAAAGTCAAAGTTAGCCGACGGAGTCTAAACGAGAGTTGAATATCATAATCTCACCTACGTGTGGATATAAAGAATGTCGAAAACGGATCTCATATGCGAAAGATATGAATTTCTAAAATTCGGGGCACGAACTTCAACCCCTGTGTCAGAGCTCACGACGTGAACAAAGAGTTCACGACGTGAACAGGTGATGGGCGTATCCCAGAGTCTGGCAGGCTGATGTCGCGACTACACACCTAATGACGACCAAGTTCACGACGTGAACTAGTGGTTCACGACGTGAATCTCAGAATTCATCCCTATAAATAGAAATTGAAGGTTGTCGATTATGGTTGCTAATTCACTATCTCTCTCACTCTCTATACCCTCTCTAGCCATCTTGAAATACCCCTGAAGTCCCGGTATCATCCTGACACCCGAAGCAAGTCCCGAAGCCCCAAAGATCTTGAGAAAAAAAGAGTTTTCGAGCCGAAACTGTGCCCGCGAGAAGCCCGCTTTTATAGAGAACATCCCGGTTTGATCGAAGAATATTACTATAAGAGTCGTAGTGTTGTCCGAGCATCGTCTTATCAAGTGAGTGTATATTCATTTTCTTCTAACACACAGATACGAAGTATTCTTTATAAAATACGTGTTATGTGTATATACATTATTTGTTTATTTGAGATAAGTGTTGAATGAATGTTTATTTGAGATAAGGTGAAATATGGGTAGATAGTGGATGTGCGATTAAATAAAATGATGAGAGGCATCAATGTTGTTGTTGATGCAGTCATCTAGCGGAGTTTAGATGACGACCACGGACTCTTCTAGACAGTCCAGTGGAACGCTGGCAGACTCACCTGTAGGTGTTATTGAACTTGGGTGTTCAATTGTTGTACTCCATACCCTACATGGTTGCCTTATTTGACATAAATTGTTGGGAAACCCCCAAAGTAGTGTTGTCGCCCCGATGAAAAATCCTTAGGCTAGGTCCCTTGTGATAGTTGTTTTAGGGACGTAAAGTGAGGATAGCGGGAATGGGTAATCGAGTTATTGTTGATTGATGAAATTAATATAATTATTTATTGTGGGTTGGAATCCCTATATGCTCACCAGGCGTGGGAGCTTGACCCACTCAGTTTTTATTTGTATTACAGGTAGTGGCACCAGAGCGTAAGTTGGATGACTTATCAAGATATTTTGGATTATAGGCTAGTAGTTGTAAATAACTGTTGTAAGGCTTATAATGTGTCGTTTATGCTTTTGGTCTGTATCGAAACATGATATCCTGAGATTTTGTTATATAATGAAAATACATTTCTTTAAATAAATTCTTTGATAAATTTGTATCATATTTTGTTTTGGGAACAAATTCTGCAACTCTTTTAATCAAAGGATTAGTCTGATTTTATTTTAAAAGCATAAATTAAATCGGTCTTTTCTGGCCGTGAAATTGGGGATGTCACAGATAGAGTGAGCAGACCATTTAGACACTCAACGATATGCTTCGTGAATGTGTTTTGGATTTTGGTTGGATCTGGGATACTTATCTTCTTTTAGTTGAGTTCTCCTACAACAGGAACTATCACGCCAACATTTGTATGCCTTCCTTCGAGATGTTGTATGGGAAGAGATGTCAGACACCGATTTGATGGGTTAAGGTCGGTCAGTGAGTGATGGGGACCATTAAGGTAGTGCTCAAGAACACGGAGTTGATACAACATGTGTTGTAGGCTGAGGATCGCGCAGTGAAGACAGAAGAGTTTATATCGACAGACATCGTATTGATCTCGAGTTTCAGGTATGAGATTTCGTGCTTTTGAAGGTGTCACCATGGAAGGATTTCATCCAGTTCCAGAAGCGGGGCAATTTAGGCCCCATATACATTGGTCCTTTCTGGGTTATTGGTCGGTTGGGCAAGATTGATTATCGGTTGGATCTTCCTACGGAGCTTATTCAGATCCACAATACATTTCATGTCTCTTAGTTGCGGAAGTGTTTAGCCGATGATTATGTAGTGGTTCCCTTGGATGACATTCAGGTTGATAAACGCATGAACTATGTAGAGAGACCATTGTGATTCTTGACATGAAGACGAGGACCTTGCGTAACAAGGTAGTGGGTTTGGAGAAGGTGCAATTAATGGGTTTTATAGGTTACAAAAAAATATGTGGCGAAGAAAAATTAACCATAAGTTCACATGCAACCTAAAGGATCTATGTTTTCACTATAGATTTGCAAAAAAACAATTGAACATCAATAACCCTATGAGTACTCTACTATTTTCGAAATTCATAAAGGGTTTTAGGGTTTACATACATTTTTATTATTGTTTTAAATAATCAGTAATTCCTTCTTGATCAAGTTTCATAAAGCAAGCACCAAAAATCTCGTGTCTCTAATGGTTTGTACCCAAACCCTAAGAATAAAAGACTTTAGAGGAAAAAGGAGAAGGGAAGGAATTTTAGCTCTAAGGCTTTTAGAATGGGATGGCCAAAATTATGAACCCATAAGGGGTTTATATAGGTGAGTAAGGAGGCAAGGATAAGGCAGGATTCCTTGGATAACCCTTATCCTTTTTCTTACTCCCTAAGGTTTCCTAATGCTTCCAAGAAACCCTAGAACCTTCCTATAAAACCGTCTCCTATGAGAAGGTTATGGAATTCTTCAATGCTCAACTTTTGAACATTGTCACCTTTAGTCCTTCTACTTTTAATTAATCCAATTAATCTCAAAACTAATTCCAATTAATTTTTGATTAATTATTAATTAAATAATAATATTTCTAATTAATATATTAATAAATCATTTATTATTATTGATTAATCTTATAATAAACCAATAAAACTACTTCTTTCTCCAAAAAGTCATTATGTCAATTACTAGTTTTGAGGGCAACCCAAAAGGACTCTACTATTAATTCAAGTGTATACCAATTTAGTTATTGGCTTAGAGACATAATTCAATAGTCTCCCACTTGTATAACTCTATAACTACAATTGCAAGTATAACTTCTAAATTAAACAGAAAAGGGTGATTCTCAAAGCAACTCTAGTTTCTGATCTGATCAGACATCGCTCCTAAGATAAGTGATCAAACATTACTTCGTTCTACAAGATATCACATGGACATGAGACATGGATTATAATCAATCTATTGTCCAAAACTATGTTTCTTGATTTCCCACTTTGTGATGACCTCATAAGACTTACTAACTGAACACTTCAATTTAGTCATGGTTGGGCCCAAAGATACCAAGGGGCCCAAAGATATTGTTTTTCCTATTAGGGCAAAAGGAACGAATAAACTTCGACTCATATTCTTGTATCATTTACTCACCAAATCATGCATGAAACTACATTTTATAACATCATGTTACTGATGCGTTTTCGTAACACCAATACACAACCAACTTATAAATTACAACTTATATA
This sequence comes from Lactuca serriola, assembly GCF_051521515.1. Classification (NCBI taxonomy): domain Eukaryota; kingdom Viridiplantae; phylum Streptophyta; class Magnoliopsida; order Asterales; family Asteraceae; genus Lactuca; species Lactuca serriola. Next base: position 44,583,682 of record NC_136410.1, read on the forward strand.
TCTCGTTTGCTGAGCTTTGGCTCTTTAAAAAAAAATACAACTTATATATCTCCATTTTAAGAATATAAAATATTATTGTCTCAGAATTACTCATGATATAATCCATGAAGTAATTTCCAGAGAGTGGGTTTATCCAATACTCAAAATCTCCATTTTCTAAGTACTCACGGATATTGTAGCAACCATTGTAATGTCTCATCTTCATAGAGAAGTTATAATCTATTCATGATCGTCTTTATTCACTACTTACTTCCAAAAGTATGAGCGATTGTGGAGTATCAAATAATCAAATCATTCGGGAAGTAAAACATGCAAATGAAACACGAGAATAAATAATCGAAAAAGGTAGTAACCATACTCATAAATAATCTTTATTACTTAATCACCAAAATCAATTACATTTATTTTGTTACAAGTTTCAAAATATCAACTAACTACTTAAACTAATATCATATCTTAAGCTTATGTTCCTATCATGTTGGGTATGCTTAACCCTACTTTGAGCCTTCGTGAAAGAATCTACAAGATTCTCTTCTGATGATAAGATAACCTTCTTCAACTCTATGTCTGATGTAATGGTACTTTCTGTGGATATGCTTGGATCTAGCATGATCCTTGGGTTATGTGGTCAAAGCAACCGCACCTTCATTATCACAATAAAGTTCCAATGGCTCCTGAATAGTTAGGACTACTCCGAGATCTCCGATGAAATTCTTCAACCAAGCCTCCTCCTTTGATGTTTTGCTGATTGCGATGTACTCTGATTCACATGTAGAATCAACCATTGTATCTTTCTTGGAACTCTTCCAAGTTATTGTATATATTAGGCTAGTCCGATGATAGCCATTTATCTCTTGTAAGCCCATTTGATCTTATGTGTATTTAAAATAGGTAAAGGCATTGTGTCTAGTTTTCATGGGAAAATAACCAGTGTAACACTAATTTTTCTTACCAATGACGTTCTTCAAATTTTCACCAAGCAAGTACTAGCAAAATTTTATTTTTTTCATCAAATAATAATATTTTTTCATTCAATAATACCAACATGTTTTTTTTTACAAATAAAAACAACATATTATATATGTTTGAGGCTATAAAATAACGTAGAACAATCAATTGTTATTCTCCGATCAAATCATCCAACAGATAGATATAACACTAGTTTTCATTAGTCTAGCTTCTTGCTAGCTTAATAAAATTAGTTTCCAAAAAAATTACTCGTTAGTGTAAGTATATACCGAGAAAGGTAAATATCTATTTGTGGCGTGTCATGTACTCATGTTGGATTTGTTGCCTACAAGGTTGAAGATCATCGGTAAAAACATTGACGTTCCTTATGGCATTGTGTCCGATTTGTGTCTAATTCGGAATCCATTGTTCAAACGCTTCTTGAGTGCAAGTTGGTTGCTCAAGTGAGACTTTGTGTTTCCAAGTGGTGCAATGTGCAATTGTATGGTGGATCCAATGTCATTGAGGTTGTCCGTCGCATACCCAGGTGAAAAAGAGAGCTATTGAAGTCGCTCTCATGTAGATGTGGTGGATGGTATGGAATTATCGTAACGAGTTCGTTTTGGGGGCAAAGAAGAGGAGAAAGGATTACATTCTTTATAGCATTGTTACTAATTCATACAATTTGTTTGTTTTCCGGTTTCCTAGACATAAAGTCAAATGCAAGGATCGAATGGCAAATCTGATTTTTATGATTACCTTGTAATGTTTGCATAACTTCTCGAGGTCCTTCTATAATATATGGACATTCTTATTATAATAATAATAATAATAATAATAATAATAATAATAATAATAATAAAGATTATCCAATCATGAAAACGGTGACAGTGCATAGATTGTTTTGTTTAGACAAAATGTTTCTTAATAGTAAAAATATACAGGGGTCAACATTAAAATACAATATAAAAATAATATAATTTATTGGCATAATTTTCTTTTTCATTTTTAGGTGTTGCTAATAAGACACCCCTTGGACACCCTATTGACCACTTTTTAAAAGATCAATCAATAATTAACTGTTTATAATCAACTTTTCCGAAAAACAATACAATTTCATCCAATAAAAATATTTAAAAAATTAGTTAGAGTGTCCATATTGTACTATAGGGTGTCTTTCACTGGATTGTATTGTTTTTTTTGGATCCGATGAAATCTTCCTTGGGAGATGTAATGATCAAGTATCCTTGCATTACTATATCATTATTCCGCTACATTTACAAATCACAGTCCACTTCAACTAAGATAAGAAATCTTAATTATAAAAGTTTAAAGAGGTATCCATTTGATATGAATGATAAAAGTTTAGAATTAGTTGTCGACTTGTCGCAAAAAAAGAAATATCTCGATCTTTGGAAAACATAAGATATGTTTCAAATATATTTTCTTTTTTTGATTTGTAATAGGACCAAATAAATAAAATTGAACTTGAGTTATGCAATCCTAATTTAATAATGTTTATTTTATATTTATTCTGTCATTAATCTCTTATTAGTAATTCAATTGAGAAAATAAAAAAGGTTAAGAATAAGAGAATAATTCTCATGCATCAATTATTTTTGCCGCAAAACTATCTATCCTACCGGTGGAAAGAAAAAATATACATGGGTTTTGAAACAAAACATATTTCTTTAAACTATGCTAATCATTTTTAACATATACAAAAACATAAGTTTTTTCGTTTTTTTTTATTTTTAAGGAGCTATTTTTGTCGAAAAATGATTTTAAATATATTAAAATTTATAAGTTTTTAATCTCTATAAATAGACATCCATATTGATATAATTTCAAGATAAAAAAAATATTTTTTATAGTTTCAGCTCTCGTTATTCATAAATGAATAAAAGTGTATCAGATTTTTATGACAGTACATTTATTATTTATTTATGAATAAAAAATATATTTAATTTTTTTACAGTTTAATTATCATTCATATATGAATATAACATATAATAAATTTTTTAAAGGTTACTTCAGCTCTCGTCAAATGTTATATATTCATATATGAATAAAATAAGTATTAGATTTACTCAAAAGTTATATTCATATATCAATAACATGTTTATCAGAATTTTATTACGGTTCATTTGTTATTCATATATAAATGATACTTAATTGTAAACAAAATAAGCATACATTGTATTCATAAGTGAATAACGAATATACTATAATATAAAATCTGAAATATTTTTATTCAATTATGAATAACGAGAGTTGAAACTATATAAAAAAATTATGTTATCTTAAAACTATATCAATATGGATGTCTATTTATAGATAATAAAAAATTATGAATTTTGATATATTTAAAATAACATTTTGATAAAAATAATTTCTTAAAATTTAACAAAAAAAACAAAAAAAAAACTATATTTTTGTATAAAGTAATGATTAGCGTATTTAAGAAAACATGTTTTGTTTGAATGTGTATCTCTTCCCCATTTTTGTCCGTAAACCCAAGTGTTTTACAGCAAAATAAATATGTGGCTGAGATTGATTCCCTTATTCTCAACCTTTTTATTTTCTCAATTTAATCATATATACGTCTTGATTGAAAGGAATTCCTAAGAATCCAACGAACAAAGTAAATAGAATCAATATAAGTATTGGGAATAACATAGTATTATTAAGCGTATTACCGCGCATTGCGCAATAAAACAAATATATGGTAAAATATGTTGAAATTTATAATTTTATCTATGGTTTTTGGTCATTTATATATATATATATATATATATATATATATATATATATATATATATATATATATATATATATATATATATATATATATATATATGCCTATTAAAATTGGAACCAACGACCCTAAAATATTGGAACAGATCTTGGAACATGTTATATCGGTTTTTAATATTCCAAAACTGCTCCTAAAATTGTCGATATTGGAGTTCTAATTTTTTATCACGGAATAAATTGATTGACTATTACAACATATGAAAAAAAATTAACCATATAAATTACAACATATGAAAAAATAATTAACCATATAAATTATTGATAATGTAAATAAAATGAATTAAAGGAAAATTTAAAATTATAAATAAAGATGTTTATAATTGATGTCAAAATATTTTGTAATAGATTCTAACCATACTAATAATATTTATAAAACTCAAAATGAGTTTTACCCCTCATAAGTTATTAGAAAACATAAGTTATAAAACAATTAAACGATTTGTACTTTATGAGAGTCTCGTGCCATTGTGTTTTTCATTAGCATAACATAAAATTAGAGGTGCAAATTGTAATGGCTAAATCTTATTTCACTTTTAATTACCTTACAGTTAAATCATAAACGTCTCGTTTAAATATATCATGAATGATTAAACGATTTATAATAAAATAATAACTTGTAATGATATATCAACAACTCAAATTTACCATTTTTATGGAATATAACAAATCAATTTTAATAAGCTTCATCAACTACATAATTGTCATCTATAGGATCATTTCCATATAAGCGATTGTGAACATCTAGCACAACATAAAGACCTATAAAAATTAAACACCAACATGCGCTCTATTACATCATCCTAGAAATTACACCCAATGAATCTTTTTAAAAGTCTTGTTATACAATTTGAAGTGGAATGAACATTAATTCGCACCATCTTGCAAACTCCATTATAATTTATACGATATGGACCGTTGGGTTTAGAATATAGACAGTTAGTTGCATAGCTTCCTTTTAGGACCCCGCTGAACATGATTATAACTTTCATGAAATGAAAATGCAAAACTTTAAAAGAAATTGAACCATCAAAATTTTAAAATCAAGAAGCATGAACTATGCTAGTTGTATCGATTCTTGTTTTGTATTGTTGCAAAGTAGTCTAGTTGCTCATGTGAATCGAGAGGCAATGATTAGCGCATCTTCATATATAATATTTTTCATTCTAACCAAAATCATAATTATACAGTATAAATTTGGATAATTAAAAAGAAGAAAATGAAACAATATTTCTTACCACAAACTTTCATATTTCCTTCTTATTGTCATCTACCTCTTTATTATTATTTATGCTCTCCATCGACAATCTTTTTGTATGGAGTTTCTAATCTACCTCTGAATCACTCACACAACTCTTTAAACTATTCTAATAAAAATCTATCATTGTGAACTATATATATATATATATATATATATATATATATATATATATATATATATATATATATATATCATACATACTTATAAAGCTAGCATTTTTTCTTGAATCTCATGCATTTGAAACCCCCTTTTTTAACTTCCTTTTACCACATTCATTTGAAACTCCCATGACTTTTCAATTTCTTTACAATAATATTATAAATAAGTTAAATAATGTTCTATAAACAAGAAAGAGTGTTTTATTACAATGTCTTCATCCCACATCGATGGTGAGAGTAAACAAGAGAATGTTTCCTCTTCTATAAATAGGAAAGGTTGTGAAATGTTTCAAAGGGACCAAACCTTGAGAACTTCCTCATGCCTACCTTTGTAGGATTTTGAAGGTATTATTTGGTGAGATTGTCTACATTGACAAGTGTCCATTTAACTTTTAGAATTCCAAAAATGGTTTTGAACCGAATTTGTTCAGGTTTAAACCGTGTTTCAGTTAGAAAAAAAATTATGTAGTTGGGTATATTGAGTTGAACCGGAGCTGGATCAATTTAGACCGATAAAAGAATCATTTTCCTATCACAACAAACATTTGAAACTCCCATGATTTTTCAAATTATTTCTAATAATTTTATAAATAAGTTACATAATTATATATAAATATAAGCATCTACCTAAACCTAAAATTATAATTGTTTGAAAAATCACTTTGATTCAAAAGCACAAAATATATACAAACTGGGTTTCACTTTAAAAAAATATGTAGTTTGGTATATTTAGTTGAATCAGTCCGAGTTTGATCTATTTGGACCATAAAAGAAGCATTTTCCTTTCACTACATACATTTGAAACTCCCATGATTTTTCAAATTGTTTCCAATGATATTTTAAAAAAGTTACATAATGTTATATTAATATAAAAAACATCTACCTAAAAATAAAATTATTATTATTTGAAAATTCGATTTGATCAAAAGCACGAAATATATACGCAGATTATATTTTATAAATGAATTCTTTTTATAATGAGCTTTTGAATCTTGAAAATACATATAAACAAGCTTTCTATATTAAATACCTAACTGAATTTATGATTTTAGAATTGAACAAAAAGTTATTCAATAAGAACTTACTTTTTTGGATAGAAACTTACGAGATTATAGAAAAATGGAACTATTGAATAATGTTTTATTAACAAGATAGCGTGTTTTATTACAATGTCTTCATCTCACATCGATGGTGAGAGTAAACATGAGAATATTTCCTCTTCTATAAATAGGAAAGGTTGTAAAATGTTTCAAAGGGACCAAACCATGAGAACTTCCTTATGCCTACCTTTTTAGGATGTTGAGGGTATTCTTTGGTGATATTGTCTTTATTGGCAACTGTCCATTTAAGTTTTAGAATCCCGAAAATGGTTTTGAACAAGATTTTTTTAGGTTCAAACAGAGTTTCGGTTGAAAACCCGTTATGTAGTTTGTTATATTGAGTTGAATCGGTATGAGTTTGATCATTTTGGACCGATAAAGGAAGCATTTTCCTTTCAGCACATACATTTGAAACTCCCATGATTTTTCAAATTGTTTCTAATAATATTATAAATAAGTTACCTAAACATAAAATTATAATTGTTTGAAAAATAAATTTGATTCAAAAACACAAAATATATACAAACCAGGTTTCAATAGAAAAAACGTTATGTAGTTTCGCATATTAAGCTGAATCAGTTCGAATTTGATCAATTTGGACCGATAAATGAAGCATTTTCCTTCCACCACATACATTTGAAACTCCCATGATTACTCATATTGTTTATAATAACATTATAAGTTACATAATGTTATATAAATATAAAAAAATCTACCTAAACATAAAATTATAATTGTTTGAAAATCACTTTGATTCAAAAGCACGAAATATATACTCGATTATATTTTATAAATGAATTCATTTTATAATAACATTTTGAATCATGAAAATACATATAAACAAACTTTCTATATTAAGTACCTAACTGAATTTATGATTTCAGGATTTAACAAAAAGTTATTCAATAAAAACTTGATCGTTTATAGCAACTTACGAGATTACTGAAAAATGGAACTATTGAACACTAAATTTTCTGGATAACGTTTTATTTTTATTACTTAATATTTTATTTAACAAAATGAAATTATTGGCAAATAAAGAAATGAGTTTAATTAAAATGTCTTCATCCCACATTGATCGTGAAAGTAAACAAGATATTGTATTCTCCTCTATAAATAGGAAAGATTGTGAAATATTTTAAAGGGATTAAGCCATGAGATCTTCATTGCATCTACCTTTGTAGGACGTTGAGTGTATTCTTTGGTGAGATTGTCTTTGTCGACAAGCGACGAATTAAATTTCAGAATTTCGAAAATGATTTTGGACCGTATCTTTTAGATTTGGATCGAGTTTAATAAGGATCTGAGTGTCTTCTGGCTGAGTTAGGCAAACTTACTTCCATTGGAGGCCGAGTTTAAGTAATTGTTGGATTAGTGTCTAAGTCCATAACTATTTTGGTATGTACTTGACCTGATGGTGCATGGTCCTTTTGGGTTGCGTTCACCAAAGCAACTTGATTGGAGAAATAAATAGAGAGAGAGGTTATTATGATTTATTAATATGTTATAAGAATAATATATTAAAGGAGAAATCATATTTGTTTAATTAATATTGGTCAATAATTAATTAAGAATTAATTTTGTGATCAAATGTAATTAATTAAACTAGAGGGGCTGAATTGTAATTATGTGATAGTTGCAAAATAGGGCAATGGTTATCCTTGTTGAAGGATGGACGAATTCAAGGATAAGGATATCCTTAAAATCGTTCAAGGTCCAAGAGATAGGGATTTTCATAGGCTTATCTTATGGTTGCTTGATGGGCAAGTAACTAGATAAGGATAAGGACTGAAATCCTAATCTCAACCCTATATAAAGACCCCAAGGCTCATGAATTCGTCCATTCCTTCCCAAGAGGTCCTAGAGACGAATTCTTATACCTCCCCTCTCTCTTTATACCTTCTCCATTTGCTCTTGGTGTTTGTAAGCCATTAGAGGAGTGACACTTGTGACTCTAAGCCTTCCAAGGTCAATTCAAGGAGGAATTGGGATTGTTATTGCTACATAACAATCAAGGTAATATCATAAACCTAATTATATATTAATATCGATTTCCATATGCTAGAATTAGGGTTTATAGTCTTGGATTCAAAGCATGTACAATAGAGAAACCTAGATCCAAGCATTAGGGTTTGTATGAGCACATAGGATGTCTTATGACCAAAACCCATCAGTGGTATCAGAGCCTAGACTGGTTTCTATTGTATTGATGCTTGATATGTTTGAAAAATTCATTTTTTGGGTTTCTGGAGGCTGGACTCGCCGAGTCCATAGCTGAACTCATCGAGTCCATGCAGACTCGACGATTCAACTCGTCAGATGGGGATATCTTCGGGATTTCTTGCTGTTTTTGCTTTGGGATAGTTACCTTATCATATTAGATCAATATAAATCCGATTTTATGATAAATTTGACTATATTCTTGATCTAATTGAAGATATTTATCAATTAATAAGATAATCGTTTCCTTATGTGATAATTGATTAATTATTTTGACTAAATTGATAAATTGTTTTGCAAGAAATCATTAAATAAATCAAATATGGATAATTATGTGATTAATTGTTAATTTAGATTATTTGTTATTTGATCCTTGTTGTTATGAAAAGTTTCATATTTTCCCCTTAGGTTTATAGTTTAAATTTGAACCTAAAAGTTTTGTTGTTTTGAAATTTAAATAGTTAAAACCCTAATGTTTTGAAAAAAGGTTTCAAAACTTGCCCTCAAGTTTTGGAATTTAAAAGTTGATTAAAAGTTTAATTAGGAATGTTAAATTCTACAACTCTTGTATTGTTTTGAAAAAGTTCAAATCACACCCTTATGGTTTTATTAATTAATTAAGGTGTATAATTCAAAGAAGTTTAATAAATCCATAAAAGTTTAGGTTTACAATTTAATTGAATTAAATGTATAATTTTTAAATTAGACCACCTAGTATTTTGAAAGTATAAAATACACCCTATACTACATATAACATTAAAAGTCTAACATTATATATATGTATGAGTAAAAGTCGGTCTTACCGTTAGTAGACCTCATTCACGAAGCTGGTCTATAAGGGGTGTTTAAGGAAATTGCCTATAAAATGGCGGTCGAATGGGTATCCACTCTTACCCACCGCACTCTTGACTAGTGGAGGGTCGTTAGCCGAACGGGTAGGATAGGACAAAACCTTCCGTTATAAGTATAATGAATTACTAAAGTAACTAAATATTTTCATAAAATTCCCAATCTTAGTTACTTAGGCAAAACTGAATTGATGCAATTCCATGAAATTACACTTTGTGCCCTTGCGAAGACGTTAGTGGAGCGTGTGTGGTTTACCGGCACACTAAATGGTTCTAAGCAAAGGTAGCAAAGGGTGACTCAATGTTTGTCATAGTTTGGTGGAGCGTGTGTGGTTGACCGGCACATCGAATAGGTGATTGTAACATGTGGGGGCACCATGTAGTTTGCATGGTTATTCACACCCGTTTTGTGATCCTCGGCATCCCAGTCACAAACAAGAGGGGCATATCGAGATTTAAACATGCCATTGAAATGTTCAATGAATCTCAAAGGATCTAGGAGTTTTCATAGATTTAAAACTTAAATTTATTTTTCGTTTTTCATGGTGGAAATTAGTGAATCGTCATTCACTTACCTTCAAATGTTCTGCAATTTGGGTTACGGCATCCCTCTCCCGAGTTGTAGAATATTATGTTGGGTCCTAGCCTTAGTATCTCATTTGGGTGATTTGCTAAGGACTCAATCAATCAACTAACTTGAATTCGTTTTCTCCCATTTTGTAGATGTCAAAGTTTGACAACTATGGTCTTCTCAAATCCCGTGGAACAAGCATTCCACATGAAGATGGTATTCCACGATTCGATCGAGGAACAAGAGATCATGCTTCACTTCCTCCTCCTCCTCCAATTGTTCTCCCTAACCCACAAGTTCAAAGGCTTGAAAAGTTCAAGATCACTCAAGCCCTTTTGGCAAGTAAACATAAAGAAGGAAAGCCGGTGTGTGCACACGTCCTAAGGATGAAGTCACACATTGATAGGTTAAGAATGTTGGGATCCGTTGTCTGTGAGGAGATGGCTATTGATTGGGTTCTTCAGTCACTTCCTAACTCATATAGTGAGTTCGTAAGAGAGTACTATATGATGAACCGCGACGTGACCCTTATAGATCTCACCTATATGCTTATTGCTGCTGAATCAGAAATGTTTTGGCGCAATGGAAAAGCAAAGTTGATTGGTGAATCTGCCTTCAAGACCTCTATGGATATAGACAATGGCAACGAAAGACATGCTATGATCGAAAGGTTTGATCATAAGAGAAAGGCAATGTCTAAAGTAGTTCCATGTCATGTTCCTAAAGAGTCAATTTGCTTTTATTGCCAAGAGAAAGGGCATTGGAGACGAAGCTGCCCCATTTACCTAAGAGATCTAAGAGATGGGAGAGTCGAAACGTATGGCTCTAATATAGGTAAAATCCATTAACCAACTCTTTTAAGCTTCTATTCTAGATTCTTAATACATAATGTGATAAGATTACAACTGATGTTTTGTAGGATCGAAGAAAAGAAAGGAAGCTTAAGGGAAGAAGTGAGCAAAATCTAACCGTGAAGGAATGGATTTCGATCGCATTTCTCGAAGATTATATTCTTGAGCTACTACTTAGAGTTAGAATTAGATTGCTGAGAAAAATGTATTAGCATAGTTTTTCAATGAATTGCATTGTAAGGACAAATTTTTCCGCAATAAAATAAATTTTGATTTTATAATATTTATTTATCCTTGCAATGGCGTATATGAAAAATTGATGTTTGAATATTAGCAATAATGGATTTGGTTCTTATTATGTTATTTATGGAAAGTCGAGAATTTACCAAATAGGGAGAGTTTCTCATCGCCCAAAGTTTCAATTGGACAGAAATTTGGAATCACGTAACTTGGTTGCACGATGAATGAGAAATCTCATATTTGATAATTAGACTAATTCATTAACAAAGGGTCAAGTGAAGGACTAGGAGATCGAGTACACAAAGTTATGTGTTGATCAAGTCCACCATAAGAGTAACAAAGATATTCGTCATGATTTACTAAAGGTTTAGTAAATGTGATTATACTTACAAGATTAAGTGTAATTCTAGATTGATTGAAAAAGGTTTAAATCAATAGTAGAACGAATAAGAAGAATCAAGTAGGCAGAAAGATAAAAGTTTCTCCATTCTAAGAAGAAGGGAGAGTACCTTTTATGCTTTATGATGGGTCTTAATGATTATGAACCATATCTCAATTGATCCTCTAAGTGAGTCTTAGTACAATTGTATGTTTAAGAAGAGGAATCAAAAATTGAAGAAATGGTTAAATCAAGAAGTCAATCATACTTCGTTCCAAAAACAAGTCTTAGAGTTAAGATTGTGAAATTGAGTGATAAGTATTAAGAAGGTTTATAACATTCATCAAATGTGGAAAGTTGTGATGTCTTGGATAAGACAAAGACCAACTAGGATCAATTTATGAAGTGTTTTGATAAAAGCTACACTAACTCTTGAATATTTGTTTGTCAAGAAATGTTTATTGACAAAAGGATCTTATATCACTACTAGAAAAAAGGCCTTTTACGACGCGCAAATTACGACACTCATTAATTTATGTTACGCAAACGAGAGTGACATTAAAAGAGTGTCATCTCTTCAGAAAATTTAAGGATTTAGGTCACGCATTATTGCGTGCCTTTAAATTAGTGTCAAAAGAAAAAAAATTAAAAACACGGAGGGCGCTGTACCTTAAATGCGCGCCCTCTATATGTGTCGCTTTATAATTTTAATGAACGCGCGTTCCTTAGTTACAAGCGGGAAAAGAAAAGCCAAAAAATTAGAAAAGCCCGCTACCCTCCCTACCCTAAGCATTATCACGCATCTTTCATTCTCCTCACACTGTTGTGCAACTTCTCAATCAAAGATCGAAGGTTACGATTTCATCTCCATCTCTCGACTTCATCATCTCAATCAAGAAAAAGGGCTTCTGATTTCCATTCATCTACTTCATCGTTGCTGTAATTTCACCTTCTTCATCTCTCTGCTGTTATTGAGAATACTCGCCAATAGTTTTCTTGCACTATTCCTTGACCTGCTTCCTTCTAGATACGCTTCTGATCGAGAGATTCAGGTTAGGGCTTTCAAGGCGTCGTGGAAACTGTAATGGTGTTCATTGTGGCGGAGGGATTAGGGTTTCTAGAGTGAGAGACGAAAGAGGAAATTGGGGTAAATGTCCGCAGAAGGAAGCATGTAATGTTGTTCTCTATTAACTGATGACTTAGGGTTTTAACTGATGACTTAGGATTTCGTATTTATGGAATCCAAGTTCTTGATTCCTGAATTTGATTTCCCTTGACCCTCCTTACAGATCCGTAGAAAATTCAGAAGAGCCGCCACATATCTCAAGCACACGGTACCATCTCTCTCTCTCTCACGCACCTTCTATCTGATTTTATTTTTGCTCATCTATTCTGGATTGTATTGCTTTCGAAAATAGTGGTTACTTATTAAGGGGCATTTTGGTCAGCTTGTTAATTTTGATAGAATTCGGTATTACTGGGAAAAAAATGGGTGCGCCCCTGTTCCTTTTTATCGCAGTAGCCTCTTCTTTGATATTTTTTTCTTCTAATCTCCTTAGTTTGAGAAGCAGGGGCTGCTTGATCAAAAGTTTTTTTTGTTATTGGTCCATGATTGACAAATTTATGGAAGGGTTTCTTGTTCTTCGCTGATTTTGATCCTAGTCAAGACTATTGGGTTCATTGTTATGTCATATACAAAGGGCAATACTGGAATCTTCTTGTTTGGTTTGCGGTTGATCAAAATATTTTTTTTTCCTTTTGAAAATGTTGCTGCTGAGTTTGATTCTTGCCATGGCTGCTGGGTTAACTTTAATTTTGAAAGGGGCAATTTTGGAATTTTAAAAGGGTAAAATGGGATAAACCCCAAATCTCATAGAGTTGACATCATAGATGCAGTGGAACTAGCTGTTTCAACATCAGAAGCATTAACAATCCACACATGTATGTCTATTTTTAGTTTCATGGATCAGCTTCAAAATGTGGCCTTTAAATTTGCACGCTAAGTGTTTGTGAAAAGTCCTTATCAATGATTTGGCATTTAGAGGCACCTTTTGGGATTGAGAAAGATGGGCCTTCTTGAGTTGATCTATTATAATGTTAGAAAGGGTTAGAATTTAGAAGAATGAACTCAATTTATATGAATGTTTGATTTTATAAAAAAATATGAATGTTTTAGCTTTGTTGTTTCTCTCTCAATTTCAGATGATTCATTATGTAAAAAAAAATAGAAATTAAGTTTACAACAAAACTGTTCCTTTTTTTTTTTGCTTTTATGTTTATCTGGTTTTACATAGAAGTTTCAATTATATCGTATAAACTTGCCATACGAATGGCTCCTAATATATTTCCTCTTGATATAACATAAGAATAAAATTAATTTTTTATATTATTTGATATGCTTATTTTGCTTACATAATTTTTTTATTTTTTATTTTTGGTATTGCAACGTGTTGGATATGCATTCCAGCAAATTTACTGGAGTGGGTTGGGCGCTTGGGCTGACGAAGTTCTTGGGAGGGAGGTCATGTTAAAATTATTTTCTAAAGAAAGAGATGAAAGATTGATACACCATCTCATGGCTTCAAAGGAGCTTCATCCATCCTTAATATCTGCCCAGAGTGAATATAAGGTGTAAGATGAGAGTTCTGATGAAGATTATCACAATCTTCATTGATGTTTTGTGAATACTTTCATTAATGGTTCTTATCTTGTGGTTTGTTAAGCAGATTATGAGTAATCGAACAGTTGTTGATAAATCTAATTACCTTTCATCTGTGCAGATTGATTCCTGTGAGGCAGAGTAACTTCTCATTAATTAAACGAGTTACTTTACTCAGCAAAGATGAGCGTAGTTGGATTTGATCTTGGGAATGAGAGTTGTGTTGTGGCAGTTGCCAGACAAAGGGGAATTGATGTTGTTCTTAATGATGAGTCAAAACGTGAGACTCCTGCTCTTGTGTGTTTTGGTGATAAACATCGTTTTCTTGGAACAGCTGGTGCTGCAACCAGTATGATGAACCCAAAAAACACCATTTCCCAAATTAAGCGGTTAATAGGGCGTCCTTTTTCTGATCCTGAATTGCAACAAGATCTCAAGGCTTTGCCTTTTTCAGTTACTGAGGGACCCGATGGTTTCCCATTGATCAATGCAAGGTATCTTGGGGAAACAAAGTCATTCACCCCAACACAAGTTATGGGAATGGTTTTCTCAAACATGAAGACAATAGCTGAAAAGAATTTGAATGCAGCAGTTGTGGATTGCTGTATTGGGGTACCTATCTACTTCACTGATCTTCAAAGAAGAGCTGTAATGGATGCAGCTACTATTGCCGGTTTGCATCCTCTACGGTTGATGCATGAGACAACAGCCACTGCTTTAGCTTATGGAATATACAAAATTGACTTACCTGAAAATGAGCAGCTCAATGTAGCCTTCATCGACATTGGACATGCTAGCATGCAGGTATGCAGTGAAGCTCAATGCCCTTTAGTTCAATACATTACACGAGAGCTTTTAACATGCTTAATAATGGAACATGTAATGAGATTCGCAAGCCCCGAGTGAGTATTCAATTGCTTTTTTATTATTCGGGTAATTAATATCTCTACCTTTTTTTATTTAGTTCACTAATCTATACATATACATCTATATAAAAAAACCTTTTTTTCTATATTTTGAAGGTATGCACCTGTTCGTAGCGATTCGGTTGTTGGTGAGCTGAAGTTGTCAGAGCCAACTGATGTAATTCTCCTAGGTATTACTTTTGTATTTTTCAAGATTTATTTTATATACTTTTCTTAAAATGCAAATTTGTTAAATATTATGTTACATTTAAGAGATTACAAGAATTGAGATGCTTGCGGTTACTGGTAAGGATTTTAATCCTTCTACATTATAAAACTTACTTTGTTTCATATTTTCAAATATTAAATACTTATTTTATCATACCGTATTAAAAAGTAAAAAAGATAGGTACATTTGTTCAGAAGAGAACAAATCCTTTAAGCCATTACAATCATAATGTTCTTGCCCATATAAGCTGTGATTTGATAACATTGGTAATTTCTTCAGATGTGAATTCATTGTAACAGATACAATTGGAAGATCGAGTGAAACTGCATATCTGAAACTGCCCTGTTTCCCCTGGTCTTGTCTTCTAGACTTGACCTTATTTCTCTTCTTATCTATCATTTTTGTTACTTTGTAATTTCAATTAATATATAAACAGGTTTCTTGGATTTTTTTTTCAGGAATTCCTAAAATAGAGAAGCTAGAAATTGAAGGGAAAGCTTTCCATACAAACTTATATGCAGTTCGTTGTAATTATAGTGGAGGAAAAGAGGGTAAGAGTAAAATCATGTGGCTTAGATCAATGGTTGGAAGTCCAAATCTTATTTCCATTCCCGATATCTTTTTTCTTTTAAAATTTTTTACCACTTTATGAGAAACAAAGTGAAATGTGGGTCTATAAATTGTTTTTTTTATTGTAGGTGAAACAGAAAGGATCATCAAACATATGATCAACCTATTTGGGCTAGTATTATCTGTGGCTCCTTCTCCTGCTCCTGCTCTTCCCCCATCATTTTCTTCCATTATGCAAAGATTTAAATCTTACTAGCTTTTAATCTTTCCATCATGACAAGAATTTTGTATTCTTATCTTGCTGATAGGTCCAAAGAAACTTGAATGGGATTGAACCATTGTGCTTCCTGATTTGCTGCTATCAATGGATGTTGTGTGAATCCTCATTGAAGTCTTCATTTTGGTTTAAGAGAACAAGGTGGAGAGTCTAAAAAGAGACAAGTTAGCAACAGAGAATCTCCTCCAAGAAACAAGTTACAACAGAGAATCTTCTTCCCCTTTGTTCACACTTTACATAATCACTTTCAATAATATTATCTTCAGTCTTCCTATAGTTTCTTCATTATTAATTTTTCTGGAATCTTTTCTAGGTAGTCTTTGGTAATGGAACCGTGGACGTCGTGGTGGTGGTGGATATCGTGGTGGTGCCCCAGTCAACCAAATCCAAACCTTAATTTAGCTGCTGCTGGGCTTACCCCTGGGTAAATGAGAGTCAAAAAGACGTTTTTGCCCCTGTGTTGCTAGGTAACCTTTTCAACAACAACATTCTACTTAAGCAGGTGAGTAATCAAGATTAAGGGAGACTTTTTAATCATGTTTGGCATTCCTTTCCAGTAAGAAACAGAGTTGTATGATTATTTGTTAGTTTTATAGGAATGTATAACACATGTTAGCAATGTATTATTTTTGTTTAACATTTGAATGATTCTTTGTATGACATTATAATTTGTGCAATTTATTTTATTTTTTGAGTATGAAATTTTATTTTATATTATGCAATGGATTGTATTTTTTGTATATTGTATTTTATTTATATTATAAGAAATTAAATGCAAATTTAATTTAAAAATTAATAAATATATAATTTTTTTTAAACATTTAAATTTACGATACGCAAAAATGTGTGTCATCTTCATTTATGACATGGCCTTTCTTGACAGGGGCTTTCTTGATACGCATTGCGTGTCATTAACACGCGCGTCGTAAGGTTACGACACACGAATGCGTGTCGTCTTCCTTTATGACAGGGCCTTCCTTGATACGCATTGCGTGTCGTAAATGCGCGTCGTAATTGCGCGTCGTAAATGAGCGTCGTAAATGCGCGTCATCTATAGACGACGCGCAAAAGCGCGTCGTCTCTCTTTATGACAGGGCCTTCCTTGACGCGCATTTGCGCGTCGTCTGAGCCTTTTACGACGCGCAATGAGCGTCGTAAAAGGCCTTTTTTCTAGTAGTGTATGTCAAGGAGTCAGTGGGAGTCTTAATGGTCTTGAAAGGTTTCAAGAACAAATCAAATAGACCTTATCGATCATCACTGGCACACGAATTGAGGTTTACAACCTATCGTGTTGACATTATTTTGTTTCTGTGCCCTTCCACTTGAGTTAATTATGCATGTGAGTCCTATGAGTTCTCATTTGAATGCATAAAAGGCAAGGACCTTGATCAATGGAAAGTACATTGATAAGAAAAGGTGAGCTGCTTAACTACTTGGAAGACATGGTGGGCAGTTGTGCTACCATGAAGGCAAGAAATCGAGATCAAGAAAGTTCGATCCATATGAGTTTGAATTTGTCGTAAACTTTGGTTTTGACAAATTCACATGGATAGGAACACATACACCGTTTAAATCTAAGTGCCATAAGATTTCCTCCTTCGTGAAAATGATTGTGAGGAAATGCTTTATGATGGGTCTTATATTCTTGAAACCGAGATGTGTGAGTTGTATCTTACAAATCGGTTGCACATTGATAATATGTAAACGCACTAGTAACTTGGTGTTATAAAACATATTGTTGTGTGTGATTTGGTTAGTGAGTGTAAGCAAGCATTGTATCAAAGTTTATCCATTCCTTTTATCCAAAGTAGGATAAAAGCGATATCTTTGGGCCCCTCGATGATTTAGTGATGATAAACGTAAATGCTCGGCCGGGCTAACGCTAATTTGATTTGTTCAATTAGTCAATCGTCATAAATCGGGAATCGAGATATAATACAAAGAGAATGATTTGAAATCATATCTCATATGATATCTAGAATGGAGGAATATATGATCCCTTATCTAAGGACACGCGTATCTGATATGATCAGAGTTGACAGCGGCTTTGGAAAGCTACGATTGCAGATCAGGATCTGAAGTCATATGTAGAATAGTTGTTAGACTTATCCAAGTGGGATATTGTCGGATTAGTGTCTAAGTCCATAACTATTTTGGTATGTACTTGACCCGATGGTGCATGGTCCTTTTGGGTTGCCTTCACCAAAGCAACTTGATTGGAGAAATAAATAGAGAGAGAGAGAGGTTATTATGATTTATTAATATGTTATAAGAATAATATATTAAAGGAGAAATCATATTTGTTTAATTAATATTGGTCAATAATTAATTAAGAATTAATTTTGTGATCAAATGTAATTAATTAAACTAGAGGGGCTGAATTGTAATTATATGATAGTTGCAAAATAGGGCAATGGTTATCCTTGTTGAAGGATGGACGAATTCAAGGATAAGGATATCCTTAAAATCGTTCAAGGTCCAAGAGATAGGGATTTTCATAGGCTTATCTTATGGTTGCTTGATGGGCAAGTAACTAGATAAGGATAAGGACTGAAATCCTAATCTCAACCCTATATAAAGACCCCAAGGCTCATGAATTCGTCCATTCCTTCCCAAGAGGTCCTAGAGACGAATTCTTATACCTCTCCTCTATCTTTATACCTTCTCAATTTGCTCTTGGTGTTTGTAAGCCATTAGAGGAGTGACACTTGTGACTCTAAGCCTTCCAAGGTCATTTCAAGGAGGAATTGGGATTGTTATTGCTACATAACAATCAAGGTAATATCATAAACCTAATTATATGTTAATATCGATGTCCATATGCTAGAATTAGGGTTTATAGTCTTGGATTCAAAGCATGTACAATAGAGAAACCTAGATCCAAGCATTAGGGTTTGTATGAGCACATAGGATGTCTTATGACCAAAACCCATCAGTAACATGCCGAGTATTTGGTTGTGTTAACCAAGGTTTAGAACCCTATATGTAATACAATTTAAAGTTTTAACATTATAAAAGACGTCACTATTATCATATGTTCTACATAATTATGGTAATATTTATGATACAAAACATTTTTTTTACTATTTAAGATAAAAAGTTGTTTCTATTATCATATGTTGTACATAATGATAAAATTTAAGATAGATAAAAAGATGTCTCTATTATCGTATTTTCTACATAATGATAATATTTAATATAAACGTTTTAATTTAATATGAAATTATTATTTAATAGATAACAATAACGATTTATTTATTTTTAAAAATTAATTTTTTTCTATTTTAATCATATAACTTTGTATATGCAAAACAACTTCAAGTTTCAACCTTATCTCTTATAATATAGTTCAACATAATAACAATACTAAAAATCATTTTTTATATTTTTTATGAAATTATTATTTAATTGTTAATAACAATAATTTAGCAATTTTTAATATAAATTTTTATATCCCACGCAACGCGCGGGCATTCGCCTAGTATATATATATATATATATATATATATATATATATATATATATATATATATATATATATATATATATATATATATATATATATATATATATATATATATATATATATATATCAATGCCTATCAATTGGTGTCATAAGATCCATTAAGTATCATAAGTTGAAAAACTATTGAGTGGTAGTTGTTAAATAGATGCTAATGAAAAGTTATGTAGGTTTAAATAGATGTTATGGAATCATTATTATAAAAAAATCAGGAAAGACACAGATGTTTCAAATAATTGTGGTGATAGAAATAAATGCATCATTTATAAGTATACTAGGCGAACCCCGCGCGTTGCGCGAGAATAAAATTCTATAGTCAAAATAATAACTTTTAGGTAAAACTACAATAAAGTCCCTACATATTGGCCTCATAATCGATTTAGCCCTTATATATTTTTTTTATTCAATTAAGTCCCAAATACCAGTAATCGTATTCAATTTAACCCTTTGACCCGGTCAACAGGTCATGCAACTTTCAAAAATTACATTTTCGGCCCAGATTTCAAAGTTTATACCAAATTTGGTCTAAAATTCACATTTTTGGCCCAAATTTTAAATTTTTTACAAATTTCGTCCAAAATTTACCCTTTTTGCCCAAATTTTAGAACTTTATTATGAATTCATTCTAACTTTAGTTTTTTTACAACTTTTTTTTCTCAAAAGTTTGTTTCTAATATGTTTTTTCTTTAAAACTCATATTTATACAAAAAAAAACATATTTTCACATAAAAATTTTATTTTTTATATATAATTTTTTTATATGAAATATCTAATTATAAAAATAGGTTTGGATTATTTGTGTGATTTCTCTTAAAAAAATTAAGAAATTAAAAGTAACCTTAAATTATACTATTAAATTATAGTTTGTCAAAAACTAGTTACACTAGTAACGCTAAATTATACTATTAATATAGAGATTTTAATATGTGTTCTATTTAGTGTGTATTCTTTTTTCTATGAGATTTTAATATAGTTGTTTATATGTATTTTTCAATCTGTTGCATTTTCGTAAATTAAATCATACATTCGATCACATATATATATATATATATATATATATATATATATATATATATATATGACAAAAGGTATGTAAAGTTGTTCTAATCTCATATATGACAATCCATATTGATTTCAGTGGGAGTTGTAGTTATCAACGTTTGTAATACTTTTTTACATTTGTTAAATGTCATTTTTTGCCAAAAACCTCCTTATCGACAAATGACAATTGCTCCATTCTAGATACTTATTTTTTTGTTATTACAACAAAAAAAATTGACACATGAATCCGATTTTACAAAGAAGTTTAAATAAAGAAATCAAAAGTGATGATGAACTATATGTATGAACATGTATTCGGCGAGAAAGAAAAAATATGAAGTTTTCAATATGTAACATCTTCTATTATTTAAACTTTTCCTATAAATGTGATTAAAGAACAAATAAATAATATTAAAATGAGTGTAACTAGTTTTTGACAAACTATAATTTAATAGTATAATTTAGGGTTACTTTTAATTTCTTAATTGATTTTTTAAGAGAAATCACACAAATAATCCAAACCTATTTTTATAATTAGATATTTCATATACAAAAAAGTTTTTTAAAAAAAAGATTTTATATAGAAAAAATAAGATTTCTATGTGAAAATATGCTTTTTTTGTATAAATATAAGTTTTAAAGAAAAAACATATTAGAAACAAACTTTTGAGAAAAAAAAGTTGTAAAGAAAACTAAAGTTGGGATGAATTCATAATAAAATTCTAAAATTTGGGCAAAAAGGGTAAATTTCGGACCAAATTTGTAAAAAAATTTAAAATCTGGGCTAAAAGTGGTAATTTTGGACCAAATTTGTAATAAATTTTGAAATCTGGGACGAAAATGTAATTTTTGAAAGTTGGATGACCTGTTGACCGGGTCAAAGGGTTAAATTGAATACGATTACCGGTATTAGGGACTTAATTGAATAAAAAATATATATAAGGACTAAATCGATTATGAGGCCAATATGTAGGGACCTTATTGCAGTTTTCCCTAACTTTTACCAAATTATTATTTAATATTTGTACTTTGAAAAAAAATGTTAGTACTAAAGCAAACATATAGTTAACATATTAGTTTTATTAAACATTATAGTTTAATTTTTAAGTCATTGTGATATATACAATTATTTGATAATTTTATAAACCGTTTAATATTGTGTAAATTATATATCAAATGAATGATAATATAATGGGTAACAAAACTTATGAACAAAAATATGAATTGCAACTTTTAGTAACATAAAAATAGAAAAACATCTATTATAACATTTGTATCAAAAAAGATATATATACAACGAATAATAAAAAATATGAAAAATAAATACTATAAATTTTAATAACATAAAAATGCTAAAACATCTATTATAACATTTATATTAACTCTTCATATTTAAATCACAAATCTCTTCAAATACATTAATGTTTTTAATGAGCAAAACTTTACAACCTTATAAAAGAAAGGAAAATAAAAAGTTATTAATGATTACTAATTAATAATCATAAGTTAAAAACTCTTGAGTTGTAACTAATAAATATACATAAATTAGAAAACCCTTAAGTTGTAGTGTGAGTTTCAAATGAATGCGGTACTTGGAAATATATTATTATTATTATTATTATTATTATTATTATTATTATTATTATTATTATTATTATTATATTCGTGTAAATAATTGGTTTTGATGTATCATTTTAATCCCTTCAATTATTAAACATAAAGATATTTAATTATAAATTTATAACATACATAGGTTCATATACATGTTAAACAGATCACATAATATATATATATATATATATATATATATATATATATATATATATATATATATATATATTCGTAAATGTCATATGTAATTCTTGTCGTAGTAATATGGATAAATTACTTTCATATGAAAAACATATCATGATAAGTCTATCATAATTACATATCAAATGTTCAAAATTATGTTATCTTTTAAATATTGTCTTTTAAGTATGTTGTGTAGGATAACCCAACAAAAATATAATAGAAAATAAACATAATCAAAATAGAAAAACTACAATCAAATAAACAAGAGCATTGGGTAGTTGAATATATAAATAAAAATGTTACATAAACATACATATAAATCAAAAGAAAAAACTAACATTCGTCAACTTTGCTCAAACAAAAAAACCTATATCCATTTTATGAATCTTCTTTCTTCATTTAACACCATTCAACCATAGAAACTTGATGATAATTCTTCAATAACCTGCAATCAAAATATTTTTCTTGAAAAAGAAGAATCAGAAAGATATTTCAAGCAAAACATTGATGTTTGGAGAGTCACATTCAAGATTGAGTAATACACACAAATCACATAAAAAGATTAAATGAGAAACTGAATATAAAGAATAGAAAAGCTTCATTTGTTTTGGTTGAAAGAAAAAATCATATTACAATTACCATCGATGCGATATAACTCATTTATCCAAATCATCATATTTGGATCGACATAACCATTTCTTCAAATCATCATATTTGTATCGTGAATGCTTCAACTACATGAAAACTTTTGAATCACAATATCTTCAAATCCTTCTTACATGTAAGTTTTTATATAACACAAAAGACACAAAAGATTGACCTTTTTATACTAAACTTTTCACTAAATGCTAATTAAACATAATATAAGTTATAAAACTTTTGAGTGTTAAATCATAATTAAGAAAACATTTGAGTTGCATTAGTTAAAAAATAGGTTTTCAAATGAATATGGTTTGAGGAAGTTAAAAAAAGGAGTTTCAAATGCATGAGATTCAAAAAAAAAATGCTAGCTTTATAAGTATGTATGATACTATGATATATATATATATATATAGTATTGAATCAATATGCTCAAGAATCATTATGAAGTCATATTGCTAATAATATGATCGTATACGGTCACACCTTTATCAAGTTTGCACATTTTGTATATTTATTATTAATATGATTATTAATAATATTATCAATTTTTGTATTATAATTAGGGAATAGTTATTGATTTATGAAAATAATAATTATAAGAGAGTATAACTGGTTATTATTTCATATGATATGAATTAATGAGTCATGCACAACTTTTTGGACTAGTTGAATCTTTTTTGTCTTTTACCTAGAGACAAAGTTTATATTTTATAAACTTTAAGTTTATAAATTTTAAACTAATTCTTTTGTGGTATAACAAAGTTAGGAGACAAGTTGTCTCTTTCTTGCACTCCTTGGCCGAAAGTTTGGACAAGCATGGGAGGTTGCTTGTCAACCCTCCTCCCATGCTCCTAAAAGCTGGTAAATACTTTATATTATTATATGGTGTTGCTTTTTCTTTTTCATGGGTATTTAAAGAGGGGTATTGCATGAGTTTGAAGCTAGTTTTTCTAGTGAATTCTCTCCATTATTCCATATGGCCAAACTCTCTTCTACTCTCCACCTCTCTCTCTTTTGAAGCTAGTTTGGTGATTAGAATACCTCTTGAGTTGTCTCCTTTAGTGCTTATTTGAGTTAAGCACTTAAAGGCTTAAGACAATCAAGAATACAATAAGGAACTAGCATTCCAAGTGTTTTAATCTTGATGACGGATACTTGTAGAGAAGATCATGTTCTTTGATCTTTACATCTTCATCAACACCCCAAAACCAAGTGGGTTCAAAGGCTTCAAAGGTTATCTCTAAAACATCATATGGTTGTTTTAATATCATTCTAACCTCTATAAATGGATCTTAGATTATTTCGCTTTGTTATAAACTCGAAAACAATATTGTTATTTTTAAAGCTTCCGTTTCTGGTTTTATGAAAATCGAACTTATATATTGTATCAAAACACATAATATATATATATATATATATATATATATATATATATATATATATATATATATATAGAGAGAGAGAGAGAGAGAGAGATTCAAGTATATTTTAATTTCATAACAAAAAATAATAAGTTGCCTTTTAAATTATCATAATTTATAGGATCAAACTATTAAGAATTCATATATAATAAAAAGCGAAGATACAAGGCTCTCTACTTTTAACTAAATACTATATAAATTTAAAAATTGACAAGTCATATATATCGTGGTATTCACCATTTTATCACAAACACTTAGAATGCCTAAAATGTTTATTGGCATTCCATATGAGTGTTGTGACACTATTGTTGTGAAAATTTCGTATTTTCGTAGGGACCCTACGTAATCCTTTGGTTAGGCTCAATTTGAATGTCTAGCATGAAACGAGTGACGTTGGAATCGATATTTAGGACTATGTGATGGTTTATTTTGAAATTCCATAATGAGATTATTTTTTGTGGTCATAATGTTAGACGAAATATGTTAACCGATAGTTTGGTTGACTATTTATACAATTGGTTTGTATATAGGAGTTAGTGTAAGATTAACCCACTTAAATATGTTAACTGATAGTTTGGTTGACTATTTAAATACCCCTCAAACCCTAAAACTTAGGGTTTCCTCAAGACATGAGTACGCCCAGCGTACATAAGTGTATGTCCAACGTACTAGGGTGCGCCCTAGTACACTCAACGTACTCTTATGTACCCTTAGCGTACTCCTTCTGTCCCAAAATTACAATATTGTCACTAGTGCTTCTCATTCTATTACAGGGCCCAAAATGACATGAATTAAACCGTACGAGTGAATTTAAAAGTACATGTATACTGGGGTGTTACATTTACAGGAATCGCCCTATGTTTAAAAAAATTACATAAATAGTTCCTTCTTAATTAACATATTTATAGAATTGGCTTCTATGTTTCATAAAATTATAGATATGGTCACTATGCCTATTATTAAATATACATAAATGGTCCATGTATGAAAATTATAGAAATTTTTCCTGCTTTTTGGTGGTTGTCGAGGCCAACACAAATAATAACCCTAAATATTACACACTAAAATAGTGTATAGTGGTAAAGGGATCGAATCCACGGAGATTGGTTCAATTTGTAACTCTATGAAAAATCTCTTTGTAAAAATACTTGAAAATGACAATAAAAATAAAATGGGGGGTTTTGGTGTTTTGAAATACTTGAAACAACTAGAATTAACAATGATTTAAATAGACAAATGCAACAAAAATAAGAGTTTGATGTAAAATCAATAAGGGAGAGATGGTTGACTTAAAGTTTCCTCACTTTGACTTTTGATGAACATATCATTAGAATCCAATGGTGCAATACTTTGATTTAAATCCTTAATTTGGCTATAGTAATCCAAGGAGCTTGAGATTACCTAGACTTTTCTTAATTGTTGAAATGGCTAGAGGAGCTCATAACAATTTCCTTAGTCAAAGTCACTAATTCCAAATAGCATGTAATTAGTGAAAGTCAACTAGCATTAAGAACCAAAAAGTCACCAAATCCAAGAGGGGTCAAATGCTTTCACCACCATGTTGGAGGAAATGTTTTTATGATTGTGTGAAGCAAAAACAACACAAAAATCATTTGTTGCTTGCTAATTTGAGGATCCTTTACTTAATCAAGAAATTAGCCAACTAATCACCACAAACACATTTAAACTCATGAACTAAAACATACAAGTAGTGATAAGATGTTAAAACACAAAACATTCCCATAAAGATTTAAGAACATGTTCATGGATTCTTCAACATTCAACAAAAGTTCAAAGGATTAACCAAAAGTCAACCAAGATTAGTTTAGCCAAGCATGGCTAAACCCAAAGAAACAAAGTTAGAGAAAATTGTACCAAACATTAAGCAAGAATCAAGAGGTAAAAATATGATGTTCTTCAAGTGTTCTTGACCTTCAAAAGTCTTCAAAACTCCAGAGAGAATCTCCAAAAATCGGATGTCCAAGAGTCTCCAAAAGATGGGCACCAACCTTCCTCAAATAGCCTTCCAAATGGATTTCCGAAATTGCCCCTGCAGGAGGTTGCGCGACCCGCGTGCTGCTGCGCGGGTGGGTTGCGCGGGTGGTGCCTGACATGGGCTTCTTTGAGATTTTGGGCCTCCAAAGCATGTCCCACTAGCCCAGATCGAATCCAATCACCTCCTAGCCCATTTTCTTCAAGTTTTTATTCATTTTAAGCCCAATTTGGCCTCTCCAAATCCTCCAAACTCGCCCGGTAAATAATCTACGCACGCTCGAATAAACTCCCGCGTTTTGAAAATTTAAAGTTTATTTCTCTCCAAACCTTCAAATAACCATCAAGCTCGCTCCATGCATCATCTCCACAATCACCAAGCCTAACATCATTTTTGTCTACCAAATCTCATTGCTTCCCATACGTCCCGAACACTCCAGCTCCGCTAGACCCGAAAACCTGCAATTATGCTCACAAGATTCGAAAGTACCCGAAATAGTCATAAAATAACAAAAGGGAAAATATTCATGGAAATTATCTAAATTATGAATGAAATATGCTAAAATAAACTATAAAAAGAAGTAAACAAAACTAACTATCAAATCACCCCAAGCTTAAACCTTACTTGTCCTCAAGTAAGACAAGATTAAAATGAACTTGGGATGAACTATCCTAGAGAAAATAAAAAGAATGGATAGAGCCGCAGAACCTGATCACCGTTAGTCAACATGGTCAGAATTGATCTTGCTATTACCTCAGGAATTTTTCATCCGATGACAATGGTACCATAAACCATAGCCAGGACAACTCCTTTAGGTGAGTAAGGAGGGATGAGCAGTCGCAGCCTCAATGGAACATGCATACAATGAAGAATATCTGTAGTAGGGAGAAAGCAGCTGGATGGGCTCGGGTGGAGCTCTTCTTTAAATGTACACTCTGATCTCACATTTGCCGGTTTCTCTCATGTGTAACTAGGTTTAATCGCTCGGGCACCGTTGTAGGAATCGGATCACTTGGTGTTGGCCCTAACCTCCCGTAGTATCTGACTCGACAGTCTCCCTAACATCACCAATTTGCGAAAAACAACTCAATCTATATACAATAAAACATACCTAAATAAATGAATATCAAACGCCGGGTGACCAAAATGTTGGAAGATTTAGTTCAATAATTGAACCGGTCACCCTTCTCAGATTTCTGCAGCTGGGAATTTACCTGCCCCCCCCCCCTTTTTTTTTTTTTTTGTTATACTTGAAGGTAATGTAATAACAACCCTTTGACTCAAAATTTGGTTCCTAAAGTGTGTAAGTGGAACCGAAAGAGTAGTAATATAATCCGAATGGTCTAAGCGAGAAAATGACCATGTGTGGAGCATGAAGATATAATGTAAGCTCCTTTTCAAATTTGTGAATTTTTTTTTTCTTTCTTTTTTTTTTTCAAAAATAATGAAAATGTCCACATGCAGACTATAAGACTTCTCTAAAATCCTAAGAAAATCGCAAAAAGATATGGTGATGTAAAGAGACCGGATATGGATTCTACTCGGGGACAAGCACTAGTGCTTCATCCTAACGGTTCAAACATGATCAAGTGTGATCCTCTCGGCGGTAGTGACCGCAAGGCTAAGACATCCATTGCTCTAGTATATCCTACAGACATTAGTATTGTATGCATAATTCTTCATGAAAACTACCTGTCCATGATCACTTACCCCTTTAAGCTACCAGCATCTGATCCCAAGTATGAGATCCCAAACTGCAGCTAATGGTCCCCGTTCGATGGGTGAGATAACAACAAGATCCTGGACCAATAATGATACAATAACTGTGAACCTATTCCATGGCATCCAGGGGGTGAGAATAAACGGACAACAAAAATGCATGAATGTTAATGCCCTAAGCTAAATGTTATGCAAAAATATAAAAGTAGAAAAGAAGAAAATAAAATCTTTTTGGATTTAAAAAAATGAATGAAAATTAGCTTAAAACTAAAATGTTATGCAACCTAATTAAAAATGCATGAAAAAATAAAAGGAAAATGAAATGCCCCACCCCAAGCTTAAGAACAAGCATTGTCCTCAATGCTTAAGGTAAGGGCAAATATGACCTAAATCGGAGGATTGGATGACATGAGATGTCTGTGGCGGTGATTTCGTGAAATTACGACCGGTAGAATTTCGACAATCTTGAATTTTCCGGCGAGGTGGTTGCTGGAAGGTTATATGAGAGGAATGGAGTGGGAGGTCAAGATGATTAAATGAAGAAGAAGGGAAGCTGAACATTTTAATCTATGGGTCAAAAAGGGTCAATTTCGGTCAATGTTGGTCAAGAAAAGTCAAAAGGTCAAATCATTAAAACCTTTGGTCAACACCTGGTCAAATAATAGCCAAAAATAGCCCAAATTGCCCAGCACAGTGCGCGGGTCGCGCAAGTCCCCACGCGGGTCGCGCAAACCTTGCAGTTAAGTCTTGGGCCAATGTCGCTTCATCACACCTGGCCGCGCAACCCACCCGCGCAACAGCACGCGGGTCGCGCAACCCGCTGATGCTGATCTTCATTTTCGCTTCATTTTTCTTCGTTTTTCACCCGTTCTTGCTTTGGAAGGCCCCAAACACCTAGAAACTCTTGATTTCTTCAAAAAACAACTCTTTTGAATCCCAAAAACATCTTCAAAACTCATTTTGTTCAAATTAAAAACACGAAAACACAATGCTTTCCAAAAATGCCCTTCTTTAACGTCTTTGGCGAGACGCCTCCAAACTTCACTTTAACACTTTGGGGCGTCCAAATGGACTACATCTTGGACATTTGAATCAAAACCTTCATTGAATGGCTTCAATCGATGTCCATTAACCTTGCAAATTTGCCCCGTGTCTACATTTTTTAATTTCCACACCTCCATTGGGACTCTTTTCTTGTATTTGACTTTCTTTTTACGGGAGAACCATACCGGACTCAAACCTTTGATAATAGCAATCATCCAATCATATTCTTTCTTGTACTTGTTCATTAAGGTGACCAAATCTTCCTTCTTTTCTAAACTCTTGGACATGGTTTTTGAGTAGGTGACCGGTTGGGCGTCTTCTTTCTTGTGATACGTATCATTTGAAGAGTCCGACAAATTTATCGCTTCTGGCTCTTGTGGTTGGTCTACCAATGGAGTTAGTTTCTCAATGGTAGTGGGTGGCTCAACCTCTCTTTCGTTAACCCATATCACTTCCTCTATAGTTTCATTGTCAGCTTTTTCAATTTCTTCTTCTTCTTTAACAACCTCTTCCACTCCTACTTCTTCTTCCTCTTCTTCATATAACACTCTTGGGCCATCAAAAGTTTTCTCATCTTTCAAAGGAATGCAACATGCGTTATGACATGGGCTCTCTTCAGATGGTAATTTATGTTGAGATTCCACCATACTCAATGATTGAGAAATTTGTGTTATTTGTTGCTCTAAGCTTTTGAGGCTAGCTTGAGTTGTTTCCTGGAAAATTTGGGTAGAAGTGGCAATGCTTTTCACAATGTCCTCTAAGGACATGCTTGGCGTTTCAGTTTGTTGAGGAGGATAAGGATAGGGTTCTTGGAATAGTGGAGTTGGTTGGTATTGGTTATTTCCCCATGTTTGGTATGGGTTTTGGTAATGGTTATTTCCCTAAACTTGGTTGTTGTCCCACCATTGATCATGTTGAGGCTGATCATAACTCCATTGGTTTGACCGGTAGTAGCTTCCTTTCTCTTGCACTTCTTCCCATTCTCCTTGTAAATATGGACACATGTCGGAATGATGTCCATTTTGGGTGCAAAAATCACAAAGAAGAGGTGTGGGCTGCACACTTTGGTTACTTTCAATCATCATAACTAACTGAGCTAGCTCAGAAAGTTGGTCTTCGGTGCAAGGAGTGTTCATTTCCAAATCATACTTTTTTTTTAATTTCGGGGTTTTAAATTAGAGTACCTGCACAATGAGATGTAGGCATAGAGAAACAAACTGGTTAAATCAAAACCAATCCCCGGCAACGGCGCCAAAAATTTGGTGGTTGTCGAGGCCAACACAAATAATAACCCTAAATATTACACACTAAAATAGTGTATAGTGGTAAAGGGATCGAATCCACGGAGATTGGTTCAATTTGTAACTCTATGAAAAATCTCTTTGTAAAAATACTTGAAAATGACAATAAAAATAAAATGGGGGGTTTTGGTGTTTTGAAATACTTGAAACAACTAGAATTAACAATGATTTAAATAGACAAATGCAACAAAAATAAGAGTTTGATGTAAAATCAATAAGGGAGAGATGGTTGACTTAAAGTTTCCTCACTTTGACTTTTGATGAACATATCATTAGAATCCAATGGTGCAATACTTTGATTTAAATCCTTAATTTGGCTATAGTAATCCAAGGAGCTTGAGATTACCTAGACTTTTCTTAATTGTTGAAATGGCTAGAGGAGCTCATAACAATTTCCTTAGTCAAAGTCACTAATTCCAAATAGCATGTAATTAGTGAAAGTCAACTAGCATTAAGAACCAAAAAGTCACCAAATCCAAGAGGGGTCAAATGCTTTCACCACCATGTTGGAGGAAATGTTTTTATGATTGTGTGAAGCAAAAACAACACAAAAATCATTTGTTGCTTGCTAATTTGAGGATCCTTTACTTAATCAAGAAATTAGCCAACTAATCACCACAAACACATTTAAACTCATGAACTAAAACATACAAGTAGTGATAAGATGTTAAAACACAAAACATTCCCATAAAGATTTAAGAACATGTTCATGGATTCTTCAACATTCAACAAAAGTTCAAAGGATTAACCAAAAGTCAACCAAGATTAGTTTAGCCAAGCATGGCTAAACCCAAAGAAACAAAGTTAGAGAAAATTGTACCAAACATTAAGCAAGAATCAAGAGGTAAAAATATGATGTTCTTCAAGTGTTCTTGGCCTTCAAAAGTCTTCAAAACTCCAGAGAGAATCTCCAAACATCGGATGTCCAAGAGTCTCCAAAAGATGGGCACCAACCTTCCTCAAATAGCCTTCCAAATGGATTTCCGAAATTGCCCCTGCAGGAGGTTGCGCGACCCGCGTGCTGCTGCGCGGGTGGGTTGCGCGGGTGGTGCCTGACATGGGCTTCTTTGAGATTTTGGGCCTCCAAAGCATGTCCCACTAGCCCAGATCGAATCCAATCACCTCCTAGCCCATTTTCTTCAAGTTTTTATTCATTTTAAGCCCAATTTGGCTTCTCCAAATCCTCCAAACTCGCCCGGTAAATAATCTACGCACGCTCGAATAAACTCCCGCGTTTTGAAAATTTAAAGTTTATTTCTCTCCAAACCTTCAAATAACCATCAAGCTCGCTCCATGCATCATCTCCACAATCACCAAGCCTAACATCATTTTTGTCTACCAAATCTCATTGCTTCCCATACGTCCCGAACACTCCAGCTCCGCTAGACCCGAAAACCTGCAATTATGCTCACAAGATTCGAAAGTACCCGAAATAGTCATAAAATAACAAAAGGGAAAATATTCATGGAAATTATCTAAATTATGAATGAAATATGCTAAAATAAACTATAAAAAGAAGTAAACAAAACTAACTATCACTTTTCACAAAATTACAGAAATAGAACAATACAAAATTGTATGAAAATATAAGATTAATAAATCTAGTGCAGTGTACGGGCTACCCAACTAGTTATTAATAAAAGTTTGTAGATTTTCTGGTAACTCAACCTAGTCCAATCAATCTCGAGTCCCGACCAATACATGTTAGCATCGTTCACAACAGATTTACATTAAAATTCACAAAGTTTTGAGTTTTGAGATATGTGACTGGTTTGTTTGGATTGGATTTTATCTTTTTGTTTTGAGTAAATTAGACGAATTGTCTTTCAGCTTTACAGTTTTTCTCTGAAATTGTCCTTACAAAACCTTTTTCCTTGAGATTGTCCCTACGGAGAAAACTTTACACACAAATGGTCCTTATCGTGGATGTCCGTTAGATTAATCCATTAAGTTGAAAGAATTTTGGATAAGGGCTATTTCTGCCATTTTGTGAAACTTGCTTAAGGACAATTTGTGAAATTTTAAACAATGACCATTTGAAATATTACATTTTCGCCCTCTTTTTTCACAACTTTGTTATTATATATATTTTTAAATATATAAATAATTTTTGTTGTGTAGATTTTATATAAAATATATAAATTACAATATATAATTAAATATTTTCTATTTCTATTTTTTTTATCTAAAAATATTTGAAGCGTAAAAACATCATTTTATTACTTTTTGATTTTTATATGATGTAATTGTTAAGATTTATCTTCATTTATCTTATACAAATATATTTATTTTTATGAAAAAAAAAAACATGATGTGTAATTATAAAAAATACATTATTATACAAATAAAAGTATTTTGCTATTTTATTTTAAAAATATAAGTATGTGGGTTTGAGTTAAAGATGAAAATATATTTCGGTTTTGATTTCATAATATAAGTAAAATAAATTTTATATTGTTTCGATATAAAATTTTGATAATTAATTTTAAAAAATTATTTAGTTTTATCAAACTTTGAATATATTCTTTAATGTCATAAAATTTTCAACGCAAAATAAAAAGAAAACGTATGTTAGTTAATACATAAGTATGCTGCTACAAATGTTAAGATAGTTAACCATATAAACAATATGACATTAATTTCGTTTAATTTATTTTATTTAATAGAAAATAAAAGTATTTTATATATTTATATAAAATGAATTAAACGGAATTAAACGAAAATAATATGACATTAATTTCATTAAAAAATTTATTTTCCATTAAACTGTAAAGCTATAGGACCATTCATGCTTTATTGTTTTTAATTTAGTAAAAGATAATAATATACCGAATATGATCACAAACGATACATTTGGGATGTAAAAAAGTCTCGTGGGGGCACAGTCTCGTATGGGGGTATTTACTGAAAAAAAAAAACAAAAACAAAAAAAAAACACAAAAACAAAAAAAAAAAAAAAACTGGAGACTGGAGCAGGGGCGGGAGTAAGGTTAACTCCCGTTTTAATTTCGGGGGCGGGGGTTGGCAGTCCTGTTCCGGAACCCCCATAGGGGCCTCGTTAATGAATTATATATATTTACATATATTAATTATATAAATATATTAAACAATAAAATGATTTTTACATACCAAAATTCAACAAAAAAAACATATTTTTAAGTTGTTTATAACATGTAAAATTATGTTATAAATAACTATTTGTTAACCCATAAAATAGTTTATTTTAACTCAAACAAAAACTTCTTTTAACAAAAATAAGGTTAGCCCAAAATCAATTAGGGACGGGAGAACAGGTCCGGGGGTAAGAAGAGGAATTTGGGGGCGGAGGCGAGGATGGAAAGGACGAAGATTTTGGGGGAAGGGGAATGGGGAAATTTTGGGGACGGGGATACAATCCCCGTCTCTTTTGCCCCTGTTGACATCCTGCGATACATTATAATCCGAACTTAACAAACATATTTTCATATAAAATAGAGTGTGGAATTGCACTATGTGCCCCTTTTTTACGATTTCTTAGTCTAAATCTTGTCTCAATATCTGCTTCCTAAAAAAAAACATAATTGTAGTTTAATTACATATATTGTGTCAAGCCAAGTATGGATAACTAGTCTTAGATCATCATAGTTTATATAAAGCTTATATAGTTTAAATTCCTATCCGTCTGATGTTATTATTATTATGTAGATCTTGATAACATAAGAGATTGATTTGTATTATGTTAAGAAAATGAAGCATATATTCGTTTCCTGAAATTACAAAGCTCTATCGAATGGGATGGGATGGGATGGGATGAATGAAAGTATAGTTTATTGAGGCTATAAATCCCATCAGAATCCCTTGACTTTCCACTTCTACAAAAAAAAGAATTATAATTTATCAACTCAAAACAGACTCCACCCAATCCGACGTATACTCGTAAGCAACAAAAGTAACAGCACCAGCAGGTGCAGCTTTCACAATGGATGGCACGATCCCTTTGTAAAGCCCAGCCCATCCCTCTGTCCGCATGATCCGTGAAAGCGCATCGTACATGTTCCTATACGCCTTTACCTCAACACGCGCCCCGTATCTCGGATGCCTTTGCAATCCTTCAATCTGTATATTATTATTATTATTATTGTAATTTCATTCCAACCCCCCAACAATTCCATTTTATCATATTCAACCAATTTTTTTTTTTTAATTTTACCTGAAACCGCTTCTTCACAACATCAAGTGGATGACAAACAGCCTTGGCACATGACCCTGCAGCAAGCCCGCAGAGAAAAAGCTGAAAGCTTGACAGGGACTCTTCGGCACGTGTTGGATCCGATAGCCCGCGTATGTTCCATGCCTAATCAAACAATATCTTATACAGTAATAACTTAAGATGATACATAGTCTATTACTATTATTTATTTATTACCATGGTCCAACGTTTGAAGGTGTCATAAGTACCAAACTGCAACCCGGCATAAGGAATGATCTCGACTAGTGTAGGGGATAATCCAGCATACAGCCCACGAAAACCACGCATGTTCATAATGTCAACAAATGCAGCCCTCATATTCGGATATATCTATATATACATATATAAATAATACAACAGTTATTTTTTTTAAAAGGCGATGATAACTTATATAGATATAGATAGATAGATATACCTTTGGCTCCCCCTGTGAGGCTAAAATGGTTCTTAGCAGATCAAATGGATATGAACCAACTGTAGCAGCACACCCGGCTAGGGCCCCACTCATGAAGGACAGATATGGACTTAAATGAATGTGATCTTCTGCATGCATTATGTATTTCAGAGGTGTGAGAAAAAAAAATATATGACCAAGAAAGTCAAATATAATGCCTTAATCTGTGACTGATTTTAACAGTAAATAAAATACATATTTTTTTGGTCTGTATACAACTCCTGCTATTACTTAAAATTGACTGATTTTGAATGCAAAGTTTTTTTGTTCTGAAATAAAATGGGACAGTGTGCAGTTTTTTATGTTCAAATTGAAATCAAAGATTTTTTGGTTAAAATTAACAGATTTTAACAGTAAAAAAACACATCTTTTTTATCATAAAATGTTTGTGGCTAAAATACCCCCATGTTCATAACAGATTACAGGATAAATCAGTTAACTCTATCTAGATGAATTAATTGTGAAATTGCAGTATACCAGAGTCGTTTTATAATGTATATAAGCACAAAATTATTTAAAAGAACTCAGAAGAGAGTCTGCCTACTTTTGATGGATAGTTTTTATTTTTTTAATGTTAACAGTTTGTGACTAAAACACCCTTATGTACAGTTTATTTTTTTTGTTCATATTTCAATTTCCCTGAAAGACCGATACGCCCCTGCACTCAAATATGGCACAGTGCAGTAAAATGGGACAGTAGGTAATTTGTGACCAAACTACCCCTGTGTTGGGCTAACACAAGTTGTTCTTTTAATTTAGAAAACATGTATGGTGTGAGAAAAGTGGTTGCATGTTATAAATTCATCATTTTCTGTTTTAATGTAGCTTGATCTTTAGATTCTATCACCACTGCCACCTGGAATTCAAATTCATCACCCCAAATTCAAACGCACGAAAAAACCAATCAGAAAATTTCAAAATCATCTGCCAAATGCAAAAAACATGATTAAGCAATACTAAAAGTACATTGCTATAAGTAAAGATTTATCACTTTTACGTCTCTTTATACCATTAAACCATTTAAGGCTTTTGTCCCTTGATAGTGATCTTTACAGTTTATTAATGCATCTGCGTAATCTTTACAGTTTGTTTGTGTCCTATGTTCGGGTATTTACCTGCAGTAACAACACTATTTGGCACTTTGGAAGTGTTTTGTCAATTTTACCCTTGGTATGAGATTGCTTATTTTCAAATGTTCAGGTTTTCACTGTGTCATTCGAACCATAATACCCCCTCTACACTTGAAAGATTAACGCTTTTAAAAGTTTAAATGACAGTATACCCTTGTGAATCGAATTGAGTCACTATTACAGAAACTATATATATATATATATATATATATATATATATATATATATATATATATATATATATATATATATATATATATTTAGAGTCACTATTTTCAGAGATTAAATTTTGACACTGACCTGACTTGGAGGAGCCAGAAGCAAAAGTTTTGACTTTATGCAGAACCATGAACTGTATAGCAGTGTATGGCATGACCATGAGAAGAGCTGGGACATTACCACGCCAAAAGCCCTGAAAAGAATAAACTATAATATATAAATATAACTCAAACTCAAAGTAAAAAAATAAAAAAAAAGTATTCAGAGTACTAGTAGAAGAGCCCATACTGAAAAGCCTTCCTCTCTAAAGATGTCTTTGGATGCTTGAATCATTCCAGTATATTTCGAGGCCCCATATACATTTTTGCTAAGCAATGCAAAAGAAGTAGTCGGTTCCAGTTGAACCTGCAAATGTAACCAATAACATCTTATGTTCTCAGTTTTAACTTGATGTCATAACTCATAAGAAGAAGCCAAAAATCAAAATGCATAAATTTCTCAATTCAAGTATGATACAGTTAAAACTATTTGCTGATGATAAGATGATAAGGAACTGTGATTCAGTGTAAGCCCCAGAATTTTAAATGGATATTGTGAAAAGTATATGAATTAAGCAACCAGTACAATATCCAGTGCTTCTGAACTTAATGTAACAAAATAAAGGGACACTTGCATGACCAGATTTGTCATTGAAACTATTGGAACCCTGTAACATGCCTTAATCATCATCCCAAGTCTCATTATTATTACTAAGCCTGCTAAACTGCAATCACAATTTAATCAATTTTCTTTTAACAATGGCAAAAAGCATAATGGTAAAGAAAAATTATTGCAGATTCACAAAAGATGACAGACTGTAATCCTTTATTCCATCCATGATGATAGATTCCCCTAAAAGTGGAAAGTTTCTGAAAGTACTCTAGATTAGCAAGAAGATTCATGTTCCTATTACATGAATAATATGAACAGTTATAAATTATTGTTCTTTTATACCCCTTTATTGATGTTTCTACTTGTTCTTTTAGCTAATACAGCAAGGGGGTTTACAGGTAGGGTTCTGCAAAAAAAACGAAAAGTTCACCTGAAACCGGATTTTAATAACATCTAGTGGCGAAGTGACTGTCCGTGATATAGCTCCTGAGATAGAACCGGCCGTCGCATCAATAAACGCCCTTTTAAGTTGCCCCGGCTCTTCCATCTCCCCAAATTCCAGCACACCTTATGCTAAAACCTGAATATAAAATTGGCAAACATAAAATAAGCACACATTGCAGTCAATTAATATCGATACAAGATTCAGCCCTCAATCGAAAATTATTAGGGTAATCGTAAAAAGCATAAAACCGATTCGGATGAAGAGCGTTATCAATACGCAATGTTTTGTAAACGAAACGGGAAACGGACTGGACGGTAGATAAATTAAGATGAAATTGGAAATAATTACTTCTTAAAACAATAGAAACTTGAATTTCGGTAGAGAACCCGAAGCGATATATAATAATACGAAAGGATACAACAACGAAACTATGAAGTTGAAATCAATACGAAGTGAGGAATACCTGAGAAGGAAGAGCAGGGCCACCGCCATTGATTGTATTGAAAAGTGGATTGAAATGGAAGGTTGCCGCCGGGAGATGCGAACGGCGGCAATTGGGAGACACTAAAAAGAAGTCACGATTGGCTGCTTTGCGAGGCTACCGGAAAAATCAAGATTCGTTCCAATTATTAACAAACCAAATTTGAAAATTAAAATAAGGTTACATAAATCGCCTCGTAGGTTTTAGGTACAAATCTATCGTGTGCCATTTTTCAATGTCGATTGTCGACTATCTATATATACGTACGATATATTCCTATATATAATTCAAAACAATGTACACCAAGACATTTTCTTCTTGAATAGACATATGACATAAACGGCCCTCAATGTTTGATTTTAAATATATAAATCACCCTAAGGGTCGTTTGATAGTTGCTGATTGGGTTAGAGCTGACTGAGTTAGAAATGCTGACTGAGTCCACATCTGACTGAATTTATGCTGTTTGATTATTTATCTGACTGATTGTGCTGAATGAGTAAAATGACCATATTATCCTTATGTTGTTCTTTTGTGCTGGATAAAATAATTATACAAATAAAAATTATCACATAAAATCCAAATTAAACATACATAATTAAAAATCCAAATACAAAGTGTAATACAAAACCCAAATACACATTGTCATACATAATAAAAAAATATATCATTTAACGTGAACCATTTGAAATTAACTGATTAGCAATCTGGTCACGCAAAGTAGTCATATACTCAACGGTTTCCGAACCCCATTCCATGTCTTGTATGTTTTGGCCCTCACTTCCTCCACCTCCCACATTAGGAGTAAAAATAGTGTTTTGTTCAAAGTTCGTAAATAGGTCATCTTGAATATCGTATTTCTTTATAAAATTATGGACCGCGACACAGGCAATGACTATGTCTCTTTGCACTGGAAAAGGATAAGGAGCCATACGTTTTAAAATTGGAAATCTCGTTTTCAATACACCATAAGCACGTTCAATGTAATTTCTAAGTTGTGCATGAGCATGATTGAACCTTTCTTCCTTAGTTAAAGCTCTGTTTCTTCGAAAATCAGCTAACCAATACCTAGTATTGCGGTAAGGAGCCATAAATCCACGGGTGTTGGTGTATGCGGCATCACAAAGGTAATATTTATCTGTAAATGGGTGACAAATTAATCATATTAATAATATAGATAATAAAACTTATAGAAAAATGACAAACCTGGTGGAGGGAATGGAAATCCAGAAGTCGGATTAAATGCAACTTCTTTCAAAACTTTAGAATCGTGTGCTATGCCCTCCCATCCCGCCCATACAAAGGTGAATATCATATCAAAATCACAAATTCCTATTACATTTTGATAACATTCACCTTTTCCTCTTCCCCTATAGCGAGTTTGTTCATCAACGGGCACAACTGCATGTACAAGTGTTCCGTCTAGTGCACCTAATGCTCCAGGAAATATGTTTTTTAGCCGTCTATAAGTTTCCGAGGTACTTCTTGTTGTATTAGAAGATGTTGGTACAATAATTTCTCTTGCAAAGCACATCATTGCTTTTAGCACTTCATGAAAACGTTGATGAATCGTTTGTATGGAGTGGTGAAATCTTTCTTTAACAGCTCGAAAACGTTCATTATGTCCTATAACATGTAAAAATATAGTCATCTTCTCTTCAACGCTTATTGTCCTACTATGTTGCAACCAATTTCTTTGAGTAAATGATTGCATAATAATACAAATGCATCTTGTGTAAGACGTATCATATCAAAACATTGTATAGGATCTCCGTGTATCAAATCTTGTGTATATGCATGCCCGGTTTCTTCCGATTCGTTAGCTTTTATTCTTTCAATTCTTTTTTTTTTCTTTTTTGAACCAACATCAACCAATAGCATGAGGGTATAAGGAAACCTAAAAACTCACCTTCGTTATCCATATGTAACCTGTTACATGTTAATACAAATCACATAAATTTTATAACATAAACCATAAAATTAATCAATAACATTAAAGTGGATGACATATAACTTCATAAAATAAAATTCCATAACAAAAAAGTCAATACCAATTAACAATCCTAAACATAACACATAAACAGCCTAAACTTAAAAATCCTAAACATAACACAGAACAACCCTACACCTACACGTAAAAATCCATAACATGTACCATAATATAAATCCATAAAGGATAAAGACAAAAACATCCTAAAGTCATACTAAAGTCAACCAAGTAATCCAAAATTCTTTCCCGCACTTTTCACCCACAACTCACAAGTCGAAGACTCGAGGCGTAACCAAATCTTCCTGTTACCAGCATTTTCAGCGAACAACATAAGTGCAGTGATGTACTTCGGATCAGAATTTCCCCACTCCAAGCCTTTCAATTTTTCAATACATTCATCCATCTCCTTGTTAAGATTATTAGTTTGCGCGAACGCCTGAGCCGCCTTCATAATTTCCTTGCCAACCTCTCTTATGTCATCATCCAGTATGTCTGTGGGTGCATTTCGTTTTCCTCTTTTATTTTTAGACCGAGCAGACGAATCTCCACTTGCATGTGACGCACTTGTAGGTGGGGGTACTGATGAAGCTGAGGCTGGGATATCCATTTGAGGTGGAGTATCTACCATGTCAATATCATCATAATCTTGTGTAGTAAAGACTTCTGTAGGATGAGGGAGTGTCGAAGATGGTCCCCAACTAGCAGCACCGGTCGAGGTCGCACCGTCAAACAACTGGGCACATAGATTAGGGTAAAGGAGGGGTGCATTTCTTAATTTCTCAACCATCTTGTTCGACTATTTGAAAAAATGATTTTATTATTAAACTTTATTAAAAAATAATAATGTGTTTTAAATTAAAAGATTACCTTCGCCTCCGCTTTCCACTCTTCATCCGTCATTTGAAACGTGTTTGTAACAGGATTATAGAGATTCCCAGTTTTGTTTCTTAATTTCAACCAAACTGCATACTTGCTTTTCAAGTAGTCATAACGATATTTCATTTGTTTTTTCTCAACAACAAAGTCGTGTTCTTTTTTTAGTTTCTCAGCTATTGTATTACATGAGGTACCTTTGAGACCACTACCCTCCCTACCATTACTTGTTAGTTCTTGGATACATGCATCTAGAAAAGTTTTGTTCACAAAATCTGAAGACCAACTAGCTATATTTCTCTTTTCTGCCATGTCTAAGGAATAAATGAATCATAAATAGGTTACACACAATTTTGCACACATATATACAAATATAT
Source organism: Lactuca serriola (assembly GCF_051521515.1). Lineage (NCBI taxonomy): Eukaryota > Viridiplantae > Streptophyta > Magnoliopsida > Asterales > Asteraceae > Lactuca > Lactuca serriola. The sequence continues at coordinate 44,625,038 of NC_136410.1, forward strand.
ATACGTATACACGTTTAGTTTTTTAGTATAAAAATTTAAGAAGTAAATTAATGTCTTGTTAATTTTTATAATGGAGAAAAATTTCAAAGAATACGAAAATATAATAAATGTGAAAAAAATTTATAATTATCAAATTTATAATTTTGCTAAACTTTACAATATTGTTATTACTAAAACAAAAAACAAACATGATTATATGTTTCAATGTACAAATTCAACCATCACACTCATATACATTAATCACTAAAGATTGCTTACAATATTCATTCTTAACTTTTTACTCTATAAAGACAATAATTTGCTTATACTAACATTAATAACATAATTTTTGGCATAGAGTAAGGTACAACAAGAAAAAGAAACCTGCTTGTTCAATCAATTAAAGATGAATTGTCAGGTTTAAAATGGAACCCATAACTCTTAGATACAAGGTTTTCACTACCAAATGATATAATTAAAAAAGATGAAAGTCACACATCTTCAAGATTTCATGAAAACTTGACATTCACATAGGTTGACTGTGAGTTTCGTTGACAGCTTTAAGAAGATAGAATACCACAAAAATATATGGACAGTTCTTGACTATTTTGCCCCTGATTATGGGGTATTGACAGAAATAACATGCAGATTTTTTTTTCAAGTTCTGGACAGTTTTGTCCCTCACTATGAATACAGAAAAGCAACGTTAAAAGATTAAAAACAAACCTGTTATCTGTTGTATTTGATCACAGACTGTTGCTCTGGATGACGATTGTTGCAAGGCTTTTGATCGATAAGGGAAACAAGAGGCTGCGTCGATTAGAGGTTAACGGGGGCAGCAACGATTTTTTTTGGATCGATAGGGCAGCAGCGATGAATTGTCAATTAGCAGCAACAACGTTTTTTCCCTTATGTGTTTCTCGGTCCATCAAGTTGAAATCAAGGACCGAGTCCTATGTTTTTATTGGACCGAGGCCACATGTTGGTCCGAGTCCTATCCCTATCAAACATGTCAATTGATATTTTACGGACCCAATCCCTCTTTGGACCCAATTAGATACGCTATCAAACGACCCCTAAGTCTTTGTTAATTGCAGGTAGACCCCAATACTAGACCTTCCATCAGTTATGCATATTTCATAAACTAAAAACATTAGTTACCTTAAGTCTTTTGACTTTAGGTAGTCATAGCGGTTCTTCATTTGTTTTTCGTCGGCAATAAAGTTATGTTCAATTTTTAATGTTTGAGCTACATTCCTCCAAGATAGTGCTTTCAAACTACTCATTTCTCGTCCATTGACCGTAACTTCAAGTAAACAAACTTCTAGAAACGCTTTCTCTACACCTTCGACCTTCCAACTAATCATGTCCTTCTTTTCTAACATTTCTTTGATCAATTCAACAAAAAAATGCATGTTTTAGCAACAAGTTAAGCATTGTAAATACACATTTTCAACAACAATTTACGCAAACAAATGCACATTATCAACGACTACTTCAACAAAACAAATGTACATTTTCCACACCTACTTCAACAAAAACAAATGCACAATTAGAAAAACTAATGCATATTTCATGATAACAGCAAGAACATATATGATTTCACTATAACATCAAACACAAAGATAATTTCAGCAAAAACATTTCAGCATAATAATCGAACAGAAAAACATTGAACATAAAAAATTGAGTATAAAAAATCAACAATAACATCAAAAATTCAACATCAACATCTCATCATATTCATTGAACACATTCAAATTCGATCGTATACCATCAAAATCGAGTATATAACATCAAAATCGAGCATAACATCAAATATAGATTACAATTGAACAAATCAGAAACCGATTAGCATAACATAAGAACTTATTTCGATTTTTGATTTTCAAATTTGGGGGGAAAGAATGAAGAAACAAAAGAAGAGCAATCGATTTTCAAAAAAGGAGAACGAACCTGTATTCGATTTTTGATTTTCGAGTTTAAGGCACAGAAGAAGAGCATCGATGTTGCAAGGGTGTTGCAACGTCGACGATGGGGTGGGCTGCGAAGGGAAGCAGACGCGAAGGGGGGAAGAAGACGCACAGAACAGGAGAAGAGGAGGCGAGTTATGTTCGATCGTGTGGTTTAGGGCAAAACAAGAAACACGTTTTTTTTTAAATTCAGACTTTGTTCCGTATCTAAAAAATTAAGAGGTGTTTTTAATTTTAAGAGGTAAAAATTAAGATGCAAACAGATGATCTGAATCTGAATTTTTCATACATTGCCTCTTGATTTTACAATTAAGAGGTAAACAGGCAGGGCCTTATTTAGTGAGAGGCTTGGGCACATCTGAAAAGAAAAAAAAGACACACATATGTTCTTTCTCTTCTCTCGACATTGAACACAACTCCTCCCTCTTCTTGCATGTGCCCTCTTCGACGTCTCCCATCGGCATCCTTATCGGACGTCGCACACCGTTGGCAAAAGGAAGCCGACCTCGCACACTGTCGGAGCAGCGCTCGCAGAGACTGCCCTCTGTTCTCGGTAATCATTTTTCAGAAATTTATGCACTTTTTCGATTTTCTTCCTGAAATTGCTTCAGTATTGCAAGAAGCTCGACATTGAAGCCCTAGATTGATTACCTCACAATTCAACAGAAAACATGTTAGCCTTATGGTCTTCTTTTTTATTAGTTTCTATAAACTTGATAATTATTTAAATTAAGTGGGATTTTCGGTGTGTCATGTTTTGTAAAAGCTTTGTTGAGAACCTTGATCACAATTAATAGTTAATCCTTTTGGTAACTAATGTTTTTTTTAAACGGCAAATCTAATCTACTCCTAAACTACTCCTTAAATCCACTTATGTCACAACAAGACTTGAACCCTCAACCTCAAGGAGGGAGGGCAACATCGGATACCGTTGGGCTACAAGCCCTTTGGTGCTTAAGTGGGCAAATCTAATCTACTCCTAAAGTCAAAGTTTGGTGCTTTTTTGATGTTAAAAAACAAAACCGGCAATGTGTACAATCCACCAACCAACACCTTTAATCTTTCCAAAGAAAAATGGGGACTAGAATCAAAGGATTTTGTTTAGTTATAAAAAATATATTATTATGTTTAAATAATAAAATATTTTTTCTAAACAGTCAAACAAACATGTGGATTCTTTGAGACGCACGCCACTACCGTACCCCGACCTTTGCATACAGTTGTTTGAAGGCGCGACTACGACAGACATTCATAGTTGGGGGCCAACTTCTACCCTTCCCCGTCCTGCTCAAGAATCAAGCCACTATAGTTTGCATGACTTTGATGACATTGATTACAATCAACAAAAAATTATAGCTCTCAGTGAGGAGTCCTCCGCTCAATCAAAAAAACAAAAGACTACAGATTCGGCGAAGAGTCAAAATAAAAGTAAAGATAAGGGTAAAGATGCATCGAATTCAAGATTGCTTGAAATCGGGGAAGATATTGCAATAGTTGCTAAGATATTTGTGGAACACGAGATATTGGTTATCTGATTATCGACGGCAATGTGCATTAACTAATGAAGAAAAATTCAATCATGCACATACGCAACTCAGAAATGTTATTGAACGTGCATATAGTGTTTTGAAGGCGAGATTCCCAATCCGAAAGCGAATGGCTCCTTTTCCTTTTTCAGTGCAAAGAGATATAGTCGTCGCTTGTTTTGCAGTCCACAATTTCATAAGGAAATGTGATATTCATGATGAGGTATTTATGGCGTTCGAGGAGAACAATGGTAAAGCACAATGGGGAGAGAATGATGGCCAAAACGTACACGATATGGAATGGGGTTCACAAGGCAATGAATACATGGATAATTTGCGAGACCAGATTGCGAATCAATTGGGGTCAAATTAAATTTGTAGGATTTTATTTGGATTTTAGTATGATTATGTGGATTTAAAAATGTTTATGTTTGATATGGATTTGTGTTTAATTTTGATTTATGCTAAATTTGGATTTTATATGGTATTTATGTTGTATTAGTGTCTAAGTCCATAACTATAATTGGTATATACTTGACCCGACCCGGCATGGTCCATTCGGGTTGCATGGCATCAGAACATTTGGGTAGACCTTTTAATGAGAATAAGATATTTGTGACATATTAATATATTATACGTTCTAATATATTAATATGAAATCATATTATTTAATTAGTATTGATCAAGAATTAATTTGGAATTAATTTAGTGATCAAAAAGAGACTAATTAAATATATGGGGATTGATTGTGTAAATCATTGATTCTTATATATGTGGGCTTATGATCCATGATTCCTTATGTTGGCTTTAACCCATGTGGTGGCACATGGATACTCCATGGAGGTTAAAACCCATGGACCATAAGGAATGGGTAAAGTCATGGGTTACATGGTGTAACCCTAATGTGCACACTATATAAAGACCCCATTGGTCGGTGAAATTGGCACTAGTACGTAATATAGAGGGCAAGCCAATTTCTATGAACTTATATCTTCTCTCATGGTTATTCCAAATGTTCATGGTGTTGTGTGAACCATTTGAGGTGTCACACTTGGGGCACTAGGCTCTTGAGCTCCATGGAATCAAGCACCAACAAATAGGTATGTAATTCTACTAGTTTTATATGACTTGTACTTCATAATATGCTAGTTAGGATAATACCTTGGAAAAATTGATATTTGCATGTATAATAGAGAAAACATAGATCCAAGGTATTTGGGGTTGCATGTACACCATAGGAGTGTTAGAATGCTCAAAACCCAACAGTGGTATCAGAGTCATGGGTTGTTTTATGTTATATTGATGCAAATGTTTTATTTTCAAAGTTGAAAAAAAAAAGAAAAAAAAACATGACGTTTGTCAAATTTTAAGATAATTACTTGTTTTTGTGAAAAACTAATTATTTGTAAAATTTGAATCATTTGCTATATGAGTTGAATTAAGTCAAATTTAGTAAAAGATAAAATGATATGATTATTTTATTAGTTTTAAAAGTTTGATCTAAAGAGTTTTTTGAAGCCTCCATAAGTTATGGATATGAAAAGGTTTTAAGAAAATTGATTCAAATTTTTTTTATGGAGTTACAAAACTTGGTCTTATTGTTTTAAAGAATTTCATAACTTGTTCTTAAGTTATGGAACATGAAAAGTTTCATCATAAAACAAACATTAAACTCCATAAGTTATTGAATCCAAAAGTTTTTTTTTTTGTGTGTTACCTTGTTTTATGAGTTAATTTAGATTGATGAAAAAAAATTGTGTGTTGGTTGTTTTCAATCCAAATTGATATAGAAATAGTTAATAAAATGTGTTTTTGTAACTTGTCCTCGAGTTATATTGTAGCACCTGATTCCTGGTATGTATTCGTGGTTATTAAATCTCTTTATTTTGCATAATTAGCCTTGGACTCGGCGAGTTGAGGGACAGACTCGCCGAGTAGAAGCGGGACTAGACACGGGATTTACTCGGTCTACTCGGCGAGTAGGTCCGATGGACTCGGCGAGTAGACCCTGTTTGGACTTAAACCCAAACCCGGGTATTTGCACCCTATTTAATCGACCTAACCCAACCTCCACTTCCCTTAGCACTCCCAGAGACCTGTAGAACGAAACCCTAGCCTCCTTTGTGTCCTTGTGGGTGATTGTTAACATTTTGAAGGTGATTTGGGGCCTAAGAGAAGAAGGAGAAGATTGAAGAGTGCAAGAAGGGAAGGAGATCCAGAATCTACTCTGTGAAAGGCCTCTATTCAGGTAGAAAAGACCCTAACTTGATCTTTAGCTCGTTAGTCCCCTTTTGTCCCTAAGAAAAGAGGTTTTAAGCCCTAAAAACCTAAATCTCTATGTGTTTATGGCTAATGTTCTGCAAGAACTTCGAATGTGGACCTTTTGGACTTCATGGTAGCATAAAGTCTATGTGGTTGAGGTAGTGGAAGTCCCCATTGAGCATAGGACCTTTTGTATAGCTTGGAAGTGCATGTTTGAGCTCATAGGGCCATGCATGCACGTAAAGTTTACAACTTTACGTGGTAAATGAACCCTAGGACCATGGATCTGTGGTCTGGAAGTGTTGCATGTCCTAGATCTGGCCTACTCAGGAAGTGGGTCGAAGGACTCGGCGAGTCCCAAGGTGGAACTCGGCGAGTTCTATGAAGATGGTCGTCGACTCGACGAGTTGGGTGAACAAACTCGGCGAGTCCTATGAAGATTGCCTGGAACTCGCCAAGTAGTTCTTCGAACTCGGCGAGTAATATGAACATCCACAGAAAATGAGGGGTTTAGGCGTCGAAGGCTCAACCCTTCGTACCTGTGCACGAAATTAACCGTATATCGTAGTCCCGAAACCCCCAAACCCTCGAATGGGGTGTTTTGGTGTGGATTGGAAGCAAGCAGAGCACCTGCTCAAGGAACTCGGCGAGTTGCTCGAGGAACTCGGCGAGTTGGTACTCGAGTCGGCCCCAAAGTCCCGGATAGCAAGTCAGGGGTGACTCAGTGAGTGAAAGAGGGACCGGATCAGTGAGAGATGGACTCGGCGAGTTGCTCTATGGACTCGGCGAGTCCAGCCAACTGGAAGTTGACTTTGACCTGGTCTTTGACTTGGTGAGGAGTAAAAGGGTCATTTTACCCTAAGAACATCTAGCGTGTTTGACTGATCGTTTTTTTGGGAATTACAGTCGAGGGACGTTAGCAGCAGCAGCAGCAGTAGATAGCCAATTCCCACACAGACCAGCAGCCTATTTCGAGGTGAGTTTCCTTTCCAGTAGGAACGGGTCTAAGGCACCAAGGCCGACCCGTGTAAACGAGATGCTAGTACTAGAGTGTGGGTCGAGCCCGTATCTCTAGGTTTAGTCAAGTATGATATATGTGTTAATATGATAGAGTTGCTTATACTTGTTGTCTGCGTGATACTTATATGTTATGGGTTAGCGGTTGAGTGTGGGCAGGGCCCGTATCTCTCCGAGGTTGGAGTGTGGGCTAGGCCCGTATCTCCCAGATAGCGAAGTGTGGGTAGGGCCCGTATCTTCTCAAGTGTGGGCGAGGCCCGTATCTCCCAGATAGCGAAGTGTGGGTAGGGCCCGTATCTTCTCAAGTGTGGGCGAGGCCCGTATCTCTCGGCTAGTGAAGTGTGGGCAGGGCCCGTATCTTCCCGAGGGTGGGCAAGGCCCATAACTCCTAGCTGAACATTGGTTGTTATATGTTTGTATGGTATGAAGTATTATGGGGGAACTCACTAAGTTTTGTGCTTACGGTTTTCAGTTTTGGTTTCAGGTACCTCCTCAGCTAGAGGAAAGGAGACGGCGCGGTGGCAGCATGTCACACACACACTCTCTGGTTTCCGCATTTATGAGATTCTCTGGGATTGATACTCTGATATTTGATTAGTTGTATGTTTTGGGTTTCAGACATGGTTCACTTTATGTTATGGTTGATCAAACAATGTTTTAGTTATTAATATTTTCTAAAGTAATGTTTTTTTTTAAACAAAATTTTTGGTCGTGAAAATTGGGTCGTTACATATATGATAAGTCACATTTATGAATTTTAAAACTCATAAAAATGTCATAGGTTACAAAATTGAAGAGTCATTTTTGTCATAAATAGTTTTATGAACTTCATAACTTGTCCTCAAGTTATGGATGTCCAAGAGTCTCTTCATTGAAAGTTTTTTTAAAACTTTATTTAAACTCATAAGTTATGAAAATCCAAGAGTTTTGAATAGTTTCAAAACTTGTCATCAAGTTTTGGAATTTGTAAAGTCTCACACACATTAATGCTTTAATTCCAAACTCTAGAATTTTAAAAGTTCAAATTCAAACTTTATGGACTTCATTAAATTAATTTAAGTGTTTAATTAAAGGAGTTAATAGTTCCATAATGACATGGTTTAAGTTTAATTAAATTAAGAGTATAGTTTAATTAATAAGATTAAACCACCAAGTATTATAAATGTGTAAAATACACCGTTAAACTATTATAATATTAAAAGTTAATACTTATATATATGTATAAGAGTAAAGTCAATCTTACCGTTAATGGCCTCATTCACGAAGCCTGTCTCTAAGGGGGTATAAGGTTATTGCATATAAGATGACAGTTTAATGAGTGTCCACTCTCACCCGCTGCTTCCTTGACTGGTAGAGGGTCGTTAGCCGAACGGGTAAGATAGGACTATAATTCTCCCTTCATTAAAAGTATAATGATAAATGCTAAGTAACTAAACACTTATAAATTCTCAATCTTAGTTACTTAGGAAAATCTGAAAAAGGTGTTAACCCATGAAATTGCACTTTGCACCTTGTTAAGTCGTTAGTGGAGCGTGTGTGGTTAACTGGCACACTAACATGGGACTGACCAAGTGTGGCAAAGGGTAACTTAAATTTATCATAGATCGGTGGAGCGTGTGTGGTTAACCGGCACATCGATTAGGTGATAAATATTAAGGGTACCAAGTATATTTGCATGGTTATTCACACTTTTTTTTGTGATCCTCGGCATCCCAGTCACAAACTTGAGAGGGCACAATCGAGATTCAAACATGTCATTGAAAGTTCAATGTATCTAAAAAGACCTAGGAGTTTCAAATCCAATTAAAACTTAATTATATTTAATTTTTCATGGTGGAAATTGGTAAATCGTCATTTACCTACCTTCAACTGTTTTATAACTCGGATTACAACATCCCTCTTCCAGTTATAAGTAGGTTGTTGGGTCCTAGCCTTAATATATCATATTGGGTGTTATATTAAGGACTTTAAATCAACTAACTTGAATTTCTCCTTTATAGATGTCTCCTTCAGACAACTATGGTCTTCCCAAATCTTTAGGAACAAGCTTCCTAATGATGAAGATATCCCAAATGGCAACCAAGGTGAAAGATCAATCCCTTTGTTATGCATTAGTGGGACTGGAAATCATACTTCACTTCCTCCACCTCCTCCAATAAATCTCCATATCCTACAAGTTTCAAGACTTGATAAGTTATAAGTCACTCAATCCCTATTGGCAAGCAAAGTCTATATGTTTTTACATCTTTGACGTTAAGTCACATATTGACAAACCGGGAGAGTCGGGTGTCGAAGTCTCGAGGTAGCTGGTTGTTGACTTGGTTCTTCAGTCACTCCCTAATGACAGATCACGACATGACCCTTAATGATCTTACCTATTTTCTTGATGATGCTAAATCACCAATGATTTGGAACATTGGTAAAGCAAATTAGATTGGAAGATCTACTTCCCAAACCTATTTGGACATTGACAATGGTGACATTGGAAGTCCAGAAAACTTTCTCTTCCCAATTGAAATGGATCGGTCATGGTCAAGTCGTTTGACATAATGGTAAGGATAAAGTCTAAGTCTGTGATAGTCTCGTATACCATTTCCAAAGAGTCCATATATTTCTTTTGCCAATAAAAGGTACATTGGTTGCAGAGCTGCCTAATTTACCTGAAATTTCATAAGGAAGGTAAAGTAAAAAAGTTTGACTTTGCTTCGGGTAAACTCCATTATCTAACTCTGTTAAGTCTCCTTTTGAGATTCTTAATACATGATGTAATGTAATTACATATTGATGTTTTGGAAGAATCAAATGAAGCTTAAAGTATGATTATGTTGATTCTGTTATCAAATTTCATTTGAATGTCAAGAGTTGACAAAGGTTTTAAGGGAATTTGTTAGTCATTGCATGTATTCAGGATACTAAGCGCACTATAATGGTTATAAATTTTGGTATTCAAGCATTGCGAAAACAAAAAAGTAATAATATAGGTGTCTTGATGCCTTAGAAACTCAACGTCAATGACAACATAATAGAAGCTAGCAGATGTTGTGATATGATTATGGCGATCTATGTAGGGGAGTAGGTGAAGAACGTCATGTGTGCTTATGCCCTGCATGTCAAGTTAGAGTAGTTGGGAAAATAGAGTTAGAGGATCGTCACTTGCTGTACTTAAGAGCATCCTAACGGTCCAACAAGTGGTCTCAATGGAAGATCTTAATGTTCATACAAGGAGAGAGATAAATGATATGTGGGTATGTATGATGGTTTTGGTTTTCTTACTAGGGGCGACGATAGGCATTATGCTTGAGTACGCTATTTTGCACACAATTGATGGTCTCAAACTCTTTCCAAAAGAAGAAAGTACATTTGTACCATTCAAAGTGTAACATTTCACCCAAGTTGACAACCTCTTTGTGTGTAAATGAAGCATTAAGGCATTCATAGATTGCATGGTGAAAGTGCTATTAGGAGAGGCATCCACATCATAAATTCGAAAGTTTTTTGTGAACTTATGCTTAAGTATGAGTGTGTGAACGAGAACCAAACTAACTAAATCAATCATTTTTTGGAAAACTTAAGGGTGCCACTTATGAGCATTTTATAGATATGGTTGTTTTAGAAGTGGATTTTGGAGTCATTCATGTGAGGAATGTTAATCACATGTGAAACAGTGTGGTCAAAATCACGGTGGCCAAAAAACATCTGAGACGTCGATTGGGAAGACGAACGAGCGTAAAGTGTCGTGAAAGAGGAGAAAGGAGTTTCAAGCTAAGACCAAGATAAAACAAAATCAATTTAAAGTGCTTTTATTAAACGATGAGAACGGGGAAATAACCCATAAAGATATAATGATACCAAACGAGATGTAAGAGGAGATGTACACAAGAGTAGAACAAAATTGGAATAGTGAGTCGATAAAATTGGAAAAGTGCTTTTAATAAACGACGCCGCCAGCCCCGCCTCCGCCTTCGCCGCCGATAGCTTCTGTAGGTAAGTTTTTTCTTTTCTTTTTCCTTTGAAAATCAAGTTCAAGAAGTTTCTTTTGCCGTGAAAATCGACTATCAGATGCCCATATGTAGTTATTTTTTTCTTTTCTTTTTCCTCTGAAAATCGAGTTCAAGAAATTATGGTTGTTTTGCTCTTTTTTAACTTTTGCGTTTTGTTAGTGGTGTTTCTTACGATACGCAGAACATAGCTTGAGATAATAGAAAGGGGTAGCAGTGAAAATCAATTAGTAAATGAGGATATTTAAAGCAACGAAATGTGATGCACCTCAAATAAAGCAACGATTTTGGTGTTCTGTTAAACAAACTATTTTGAATTGCCAATCAACCTTGTGGGATCCACCCACCCCCTAATGTTTAGACTTAGTAAATTCATTGACAATCAATCTTGTCTTCATCACCAAGCACTTTGTAGTCAAGAATTTTTCCAAGGTTTTTATTTTATTTTCAAACCCCAACTGGAAACCAACTTCACATCCAATCTTTGAGATAAAAGCCACTTCACTAATGGAGGAGAAGTTGTCTTCACAAATGGAGTTGATACTGGAGTTGGGATGGAGCAATTGAGGTCGAAGTCGCCATTCAGTCGACGGGGTTGAATAGTGTTCGTACATGGAAGGCAAGAAGAAAGGTCGAGTTTCCATCGTTTTGAGTTTAGAACTCCGAATTCAAAATGGGGAATATTAAGATTGACAGGGTGGGTTATAATTTATTGGACCATTTTCCATATGGGGAGCCTAGGCATCATCGAGGTTAATGGGCTCCATAATATTGGTAGAAGGTATGGGCCTAGGGCAATTGTCTTGAGAAGTTTTACAGTTCCTGAAAGGGTCCTCGTGTGTCGTATTGTCGACCTCACCGTTATTATCAATAGACTTACCGTCTCCCGAAGGAGTCAATGCATTAATAATTCTATTTTCCCCATACGGCTGTTTGCCTACCGAATTGAATTATGATGAATCAACATCTTTCTCTATCTGTGGCTTGTGATTCTCCTTCATAATAATATGATATTGGATCCCAAGCTTCAGCACATTCTACAACCCCCACTTTGAATGACTTTCCGTTGTATGAACATGTGACCTCCTCATTTATAAGTTTGCGTCCAGAGTAAAGGATACAAACACAAAAATACGTGGGGTTGGAGTTGTGCCAGTTACGGCCGTCGACTTTAAGAACCTTCCCGAAATTGTTTGCAATTTCACCCACGTTCTCATTAAAACGTAGGTAAATTGGGAGCCCATGTATTCTTATCCAAGCTAATCTTTCAAAATTATAGTCTTCCAAGATTCCAAATTTCAACCACGAGAACCATTTGTTCCAATTGTATTGAGTGTCGAGATATGTCTTTGCAGCTAACGGGTCAAAGAATTTGAGGACAACTTTCCTTCCTCCTGCGTAATACATATGGGGAGGGATACTCCCATCGGCGTAAAACAATTTAGGGAATCCTTGAGATGTTGAAAAGTGATTGCTTCTCCGATTAGAGACGATTGTTCCAAACCAATCATGGTCAAAACCTTCTTGAGATTAATCAGTGGGGTTTCCTATTGAGCAGGGGGGTTCGAATATTCCAAATTCATGACCACATCAACGAAAGATATGCCTTTTTTCATTTTGTTCCACGTACCTTGAGGCTGCCTTAGTGGTGGGACTTGAAACTTACTTCTGGTATGAAAGTTATCTTTCTGCATAGGAGCATTCTCGTACTTGGATACTTTCACATTCAAGATACAATAACCACATCTTGTGCCATTAAGGGCATTCGCCATTGCCACCTTATCTTTTACATTTGCGTATTTGATGAATGCAAAGTAAGACCCACTTTTGTCTTTCCTTCATGGGATGTATATGTCCGCCATTCTCCCAAAGTCTTTGAATACTTCCTTCATCATATCAACAATTATGTCGCCCTAGATATTAGTTACATAGAAGGAAATGATGATCTTGACCTCCTGGAACTTTCTCCGACGAATCTGAGTTCATCCTCCGTCGTCAATGATCTCGAGCCCCTTCGACTCCCTAGAGAGCATTTCGTTTCTCTCCATCGACTCGATCATTAATTGAAGTGGTGTGTTTAGTGGTAAGTATTCCATGATTAATGGTGAGAAGTGTGATGATGATGTGATGGATATAACAAATCACCTTTAATTGAAATGTGTATGTGTATATGAATTAAACCAAAGACAATTATGCTCGAGAGCCTCTCTTTTTCTTTTATTTTCATCTACGCCCCCCACTTCCCGCCCCCTTTCTCCTCCATCTCCAATCTCCCTCGTCTGCCTTCCTCCAATTTGCAACGCCGCCGCCAGCCCCGCCTCCGCCTTCGTCGCCGATAGCTTTTGCAGGTAAGTTTTTTCTTTTCTTTTTCCTTTGAAAATCGAGTTCAAGAAGTTTCTTTTGCCGTGAAAATCGACTATCAGATGCCTATATGTAGTTATTTTTTTTCTTTTCTTTTTCCTCTGAAAATCGAGTTCAAGAAATTATGGTTGTTTTGCTCTTTTTTAACCTCTGCGTTTTTTTAGTGGTGTTTCTTGCGATACGCAGAACATAGCTTGAAATAATAGAAAGGGGTAGCAGTGAAAAGCACTTAATAAATGGGGATATTTAAAGCAACGAAATATGATGCACCGCAAATAAAGCAACGATTTTGGTGTTCTGTTAAACAAACTATTTTGAATTGCCAATCAAATAAAGCAACTAAATGTGATGCACCTCAATAATGGTATTTTTCTGAAGATCCTTTCTAATATTATTTTTAACAACCGTAATCAACTAATATTTTTTTAATCAATATGTCGTGTAACAATCACAAGTGATATAAATTATAATTGTAGAACTTTTTAAATTAGCATCGTAGCCTACAAATGACATATATATATATATATATATATATATATATATATATATATATATATATATATATATATATATATATATATATATATATATATATATATATATATATATATATATATATATATATACTCTGGTCAACCTAGAGTTAGAGGGGTGAAATAAAATAAATTGTTATTCTATTGCAATTTTTTAATACGCTATTCCTTAATCAAGGTGTTTTTCTTCAACTAATGATTGATGAATTTTAATAGGTTAATGTAATATTTTGAATATCAAACAAAATGATAACTTCACTTGTGTAATCAAGGTTTGACCACTTTTTAAGTCCAGTAAGTGATGGAACTATATAGGAAAGTAACATCCTAAAAGAAAATTGTTTTAGATATAAAAAACAAATGATTTGTAAACATTATTGTATCTCCAATTAAAGTGATTATATCATGTTTTAATAGTTGTTATATCATATTTGGTAATAGCTGTTATAAGAGAATTACAGACTTTTCTAGTTGCTATAATAAATGTAAAGCAATAAGTTGGAGAATAACATAGATGATTAGGTTTTAAATGATTATTTAATTACATTTTATTAAGAAGAATATGTTTTAAAAGTTCTTAATGATGATATCATTGATTAATTCAAGACATAACAACTAAACAAATTCAATTGTAATTTTTACTTAAATTTTTTTTTTTGGATTTACGATTTTAAATATTAAAAGCTCTTTGCATTTACTATTTTGAATCGTGACAATCTTTGTATCCCCGTATTAAATTTCATAGCTCCGCCATGGTCCAATAGATCATTCGAAAGTGAAATTGCATTGTAGATTCAAAATGTCAATTGGAATTTTACATTGTAGTATAAGTTAAATGAGTCACCTCTTCTAATCTATTTAATTTAATAAATATGTTGAATTGAGTAATAAATATCAAAAATATCAACTTGATTTCAATCTGATTATTGAACGATGTGCTGACATGGAAATTTTCAACATGGTTGCTTAAATGTGTTGTGTCGGATTGAGATTTTCAACCTAATTGGTCAAACAGATTAACCCGAAAATAACCCAACCTAAACCGTTACTATTTGCCTATTTGTAAATTGCAGCCAAATTACACAATTAATATTCAGGTTAAATAGATTAGTTTTGGGTTAGTCCAAATAACATATGGCTGGTTTGACCGCCTGGGTACTAGTATTTAACCAATTTTTGTGGGCCGAAGCCAACTACATAAATTGTGTTTTATTTTTAGAATCTTAATTAATTTAAATGTATATAAAATATAACTTTTATTATCATCAACACATGATGTTATTCGGATTTTAGGTGGCCTGGATTAAATCCCTCACACCATAACCGATTTTTTTACCCGAATATGAATATGATGTTATTCGGATTTTACTATTCTGATGTATATTTAAGAAATGATCCATCTATTCTTTTAAAATGTATAAATTCTTCGTAATAAGAACTTGATAAATAAAAACTTATAAACTTCGTAAGGCGTTGTTATTTCAAATATTGATTTGTAAAAAATATGCTGAAAGAATCTGACACCAAATATTAAAAAGATTTAAAATGAAAACTTAAAAGGGTTGTTTTGGATTGATCTAAAAGCCCCAAAGTAAATCATTAGGCCCAAAGACCACATTCGTCCGAATCACCCTAATATAATGACAAAATTTCATAATAAGTCCTCGGTTTTTTTTTTTTTCAAAATATCTCATTTTAATGACTTTTAAGAAAAACGTCATGCCATTGGTCTATTTTTTTTTGCAAAATTACATGAAAGATCCTCCTGTCGTTAAATGTAACTTTTCATCTTTTAGATTTTAATGAAAAAAGATTAC
The DNA here is from genome assembly GCF_051521515.1 of Lactuca serriola. Classification (NCBI taxonomy): domain Eukaryota; kingdom Viridiplantae; phylum Streptophyta; class Magnoliopsida; order Asterales; family Asteraceae; genus Lactuca; species Lactuca serriola. Next base: position 44,640,504 of record NC_136410.1, read on the forward strand.
TATATCCTTATATCAAATTTGCAATATACTACAAACCTCAATAACCATTAGTATAAATTTGAAATTATATATATATATATATATATATATATATATATATATATATATATATATATATATATATATATATATAGTTTTAGTTATTTATAGTTTTTCTAATATTTAGATTTATTTTGTTTAAGTAAATGAAACAAAAAAAAAAAAAAGAACTTCAATTTAAAATATTCTAACAACTTTTTTGGAGAGTCCGACTCTTATTATTTATTTATTCTTTATTTCAATCTATTATCAAATTGAAAAAATTATTTTGAATTTAAACTATTGATATCTCATATAGAAATAAGATTTAATATACAAGTTACATTTAAAAAAAATTAGCTAGTTTACTTTATTAATAATTATAAATCGCAAATATCACACATTGAAACATTAATTCTCAATAGATAAACCGTTTGATTTTTTTAATTTTAGTTTGTCATAACATATACAAAATAACAACTAAAGAAGAAAAAAATGGACCAAAATTACAAATATAAATTTAACTTTTTTATTTACTTGAATTAAAATAAAAAAAAGTTACAAAAACTATAAATAACCAAATTATAAAAAAGTAGAAAACCAGAAAAACACAAACACCAAAATTGTAATATACTCTAATATATTCATACATTTTATACTTTATGGAAAAGGTAAAAAAATTATTTATTTTTTTTTATTTTTCATTACTTGAATTAAAAAATAGAAAAAAAAATAATATGAAAAATTTTAAAAATATATATATGAAAAAAAAACAAGAAAAAAAAAGTGTAAAACGTATGAATATATTAGAGTATATTACAATTTTTGTGTTTGAGTTTTTGTTTTTTGTTATTCTATTTTTTATTACTTGAATCAAAATAAATTAAAACAATAGAAAGACACTGGAGAGAACTAGTCTCTCGGGCTAGAATAATAAATAGAAAAACAAAAAAACAAATAACATTTTTTATTTTTCTATTTTTCGCATTTATTTTGATTCAAGTAATGAAAAATAGAAAAACGAATAACCTTTTTTATCTATTCCAAAAAGTGTAAAATGTATGAATATATTATAGTATATTACAATTTTGGTGTTTGAATTTTTTTTTTTTTGGTTTTCTATTTTTTTTTATAATTTTGGTTCCTTATGGTTTTTTGTAATTTTTTTTATATTTTGATTCAAGTAAATAAAAAAGTTATATTTATATTTGTAATTTTAGTCCACTTTTTTTTCTTTATATTGTTTTTTCTATAGTTTTTGTAATATATATGTTACGACAAATTTAAAAAAATAAAAATAAAAATAAAAATAAAAAAAACTCAAACGGTTTGTCTATTGAGAATTAGTGTTTCAATGATATTTGTGATTTATTATTAAAATAGGAAAACTAGCTAATATTTTTAAAATGTAACTTACAAATTAAATCATATTTCTATATAAGATATCAATAGTTTAAATTCAAAATAATATTTTTCAATTTGATATGGAATAAAGAATAAATAAATAATAAGAGTCGGACTCAACAAAATAATTGTTACAATATTTTAAATTGAAGTTTTTTTTTTTTCATTTACTTGAATCAAAATAAATAAACATATTAGAAAAACTATTGATAACTAAAATTATATATATATATATATATATATATATATATATATATATATATATATATATATATATATATATATATATATATATATATATATATATATATCCAGAGTTAATATGTCTAAACAACATACCGATCTAAATTTTTTTCACGATGCCTTTTCTAGATGGTTTGGCAATGATAATGGCAATGGGTTGTGGGCCACTTAAGAGATTGTCAAAGCACCCACATTAGTGCTCTCGATAGATTTGCAAAGTGCCACATAGGTTAAATGAAAAAGACACGTAGTTATAAACTTGCAACTACAATAAGGCGTGCAACCTAATTATACCAGGACCATTCTTTAAAACAAACAAACGTCAATAATTAATTTACTTGTTATATTTTGTTTGATCCACGATTTGAAAAAGACTTCAAATTGCATTGATGTAAGTTTTTATTGCAAACCATGATTTGGCATAATTAAGAGACTATTGATATGGATGGTCGTACTTATTGATAAGACATGATTCTTTTATATGCTTTTTATGAAGATCTTGGGCAGAGGCAAAAAAGGGCAAGAAAGTAAGTAAAAGTCGTAGAAGATGCTCAAGCCCAATGGGAAAAATAAGGCATCAAGGTAATTGTTCGTAAAGAGTCCAAAAGGGTCAATGCTCAAAAATAGTTTTAAATAGAAAAACCAATACTCTTCTAACTCAGCTGTGTATCTGTTATTGTTCTCGTTCTTAAATTCAAGGGTTCATGTATATGGATTTAGAAGTAAAATACTATATTTGTTGATTAAAAACTTAAGATAATAATGAAAGAAGATGTAAAGGTACAGAACCAGATCGATAAAGTTATTGAAAAGATGCTCCTTTTTAAATCTCTCAACTAAAAGAATTATCAAAGGGTATAAAGCAACCGGGTGGGTGAGGTCAAAGATGGTGTTGTGTGGAAAGTTGGTGGCTCGATTCAAGACTTCTTTTACGCAATATAAAGCTTTTTTGTATGAAAATAGCCGTTGAAATCTCCACCACAAAAAAAAATCTGATAAATGTTTTTTTTTAAATCGTGAGTTTTTGAAAAAAAAATTAGTAACCATTCCACATTAACAATTTGAACTACATAAAATCGAACAAAATCGTATAATAGAGAAGACATATCTTTTCAAAAGAAATAAGTACAAAGGTACCCAATCTCAGCTTAAGTTGAAGTTTTACTTTAATTAATAAAAATAGTTAACAAAATTATGCTAAAAAATTAAATCTCACTTCTTCTTCTCCGCACCTCCCCCAGACCTACAATTAATTTAAAAAAAAAATAAGAACAAGTTGATAAAATCAAATAATTAAAAGAGTAAATTACACGAATGGCCCCTATGGTTTGGGGTAATATGAACGCTTGGTCCCTAACTTATTTTTTTAACTCGGAAGGTTCCTACTGATTGTTTTCGTTACGTGCTTGGTCCCTACTGTTTGTTTTTGTTACACATTTGGTCCCTATCTTATTATTTAAATAGTGAAAAATAGTGGGGTAGGTAAAATAAGATGAAGGATAAGGATTGGAGGTGTGTTTATTTAAATAAATCGAAAAATCAAGGGCAAAATAATCTTTTTCAGGGACCAAGCATGTAACAAAAGCAAACAGTAAGGACCTTTCAAGTTAAAAAAAATAAGTTATGGACCAAAAGTGCAAATTAACTAAACCATAGAGACTATTTGTGTAATTTACTCTAATTTAAAACTAGTACAAACTAAACAGAAACTAAAAAAAGAAAAGAAAAGAATACCTCATCTTGCGAAGCACACTAGACATCTCCTCTCTCTTCTTCTTTGCTCTCTTGTGGGTACCCAACTTTCTCTTGGCCACCTTAAGGGCACGTTTGTCTTTTCCAACTTTCAGCAACTCCGTAATCCTCTTCTCATATGGTGCAAATCCAGCTACTTCACGGATTAAATTCCTCACAAAATGTGACCTTTTGCTTGTTTTCTACACAAAAAATACCACTTTTTCAATCATCATGAACATGTGATCCATACATAATCAAAGACTCAAACGATACTGCCAAGATTTTTGAGAAATTTTCAATAAAGAAATTTGTACTTACGCCTTTCCTATCAGATGGGCGAGGAGCCAACTCCTTCTTGGTGACAACATGACCTTTGTTCAACCCAACAAACAGGCCTGTGTTTGGCTGTTTTGGAGCCATCACCTACACTTAGTTTCACATCGATTAAACAGTTAGGATTTTGTCAAAAAAAAAACGAACATCTTCAAATGCATTGAATCATCAGCTTTATATCAAATCCACGTTAAGAATCTTTGCTAATAATTCCTATCATGAGCATTCTATTGAAAGAATTGATTAAAAAAAAAAACCTTTTCTAAAGTTAGTTCGGCATTGAAACCGACATAATCAATTAGGGTAAGTATTTGTCTATACATCAGAATCTATGGAAAAACACAGATTATAAGACTTCAAATCAACAAAAACTATCAAAATCAAATCATGAAATGCATCAGATCAGATGCACAGGCGTATGTCAACTCATAATGTGCAAAGTTTAACGGGCGTTAAGAATTCAATATGATCATAAAATAAAATACAGAATCAGTGTAAGATGTAAATTCTATATTGGAGAAGACGCGTACCTCGGCGTATATCTGAATCGGCGTAATATGAAAGGAGAAACAACGGGAAGAAGATTAGGGTTTTAGGTCAGGACATCATTTTAATTTAAGAAACTGAGAATGGGGTTTTTCTTTAGGCTTCTGTATGTTAAACTAAGGCCCATGTTCAAGCTATGACACTATTGGCCCATATATGTAAGACCCACGGGCCATGAGTTGGGTAAACCGGATTTTCTATCTCTTGTAGACCGATTTTGAAACGGATTCAGTTTGAAATTTTGGATGATACGCGAAAGGAATTGGATTATTGTAAACCGATCTTTGGTATAAAATAATTGGAAAATGACTTAAATCGAAACCGATAACACAAAAAATGTTCTTTTAAGTCATTAAACTTTTAATTGCATCATTGCATCCAATAAGGAACATGTGGTTTATTGTAGAGAGATCTGGTTTCAAGTACCGACATAATGTGGTTGGGGATGTTTTTTTTTTTATGTTTGTCGGCGTGTTGGTATTTTCGTGAAGAAAGAAGCGTTAGTGAACTTTTTAACGGACCCACTGGATGGAAGATTCACACTCAGGTTGGCTGACATTTTGGTCTTAGATGGGTATGAGGGAAACACGTTTGTGTGGATCTTATTGAGGTCTCCCCTCTCATCGGTTTGATGATCGGGGTTTCACAGCAAGGCATGCCACTGAGTGCAAAGTGGCAAAGCACGAGAATACAAACATAGGAAATCAAAATATGTTTATACATTTTGCCTTTGGTACCTTTTGTTTTTCTCGCACCAGAGGCGATGGAGTTCATCAACAGAATCCAACGAGTCAAGAATTCTAATGTTATATCTCCTAAATTCACAATTGTTTTCAAAAGAATTAGTTTTGTCATCTAGAAAAGGCTAGCAGCACAGCTTGTTGCCTGTTTTCCTTCCTTCGATATGTATTAACTTTAAAAAACTTTTATCTACAAATTATTACTTTTAAAATATAATAATAATAAGGAAACCAAATTTTTATTTTGGTTATAAAATGTTAACGATTACGACTTTTATCAATTAAAATGAAAACGAATACTGTCATTTCCCTTACCACATCTAACTAAAAGCCACTTGTAATCATTTTTCTCAAACCACAACTGATAATCATTAGCAACATCATACTATTTTATAACCTTGCCATTTTAATCGATAAAATTCATGTAGTTAAAAATGTGGTTTGAGAAAAATGACTATAATAGGTTATTATTAATATTATGGACAACGGTGAGTGGAAAACCGTCGTCCATAATCACAGCCCTTAAAACTCAAGAAACTTTTAATCTGAGTCGCATAAACTCATTATTTCAGTTAACCGGAGGTTTCCTTCTGGCTATTCCCCACTATTCCTCCTTCTTCTTTGTAACTCGTCCAACGTAGTCGGAAGTTTATTTCTTCCACAATCGGCTCTGCAGCACCCGCCACTCCATTGCTTCAGGTACTCAGCATGAATCCTCCTCCTTCTTCTCCCTCACGATTCCTCCTTCTTCTTCTCAACCGCCTGCCATTAACTGCAGAACCCATGACTCCTTTATAATCGGTTTACTCCTCAAGATGAAATCCCCACTTCCATGGTTCTCTACCACGTTTGTAACATCCCAAAATTCAAGACCAAAAATTTTGTTTTTAGTTTAACAATTCATAAAAATCAACAGTATAAAAACATTCATAATAACATCCCATGTCAAAACCAAAGTGTAAATAATCAAAACATATTAACATAAAACAATATCAGTGTGTAATCTCCAAATATCTCATGTGTGGAAAACATAGTGTGATGATTTGCGATCGCCGACTCCTTTCCTTTGAAAACGAAGTACCTGAAACCAAAACTGGAAACTGTAAGCACGAAGCTTAGTGAGTTCCCCCATCATACCACATACCATACATATCAACATACTGCCTAGCATATATGGGTGTTGTCCTACTCCTTCGGTCTCTTTCAATCAGATACAATCTAGCATATAAGCACATACTCGCATACTGTCATACATAACCATGAGCCATACATATATCATAATCAGTAAAAGATGCTATGTGCCAAACATAGTCTTGCCATTATGCCACGGGCCGCCACGTGGTCTTTCGTGCCAAGTCGGGGGCCACCCCCTCGGTCTCACAGACAAGTGCCAAGAGCCACCTCCTGGTCTTCCATGCAAGAATCACAAAGACAATTATCATACATACTACTCAACTTAACTAATCAACATACAGTGTCCTAGGAGCCACCTCCTGGTCTTTCATACATAATAGCATACAGTGTTCCAGGAGCCACCTCCTGGTCTTTCATACATATTGCCTAGGGTTAACCCCATGGTCTTTCATGCACAATGCCTATGGCTAACCCTCGGGTCTTCCTATCATACATAAACTAAATGGGTTGGCATTGGTGCCTTAGACCCATACAAACAGTGAGGAGACTCACCTCACACTGTCGAAGTCCCATAGACAAAACTCTAGCTGCTGGATGACAAGTTCTCGAATTGTCAATCATAAAAATAACACCCAATTAATAATTGGGTTCCAACACATATCCATAAGCCCACGCTTGGGGTAAAAGACTGCTTTACCCCTATCTTAGCTTGATTCAAGCCCAAGACCTAGTCCAAAGGCCCAAAAGTCAACTATGAGTCAAAGCCCAACATATGGGCCCAAACCTCTACATGGTCTACCCTAAGGCCCAACCATTTAGTCCAGTCCAAACATTTGACATTCAAATGGCCCAATATTTCATAATCATGAAGGCCCAAATTATGGCCTAATTTTCCAAATTGGGCACAACCCCTCATATGGGCCTTACCCTAAAGCCCATCCAATTATTCTAGTCCATATGATTGTTCTTGAATGGCCCATTATTAGTCCAATCACCAAAGCCCAATAGAGAGGCCCAACTTAAGGCCCAAGTGAAATTAGGGTTTTCACATAAAATGACGATTAGGGTTAAGTGTTTCTCACTTAACCCATTAAGGACTTAATCCATTCAGTCCATCAATCTATCGGGTCAATCATGTAGTGTGGTCGGGCTTAATACACAATCCCAATCCGGTCATCCAAAACGCAAGTCCCGACAGTCCAATAGTTAGGTCTTTTGATCAATTAGGGTTCATTAGACCTACTAGGGTCTCATAAGGCCCATTAGGGTATCATTAGTCGAGCACCACCCACTACCACCTCGAGTAGTGGTGGTCACGTCGGCTCGCGGCAGCGGCCACAACCTCACGGTGGTAGTTAGGGTTCTATTCCAATCGAGTCCAAGCATCCCAAAAGTAATCTAAACATATGCAAAGCACACCGCCACCCGACATGGCGGTCGGTGGCGGCAGGAGGCGACAGCCACCACCATACGGTGGTGGTTTTGAGTTTTCTTTTCATTATTCTACTTTCTAATTACATTTTACAATGCTTTAACCCCAAAAAAATAAACACACACTAAATAGAAAGGCATACACACAATCACCTTGTGGTGGCTGGCGGTGGCTAGCTGGTGGTGGTGGTGGTGGTTGTTCTTCGAGAATTCCGGCCAAATAACACACAACACCACTTCACTAAAATTGACACACACACACACACACATGTGTTTTCTGTTTTCAAAACAAACCCAGCCACCCACCTGGTGGCACACGGAAATGACGACAGAAAGTAGAAGAACTGGCGGCAGGCGGCGGTGATTTGCGATGACAACCACCACCGAAGGCATTACTTGATCTTTCGTCCATCAACAAGACAACACACGCACAAGCAGAATATTCCCGAACCGGTGACGACTTTGTCTTCAACGGAACAGGCAGCAGCGCCACCGGAGTTGAGATATAACGTCGACGAGATGACGACGACAGAAGGAGGATGGCGGCGTTTCAATGGCGGAGCTACATCCATAGGAGGTAGAAGAAGATGATGACGGAAGTGAGGTGGCAGCGGACTCCGATCACAACTTCAAGGTTCGGTCTCGGCGGCCCAAGACATCTGGCAGCAGCACTGTGGCAGCATTCGGTGGTTGATGACCTCCACAGAGGTGGTGGTGCGGCGCCAGAGTACGAGAGGGTGAAGGTGTCGGTTGGAACCATTGTCCCCTGGGTCAGGGTTTGAAGTGGGAGGGGTCATGGGTTATATACCCCGATCCCCCAAACTTACTTCCATAATGACAAGTTTTGCCCCTCCCTTCCCTTTTTCTTTCAATCTTAGCACAAAATTTACTATTTAAACCCCACCTTCTAAAATCCCTTACAAAACAAGTACAATACTTACCAAACAACCCTCCGTTTTTGAATTTCTTTGCAAAGCCAGTCCAGAAGTTACCCTTTAAACCCGCACTATCTCAATTATGACATATTCATCCCTTCCACCTCTTTTCCTTTCAAATTAAATTTGAAATTACCTAAATAGCCCTTCGTCTTCAAAATCCTTCCAAGTTAAGTCCCAATAATTTACCAAGTAGTCCCTATCTTCATAAATATTTACAAAACCAATCTAAAACTTACACTTTTAACCCTGAATGGGGGAGAGTTGGTGATCCACGGCGAGAGGCCACAGCGTGGGCCCACAGTATGTTCAGCAGCAAGGGCTAGGCGCTACCTTCAGCAGGGTTGCGCGGGATATGTCGCGTACGTTATGGATACCCGGGAGGCGGGTAAGGCGACGGTAAACGAGGTTCCAGTGGTGCGAGACTACGCTAATGTGTTCCCGGAGGAGCTTCCTGGAATACCTCCGGAGCATCAGGTAGAGTTCAGGATCGACCTAGTTCCTGGTGCGGCTCCGATAGCCAAGGCGCCCTATCGGTTGGCTCCTCCCGAGATGCAGGAGTTGTCTACGCAGCTGCAGGAGCTGCTAGACAAGGGATTTATTCGACCGAGCAGTTCACCTTGGGGAGCCCCGATCCTGTTTGTGAAGAAGAAGGACAGGTCGCATCGGATGTGTATTGATTATCGGGAGCTGAATAAGGTAACAGTGAAGAACCGTTACCCACTCCCGAGGATTGATGACTTCTTTGATCAGTTGCAGGGAGCATCTTGGTTCTCCAAGATCGATTTGCGTTCAGGTTATCATCAGATGAGGATCAGAGAGGAGGATATACAGAAGACCGCATTTCGGACGCGTTACGGCCACTATGAGTTCGTGGTGATGTCGTTCGGGCTCACCAATGCTCCTGCCGCGTTCATGGACCTCATGAACCGCGTATGTAGACCGATGTTGGATCGGTCTGTGATAGTTTTCATTGATGATATCTTGGATTATTCCAAGACGCAGGAGGAGCACGAGGAGCATCTGAGAGAGGTTTTGGAGACCTTGAGGAGGGAGAGCTTGTACGCCAAGTTCTCCAAATGTGAGTTTTGGTTGCGCGAGGTGCAGTTTCTTGAGCACCTCGTCAACCAGAACGAGATTTCAGTAGACCCGGCCAAGGTGGAGGCCGTGATGAGATGGGAGGTTCCGAAGTCTCCATTCGAGATTCAAAGTTTCCTGGGATTAGTGGGCTACTATCGGAGATTCATTCAGGACTTCTCCAAGATAGACGTACCCCTGACGCGGCTGACTAAGAAAGTCGTGGTCTTTCGATTGGGGCCTGAGCAGCAGACAACATTTGAGGTTCTGAGACAGAGATTGTGCGAGGCGCCAATCTTAGCCCTGCCAGAGGGCGTAGAGGATTTTGTGGTATATTGTGACGCGTCCATTTCGGGGTTCGGCACGGTGCTGATGCAGAGAGGTCATGTCATTGCCTACGCTTCGAGGCAGCTGAAGCCTCACGAGGCCAACTACTCGACGCACGCTTTAGAGTTGGGGGCGGTGGTCTTCGCCCTCAAGATTTGGCGACATTACCTCTATGGGGTTCGGTGTATCATTTACACTGACCACAAGAGTTTGAGGTACCTCATGGATCAGCCGAATCTGAACATGAGGCAGCGTCGGTGGCTCGATGTGGTGAAAGATTATGATTGTGAGATCCTTTACCACCCGGGGAAGGCCAATGTGGTGGCCGATGCGCTTAGCCGCAAGGCGGCGCCGATCAGGGATATTTGCTTGCGGATGACAGTGGTGACCCCGCATTTGGAGCGGATTCGGGAGGCCCAGCAGGAGGCCATGAAGGAGGAACATCGGAAGAGTGAGCGCATAGTGGGTCAGGTTTCCTCCTTCGATTATGATAGCAGGGGATTATTGTCATTACACCGCAGGGTGTGGGTGCCGTACCTCAGAGGCGTGCACCAAGTCTTGATGGAGGAGGCGCACAAATCTCGCTTCTCCATTCATCCCGGGGCGACGAAGATGTATAGGGATCTTCGTCTGGACTATTGGTGGCCCTGCATGAAGCGGGATGTGGCTTGGTACGTCGAGTGGTGCTTGACCTGCAGGAAGGTCAAGACCGAGCATCAGAGACCGCACGGCAAGATGCAGCCGTTAGATATCCCGTTGTGGAAATGGGAAGATATTACGATGGACTTTATCACAAAGCTACCCAGGACCGCGCGGGGAGTGGATTCTATATGGGTCATCGTGGACCGGTTGACCAAGAGCGCCCATTTTATCCCAATTCAGGAGAGCATCTCGGCCAAGAAGTTGACTGACATTTATATCAGGGAGGTAGTGGCGCGGCACGGGGTGCCCGTATCAGTGATTTCAGACAGAGATGTGCGATTTACTTCCAGGTTTTGGAAGAAATTCCATGACGAGTTGGGTACTCGTCTGCATTTCAGCACAGCTTTTCACCCGCAGACGGATGGTCAGAGCGAGTGAACCATCCAAACGTTGGAGGATATGTTGCGGGCATGTGTTCTGGATTTCGGAGGTAGTTGGGATACCTACCTAACGTTGGTGGAGTTCTTATATAATAATAGCTATCATGCAAACATCGATCGTCCTCCCTTCGAGATGTTGTATGGAAGGAGGTGCAGGACCCCGATATGTTGAGGAAAGGTTGGCCAGAGAGTCATGGGAAGCACCGAAGTGGTGCTCCAGACGACAGAGAAGATCCAGCAGGTCCGGAGTAGGCTCCAGACTGCCCATAGTCGGCAGAAAAGTTATGCCGACAAGCACCGTTCAGACTTGGAGTTCCAAGTCGGGGATATGGTTCTCCTGAAGGTGTCGTCGTGGAAAGGCATCATCTGATTCAGGAAGCGAGGCAAGTTGGGCCAAAGGTTCATCGGGCCATTCAGGGTTATAGCCCGGGTGGGCAAGGTGGCGTATAGGTTGGATCTGCCAACCGAACTCATCCAGATCCACAACACTTTCCACGTCTCTCAATTGCGGAAGTGTTTGGTAGATGACTCGGCAGTGGTGCCTTTGGAAGATATTCAGGTCGATGACAGTCTGAATTACATCGAGCGGCCTGTGGCGATCCTCGACAGGAAGTCGAAGGATCTAAGGAACAAGAGGGTGGAACTCGTGAAGGTGCAATGGCAGCACCGAAAGGGATCGGAGTGGACTTGGGAGCCGGTGGAGGATATGATGGAGCATTACCCCGAGTTGTTTCAGGATCGAGCAACAGACTTCGAGGACGAAGTCTGAAATAAGTGGGGGAGATTTGTAGCACCTGGTTCCTGGTACGTATTTCTTGTGGCTAATATTTTAATTTTATGCATTATTGCCTTGGACTCGGCGAGTTGAAGGACCATCTCGTCGAGTAGGAGCCGGATAAGGCACGGGGTTTGAACTTTGTACTCGGCGAGTCGGTCCCCGGACTCGGCGAGTAGACCGTGTTTGGACAAAAACCCTAATCCGGCCGTTTGCACCCTATTTAAACGCTCTAACTTGGCCTCTTCGGTCCCTAACACTTCCAGAGAGCTGTAGAGAGAAACCCTAACCCCCATATTGTTCTTAAGAGTGATTTTGGCCTTGTGGAGAAGGATTGGAGCTTAGAGAAAGGAAGAAGAGGTTGAAGTATGCAAGGAGGGGAGGTAGATCCGGGATCTACACTGTGAGAAGCTTCCATTCAGGTAGAAAAGTTATTACCTTGATCATTAGTTCATTAGATCCCCTTTTTGTCCCAAATTAATGGTTTCAAGCCCTAAAACTTTAAATTCCATGTGTTTATGCTTTAAGTTCTGAAAGGACTTCAGATTGGGACCTTATGGACATCCTAGAAGTATAAAGTCTCTGTGGTTGGGGTTATTGAGGTCCCTATTGAGTATATGACCCCTTAAGAAGCTTGGAATTGCCTTCTTGAGCTCATAGGGCCATGCATGCACATAAAGTTTGCAACTTTACGTGATAAGCTTGCCCTAGGAGCTTAGATCTATGGGTTAGAAGCGTTGCATGTCTCAGTTTTGGTCTTTATGGGAAGTGGGTCGTAGGAACTCGGCGAGTCCCAAAGTGGAACTCGACGAGTTCTATGAAGATGGTCTTAGACTCGGTGAGTTGGTAGAACAACTCGACGAGTCCTATGAAGATTGCCTGGAACTCGCCGAGTTGTTCTTCAAACTCGGCGAGTCATATGAACTTTCATTGAGTAAGAAGGGATTTAAGTGTTGAAGGTCCAACCCTTCGTATCTGCACGAGGGGTCAACAGGGTAACGTAGTCCCAAAACCCCAAATCCTCTTGCGGATGTTCTGGTGAGGATTAGGAGCGAGTGGGGGACCTGCTCGTGGAACTCGGCGAGTTGCACTCGGACTCGGCGAGTCGGACCACGAGTCGGTTCCATAGTCCCGAGTAGTGAGTCAAGGGTGACTCAGTAAGTGGAAAGAGGGACTTGGCGAGTATGACCGGGTTAGTAAGAGAAGGACTCGGCGAGTCTGTGCCACGACTCGACGAGTCCAGTCAATTGGAAGTTGACTTTGACCAAGAGTTGACCTTGGACCAGGGATGGGTCAGTCAATTGACCTAAGGGTATTTATGAGTGGCAATCTATGTTTATGGGTTTGTAGCCGGAGGATTACCGGTGCAGCAGCCAGACGTCTAGCGGTCAGACCTTCGGTAACTACTCTTTGAGGTGAGTTTCCTTCCAGTAGTAACGGGTCTAAGGCACCAAGGTCGGCCCGTATAGACGAGATGTTAGTATTAGAGTGTGGGTCGAGCCCGTATCTCTTGGTTGAGTTGATTATGATATATGCCAGTATGATAGAATTGTCTATACTTGTTATCTGTGTGATAATTGTATATTATGGGTTAGCAGTTGAGTGTGGGCGAGGCCCGTATCTCTCTGAAAGTGGAGTGTGGGCGAGGCTCGTATCTCCCAGATAGAGGAGTGTGGGCGAGGCCCGTATCTCCCAGATAGAGGAGTGTGGGCGAGGCCCGTATCTCCCAGCTAGCAGAGTGTGGGCGAGGCCCGTATCTTCATGAGTGTGGGCGAGGCCCGTATCTCCTAGTTGTTCATTGTATGTTTGTATGGTATGAGGTATTATGGGAGAACTCACTAAGCTTCGTGCTTACAGTTTTCAGTTTTGGTTTCAGGTACCTCTTCTTCGAAGGGGAAGGAGCTGGCGTGGTAGCGGCCCATCACACACATGCCTCGTATTCCGCACTATGAGATCTTCTTGGGGATTTGTACTCTGAAATTTATTATATTTTATGAAAAATTTTCCAGACATGTGATATCTTTTATGAAATGTTATGATCGGTGAACGTTTTATTTCTAATGTTTTACTAAGTATATGTTTTAAAAATGAAAATTTTGCTCGTATTTTTGGGACGTTACAGAAGAAGAGAGAGAGAGAAAGAGAGAGAGAGAGAGAGAGAGATAGAAAGAGAGTTGCATGGATGTATGGGATGTTGCATGGGAATCCACAAGGTAATGAGGAGGTGGCTAACCCTACTTATTTCACTAGTTTTTTTTTCTTCTTGGGCCGAGAAAAGAGAAAATATATAAGAAGATTTTTGGGCCTTGCATGCTTAAGCCCATATCATGATCTAATTAGATGATTTTTGGCCCAATTAGTCTTGGGAGAGGGTTCACGGCCTAAATAAATCAAGTATAAGTTTTTATGGTCCATTAGGGCTAATTAGGTTAGTTATGGCCCAATAAGGTCCATTAAGGTAATTTATTTCATTCTAGGCCCAAAATATCAAAATAAATGGAAGTGGGTCCAATTAGAGCCCATTTAAGAGTTCTAAGCCCAAGATAGTCAAATTGGAAACTTATTGGCCCATTAGGCCCAATAAGGAAGTCCTAGTTTAAAATGGACTTAAACTGGGATTTCTAGGGTTTCCAATTCTTTGTTGACTATTTGATGTGCTTGTATAAAGTGCTTGATGGGTGTTTTGCTGTTATTGAATAAACATCGTACATGCTTTCACATTTTTGGTTCACATTTGTTATCATTGTTGTTGTTATAAAGCATCAAAATTCCTAGTTGTGACATAGGGTTTGCACCCTATTTAAGCAACATTATGGGCCTTTATTCCGGCCTCCATCACCTCCAAAGCATTAATACCGAAACCCTAATCCTTCATAAGTGAACTTTAGCTTTCTTGGTTATTTTGAGTGTTATTTGGTGTATCTTGAAGCTAGTGGAAGATAGAAGACTCAAGGGAGAAGGAGTAGATCCATGAACTACACCCCATTTGCCATCTTTTCTGGTAATCAAGCTTCCAACTTGATCTTCTTTCGCTTAGATCTATTTGCCCCCATATTAAGAAGGTTTTGGCTCAAAAACCTTGGTCCTTGGTGTTGGGACGTCCCAAGTGGTTCATAACTCAGATCTAGGTCCTAGGAAGGGTTACTTGGCATAAAGGTGCAAACATTATGGCCATGAGAGCCCCATGCATATTGTAGACCTCATTTTTGGGTCTTTTGATCTTAAGGACCCATGCATGGATGTAAAGTTCTTAACTTTACTTGTTATATCAACCCTAAGAGGCCATATCTACCCTTTGGATGAGATGAGCTCAACATAAATCGAGTTTATGGTCATAGACTTTAGGGGACTCGGCGAGTCGTTCTTGGGACTCGGCGAGTCGTTCTTGGGACTCGGCAAGTCGGGGATTGGCTCCCCAACCTTTGCTATTTCTGAGGAATCTGGTTGAGTCTAGAATAGGGACTCAACAAAATGGACGTGATTAGGGACCTGGAAATCATCGGACTCTGCGAGTGTGTGAGCAACTCAATGAGTCCAAGGCAATCTCCCAACCCATGAAGACGGACTCGACGAGTTGTTCATATAACTCAGCGAGTCATAGACTGGACACATTCATATGATGAAGATGAACTTGATGAGTTAAATGATGAACTCGGTGAGTCGGTTGAAGATAGTCCTGATGTTATGGTTGAAGGAGAACTCGTCGACTTCTTGCTAGACTCGACGAGCAGAGTCGAGGATGGAGTCATTTCGAAAGGATAGGGACTCGACGAGTTGGTGGACTAACTCGGCGAGTCAAGTAAACTGGAGGTTGACTTTGATCAGGACATTGACTTTGGCCAACGGTAAAATGGTCATTTTACCCTAAGAGTAGTTATCAGTTTTTGACTAAGTGTCCTTATGGAATTTATAGTCGGGGACTCACCGGAACAGCTGGCGGGGATTTCTCGTTCAGATTTCAGCAGACAATCAACTTTACGATGTGAGTTTTCCTTCGATAGGAATGGGTCTAAGGAACCAATGTCGGCCCGTTTAAGTAGTTATAGTATGTCGGGGTTAGCCCGATGCAGTTTATATCTTTCCGGACTTCGGTCCGATGTCGGGGTGGTCCCGAAAAGTAGTCACGAATGCTTGATGTCTTTGTGATACACGCATGTTTATGTTATGTGTTATATGTTCCGGACTCTGTTCCGATGTCGGGGTGAGCCCGATTCCCGATGCGGTCGGATGCCGAGATGAGCCCGATGTTGGACAGGAGTCCGATGTCAAGTAAGCCGATGCTGGGATTTGTCCCGATGCAGTTGGGAGTAGTCCCAGAGTTATGTTAGTTGTTATATGCCAAGTGTATGGTATGTGGTAGTTTGGGGGAGCTCACTAAGCTTCGTGCTTACAATTTCGGTTTTGGTTGTAGGTACTTCAGCTAGTAAGGGGAAGGGCTCGGGTTGATGGCATGGCAAACACAACAGTTCTTTAGCCTGGGAGATTACTCTGATATTTCATATAAGATTGTGATATGTTGACAGATATTATGACATTTTAGACACATGAGTTATGATTTGATATTATGGTGATGATGTTTATGTTTATTAACTGATTTTGAAAACGAAATTTTTGGACCATATTTTTGGGATGTTACAACCAGCTTTCCCATCAATATGTGTTGAGATTCTTTACTTTCAGTTTCTTTCTTCTCTCTAATCTTTGTATGTTTTTAGTACATTTTTGTAATCAATCTATGTATTTATATTGATTTTTTATGCCCCTCATTATGTCTATTTATTTACATTTTCCTACCAAAATCCATGTGTGACATCCCCAACTTCACGACCAAAAAAGACAGATTTCGTTTATGCTTTTAAAATAAAATCAGAGTAATCTTTCAAAAAGTATTGCGGAATTTGTCCCCAAAACAAAATATAATAAAAATATTTATCAAAACATTTCTTAAAGAAATGTATTTTCATTTCATTACAAAACTCGGGATGTCCACATCGATACAGACCAAAAGCATAAATTGAACAATATAGGCCTTTCAACAGTTATTTACATCTATTGGCCTATAATCCAAAATCCATCGGCATCATCCAAATATTCTCTTGTTCCACTACCTATAATACAGAAAGATGAGTGGGTCAGGCTCGGGAGCCTGGTGAGCATATATGATGTTCAACCCACAAATAATAATAAATTTTTTAATTTCATTAGCCAATAATAAATTTATTAATTTCATCAACCAACAATAACCCTGATTACCCTTTCCCGTTATCCTCACTTTACGTCCCTAAACACTTATCCTAAGGGACCTAGCCTAAAGATCATAATCGGGATGGACACTACGGCTAAGGGGATTCCTCAACCATACATGTCCTTAAGGCAACCATGAGGGGGATGGAGTACACCAATGAACATCTAGTTCACCAACACCTACAGATCGCTAGCCTTCTAGTGTTCCACTGGACTGTCTAGAAATGTCTGTGGTCGTCATCTATACTCCGCTAGATGACTACAACATCAACAACAACATCGAGGTCTCTCATCATTTTAACACACATCAACTATTTCATCTACCCAGGTTTTACCCAACATATTTGTAGATAAAAATACATATACAGTTTAAAACTTGTATAAAACATTTATTCAGCACCCATCTAAAATAAACAAACAATATAATTACACATAGCACGTATTTTATAGAAAATACTTCATATCTATGTGTAAGATGAAAGTGACTACACACTCACATGATTTAACGATAATCGAGCAACACTTCGTTTCTTAAAATGATCATTTCCGATGAAACCGGGAGCTTTAATGAAAAAAAATCGGGCCTTGCAAAGGTTGAGCTTCAAACCGAAAAGATAAATTTCTCGGGTTCTTTGGGTACTTCGAAGCGTTCTTTGGGTGTTGGGTATGATATTGGGGCTTCGGGGGGTTATAAGGAAGTTTAGGGAGGTGAAAGAAGTGAAAGAGGATGAAAAATGGTGTAAAAGTGGTGTAGGAACCGGGAGGGTTCGCACCTCCTTTTATACCCTGCGAGGTTCGGATCCGAGGGAAGGAGGGAGGACATGTGGCATCTTCGCAGGCAAGGGGGAGGGCTACGCGTCGGACAGGAGGCGAGACACGCGTCTCGGTTCGGATGCCTCCACCGCGATGACACGCATCAGATCGCAATTGGGCCGCGCATTCGGATGAATCAGCAGGTGGACACGGGGCAGGCTCGCATGCGAGGCGACGTGGCCGAACCCTGGCCTTGTGCATGCGAAAATTCTCGGTTTTTGTGCCCCGATTTTCAAAAATTCATAGTTTTCGCATACGAGCTCCTTTTTTGACGTTCTATATACTCTACAACTTTCGTTTAGACTCCGCCGACTAATTTTGAATTTATTTTTAATATTATTATTTTTAACAGACCGGGACAGGAAAATCCGTTTAAAATTCATAACTTCTTCATCCGATGTCCGTTTTCGTCTGGCTTTTTACCGTTATACTACTATTGACGAGACCTTCGACTCTCATTTAGGTTGTGTCAGCTAAAAGTCACTCGATCTAAATTTCGAGTTTTTAGTTGTCTACTGCTAAGCTGAAACTTAAAAAATCATAATTTCCTCATACGAAGTTAGATTCGGGCATTCTTTTTATGCACGCTCTCGGTTTACCGAACACTACGACTTTCGTTTAAATCGCTAAGGCTAAAAAGCACTTTATCATAAATTCATTTGTTACGTCACACAACGTCATGCCGTTTTTTTCGCGAAACTTCGACAGGTCATAACTTCTTCGTTATAACTCGGATTTCGGTATTCTTTATATATTCGGAATCCTTATTTCAACCACTACAACTTTCTTCATAGATATAGTTGAATACAAGTGATAACAAGTTGATTCGACTCATAAACTTCAGATAATTTATTCAAGATCTAAGAGGCTTTAAATAGCGATTACACATAAACAAAACCGGAAAAAGCTAAGAAATCAAACAAACTACCATATCCCTAATTCTCTGTTCAACGCAAGAAAGATAAGGTAAGAAGATATGACTTGGTAAAAGGGATTACCAAGTCGCATGGACAAATGACATAGGCCTTATTAAACGGACTCAAATAAACGTAGGCTAACCCAATCATAAGATCATCCCAATAAATTCCTTCCCTTAAACAAGTAAGCATTAAGCTTCTTGTTTAACATCTTGCACTCCAATTTCCTTCCTGATCATCTCAAATGCATTCAGCGACAATGGCTTAGTCATGATGTCTGCTAGCTGCTCTTTTGTTCTACAGAATTTTAGTTGGATGATATCTTTATTCACCAATTCTCTGATGAAATGAAAACGACGTCTATATGCTTTGTTCTTCAATGCATTACTGGGTTCTTTGACAGCTTTATGGCTGAACAGTTATCACACATAACCTTCAATGTTCCAGTTTTTTCTTTAAGTTCTTTGAGTAACCCTTTCAGCCATACATAAAGACATGCACATGTTGTAGCCGCAACATATTCAACTTCCTTTGTTGACAAGGTGACCACTTCTTGCTTACGTGAGCTCCAACATATTGCAACTCTACTGAACAAGCATAAATAACCAGAAGTGCTTTTTCGGTCCTCTAGATCGCGTGCATAATTGCTATTAGTGAACACCCTCAACTTCTGACTTTCATCCTTCCCATAGTGCAACCCATAATTTATAGTAGGGATGAGCATCGGAATCGGGTACCCGCTTTTGGAACCGGAACTGCCGGTTTTGGAATTGGAACCGCTTAAAGCGGTCCCGGTTCCTAAAGTTACGGAACCGCCTTAAGCGGTTCCGGTTCCGGTTCTCGTTTTTTCGAAACCGCTACCCGCCAGAACCGATATATATATATATATATATATATATATATATATATATATATATATAGGGGACGGTTCACTTGATATTAAAAAAAAAAGTAGAGATCTTGAGATTAAACCTCAGCCACATATTTCGCATTTGCCGCTCTAATGCTCCAGTGTACTAGCAGCAACGACGTATGCCTAATCATAAATGATTATATGGCAGAGAGGTATAATCATAAAGGATTATACATGTTTATACGTATATGCATAATCATAAATGATTATACATATATGTCTGTTCACAAATTGAGTAATCATAAATGATTATTATAGTTAGTCGCAGAAGAGGTGGTGGTGACAGAGGTGGCTGTGGTATAAGTAATGGAGGTGACAATGGTGGGGTCGACTGGTGTCAGAGGTGGTGGTGGCGGTAGCGGTTACGGTGGTGGGGATGGTGGCGGAGGAGAAAGGAACGGGTGGCACTGTGTAATCATTTATGATTACACCAGACCTGTCGCGCCGGTATGCCAAAGGGTTAGAGCGGCAGATGTGAAATATGTGGCTATGGTTGAATCTCGAGATCTCTATTTTATATTTAATCTCAACGGAACCTACCTCTCTCTCTCTCTCTCTCTCTCTATATATATATATATATATATATATATATATATATATATATATATATATTGGGAAAAGATCAAATAAGAACACACAAAAGGTTGAGAACGCGAGAACAGTTCTGGACCAATCAATATATAAGGGCATATTAGTAATTATATATTTTAATTAAATTAAAATAAAATAAAATCAATCAAATTCCCTTAAATTTAGGATCAGTTACCAAAAAAGAAGGAAATATTTGATTTTTTATTTTTCTTATTAATGAAATATAAAAAAACATTTTTATCAAAAAAAATTAAAAAATTAAAAAAAAAATCTCCTGATTCACCTCTTTTTTTTTTTTCAAAAAAATTAATAGAAATCCAACCCCGAATCAATACATTTGTATTCATAAACAATTTTTTTTTCAAAAAAACTAATACTACTACAATCACAAATGAATACATACCAATTTACAAGTAATCCAATTCGTTTCTTTTAATCAACCGAAAATAAAATGGGTGTAAAAATTATCATTTCTTCATAAAAGAATACCTTTGATCATAAATAATTACACTTATTCACACATGATTACACTGCTATTTACAAATGAATACATTGTTATTAGCAAATGAATACCTTGGTATTCACAAATGAATAAAAGAATACCTCTAATCATAAATAAATACACTCATTCGCACATGATTACACTGTTATTCACAAATGAATACATTGTTATTAACAAATGAATACCCTGCTATTCACAAATGAATACCTCTCTCACGCATTTCATCAAACAGCTTATGTGCACAACTTTTTACCTTGAATCTGATTATAGCTTTGTGTGGCTATCTCTTCCATCAATTATAAGGGCTGGTATGAGATCAATTAGAACCAAGAAGTATAGGGTTGGTGTGAAAATGAAGAACAGTGGTCTAGAATTCACCTAGAAAAATGAAGAACAAGGAAAGTTAAAATGAAAGTGGCAAACCGAGGAGAGCTTTCTGGGGCGTGTGTAATGATGCTCTTAATAAATCGACTTACATGTGTAGTTATGATGTTTATCACAAGAAATCGGTGAATCAACAAAGATGGAGTGACGTTGATGATATCCTCCTGGAGCAACCGAATTGTTACAGGTTGTGTGTTGATTATGTGAAAATGGTAGGCTGAAGTCGATGTGGCGTAGTCTGCGTAGATGGGTAGCGATGGTGCGATGGAGTGTAGTTAAGAAGATGAAAGTAGATGCGTGATGAAGATGAATGATTTCTTGGTTCTAATTCATCTCCATTTACACGCCCCAGAAAGCTCTCCCTAGATTGAATAATTCTCTGTTTTTTTGGTTCTCCCCTATGTCTGCCCATTTAAGAGAAAATGAAATCTATTGTTGTTGAAATCATGAAGATCCAAAGAGGGAAGCATCCATGTGAATGACCACGTTTAGACTAAGGAGGAGGCTCGATGGTGGCTGTGCGATGGTTGACAATGGAGGATGGCAGAAAACGATGAACGAAAACAATTGTGAAGAAGGTGGGGGTGTGCGCTGATTTTTTTCAAAATAATTAGATTATGGTTTTCTAGTTAAGTAGAGAGAGAGAGAGAGATAGAGAAATTATAGGAATTTCTATTTAATTAAATTATATGGATTTCCTATTGTACCCTTCTTGCCATTTCAAAGTTACATATTTAGCACATCAGTTTTATAAATATTCATAAATGATCCATTTAATAATAGTCATAGATCTAATTATTTACAAGGTTGTGATCTGTTCTCGCGTTCTCAACCTTTTAGGTGTTCTCATTTATATATATATATATATATATATATATATATATATATATATATATATATATATATATATATAATTTCATATAAACATGTGTGTTACTTAGACCGATTTAGAATATATTGGTCCGATTTTGTCCGTCTTTGGTCTGAATTGATTTGATTTGGATCGAACTAAATTGCGGTTTTATCAACAAAAGTTAAAAAAAATTAATGTAACCGGGTCACCCACTCCTGGAACCGGAACCGCCGGCTCCGGGACTAGTTCCAAACATTTAAGAATTGCCTAGAAAGTTAGAACCGTCGGTTTCGGTTCTAACTTTCTAGGAACCGCCGGTTCCGGTCCCGGTTCTCGCCAAATGAAGCGAGTACCCGCCTATGCTCATCCCTAATTTATAGTTCCCTTTATATACCTTAATACTCGCTTTGCCACAACCATGTGTTCCTCTTTTGGTTTTGACATAAATCTAGCTAACAAGCTGACGACATACATCAAATCTAGACGTGTCACTGTTAAGTACATGAGACTTCCTATGAGACTCATATACTTGGTGTTGTCCACGTCCTTCCCTGCTGTAAGCTTCATAAGTTTTGTACTCGGAACAATTGGATTCTTCACCCCGTTTGCTTCCCACTTTCTGAAACGCTTTAGGACTTCTTTTGCATATTGTGATTGACACAATGTGATACCTTCTAAATTCTGGTTAACTTCCACTCCAAGAAAAAATTTCATCTTCCCTAGATCGGTCATTTCAAATTCACGTTGCATAGATTTTTTAAATGACTCACACATCACTGGATCGTTCCCAGCATAAATTAAATCATCAACGTATAAGCCAACAATGATGACCTTATCATGCACCTTCTTTACAAATAGTGTGTGATCATGACTACTTTTCTTGAACCCTTCACATATGAAATAACCTTCTATCCAATTAAACCAAGCTCAGGGAGCTTGCTTTAATCCGTACAGTGCACGCTTTAACATGTACACCTTAGCTTCTTCTCCTTTCTTTATGAACCATTTTGGTTGAGTGACATGAACTACCTCATTGAGCTCACCATTTACAGGGGCGAACAGTTCATTATAATCTACACCTTCGCGTTGGGCATATCCTTTGACTACTAATCTGGCTTTGTATTTGTCAACCTTTCCAAGTTCATTGAGTTTTGTCTTATATACCCATTTTACCCCTATAGGTTTGGTTCCAGTTGGAGGGTCAACTAATTCCCATGTATGGTTTCTTTCTATAACAGCTATCTCAGCATTCATTTCTTGTACCCATTTGTCATCTTTGCAGGCTTCTTCATACGTTACCGGATCATCTGTGGCACTATACATAGCGAGACCGGCTTCGTCTTCATTGAACATGTCTTGATCTGTGTGATACTCATTCATCCACACAGGTGGTCTTCGAGTACGAGTGGATGTCTCAGGTTGTGAAGTTAATGTGCTTTGATCCCGCACATCTCCTGAAGTAGCCGAGATAGCCGAGACAGAGCTGTTAGGATCTTCATGTGTATTTTCAGTTTGGGACATTCCTTGAACTGGTGTGCTTGCTTCAATTTCAGAGTCTTGTGTTGAGTTTGGAGGACTTTGTAGTTCTTCTGAATTATCATCCTCATGTTGATTTTCTTGTACTTGTTCATCATCTTCTACAATTAGCTCTTGTACTTTCTGGTTCTCCTTAGACCAATCCCAAGCCGATTCTTCACTAATACCTAGAAATACACACTTAAGGCTTCTTGCATCTAGTTTTGTTCGTAATTGAGCAGGTATATGGGCATACCCTATACATCCAAATACCTTAAAATGTTGAACACTTGGTTTTAACCCTGTCCAGAACTCCTCTGGTACCTTTTCATCAAGGCTCCTGCTTGTACACATGTTTAATACATGACATGACCATCTTGCTGCTTCCGGCCAAAAATATGTAGGCATAGTTTTTTCTAATAACAAGCATCGAACCATGTTTATTAAGGTCCGATTTCGTCGCTCTGCAACCCCATTTTTATGTGGGGTGTAGGCGGCTGTAAGTTGTTTTTTAATGCCTTGAGCTTCACAAAACTCATTGAAAACATTTGAAGTGAACTCACCACCCCTGTCACTTCTCAAACACTTGATATTCATGCAAATTTCCTTTTCTACAGATCTTTTAAAACTCTTAAACAGCTCAAAACTTTCATTTTTCCGAGACAGAAAATAAACCCAGGACTTTTGCGTGTAGTCGTCGATGAACACAAGTATGTACCTCCTTCCACTGGTTGAGGCAGGAGTGATGGGACCACATAAGTTTGTGTGTATCAACTGCAGTTTCTTTGTAGCATGCCAGTCACTCTTCTTGGGTATTGCCTCCTGTGACATCCCCAAAATCTCGGTCAGAAAAGACCGATTTTCATTTATGCTTTTAAATAATTTCAGAGTAAATCCTTTTGATTTGAAAGAGTTGCGGAATTTGTTCCCAAAAACAAAACATGATAAAACAATGTTTACCAAAGCATTTCATAAAAGAAATGTATTTTCATTATATAATAGAAACTCGGGGTGTCATGTTCCGATACAGACCAATAAGCATAAACGATAACATTACAAGTCATTCAACAAATATATATACATATACAGACTTGTAAACAAAACAACTTGATGGTTCATCCATCTTATGCCCTCGCGCCATTTCCTGTAATACAAATAAATCTGAGTGGGTCAGGCTTGGGAGCCTGGTGAGCATATAGGGTTTTCAACCCATAATAAATAATTATATTTAATTTCCACCAACCAACAATAACCCAATTACCCATTCCCGTTATTCTCACTTTATGTCCCTAAGACAACTAACATAAGGGAACTAGTCTAAGAATATTTCATCGGAGCGACAACACATGCTTCGGGGGTTCCTCAGCAATATAAGTCAAATAAGGCAACCATGAGGGGGATGGAGTACAGCGAATGAACACCCAAGTTCATTAACACCTACAGGTGGCGAACCTGCTAACGTTTCCACAAGACTATCTAGAAAAGTCTGTGGTCGTCATCTAAACTCCGCTAGATGACTAAATCAAACAACAACGAGGCCTCTCATCTGTTTATTACACACCAACTATCTACCCATGTTCTACCCAACATATTAGTAGATAAAATATACATTTTTATACATAGTTTTGAAAACCTGTATAGCATGCTTTAATCAATACATATTTCACAAAACAGATGAGGCACACACACATAACACGTATTTCATAGAGAATAAATCATATCTATGAGATAGAAGAGAGTGAATATACATTCACACATATAACACAAAATATACACATAACACGTACTTCGTATAAAATACTTTATAATTATGCGTTTGAAGAAAGTGACCACACACTCACACCTATAAACAACAATATACTTAATACACTCAAACCATACTTGTATTATTATCGTGTTTATGAAAGGTAGTATACACTCACTTGATCAGAAGATGATCAGACATAACTACGACTTGCAGAAGTAGTAATCCTCAGCAGATCTGGAAGATCTTCACAAAAAATCGAACTTCTCGCGGACAGAGCTTCGGCTTGGGAATCGCACTTCTCGGGATCTTTGGGATCTCGGGACTCGCTTCGGGGCTCGAGAATAATACCGGGGCTTCGGGGTATTTCTGGCACGCAAATCGATGCAAAACGGGAGAGAGAAGAGAGAAAAATGCAAAAGAACTCGGCTGCCCTCGCATCCTATTTATAGGAGGCTGGAGCCTCGGAGTACGCGGGGCGTACTGCTCCGAAATCGTCACTGCTTACGTATCCGAAGTGCTCGAGTGCGAGTGTCGACATCCCTCGGTGTACGCGGGCATACACGAGTACGCGGGGCGTACTTCGGATCAGATCGGTGACTCCTTCGGATAATCATCCGAATTAAAGATTAAATTTAAATACAAATTATTTAATAATCTTCGGAAATTCATAACTTCTTCATACGAACTCCGTTTTCGACGTTCTTTATATCCACGCGAAGGTGAGACTACGCTCTACAACTTTCGTTTAGACTCCGTCGGCTAATTTTAACTTTATTTTTATTATCTATTTTTAATAGGCCGGGACAGAAAAACTTCGTTATAAATTCATAACTTCTTCGTTTGACGTCCGTTCTCGCCTAACTTTTCATCGCTTCGATACCAACAACGAGACCTTCGATCCTCGTTTAGATTGCTTCGGCTAAAAACCGCTCGATCTCAAATCGAGTATTTCGGGTTGCACACCGCTGAGCCGAAACTTCGATAAATCATAACTTCTTCATACGAAGTCAGATTTGGGCGTTCTATATATATTCGGAAACCTCGTTTCAACTACTACAACATTGTCCAAAGATATCAAGTTTATTTTACACTTAAATTTTGACGCTTATTTTTATTCTTAATTAATCAAACCACATAATTAAGCAATTAAGCACAAAACACATAATACTCAAATAATATATTTCTATTATTTCAAAATGGGTTACAAAGGTTAACCTAGACTATTACATTGCTAAAAATGGCAAACCCGGAAACACAGGCGTTACACCTCCCTGTGTTGTTTTCCAATAGCACAAATTTCACATACAACATGCTTTTCAACGACTGAGGGCAGTGCTTTCACCATTTGTTTGTACAACATGGTCCTAAGTGTCTTGTGGTTGACGTATCCAAATCTCTTATGCCAAAGTTAGGTCTTTGAATCATCTCTAACTTGTAGACATTCCAATTGTTGAGGTTGAAATGAAACATACAAGGGAAACATCCTGTTCTTTGTCATGTTGGGTGATATGATCAAACCCTTTTGAGGATGAAGACCATACAAATACCACCTTGAATGACAAAAGTTAAGGATTTTTCTTGAAGTTGTCTAACACACATGTGGTTTGATGTTACTAATGGTACATAGTAGACATTTGTTATCACCTGTGTCATACCATTCACAATGATACGGACATCACCCTTTCCTTTGACTTCCAACTTGTGGTCATTTCCTAGTCTGACCTTGTGTTGATATGTCTCATCAATATGAATGAACCACTCTTTGACTCTTGTCATATGATTTAAGCAAGCTGAGTCCAGAAACCAAAATGCCTCCTTATCATGCTTACCCCCTTTCATTGTTGCATTTAACATTTTGGTTTCCTTTTCGTATTCCTCAATATCAACAGAAGTCATCAATAAAATTTCTTCATTATCTTCAAATTCTGCATAGTTTACCTCTCAGATATCATTTGGACATTCATATTGGAAATGCCCTAATTGGTGGCATTTGTAACATTCAATCTGAGACTTGTCAAATGTTGGTCTGTTCTCGTTTTAGGATCTTCCTTGGCCACGTCCTCTGCCTCTGTTTGAGTTTCCTCTACCTCGACCTCTTCCACATCCTGTATTTTGATCGCTTTCAACTTTTAGGACTTGTTCATCGTTCACCTTTCTTCTGATTTTTTGTTCATGGATCAGCAATGTGCTTTGAAGTTCATCTACTGTCATGGTATCAAGATCCCTTGATTCTTCTATCGTACAGACCACGAAGTTGAAACTTTCTCGCATGGTTCTCAGTACTTTTTTTTACAATTTTCACATCAATCATATCTTCACCAGCATTCCACATATCATTCGAAATGATCATGACACGTCCAAGGTAATCGGTTGCTGTTTCTCCAACGTCTCGAAGTCTCTACGGAGTCATTGCAGTTGAGCTCGCTTTACCCTAGCATTACCCTGGTATTTAAGCCTCATAGCATCCCATATCTGTTTAGATGTTTGCTTCTGTTGGATTGTCTTTAAAATCGATTTGTCTATTGATTGGAACAAATAATTGCAGGCTTTTAGGTCTTTAAGCTTTTCCTCATAATTTTTTTGTTGAGTCGATGTTGCCTGCTCCCCTGGCCTGGTACCCCTCGTCTACTACTTGCCAATATTCTTTTGATCGGAGAAGAGTTTCCATTACCATGCTCCAATGATCGTATTCTCCGTCGAACTTAGGTACACTGGGACCATGAAACTGTCTTGTTTCTTCCCCCATAGCAACGATCTGTTGAGTATTCTTGTGAATGGGATTGTGCTCTGATACCACTTGTTGAATACAAGTGATAACAAGTTGATTTGACTCACAAAACTTCAGATAATTTATTCAAGGGCTAAGAGGCTTTAAATAGCCATTACACATAAACAAAACCAGAAAAAGCTAAAAAAATCAAACAAACTACCATATCCCTAATTCTCTGTTCAACACAAGAAAGATAAGATAAGAAGACATGACCTGGTAAAATGGATTAACAAGTCACATGGGCAAATGGCATAGGCCTTATTAAACAGACTCAAATAAACGTGGGCTAACCCAATCATAAGATCAGCCCAATAAATATCAGGTTCGTCTAACATTTATTTTTTGACGCTTATTTTTATCGTTAATTCATTAAATTATATTAATTAAGCATAAACAAATAATAATCAAATAATACATCTAATTATTTCAAAACAAGTTACAAAGGTTGGCCTAGACTATCACATTATCATTAATGTCTAGCCTAGAAGACTATCACATTATCATTAATGTCTAGCCTAGAATTTGAAACTGGTTATGCTAAAACCTGAACATAAAATAAGCACACATTGCAGTCAATTAATATCAATACAAGGTTCAGCCCTCATTCGAAAATTATTAGGGTAATTGTAAAAAGCATAAAACCGATTCAGATGAAGAGCGTTATCAATACGCAATGTTTTGTAAACGAAACGGGAAACGGAGCGGATGGTAGATAAATTAAGATGAAATTGGAAATAATTACTTCTTAAAACAATAGAAACTTGAATTTCGGTAGAGAACCCGAAGCGATATATAATAATACGAAAGGATACAACAACGAGACTATGAACTTGAAATCAATACGAAGTGAGTAATACCTCAGAAGAAAAGCAGGGCCACCGCCATTGATTGTATTGAAAAGTGGATTGAAATGGAAGGTTGCCGCCGGGAGATGCGAACGGCGGCAATTGGGAGACACTAAAAAGAAGTCATGATTGGCTGCTTTGCGAGGCTACCGGAAAAATCAAGATTCGCTCCAGTTATTAAATCGCCTCGTAGGTTTTAGGTGCAAATCTATCGTGTGCCATTTTTCAATGTCGATTGTCGACTATCTATATATATGTACGATATATTATATATAAGTCAAAACAATGTACACCAAGACATTTTCTTCTTGAATAGACATATGACATAAACGGCCCTCAATGTTTGATTTTAAATATATAAATCGCCCTAAGTCTTTGTTAATTGCAGTTTCATATTTCATAAACTAAAAAGTAAAAACATTAGTTACCAAAAGGCTAAACTATTAGTTATGAGCTTCTTGCAACAATGGAGCAATTTCAGGTAGAAAATCGAAAAAGTACATCAATTTCTGAAAAATGATTACCGAGAACAAAGGACTAGTCGGAGCTAATTGGCATTCGGTTGCAGTTGCAAGAAATATCCATCCTTTTATATCCTTTTTACGGATGCGTGTTCACAGGCTAGACCATTCAATTCATTGTTCTTCGATATCCATAGATAATACGTCTAAACAACGGACGAGTTTGAAATTTTTTCTCGATGCCTTTTATGGATGGTTTGGCAATGATAATGGCAGCGGGTTGTAGGTCAGCTAAGGGATTGTCACAGCACCCACATTGGTGCTCTCAATAAATTTGCAAAGTGTCACATAGGTTAAATGACGTAATTGTAAACTTGCAACTGCAATAAGACTTGCAACCTAATTATACCGAGACCATCCTTTAGAATAGACAAATGTCAATAATTAAGTTACTTGATATATTTAGTTTGATCAATAATTTGAAAGAGCCTTGAAATTGCATTGACGTACGTGTTTATTGCAAACAATGATCTGGCATAACTTAGAGACTATTGGTATGGATGGTCTAAGAAGAACTTTTATCTTATTGATAAAACATGATTCTTCTATATTTATTTTATCCTATATTTATTTTATGAAGATATTGGGCAGAAGATAGGCTGAAAAGGCAAGAAAGCAAGTGAAATTCGTAGAAGATGCTCAGGCCCAATGGGAAAAATCAAGGTATCAAGGTACTTGTTCGTGATGAGTCACATGTCGAGTCCACATGGGGCAATGCTCAAAAACAGTTTTAAATAGAAGAAACAACTAGTTTCTAACTCAGTGATATCCAATATTGTCCTCCATCGGTTCAAATCTCATTAGATACATATTTAGATTTAGGAATAAAAATAAATGGGTTATTAAACATAATAGAACATGAAAATTTTACGTTTGGTTTTAAATGACCATTTAACTTTCTTTTATACCTGTCAAACCATTAAACTCAAACATTACCTGTCTAAAACACCATTTTTTTTAAAATTATCAGGATTTCAAGTTACATTTGTTTATGTGTACATTGACTTCTTATAGTCAAAGGTTTTCATAGCCATGTGGATGCCACATGGAGTTTTACAATGAAGAACCATCATCAATCTCACCACCACCTTTTGTTTCCTCCCACTACCATCGCCACCATCCATCCATCCAATGCAAAATCATTATATAAATAATCATTAAGTTTCTAAATTCAATATATTAATTACTTAAATAAATTTGAGAAAAAAAAGGTAAAATGGTAGCACGATGCCGGTAAATTCACCACTAAACCTTAAACATTGATCGTCGAACAAAACTCTTCGTCCACTCACCTGCAAATGCTAAAGCTTTTTCCCCGGCGGCGACAGGACCTCACAGACAAAACCGACCACCAATCCTCTTTATATTCCATCATCTAACAAAATCTCATTTTGAAGACAACCCGCATTTTTCCCCAATCCTGAAAACTATAAACACCCAAAATCAGAACAACAAGAAGCTCAAAGGAAATGCATCGAACAAGAAACCCCACAACATGATCGATGGCATCCATAGTCAAACCTTGAAAAGTACATCCCCTTTCATCTTGATTTTGCACTAGATGGATGGTGGTGGTGGTAGTGGGAGGAAGCGAAAGATGGTGGTGAGATAGATGATGGTTCTTCAATGTCAAAGTTCTAGTAGACATCCATATGGCTATGAAAACCTTTAACTATAAGAAGTTAATGTACACATCAACAAATGTAACCTGATAATTTTAAACAAAATGGTGTTTTAGACAAGTAATTTTTTAGTTTAATAGTTTAACAGGTACAAAAGTTAATTGATCATTTAAAACGTAAAAGTTACATGTGTTGTAATGTCAATAACCCAATAAATTTGTTTAAAAAAAAGAAAGCTAAAAAAATGGTCAAGAAGCTCTAAGACAATAATGAAAAAAGATGTAAAGGTTCAAAGACAGATCGATAAAGTTATTGAAAATATACTCTTTTTATCTCTCACCTCACTTAAAAGAATTGGTATCTAAGGGTATAAAACAACCGGGTGGATGAGGTCAAAGATGGTGTTGTATTGAAAGTTGGTGGTAGACCTTGCAATTTGTGTCATGAAAACGTGTTAGCCACGAATTTGACACGATACAATTATACAATGAGAACTCAAATTTTAAAGGGGTATTCGTGTCGTGTCTCTCACAAATTCGTATCTTCATGTCAGAAATTGTCAGGTCTAGTTGGTGGCTCGATTCAAGACTTCTTTTACGCATTATGAAGCTTTCTTTTGATGAAAATAGCCTTTGAAATCTCTACCACTAAAAAATTCTGATAAATGTTTTTTTTAAATCATGAATTTTTGAAAAAAAGAATAGTAACCATTCCACATTAACAATTTGAACTACATAAAATGGAACAAAATCGTATAATAGAGAAGACAGATATTTTCAAAAGAAATGGTACAAAGGCACCCAATCGCAGCTTAAGTTGAAGTTTTACTTTAATTAATAAAAAAAGTTAACAAAATTGTGCTAAGAAAATTCTCACTTCTTCTTCTCTGCACCTCCACCAGACCTACAATTAATTACAAAAAATTAAAAACAAGTTGATAACATTAAACAACTAACACTAGTACAAATTAAACAGAAACTAAAAAAAGAAAAGAAAAGAATACCTCATCTTGCGAAGCACACTAGACATCTCCTCTCTCTTCTTCTTTGCTCTCTTGTGGGTACCCAACTTTCTCTTGGCCACCTTAAGGGCACGTTTGTCTTTTCCAACTTTCAGCAACTCCGTAATCCTCTTCTCATATGGTGCAAATCCAGCTACTTCACGGATTAAATTCCTCACAAAATGTGACCTTTTGCTTGTTTTCTACACAAAAAATACCACTTTTTCAATCATCATGAACATGTGATCCATACATAATCAAAGACTCAAACGATACTGCCAAGATTTTTGAGAAATTTTCAATAAAGAAATTTGTACTTACGCCTTTCCTATCAGATGGGCGAGGAGCCAACTCCTTCTTGGTGACAACATGACCTTTGTTCAACCCAACAAACAGGCCTGTGTTTGGCTGTTTTGGAGCCATCACCTACACTTAGTTTCACATCGATTAAACAGTTAGGATTTTGTCAAAAAAAAACGAACATCTTCAAATGCATTGAATCATCAGCTTTATATCAAATCCGCGTTAAGAATCTTTGCTAATAATTCCTATCATGAGCATTCTATTGAATGAATTGATTAAAAAAAAACCTTTTCTAAAGTTAGTTCGGCATTGAAACCGACATAATCAATTAGGGTAAGTATTTGTCTATACATCAGAATCTTAGGAAAAACACAGGTTATAACACTTCAAATCAACAAAAACTATCAAAATCAAATCATGAAATGCATCAGATCAGATGCACAGGCGTATGTCAACTCATAATGTGCAAAGTTTAACGGGCGTTAAGAATTCAATATGATCATAAAATAAAATACAGAATCAGTGTAAGATGTAAATTCTATATAGGAGAAGACGCGTACCTCGGCGTATATCTGAATCGGCGTAATATGAAAGGAGAAACAACGGGAAGAAGATTAGGGTTTTAGGTCAGGACATCATTTTAATTTAAGAAACTGAGAATGAGGTTTTTCTTTAGGCTTCTGTATGTTAAATTAAGGCCCATGTTCAAGCTACGACACTATTGGCCCATTTATTAAAGACCCACGGGCAATAAGTTGGGTAAACCGGATTTTCTATCTTTTGTAGACCGGTTTTGAAACGGGTTCAGTTTGGATGATACGCCAAACGAATCAGTTGGATAATTGTAAACCGATTTCTGGTATAAAATAATTGGAAAATAACTTAAATTGCAACCAATAACACAGGAAATGTACTGTTAAGTCACTAAACTTTTAATTGCATCCAGTAAGGAACATGTGGTTCATTGTAGAGTTTTCTGGTTTAAAGTACCGACATGATGTGGTTAAGGATATTTCATTTGATATTTGTCGGCGTGCTGCTGTTTTCATGAAGAAAGAAGCGTCAATGAACTTTTTAACGGACCCGTTGGATAGAAGATTCACACTCATGTCGGCTTGACATTTTTGTTTTTGGATGGGTAGGAGGGAAGCACATTTGTGTGGATCTTGCTGGGGTCTCACCTCATCGATTTAAGGAGTAGCGTTTCAAAGCAGGGCATGCCGCTTTGAAAGTCACTGAGTGAAAAGTGGCAAAGCACGAGAATGCATGCATAAAAATCAACATGTGTTTATACATTTTGCCTTTGATACCTTTGGTTTCTCACACCAGAGGCGGTGGAACTCCTTAACAGAGTCCAACAGATCATGCACTCTAATGTTATATCTTTTAGATCCATAAATTTTGTTTTCAAAAAAATTAGTTTTGTCATCCAGAAATGGCTAGCGGCGCAACTTGTTGTCTGTTTGCCTTCCGTCGATATGCATTGACTTTAATAAACTTTTATCTACAAATTATTGCTTATAAAAATAATAATAATAATAATAAAAGGAAAACAACTTTTATTTTGATTTTAAAATATTAGCGGTTACGATTTTCATCGATTAAAATAAAAACGAACATCGCCGTTGCCCTTGTCACATCTAACTAAAAGTCACCTGTAATCCTTTTTTTCAAACCACAAACGATAGTCATTAGCAACTTCATATTATTTTATAACCTTGCTATTTTAATCGATAAAAATTTATGTAGTTGAAAATGTGGTTTGAGAAAAATGACTATAATAGGTTATTAGTTAGATGTGGATAAGATAATGATGGTGTTCTAGATCATTTAATCGATAAAAATTGTAATCGTTGGTAATTTAAAACCAAAATAAAAAATAGGTTTCCTTATTGGATACAAATAAAACTATAAAAGTTTAGTGACCTAAAAAGCAAATTTCGAGTTATTAGTTGTTATTTTAAGTCATTTTCCCTAAAATAATCAAAAGCCTAAAATCAATTTGTAAAATGACAAAGGTCGGGTTTGGGAACGGCTATTTAAGAAATAACTCATTTCCTGACTATAGAAGTGCACAAACATCGATTTAAATTTCAGTTATAATTGGCTCAGTCTTTTTGGAAGTAGAATTTTGTTAAAAAAACAACAGTTTTTTAAGTTCGGTTCGGTTTTGTTTAGAAAACCATGAAAATAACTGATTCTGAATTTTTATAAAAATCGATTCCAAACCGACAGCTCAGTTCTAACCAGTTATGTTTTGAAAACAAAACCAGTTCCGGTTCTCAAAAAACCGATTCGTGTCGTCTGTTGTGCACCTTTACCTGACTATATTTATTAAAAAAAAAAAAGGAAAAAAAGCTTAAGTTGTCCGCCTTGAAAATGTGTATTTGAAATTACAGTACAAGACCTTTTTCAGTGAAATTATCAAAAAAAAGCTAACCAAATTTGTCTTTTTAGAGCATCATCTAATATATTACACATTCACACTTATTTGACTAGGGATGGCAATGGATACGGGTATACCGAGTTTCGTGTTCCCCATCCCCATACCCGACACCATCCTCATCGGGGATTAAAAATCTATCCCCATCCCCATCCCCAATGGGCATCGGGGATCCCCAATGGATAATCGGGGATTTTTCCCCGTTACAAAGTTTTGAACTTTTATGAAAAATAACTCATAATAATATATTAACCAACAAAAAACTAACAGAATTAATATAAAACACTATAATCACTGAATGTCTTCAAACACAAACAATAACATGCAAGGTTACAAATTAAATCATTCTTTGCAAAAAAAAAAAAAAGACATAAAAAGTCTTCCCAAAACTATACGTTTGATTGTTAGAAAACCTTATTTATTCTAATGAACATTTGCTTATGCATTATTAAAAATAAAAACATAAATATTATATATATATATATATATATATATATATATATATATATATATATATATATATATATTCCTAATAAAAGACTCTTTAAAGAGCCACATGTCTTCTTTATACACCTCCTTCATACCACGTGTCATGTTTTAGTTCACCTTATGTTTTACATTCCCGATCATTTTGAGTCTACCTTAAGATCAATCAAATCCCACAAAATTTGCATACATTCCTCAATTACCGATCAGATATTGTTTATCCAAACAAATCAGGGAAAATAGTTTGAATTATATTTATTAGCCAGATTTCATAAATCTTGATACATTCCAATTTTAAAATTCGATGGGCTTCATATATACATTAAATCTCCTAATATAATTGATTATTTGTAGTTCCCTATTCATCGAAGATAGGGTTATCACATCAGAAAACCCTCATCTCATTTCAAGATTTGAATATTTTTGTGCATATCGATGGAATTCGCTCCCCATATCTAAACAAACCCTAAGTCTTCGCCAACAGCCTCTCCCCTGCTCCGCCATGATCAGCACGACTGCTACACTTTTATAACTGCTATTTCACCATCACAACCATCCATCAAGGCCACCACCGAACAATCATCACAACCTACTCAAGAACAAAAAACAAACGATGCTAAAAGGAGGGAAGCGAAATCGATGACAATCTCTCTCTCTCTCTCTCTCTCTCTCTCTCTCTCATTTAGTTCAAAATCTTGAACCAAGTTCGATTTTTAGCCCTAAATAGATTTGTGTTATTTGAACTAGGTTCAATTTGTACGGAAACCGTCGTTTTTTTATAACCAGGTTCGTGGTCTTCATTTTTTTTCCTGGTTTTCAATCAATTTCATGTAATAACGAGTTTTTTTTGTGTAATTCCTTTTAGGGTTTTTAATATGTAAGGGTATTGATGTTTTTTTTTGTGGATAAAAAACGCAAAGGTTTTTCCTACAATGTTGGTTCCTAGGTTTTGTTTTTTGTATTCTGATTTCTGATCAGAAAATGTTTCCTTCAAGAACAGATTTCATAGCTTTCAATGAACCATCTGGATGTTTTTGTAAGTGTTGGTTCTCAGATCTGTTATCATTCGATTTGAGTATCTTGCTTTAGTTATTTTTTTTAATTGCAAGTAAAAGATGTTTCATGTACCATTAACAATAAAACATTTAGATTTTTTTTTTATTTTATTCATGTCAGGTTCTAGAGATGTTATGCAGGGATGAAAAAGGGTAGAAATGGAAATAGTTTGTGCAATTTGCTTATTGAAAGAATCATCCCAAAGAAGTAAATAAAGGGTACCCCAATAACTGAAGGGTATAATCTATTTTTCCCTGAATGTTATCTTATTTCAGTTAACATGCATAGTTCTTTCACGGATTTCATCGAAGTTATGCCCTTTTTTATGCTTAATCATTGTGGTTTCATTATTTGAAATCAAAATTGAAGTGTTTTGTCACCATATTTGATTGTTTTTCATTCAAGCCTGTTTTTCATTAACAGATTTCTCTTATCTTCTGTGTCATATGCATACAAATATTTAGGCTTGTAAGGATTTGATATGAGTTTTTCCATCATTTGCTATAAGATAAAGTCATAACATCAACATTTACTCTTTTTCTAATTTTTGGTTCCAGGTTTCATTTAGTCTGTTGGTTACTTGGTGATTTGGGCAACCATGGTACAGGACGGTCTGATGCTATTTTCATATTATCTTTTTTTCCTTCAAAATTTTGATCAACTGTTCAATTCTATTGAGATATTGATTTTTCATGATAAGTGGATAATGAATGCTCTGATGTTAAAAAGTGTTTTCTCAACAGATGGTGGATATTTTTTTTAGGTTGAATTTTAGAAAATGGTCATTTTACCTCTTTGTTTGGGGAAAATTAAAAAAGAATAGATAATGGATAGTCCTATTGAGCAAATTAACCACCTTTTTTTAGATTTAGTACATCAATAGTGCAATTGCCTGGAGTGCTTTTAATCTTGATTTGCTTTTTAGCTCCAATAGACAGTACTAATGATGGTTGGGAAGTTGTAGGATTGCATGGAGTGCAATTTAATGTTGATTTGCTTTTTTGTGCCTTATTAGGTTATAATTTGTTTGTTCCAAAAAGGTTTCTAAGGAAATTTTATAAGTTTAATTAACATAGATTGTTATATCAATTAAGGTAAAACCAATTAACCTTCTATTTTGTGAGAGTTGAGAAAACAAAAAGAATAATGAAAATAAATCCATAAACGTCATGAAGTATGTATTTATATAGATCTTACAAGTTCAATGAATAATTTGAGTTTCTATTGGTAAGAGATTAAAAAGGATGGTTGAAAGTTCAGGATTATATGGAAAAATACATTTATTTAGACTTTGAATCCCAAAAAGTCATATTTCATGTACTGTTATCAAGCTTACTAAATAGTTGATCTTTACTAAATGCATTATTTTATGGATTAATGTCATAATTTTACTTTAGACTATAATAGTTATTGGTGTCAGAAGTTGCCTTTTTGGTTTGGAACAAAAAGTACAAGTCTTTAATGGTGTGGGTAAATTAAAAAAATGATGAAAGCACAACTAGCCATTTTTTTGTATTTTCTCTGTAAGTTTCGAAAGGTGATGCTTTTGACTGCAAAAGTCAAAGTTGACTTGCATCCTTTTTGAGTGGTTGTCTATTAAAAAACTTATAGTATTAGTATTAGCTTTATGTTTTTATGATATGTTCGTGATTTATCAATATATCTTCATTGATTTTCTTATTATAGCATCTTACTTTCAATTTTATAACATCGTCATAGGGCAAAATGGAAGTGGGATGTTTTTTTAGCACATAATTGAAACTTTTCATTGCTATTTTATCCTAACCGATACATAGCAACTTACTTTCATTGATTTATTTATTATAGCATCTTACTTTCAACTCTACAAGGTTGTAATATAAAATAATGAAAGTGATGCCTATTTTAACCAATTTTAAGTACATTTTTTTTATTTAAAAATAGCAAGCTGCTTCCAATGATTTGTTTATTAAAGCATCTTACTTTCAGTTTTACAACATTGTAATAGAAAATACGAAAAGTGGAATGCTATTTTAAACACATAAGTGATAATACGTTACTATTTTAACCAATAAAAGCAAATGTATTTTGTAATTTAAAACAACTCTAATCTTCAACTATGTTTCATAGTGAGCTATTTTTTTTGTAGGGACCATGTTTCAGTTTGGGGAATAAGTGTTGGTTGAAGGAATGCTCGAAGGATGTTATCTATATTTTTAGGTGTTGAAGTTAATTTTGGTCACATGTGTTGTTATATTGAGTTGATTTATTAGGTTGTAGAATTGAAACGACCCAAAAATACGACCCAAAAATTTTTGTTTTTAATATAATTAAAACTGCAATCAGAGCATCATATAATAAAACCATACGTGATGTATTCCAAAACATAATAAAATACTGTGCGGAAAAACTATATCATACTACATCAGATCAAACATCTAAATCAATCCCAGGCTAAAGCTGAGGCGGTGGTGTGTGCGATGCCGTCATCCAGAGCTCTTCCCTTTGCTTGCGGAAGTACCTGAAACCAAAACTGAAACTGTAAGCACGAAGCTTAGTGAGCTCCCCCAAATTACCACATACCATACAATAATAAAACAAGCACATACGGGGCCTTGCCCCCTCCATCGGACCGAAGTCCGAAGCTGACTGACCGGGACCTTATCCCCTACATCGGACCGAAGTCCGAAGCTGACATCGGACCGAAGTCCGAAGCTAACTGGGACCTTGTCCCCTACATCGAACCGAAGTCCGAAGCTGACATCGGACCGAATTCCGAAGCTAACCGGGACCTTGTCCCCTACATCGAACCGAAGTCCGAAGCTGACATCGGACCGAAGTCCGAAGCTGACTGATCATAGCATAACGTATCACTAACATGAACACACATAATCTTGTCTGAGCCACGAAGGCATCAAACATGCTAACTACTGCATCGGATAACATCCGGATACTACTGCTAGCTAAACGGGCCGGCATGGTGGCCTTAGACCCGTTCCTACTGAAAGGGAACTCACCTCGTAACTGGCGGCTGAGTGTGTGTCTGAAAGCTACTGGCTGCTGCTCCCGAAACTCCTCGGCTACAAGTCCATGAACACACTCAATCAAATACTAAACACTGCACTTGGGGTAAATTGACTCTTTTACCCTTGGTCAAAGTCAACTTACTGATGGGGCTGACTCGCCGAGTTGGGCCACCCAACTCGCCGAGTCCTACTCTCACTTCTCAACTCTACATGCTGCTACTCGTCGAGTGTGGCATCGACTCGACGAGTACCCTCTTGATCCAAGAACTCAGATGATCTTCATCCGACTCGCCGAGTCAGATGAACAGACTCGACGAGTTGTTCTTAATCCCCAAGGAGATTGCCTTGGACTCGCCGAGTTGTATGAACAACTCGCCGAGTCCCTCCATTACTGAGTCCACTCATAACTCGCTGAGTCCACTCCCTAACCCACCTCGTCCACTCGACACTGAAGAAACTGGAGAATTCGGGACTCGCGACATGACTCGTCGAGTCGTTCTTCCGACTCGCCGAGTCGCCGCCATGCAACCTATTTTTACTCGATTTCTCTTGAATCCAACACATGCAAATGATAGATCTAGGTCCATTAAGCTGTCTTACCACGTAAAGTTTCCAACTTTACGTGCACAACCACATGAAAGAGGGAAATAAGACTAAAATATGCATAATAAGGGTAGATCCATGGCTTATAAGCAATGCAACCCCAAAAAGACAGTGGATCTGGACTCTTCAACACCCCAACACTCAGATCCAAAGGTATTTCGGCTTAATAACACAATCAAGCAAGCATAAAACTTGGAACAAGCATCAAATAGCCCTTAAAGGAGCTCTAATAGAAGTTTAAGCATAAAACCAGAAGAGAACTCCGAAAATACCTGAATAAGTTCACACTTGACCTTGGATCTTGGCACTAGAACTCGTTTCCTTGCTTCCTTCTTCTTCTCCTTCTTCACCCCTTCACAAATGGAACAAGATCACATATAAGCTCACAAGAGGAAGGTTTAGGGTTTCTCACAATGCTCTCAGGGGGAAAGTGACGAGATGGAGGCTATAATGGGGTTTAAATAGTGAGCAAAACCCGGGGAGTTAGGGTTTCACCCAGACGGATGGACTCGCCGAGTCCAGGATATGGACTCGCCGAGTCGCCGGCTCACGCGTGCTCTCAGCCGCGACCCCACTCGGCGAGTCAGGCTATGAACTCGCCGAGTTCCTCTTACAAAACTCACAACAATTACCAATAAATTAACATACCGGGAACGGGTCGTCCATCAATATCTGCCGTACCCCACCCCAGTAGAAAATCGAGACTTATGAGCCTCGTCCATCAATATCTGCCGTACCCCACCCCAGTACGGTACCCACACCCTACCATGAAGCGTCATCAAACCCCAACTGTCGTAGTCGAACGAAGCTACTCGACCCACTATCCTCTCGCACCTCTGCCTCTCCTCCTTGAGACCCTCCATCTGAGCCTCCTTGATCCGCTCCAACAAAGGAGTGATTACCGTCATCCTCATATACAAATCCCTGATGGGGGCCGCCGACACCTTGCGGCTCAGGGCATCGGCCACCACGTTGGCCTTCCCTGGATGATACAGGATCTCACAGTCATAGTCCTTCAGCACGTCCAACCATCTCCTCTGCCTCATATTCAAACTCGGCTGATCCATAAGGTATCGTAAACTCTTGTGGTCCGTGTAGATAGTACAGCGGACCCCATACAGGTAATGCCTCCAAATCTTGAGGGCAAATACAACTGCCCCCAACTCCAAGTCGTGGGTAGGATAATTAGCCTCGTGAGGCTTCAACTGTCTCGAAGCATAAGCCACCACATGGCCTCGCTGCATCAACACTGCTCCCATACCGGTGATTGAAGCATCACAATAGACTACGAAATCCTCAACGCCCTCTGGCAAGGTAAGGATCGGAGCCTCGCACAATCTCTGTCTGAGGGTCTCGAATGCTGTCTGCTGCTCCGGACCCCAACGAAATACCACTGATTTCTTGGTCAGTCGGGTGAGCGGCACTGCTATCTTGGAGAAATCCTGAATAAATCTCCGATAATACCCTGCCAGCCCTAGGAAGCTCCGAATCTCAGATGGAGACTTCGGGACCTCCCACTGCATCACGGCCTCAATCTTGGCCGGGTCAACCAAAATACCCTTCTGATTAACGAGATGCCCAAGAAACTGCACCTCGCGTAACCAGAACTCGCACTTGGAGAACTTAGCGAACAGTCTCTCCCTCCTCAAAGTCTCCAACACCTCCCGCAGGTGCTCCTCGTGCTGTTCCTGCGTCTTGGAATACACCAAGATGTCATCGATGAACACTATCACTGACCGATCCAGCATCGGTCTACACACGCGGTTCATGAGATCCATGAACGCGGTTGGGGCATTGGTGAGCCCAAATGGCATCACCACAAACTCATAATGACCATACCGGGTCCTGAAAGCAGTCTTCTGCACATCCTCATC
Organism: Lactuca serriola; assembly: GCF_051521515.1. Classification (NCBI taxonomy): domain Eukaryota; kingdom Viridiplantae; phylum Streptophyta; class Magnoliopsida; order Asterales; family Asteraceae; genus Lactuca; species Lactuca serriola. The sequence goes on from NC_136410.1 coordinate 44,682,290, forward strand.
TCTAACCCGCATCTGATGATATCCGGAGCGTAGATCGATCTTGGAGAACCAAGACGCTCCCTGAAGTTGATCAAACAAATCATCTATCCTCGGAAGTGGGTAACGGTTCTTCACCGTTACCTTGTTCAACTCCCGGTAGTCAATACACATCCGATGCGACCCGTCTTTCTTCCTCACAAATAAGATCGGCGCTCCCCAAGGCGAACTGCTCGGTCGGATGAAACCCTTGTCTAACAGCTCCTGAAGCTGTGTAGACAACTCCTGCATTTCAGGGGGAGCAAGTCGATATGGTGCCTTGGCTATCGGAGCCGCACCAGGAACCAGGTCGATCCTGAACTCAACCTGCCTCTCAGGAGGTATCCCCGGCAAATCCTCGGGAAACACATCCGGGTAATCTCGAACAATAGGAACATCATCGATCGTCGCCTTGCCCTTATCCCGGGCATCCAAGATGTAGGCTACGTAACCGGCGCAACCCTGCTGAACGTAGCGCCTCGCCCTAGCGGCGGAACAAAAGGTCGGTCCTCGCTGTGGCCTCTCGCCCTGAGTCACCAACTCTCCCCCACTGGGAGTGTGAACCCTCACTAACTGAAGCTCGCAATCAATCACCGCCCCATTGGGGCTTAGCCAATCCATACCCACAATAACCTTATTCCCTCGCAGAGGAATAGGTACCAAATCCACTGAAAACCGCTCATCAAATAACTGAAGAGAACACCCTCTGTGCACTCTGCCGACCCTCACGGTCCTATCATCCGCTATCTCGACCTCTAATGGACAATCCAGCTCCCCTGGAGCTCTACTGAACCTCTTGCTAAGCGCAAGAGATACGAATGATCGGGTAGCCCCCGAATCGAATAATACCAAAGCAGAAATGCCGTTCACAGAGAACGACCCTGAATAAAACATGCAACCATAAGCAACATTTAATCAATAATAATAAAGAGATAAAAGGGAAGATACATACCCGTCACCACATCAGGAGTCGCTCGCGCCTCCTCTGCTGTCATCTGAAACGCCCTACTCTTCGCCACTGGCGCATCAGCTCGGCCCTGCCGGCCGTCTGTAATCCTCAAGGTAGCAGGGGCAGGTGCAGCCACCTTCCCTGCTGAAGCTAAACTCGGACACTGGGACTTTTTATGTCCCCTCTGATTGCACTGAAAGCAAATCAGGTCTGACGCAGCAACGACAGTAGCAGGAGCCGTACAATCCCTACTCAAATGTCCAACCCGACCGCACTTGAAGCAGCCGGAACTCCCTGCCTTGCACGCTCCCTCGTGCATCTTCCCACACCTACCACATCGACCGTAGCTCGGCTGTCCCCTGGACCTATGATCCGAAACCCTGGGCTTTTTGCCCGAACCTCCCGAACCCGAAACCGCCTCCGGTTTCCTCTTCTTCTCCATCTCGAGATCAATCTCCCTCTCCCGAGCTCTAGCAATCATATCTTCCAGCGTTTTACAGCTGGACCGGCTCACAAACTGGCGGATATCGCTCCGCAACATCTCATGATAGCGGGCCTTCTTCATTTCCTCATCAGCTACATACTGAGGAACGAGAAGAGCCCTCTCCCTGAACTTGGCGGTGATCTCCGCCACTGTCTCTGTAGTCTGGGTGAGGTCCTGAAACTCCCTAGCTAGCTGCTGCACCTCAATGACCGGTGCAAACTCCGCCCTGAACCTGGTAGAGAAATCAGCCCAGGTCATAGCGTCCAATGGTGCATCATCCCCAATAGCATGCCCGACCTCCTCCCACCAATCTCGTGCCCTGTCCTTCAGAAGACAGGACGCCAATCTGACCTTGTCCCCCTCGGGACATCTGCTAGAACGGAAAGCGTTGGCCACATCTGCCAACCATCTGGTGCTCGCTATGGGGTCCCGCGCCCCATGATAGTCCGGGGCTCCACATGCCCTGAACTCCCTGAAGGTAAGGGTGCGCGACCCCATCGTGGCCGCCACCTCGGCACGGAAGGTGCCCAGTCTCTCATCCATCAACTCTAGAATCCCCTCCTTGATCGAACCGAAGATCACAGGAGTCTGCTCTATAATGATGCGCGTAATCTCCGAAGAAAGAAACTCTCGGGTCTGCTCGTCCATGCGCTCATCCCCTGAGCCTGAACCTGATCCCTCCCCGGCACCTCCGCTGCCGGCTGCTGGTCTCGAACGCAAAACCACCATTCTGAAACACATCACAATCACATCAGAAAACAGAAAATATCTTGAGGGATCATTGATACTACAACTAGCTTCCTGGTCTTGTCTCAGCCTCTCTTGATTCGAGTACGGATCCTCTGCGTCCAGTAGTACGGGCCCATACTACCTTCCACATCTATCCGTACTTTCTTCAAGAACTGCCCTGACTCCACCAAGTCACTTCTAATACTACTGATCTCTGCTACTTTCATCCTAGGCTTGCCCCAGGGAAACCTCAGACTTAACTCAACTAGTCCTCAGCTGCTGCAGGTCTCCTTATAATGCTAATTAACCATCACCTGAACACCATCACATGTGACGAAGATCAGATAATTCTTCAAGTAAAAGACCCGTCCCTATAACGGTTGGACTCAAACAAGAGCTGCGCTATAGGGTCAGTTCCAGCACTCTGGGATTATTCAACCCTGATCACATGTGGTGTATCGCGTTCACCTAATGGCTAACTTCCATCACTCAGAATTCCCACAAAGCACGAAGCAGACAGCATTCGGATAAAGGAAACGTACTCAGGCAAAACTATTCTCAAAATGAGAAACTGACCTAGCATACAGTGCTAAGCTCATACTATCAGGCATAACCTAAACAGGCTATCCTACTGCTGTCTACTCAATACTAGCATGCAATACTCATAAAGCTGTAACACATAAAGCAGGCACATAAGGCATCCTCCTAGATCCTTAGTCCTATACTAGCATGCTATTCAACTGAAACTGAACAATAACTTGTATGGATAATTTGGGAGTACTTACTTGAGCTCGGCTGACCGCATGCACACACCTCTATCTTGTTGAAAATTCTTCCTTTCTAAGTGCTTTCAAAAATTCTTTTAGAAAACATTTTACTTTTAGAAATCTTTTTATTTCCCCTTAGTTTGAGTTCAGATACACCCGGAAGTGTATCCGAATCCCTCAAACCAGGGCTCTGATACCAACTTGAAACGACCCAAAAATACGACCCAAAAATTTTTGTTTTTAATATAATTAAAACTGCAATCAGAGCATCATATAATAAAACCATACGTGATGTATTCCAAAACATAATAAAATACTGTGCGGAAAAACTATATCATACTACATCAGATCAAACATCTAAATCAATCCCAGGCTAAAGCTGAGGCGGTGGTGTGTGCGATGCCGTCATCCAGAGCTCTTCCCTTTGCTTGCGGAAGTACCTGAAACCAAAACTGAAACTGTAAGCACGAAGCTTAGTGAGCTCCCCCAAATTACCACATACCATACAATAATAAAACAAGCACATACGGGGCCTTGCCCCCTCCATCGGACCGAAGTCCGAAGCTGACTGACCGGGACCTTATCCCCTACATCGGACCGAAGTCCGAAGCTGACATCGGACCGAAGTCCGAAGCTAACTGGGACCTTGTCCCCTACATCGAACCGAAGTCCGAAGCTGACATCGGACCGAATTCCGAAGCTAACCGGGACCTTGTCCCCTACATCGAACCGAAGTCCGAAGCTGACATCGGACCGAAGTCCGAAGCTGACTGATCATAGCATAACGTATCACTAACATGAACACACATAATCTTGTCTGAGCCACGAAGGCATCAAACATGCTAACTACTGCATCGGATAACATCCGGATACTACTGCTAGCTAAACGGGCCGGCATGGTGGCCTTAGACCCGTTCCTACTGAAAGGGAACTCACCTCGTAACTGGCGGCTGAGTGTGTGTCTGAAAGCTACTGGCTGCTGCTCCCGAAACTCCTCGGCTACAAGTCCATGAACACACTCAATCAAATACTAAACACTGCACTTGGGGTAAATTGACTCTTTTACCCTTGGTCAAAGTCAACTTACTGATGGGGCTGACTCGCCGAGTTGGGCCACCCAACTCGCCGAGTCCTACTCTCACTTCTCAACTCTACATGCTGCTACTCGTCGAGTGTGGCATCGACTCGACGAGTACCCTCTTGATCCAAGAACTCAGATGATCTTCATCCGACTCGCCGAGTCAGATGAACAGACTCGACGAGTTGTTCTTAATCCCCAAGGAGATTGCCTTGGACTCGCCGAGTTGTATGAACAACTCGCCGAGTCCCTCCATTACTGAGTCCACTCATAACTCGCTGAGTCCACTCCCTAACCCACCTCGTCCACTCGACACTGAAGAAACTGGAGAATTCGGGACTCGCGACATGACTCGTCGAGTCGTTCTTCCGACTCGCCGAGTCGCCGCCATGCAACCTATTTTTACTCGATTTCTCTTGAATCCAACACATGCAAATGATAGATCTAGGTCCATTAAGCTGTCTTACCACGTAAAGTTTCCAACTTTACGTGCACAACCACATGAAAGAGGGAAATAAGACTAAAATATGCATAATAAGGGTAGATCCATGGCTTATAAGCAATGCAACCCCAAAAAGACAGTGGATCTGGACTCTTCAACACCCCAACACTCAGATCCAAAGGTATTTCGGCTTAATAACACAATCAAGCAAGCATAAAACTTGGAACAAGCATCAAATAGCCCTTAAAGGAGCTCTAATAGAAGTTTAAGCATAAAACCAGAAGAGAACTCCGAAAATACCTGAATAAGTTCACACTTGACCTTGGATCTTGGCACTAGAACTCGTTTCCTTGCTTCCTTCTTCTTCTCCTTCTTCACCCCTTCACAAATGGAACAAGATCACATATAAGCTCACAAGAGGAAGGTTTAGGGTTTCTCACAATGCTCTCAGGGGGAAAGTGACGAGATGGAGGCTATAATGGGGTTTAAATAGTGAGCAAAACCCGGGGAGTTAGGGTTTCACCCAGACGGATGGACTCGCCGAGTCCAGGATATGGACTCGCCGAGTCGCCGGCTCACGCGTGCTCTCAGCCGCGACCCCACTCGGCGAGTCAGGCTATGAACTCGCCGAGTTCCTCTTACAAAACTCACAACAATTACCAATAAATTAACATACCGGGAACGGGTCGTTACAAGACTTGAAAACAAGTGTTGACTAATTTGTCAAGTATGTTATTTTACTTTGTAAACCGTGGTTTCCACGGATTATAACCTAGTATATATATATATATATATATATATATATATATATATATATATATATATATATATATATATATATATATATATCGGGTAACCATCGGGGCCGGTTTCGGGTACAGGTATAGGTACCCGACAGGTAAAACCATTCACATTCCCATCCCCGCTTTTTATACCCATCACCGTCCCCATTCCCGGTCAACTCAGGTTAGGGTTTCGGGTACCCGTTGGGTACGGGTTTTTTTGCCATCTCTATATTTGACCATAAAATGCATAAAATATTTTCAGATCCATCATAATGATGAGGTTGACTGTTATGCAAGAAAATCTATTTAGATAAACATGTCAGCTCTTGGCTTGACCTACCTAACACATCATTTGACGCTCTCTAAGAAAATAATAATGAAACTTCCAGCTAAATAATTTTTTAAGCAAGTTTGCAGTTGTAGAAAATATTAGGACACATAAACGTTGAATGACCGAGCCTCACTATGTTCACCAAAAAAACAAACCACAAGGACTGAAGAACGCTATACTATAATGATATTCACATAATTTATAATTGTGGTAAACCATAAGGAGACCACTTAATATAATTTTACAAAATCGATGTTAGCAAGATAAATTATACTTAACAAAACATTTTCATTTTGGTGATTCTAATGTGGCCGTAAAAAGGTCTTTAAAGTTGTATTTTTGTTACCTGAAAAACTAGTTTTTAGATTATAAATTAGGTTATCAAAAAGTTATTTCAATTAGTTTATCAAAAACTAATGGTTGTGTTTGGCGAGTTTACTGAAATATAATTTTTTTAGTTTATTAATTAGGTCAATAAATTTAGAAAAATGACAAAAATAGTCATTTACACTAGTTACATTACAAAAATAGCCAAATAAAACCGAAGTTGCAAAAATAGCCCTCAATTTCGTAGATGGAATTGCCCCGTCTGCGAAATGACCATTCCATCTGCGAATGTACAAGCAGCTAAAGCACAACTGTGTTTTAGCTGCTTGTACATTCGCAAGTGGTTTTTTTTCTCTATGTATATTGAAAATGTAGGGTAAAATCGCAGATGGAATAGCCCCATCTGCGATTTACTCTCATTCCATCTACGAATTTGTGATTTTTTTTGTTTTTTTTTAGTTTGACTATGAAATCAATTAGTTTGACTACGAAATCATGTTGCTATATAAAAAGTTTTGTAGAAAATTATCAGTTTGGTTGTAATTTGTTAAGGAAGTTTCTCTAAAATTTGCTCTAAAAAATGATTGAATATTTGGTTTGTCTTGTAACTGGTGGGAGATGTCAAGTTAATGGAACTAATCTGGAATACGTATGTCCACAGGGGAGGTATTTCTGAATTTGCTTTGATATTTTCTGAGTATATTAGTTATACTGATTTTGTATCTTTGATAAGAAGCAAAATTGGTTTGTTAGACAAATATAGAATTAGTCTTCGTTTCCACCATCCTGAATTAAATTATTATATAGCTATAATTGAAGACATGGATGTTAGAATGTTGATAAACGTAATCAAATGTAGTGGAGGAAGGGCTGTGAAAGTGTTTGTGGTGGTTGATGAAGTTGAGGAGCTTAATGAGGGTGGTCAAACTGGAAACCAGCTTGTTGGTAATTTATGCAGTTATAAAGGGAGCAACAATCCGATAGGTACTTTCAATACTCCTAGTGTACCTCAGTTTCGTAGTGTTGCTGAAAATGTTAATGTTAGTTATTCACCTATTCACTATGTGGATCCTGAGAATTACAAGTCTGTTAGTGATGATGATGTTGGTACATATTTTAATGATGTGGGTGGTCGTTGTGATGATGTTGTCGAACAAGAAGTTAAAGTTATGAATAGGCGTGTGGTAGATAAAACTAAAAAGAAAAAAAATTAAGTCAAAAAAATGAAAAAAATCATGTTTACGGACATTATGTTGATGTTGGTGATGTACGTTTAGATATAACCGAGCTACAAATCAATTCCGATAGAGATGAGTTGGGTGATGAAGTTAAAGCTAAGTTTCCCGATAACCTTTTTCACGGTATGCCCCCTGTACCAGCATGCCCAGTTGATATTAATGAAGATATCCCAACACAGATGGTAGACATGAATCTTCAAACGATTCAATGTGAGAGTATATTTAAGAACAAAGAACTTTTAAAGCGGTGTATTGGTAAAAAATGTCTTCGAGAAGGTTTCCAGACGAGGACAAGTAGATCCACCAAATCAAGGTATGAAGCTGTGTGTGTTTCGAAAAATTGTTCTTGGTTACTAAGAGCAAAAGCAATTAAAAATTCTGATGGACTTTTCCAAGTGAATAAATTTGTTGATGTACACACATGTTCTTCAACATTTTTGCAACCTAATCATCGACAAGCAAACAAATATGTTTTGGGTGAATATGTTGCTGATGTTTTGGCTGAAGACTATAGTAGAGTTTATCAGGGAAAACATATTGTTAATGATATGAATGCTCAATTGTATATCAATATCTCATACCAACAGGCATGGCGTGCGAAGCAATATGCATTGTTGTCGTCAAGGGGTACGAAAGAGGATTATTTTACCAAACTTCCAGCGTATTGTCACAACTTGGCCAAACATAATCGGGATACTGTCACACATATCAAAACAGATGCTGATGATCGCTTTGAGTTTTTGTACGTCGCACTCGGTTGCTCGGTTAGTATTATAATAATATATTAATTTTTTAATATTTATTTTGGTGTATTTGAATAGATATACAATGTATTGTAGGTACGCGCTTTTGTCAATTTTTGTAAACCGACCCTAGTAGTAGATGGAGCTCACCTAAAGGGCGAGTTTAAAGGTACCATGTTACTTGCAGTTACTAAGGACGGACAAAACCAAATATTACCGGTTGCATATGGTATATGTAAAAATGAGTATACCGATTCTTGGACATGTTTTTTTTCAAAAACTACGTGATTGCATAGGAAATATGCAGGAGCTTACAATTATATCTGATAGGTCTCCATCTATAGCAACATCCTTTGCCAACATTTTTTCTCACGCTCATTGTAACATTTTTTCTCACGCTCATTGTAACACCGTAAATTTTCAAACAAATTTTTCATTTCAAAGTAAGTTATTTTCATTCAAAACAAAGCATAAACATTTCAAGTGTCATGTCAAAAATACAAGTCATCTAAATCCCAAGATCACAAAACATCCTTCAGTGTGTACAGATCACGCCGGCGCCTTCCCACGGTCCTCGCTAGTACCTGAAACACATACATAACAACTGTAAGCATAAATGCTTAGTGAGTTCCCCAATATACAACTTACGCACATACGCCTTTCCAGGCCCTGACCTTCTGGTCCATGTGTCTCAGGGGACTTCCGTCCCTGCTGGGTAAACCTTCCGGTCCTACCCACGCCGACCTTCCGGTCCACAACACAACGCCTTCCGGCCCATAACATAATGCCTTCCGGCCCATAACATAATGCCTTCCGGCCCATATCAAATATATCATACATAGCACATAAAACACACATATCACATATCATATCTGACCTTCCGGTCACACAGTCAAACCCTTCCGGGTACAGTATAGTGAGAAGACTCACCTCGTGAATATCGAAAGCTAGCAAATCCCGAAATCACTCGTGCTCGATCCGCCAAGCTACAATCTCCCTATAACATCATATATCTCTTATTAACACTTTTCTCTTCTAAGTTTGACTATCCCTAAGAAGTCAGACATAGGTCAACTCTGGTCAACGGTCAACGGTCAACTTGACCGGACTCGGCGAGTGCTAGGGCGACTCGGTGAGTCTAGACGTCCTCACCAATTCTCTAAGATTCCCTTTCTACTCGTCGAGTATCCTCCTTGACTCGACGAGTTTCTCCTGGAAGAATCGCGGGGCCACCCCGACTCAACTCGCCGAGTCTGAAGAACAACTCGACGAGTCCCAGTTAATCTTCAAGCTACTCGCCGAGTCTGTTCATCGGACTCGGCGAGTCCATGCCATGCAACCGCTCAAACTGCTTTCTAAGGTCAGAACTGCTCCGACCATTCATAGGTCTGGCCTTCCTAGACTGATTCATCACGTAAGGTCCTCATTTCGGTGCTCATAATACTCCCCATGACTCATAATTTACATTTTGACCTAAGGCATAAGGATTCCAATCCAAAACCTCCATTGATTCCCGAAATGCTCAGGCATGGGACATTCTGGACTTCCAAAGATCTCAATACAGGGTTCCAATCGTTTGGGGGACTAAAGTAACACTCAATCTAGTCACAAAAGGGTTCAATAAACCCTAAATCCATATACACATCAACATAGAAGAATGTATCTCGAAATATTACCTGAATAACGTGCTCTCTGTGTCCCCAATCCACAGAACGTGGCTCCTCCTGTTGTTCCCTTAACCAAGCCTCTTCTTCCTTGCAAAACAACACTTCCAAAATCAACAATGGTCTTCAACCTTGCTCCAGACGCTCACAATCGAATTAGGGTTTCTCTCAGAGGACTAGGGTGAACAATGACGGCCATAAAGTCCCTCATATACGTCCCAAACCTGAACGGTTAGGGTTTTCGCTAAACAGCGCAGACTCGCCGAGTCCATATCCGGACTCGTCGAGTCCAGTCGCGAACCCGCGACCAGATCCGCGATCCTACTCGGCGAGTCTGGGCTCCAACTCGCCGAGTCCCCTCTTAAAACACCCAAAATCATAAATATAACAATACCTGGAATTCCGGGTTGTTACAACTCTCCCCCACTAGGACTAGACTTCGCCCTCGAAGTCTCACTCTGAAAATAGCTCCGGATGCTGCTCCTGCATCTCACGCTCCGGCTCCCAAGTCATTTCCGATCCCTTCCGGTGTTGCCACTGAACCAACACCAGAGGCACCTCCTTGTTCCTCAGAACCTTGATCTTCCGATCCTTGATGGCCACTGGTCTCTCGGCATAATTCAGGCTCGCATCCACCGGAATATCCTCTAATGGAACCACTGCCGACTCATCGGCTATACACTTCCTCAATTGCGACACATGAAAAGTGTCGTGGATCTGCCCCAACTCTGCTGGCAACTCCAAACGATAGGCTACCCGGCCTATCCTTGCAATCACACGAAATGGCCCAATATACCGGGGTCCCAGCTTGCTCCTCTTCCTGAATCGAATCACTCCTTTCCAAGGAGAGACCTTCAGGAGAACGAAGTCGCCGACTTGAAACTCAAGCTCGGATCGGCGTCTGTCTGCATAACTCTTCTGTCGGCTCTGGGCGGTCAGTAACCTCTGTCTAACCTGCTGAATCTGCTCTGTAGTCTGAAGCACGATCTCGGTACTGCCCATCACTCTCTGTCCCACCTCTCCCCAGCAAATGGGGGTCCGACACCTCCTACCATACAACAGCTCAAAGGGTGGCATACCAATGCTCGAATGATGGCTGTTGTTGTAGGAAAACTCTGCCAAGGGTAAATACGCATCCCAGCTACCCCCGAAATCTAACACACACGCTCGAAGCATGTCCTCCAGCGTCTGAATCGTTCGCTCGCTCTGACCGTCTGTCTGGGGATGGTATGCGGTACTAAAATGCAATTTAGTACCCAGCTCCTCATGGAATTTCTTCCAGAATCTGGAAGTGAAACGCACAGCACGGTCTGAAACAATTGAGATCGGCACCCCATGCCGAGATACCACTTCTCTCACATATATCTCCGCCAACTTCTCTGCTGAAGAACTCTCATTGATGGCAAGGAAGTGTTCACTCTTCGTCAACCTATCCACAATCACCCAAATTGCATCGACTCCTCTGACAGTCCTCGGCAATTTGGTGATGAAATCCATAGTGATCTGTTCCCACTTCCACTCGGGAACCTCCAATGGCTGCAACTTGCCATGCGGTCTCTGGTGCTCGGCCTTAACTCTACGGCAGGTCAAGCACCTCTCAACGAACCATGTGACGTCCCTCTTCATACAGGGCCACCAATACTCTTTCCTCAAATCCAAATACATCTTCGTAGCCCCGGGATGGATCGAGAATTTCGATCGATGAGCCTCTTCCATCAACGTAATACGCGTACCACCCACGGACGGTACCCAAATCCGACCCTGAAACGTCATAAGTCCTCGACCATCCGTAACGAACTCTGAAACCAAACCAACGACCCGCTCTCTCTTCTGCATCTCTGGTCGCACAGCCTCGGCCTGTGCCCCACGAATAGCATCCAATACTGGAGCTATCACAGTCAATCTCAAACATACATCTCGCAGTGGAGTGCTCTCCGCCCTGCGGCTCAATGCATCGGCTACCACATTAGCCTTGCCTGGGTGGTACAGGATCTCACAATCATAATCCTTGACCACATCCAACCACCTCCTCTGACGCATATTTAGGTTGGGCTGATCCATCAAATACTTCAAGCTCTTATGGTCCGTGTATATCGTACATCGAACCCCATACAAGTAGTGACGCCAAATCTTGAGAGCGAACACTACTGCCCCCAACTCTAAATCATGTGTGGGATATATCGCCTCATGAGGCTTCAGCTGCCTCGACGCATAAGCTATCACATGACCCCTCTGCATCAACACTGCACCCAGCCCCGAAATCGATGCATCGCAATATACTACAAAATCTTCCATCCCTTCCGGGAGAGCTAATACCGGGGCTTCGCACAACCTTTGGCGAAGTGTCTCAAAGGAGGTCTGCTGCTCGGGTCCCCAAGAGAATGCAACACCCTTCCGGGTCAATCTGGTGAGCGGCGCTGCGATCTTGGAGAAATCCTTAATAAATCTCCGATAATACCCTGCCAACCCAAGGAAGCTCCTGATCTCAGAAGGTGACTTCGGCACCTCCCAACTCATCACCGCCTCAACCTTGGCCGGATCGACCAATATCCCTTCCTGATTAACAACATGTCCTAGGAATTGGACCTCCCGCAACCAGAAGTCACATTTGGAGAACTTTGCATAAAGCTTCTCCGATCTCAATACCTCAAGGACCTCCCTCAAATGCTCCTCATGCTGCTCTCTAGATCTCGAATACACTAGAATATCATCGATAAATACAATCACTGACCGATCCAACATCGGCCTGCATACTCTGTTCATGAGATCCATGAACACAGCCGGGGCATTGGTGAGCCCGAAAGGCATCACCACAAACTCATAATGCCCATATCGCGTCCTAAACGCTGTCTTCTGGACGTCCTCATCCCGCACTCTCACCTGATGGTACCCTGACCTCAGATCGATCTTGGAAAACCAAGATGTTCCCTGCAACTGATCGAATAAATCATCGATCCTCGGTAACGGGTAACGGTTCTTGACCGTCAACTTGTTCAACTCCCAGTAATCAATGCACATCCGGTGTGAACCATCCTTCTTCTTGACGAAAAGAATAGGTGCTCCCCACGGCGAGCTGCTCGGCCGAATGAATCCCTTCCCCAGCAACTCCTGAAGCTGCGAGGACAACTCTTGCATCTCTGGAGGTGCAAGACGATAAGGCACCTTAGCAATAGGCGCGGCCCCCGGAACCAGATCGATACCAAACTCTACTTGCCTCACAGGAGGTACTCCCGGCAGCTCCTCGGGGAAAACATCTGGAAACTCACGCACCACTGGGACCTCCTCAACTGATCTCGGTCTCTCGGAAACCTCCCGCGTATCCATCACATACGCCACAAAACCCTTACAACCCTGCTGTAGACACTGCCTCGCCCTAGCAGCCGAACAAAAAGCTGATCCCGAACGGGTACCCTCGCCGTACACCGAAAGAACTCCCCCACTAGGGTCTCGTATAGTCACCAGCTGACGCTCACAGTCGATGACAACGCCGAATCGGCTCAACCAGTCCATGCCCACAATGACACAGACATCACCCATCGCAATAGGAATCAGGTCAATCGGAAACTCGACCCCGAAAATCTCTAACACACATCCCCGGAGAACCTCCGTGGCACAAATCACTCTCTCGTCAGCTATAGAAACTCTCAGAGGCCGACTCAACGGCTCACGACTAACGCTGATATGCTGACTAAAAGCCAAGGATACAAAGGACCGACTCGCACCCGAGTCAAATAACACTAAAGCAGGCACAGAGTTCACAAGGAAGGTACCTACGCATATCCTAACATAAGCATAACATCTCGACATCAAAATAAATACATGAAATAAAGCATACCTGCCACAACATCGGGCGCAGCGCGGACCTCCTCCGCAGTCAGCTGAAAAGCTCTCCCACGAGCCCTCGGGGCCTCGGTCTTCACCGGTCGAGTCGCAGTAGCTCTGGCAGTAGGTGCAGATCCCTGAAGAAGCTGGGGGCACTCGGCCTTCCGATGGCCTGTCTGGTTGCAATGAAAGCAAACCGTAAACCCCTTGGGGCACTCCCTAGCAATGTGCCCCTCCTTGCCACACTTGTAGCAAGCACCAGATCGACAAGCCCCATCATGACCCTTGCCGCACTTTCCGCAAGTGCGGCCCTTCGGACCTCCCGTCCTCGAATCGGCGGACTTAGTCCGCTTGGCTGCCGGCTGAGACTGAGCCGGCCGTCGGTCCACCCGCTGAGACTCGGCCTCCTCCCTGGCCTGGGTCTCCAACTCAATCTCGCGCTTCCTGGCATTCGCCTGAAGCTCAGCAAAGGTATGATAGGTGGAGTTTGACACAAACTCCCGGATATCCCTCCTCAAAACTCCCAAGTACCGGCTCATCCGAGCCTGCTCTGTGGACACCAGCTCGGGGCAGAACATCGCCCTCTCATGAAACTTCCGCGTGATCACCGCAACCGAATCAGTACCCTGCTTGAGGGTCAAGAACTCCTGAACCAATCGTTCCCTCTCCACCGGGGGAACGTACTCGTCTCTGAACATGGAGGTAAACCCCTCCCATGTCACCGCTGAGATCTCTGCCAATGTGAAGTTCGCCGTCACGAACTTCCACCAATCCTTCGCTCCCAAACGGATCTGGTTCAAAGCGAACCGTACCCTCCGATGCTCCGGACATGAACAAGTGTAGAAGCACCCCTCAATATCAGCGATCCACCTCATCGCAGCAATCGGATCCTGCGTCCCATCAAACTCAGGTGGCTTCGTGTTGCTGAACTCCCGAAACAGCAACGAGTCACCCCCCCTGTGGCCTGGCAGCGGCCACCGCTGCGGTAGCTGCAGCGGCTGCAGCCTCAGTCAATGCGGCGTACCGCTCCTCAAAAGTCTCCATCAAGGTGGTCTTAATAGACCCAAACATCTCCGGAATCTCAGCCCGGATCGCTGCAGCCACCTCCTCATGAATCATCTGACGAATCTCCTCGTCACTCACACCGCTCGTACTCGCTCCGTGGCGTGGTCTAACCATGATGTCTCTGAAATACAACATAAAACTATTAGAGACTCCATCGAGTATAACATTGCACTCGATAACGCAACCCTACTCAGTCTCCGATATCCAGAGATTCTTACTTGGGTCTCCCGCTAACCCGGTGTCTTCGGTAGTACGGGCCCAATACTACCGACCACACCGCATCAGCATTCATCCCAAGTCTTCCTCCCCAAACCCCGGATAGTGAGCACTCTACTTTTGTTATGCACTATCTACCCGCACACTATCAAAGCATCTCATATCAGCAACCTCCCTAGACTAAGGCATCACAAATCAGGCCACTCTAGTCCTATCACGAATACCTAGTCTTCTAGCATGCATAACAATTCATATCATAACTTATCTCATAACATAACATTGTAAGGTATTTTGGGGATCTTTACCGTTCGGGCGCTGACTGATCGTACACACTGCTTTTTTTTTGTTTACCACAAAATCATTTATAAAAGTTTATGCCTTTATTTTTAAAAGTGTTCCTCAAATCCTCGGTTTGAGTTCAGTTACGCCCAAAGGTGCACCCGAATCCCTCAAACCAAGGCTCTGATACCAATTTGTAACACCGTAAATTTTCAAACAAATTTTTCATTTCAAAGTAAGTTATTTTCATTCAAAACAAAGCGTAAACATTTCAAGTGTCATGTCAAAAATACAAGTCATCTAAATCCCAAGATCACAAAACATCCTTCTGTGTGTACAGATCACGCCGGCGCCTTCCCACGGTCCTCGCTAGTACGCGAAACACATACATAACAACTGTAAGCATAAATGCTTAGTGAGTTCCCCAATATACAACTTACGCACATACGCCTTTCCAGGCCCTGACCTTCCGGTCCATGTGTCTCAGGGGACTTCCGTCCCTGCTGGGTAAACCTTCTGGTCCTACCCACGCCGACCTTCCGGTCCACAACACAACGCCTTCCGGCCCATAACATATTCGCCTTCCGGCCCATAACATAATGCCTTCCGGCCCATATCAAATATATCATACATAGCACATAAAACACACATATCACATATCATATCTGACCTTCCGGTCACACAGTCAAACCCTTCCGGGTACAGTATAGTGAGAAGACTCACATCGTGAATATCGAAAGCTAGCAAATCCCGAAATCACTCGTGCTCGATCCGCCAAGCTACAATCTCCCTATAACATCATATATCTCTTATTAACACTTTTCTCTTCTAAGTTTGACTATCCCTAAGAAGTCAGACATAGGTCAACTCTGGTCAACGATCAACGGTCAACTTGACCAGACTCGGCGAGTGCTAGGGCGACTCGGCGAGTCTAGACGTCCTCACCAATTCTCTAAGATTCCCTTTCTACTCGTCGAGTATCCTCCTTGACTCGACGAGTTTCTCCTGGAAGAATCGCGGGGCCACCCCGACTCAACTCGCCGAGTCTGAAGAACAACTCGACGAGTCCCAGTTAATCTTCAAGCTACTCGCCGAGTCTGTTCATCGGACTCGGCGAGTCCATGCCATGCAACCGCTCAAACTGCTTTCTAAGGTCAGAACTGCTCCGACCATTCATAGGTCTGGCCTTCCTAGACTGATTCATCACGTAAGGTCCTCATTTCGGTGCTCATAATACACCCCATGACTCATAATTTACATTTTGACCTAAGGCATAAGGATTCCAATCCAAAACCTCCATTGATTCCCGAAATGCTCAGGCATGGGACATTCTGGACTTCCAAAGATCTCAATACAGGGTTCCAATCGTTTGGGGGACTAAAGTAACACTCAATCTAGTCACAAAAGGGTTCAATAAACCCTAAATCCATATACACATCAACATAGAAGAATGTATCTCGAAATATTACCTGAATAACGTGCTCTCTATGTCCCCAATCCACAGAACGTGGCTCCTCCTGTTGTTCCCTTAACCAAGCCTCTTCTTCCTTGCAAAACAACACTTCCAAAATCAACAATGGTCTTCAACCTTGCTCCAGACGCTCACAATCGAATTAGGGTTTCTCTCAGAGGACTAGGGTGAACAATGACGGCCATAAAGTCCCTCATATACGTCCCAAACCTGAACGGTTAGGGTTTTCGCTAAACAGCGCAGACTCGCCAAGTCCATATCCGGACTCGTCGAGTCCAGTCGCGAACCCGCGACCAGATCCGCGATCCTACTCGGCGAGTCTGGGCTCCAACTCGCCGAGTCCCCTCTTAAAACACCCAAAATCATAAATATAACAATACCTGGAATTCCGGGTTGTTACAACTCTCCCCCACTAGGACTAGACTTCGCCCTCGAAGTCTCACTCTGAAAATAGCTCCGGATGCTGCTCCCGCATCTCACGCTCCGGCTCCCAAGTCATTTCTGATCCCTTCCGGTGTTGCCACTGAACCAACACCAGAGGCACCTCCTTGTTCCTCAGAACCTTGATCTTCCGATCCCTGATGGCCACTGGTCTCTCGGCATAATTCAGGCTCGCATCCACCTGAATATCCTCTAATGGAACCACTGCCGACTCATCGGCTATACACTTCCTCAATTGCGACACATGAAAAGTGTCGTGGATCTGCCCCAACTCTGCTGGCAACTCCAAACGATAGGCTACCCGGCCTATCCTTGCAATCACACGAAATGGCCCAATATACCGGGGTCCCAGCTTGCCCCTCTTCCTGAATCGAATCACTCCTTTCCAAGGAGAGACCTTCAGGAGAACGAAGTCGCCGACTTGAAACTCAAGCTCGGATCGGCGTCTGTCTGCATAACTCTTCTGTCGGCTCTGGGCGGTCAGTAACCTCTGTCTAACCTGCTGAATCTGCTCTGTAGTCTGAAGCACGATCTCGGTACTGCCCATCACTCTCTGTCCCACCTCTCCCCAGCAAATGGGGGTCCGACACCTCCTACCATACAACAGCTCAAAGGGTGGCATACCAATGCTCGAATGATGGCTGTTGTTGTAGGAAAACTCTGCCAAGGGTAAATACGCATCCTAGCTACCCCCGAAATCTAACACACACGCTCGAAGCATGTCCTCCAGCGTCTGAATCGTTCGCTCGCTCTGACTGTCTGTCTGGGGATGGTATGCGGTACTAAAATGCAATTTAGTACCCAGCTCCTCATGGAATTTCTTCCAGAATCTGGAAGTGAAACGCACATCACGGTTTGAAACAATTGAGATCGGCACCCCATGCCGAGATACCACTTCTCTCACATATATCTCCGCCAACTTCTCTGCTGAAGAACTCTCATTGATGGCAAGGAAGTGTGCACTCTTCGTCAACCTATCCACAATCACCCAAATTGCATCGACTCCTCTGACAGTCCTCGGCAATTTGGTGTTGAAATCCATAGTGCTCTGTTCCCAATTCCACTCGGGAACCTCCAATGGCTGCAACTTGTCATGCGGTCTCTGGTGCTCGGCCTTAACTCTACGGCAAGTATTAAGTAAATTTTTAATATTAATGTTTTATTAATTTTGATGTTATTGATCTTAACTTCTTCATTTTGGCTGTTTTTTTAGCGGAAGCAACAACAATACTTACCCCTTGGGCGGATGAAATTGTAAAAGAAAACAAGAAAACTTTTAGTAAATGGGATGTTCACTGTAGTCCTTTACATCAAACACATCATCATCATCAAATTTGTTCCCCGCATAGTCATTCCTCTCCTCCAACACCTACATTAAAAATAAAACTTTATACTTAACAACGAAAGACACATTAAAAAGTAATTATTAAAATCGTAAAGGTAATATCTATAACAACCTTGTCGACTTCAATATGACCAAAAATATTTTCAGTTGTAATGTTTTTATCAATCACTTCATCTTGTACAACCTATATTTTTAAATATAAAATATGAACACAGGTATTCATATATGTTAATAAAATTTTAAAAATAATGTAGCGTATAACTAACCTGTTCATCATATTTTCTTTGTGACACTATAGGATCATCAAAAGTAATGTCATTCCAAAATTGTTCAGTATTCACTTCTTCAACAAAAACCTGTGTAGGTTGTCGGTTCATAAACACATGCTGCTCCAGTGCATGTAGCCGTTTCAACACCTCGTCTAGGTTGTGTTTCCCACTGCCCCTACCTCTACCATGAGAGCGACCACTGGACGACATACTAGATGAAGATTCGTCTTGTCTCCTAAAATGGTCCCGTACTGGGGATCGAACTGGTTTCCCTTCACCATATACATACTCTTGAAATGACATATAATAACAAGATGTCATCTCACCATCACTCGGTAACATGTTTTGTCTTGGTGGTTGCCCCTCCTAAAAAATCAAACATATTAAAAATGCATATAAAAGTATAATAATCAAGTTTATTAATAATAAACGAAAAATTTATAAACTTGTATCTTTGAAAAAATCTTGTTCACGTCAACCCATTTCAATTTTTTTGTTCCACTTCATCGTTTCATCTGAGGCATGTCTTTATTTTTTCTCAATACACATCCACATGCACGAACAGTCGGAATCATCTCATATATCCATATCTACAATTTTTTACAATTACAGTAATAAAAGTTAAAATTAAAATAAAAAACATAACAATAAAACAGTTTAAATATAAGAAAACTTTTATACCCTTATTAGAGCCGTAAATCCTGAGACGAAGTACTTTAAAGTTTGACGACGCTCAGGAAGTGATAAATAATTATTTATTTTGCTCCATGTATCCTCAAGGTCAACATAAGTAAAATCCCAAAGATAGCTACCTCAAGCGAAACTAACAAAACAAAAAAACAAAATTGGTTTTTAAATAAATTATAACTTTAATAAAATAAAACTTTTAACATAAACAAAATCTACCTGTTCCAGATATTCAAATTCTCAGCCAAAAAAAACCAATCTTGTGGCACCCGATCATTAATTTCTTTTCCCAAAAAACTTTCACACAAAATGTAGATCAAACATACTCTAACTGCATCAACGTCTTCGACTTCTTAGAATGTTCGATTTAAAATTAAACGTTTCAGGTCGCCGATTTTCACCGAACTATTGGTATGGTCCGGAAATAGCCGCTCACGCAATAAACATCTTTTTTTACTAGTTAATAATTTTTCCGATGCTTTTTTCCCAATGTTTTTTGGATACTCCCCAAAATTGAAGCCGGTTATCAAACAAAACTCTTCCGGCCCATAAACCATTTTCGTATTGCCTACTCTAAAATATAATCGTTTTATTCCATCTGGAGATAAAACAGGGTCCGGCCGAATCTGATGAAGGAACATTTTATGGAACAACAATGTGTCCCCTTGTAAACGAGGGACATCCATAAAATAACCAAATATAGTATCTCTGAAAATGGCACGCCTGACACCATCTAAAACTTCAAATACACCATCTAAAGCTTTCATATTGATAAAACTAAAATCATGCTGCAAAAAAAAAAAACACAAAAACAAATTAGAGAACTAAAAAATATTTTGTTTTTAAAATATATGATTATGAACTGCAATAAGTACATAAACAATAATAATTTTAGTAATGCAAATACAAATTCTTAATTAATAATTTATATATTTACGATAAAAAACAATAACAAATACATATATAAACAATTTTCCAAGTTATACAAAAAATATATTTACGATAAAAAACAATATCATACATAATTATATAAACATTTTATTAAACAAATTTTCAACTTAAACGACAAATATATAAACAATTTTTATCTTTCTAATTATATAAACTAACATTTTATGACCATATAAACAAACAATTTTTCAAATAAAACGACAACCAAATTAACAATTTTGCAAGTTATACGACAAATATATATAAATTTTCAACTTATACGACAAATACAAACAATATCTTACAATATATATACGACAAATTTTCAACTTATACAAATGTTATACTTATACGACAAATATATATACAAACGACTATTTTGCACATACTGTAATTTAACTAATTTTCACTTTATATAAACAATTATACGATAAAAATATACAAGTTTTCAAGTTATACAACAACTAAACAAACAACAAAAATAACAAATTGTAAACATTATTCTAACAATTTATTTAACTAATAATTTAAAAAAAATAAGCATATTCTAACCATTTTATTAAATTTAAACCACCAGATGCACATTCTACGCAGTCTCTACTTGTACATTCAAACAACCACTAACAAAATAGCATTTAAAGTTCAAGTATACTAAAGAAATATTAAAACTATCAAACACAACACAATTACCCTTTCACAAACTTTATCATTTCTATTTTTTTACACTAAATAATACAATAAATGATAAAATAATAAAGAGTTAAAACATTAAAAGAGTTAAAATCTAACCATATTTGTGTAGAAAATGGTGAAAAATGGAGAAAAGAAACGTTTATATAGTCAAAACTAGGGGAAATCGCAGATGGAATACTCATTTCGCAGATGGAATGGTCATTTCGCAGATGGGGCAATTCCATCTGCGAAATTGAGGGCTATTTTTGCAATTTCGGTTTTTTTTTTGCTATTTTTGTAATGTAATTAGTATAAATGGTTATTTTTGTCATTTTCTCATAAATTTATTACAGTTTATCAAAAAGTTAGTTTACAAGCTACATATAAACTTATGTGCCAAATATAACCTTAACTGATTAATAAACTAGGATAAATTATTTTTATAGTCTCATAAAATACGAAAATACAATCAATTTAAAATAATAGTAATAATATCTCTCTTCCTAATAAAAACCTCTCTAGGTTTGCCACGTGTCCATCTAATAACACATACCAATCCACGTGTCATTACCTCCTTTATTCACAGAAAAAAAAATCTCGCTCAAAATGTATCACCAAATTAACGGAATCTAATCTAACAATTTCAAATTCAAATTCAAATTCAAATTCAATTCAAATAAAATCACTATATTATAAAACGGAAATTCTTTTTCTTATCAATCTTTGACCTACCAATCCTCTAATTCTGCTACTAATCAGCAAATCTGTTTCTTTATTAAACCTGCATTTAAATCAATCATCCATTATATCACATAAAATCAACAATGAGTTTTTAATAAATTTATCTTTTTCCAAAAATATCTGCATCAAAATAGGAATTAGATCAAATCAAAATCAAACAAAATATTGACCATTAAGATTACTATTACGATTACGAATTGAATGTTTTCTTTCACTTATAAATACGAAACCTTTGAATTCGTTTCCAACATTTGCCTATTCGCATTTTGCTTATTAGCTGAATCATAAAACACTACGATTCTGGTAAGATATAAACCAAACAACAATGTCGGTATTCTTATTCTTTATATATATATTCTTCTCCTTCTGTTTTTGCTTTCTGTATAAACCACAATGTCGTTATTCTTATTCTTTCACTTATACTTATATATATATATATATATATATATATATATATATATATATATATATATATATATATATATATATATATATATATATATATATATATATTCTTCTCATGTTTTTCCTTTCTGTATAAACCATGCAATTCTGCTATTGTTATTCTTATTTTGATTATATATCTATATTCTTCTTCTTCTTCTTTTACTTTGTGTAATTTTTTATACACAAAATTATCATTTTTCTCATACTTAGAAAATGGTGACTATATAAATTAAAAAGGTTTACTCTATAAATTAAAAAGGTTTACACAAAATGAAATTTTATGTTTTAATTTTTGTTAAATACTAATAGGCATTCTATGATTTTGTTTTTGTGCAAAACCTAAAAGTTCACGAGAACCTTTGTTTTTGTATTTGGTTTAGTACATTGCTATATATTGTAAAAAAGTATGGATGGTTCTAATGTTTGACGACTTTCATCTTATGTATATATGTTTGACAAATTTACCATTTATGTCTTATTTGTAAATTACATATATTTTTCATCAAAATTATATAAATTTTAATTTTTTTTTTCAGTGAAATGGGTGATCACAATATCACTTTCATTGACGATGTGGATGCGCTGAGGGACGATTTGACACTAAAAGTTCGTGTCATAAACTTGTGGAAACATATGTCATCCTACAACAAGGATAACGTTTGGGCAATTGAATTAATCTTACTTGATGAAAAGGTATCTATACTCTACATATTAATGATTTCTTACACTTAAACACTTAATTACAATTACTTCTTTGTTTATGGCATATAAATTTTTTACAGGGGAGCAAAATCCAAGCAACTGTCTACAAAAAATGTTTGTATCGATTCATAAATCTGTTAAAGGATGGGTCAGCTTTTTACATCACAAATCCAAGTGTTGCATCACAAAAGCCCGGTATTTTCAAATTAACTCCTCAAGATCAAAAACTAACATTTGTCCAAGATACTGTTGTTACAGAATGTGCAGAATTTTCTGGAACTAAATTTGGATTTTCATTTGTTGAGTATGAATCTATACTCTCATTTCTACATCCTGAAGATACATCTGTTGGTTAGTTATTATTTATAATTCCCGTTATAAACTAAAAAATTTAATTCGTCTTAATTACGCTTATCTAATTTATATCATCTCTTCGAATTTTAAACAACTCTTCATTCAATTGTTTTTTTACAGATGTTATTGGATTGGTAGTTGTTGTTAGTGAGATGATGATAGATAATCCAGATAAGTCTAAACACAGGTTAACGATTCACATCCAAGATGCAAGGTATGTTTTTTTATATGTTTATATTTGTAGTCTATATTATGTTAAAAAAAAGATTTTTAATAAACAATTGTTGACTTTTCAGTGCAGTGCAACTCCGTGTAATTTTGTGGGGTGATTATGCGTACAAGATGCAGAAATACATAGATAACAATCCACCAAATCAACATGTTGTTGTTATACTTCAGTTTGCACAAATTACTGTTAGGAGAGGTATATTTTTAAAATATAGACACACTTAATCATCTTGGATTGTTATACTAATTATTTTTATTTTTATTAAAGATCGTCCAAGTGTTAACACCTACTTTACATCTTCAAAGTTGTTCATAAATTCTGACATTGATGAAATTACTCTCTTCAAAAAAAGGTACCATATTTTCATATAGGTTTTAATTATACAACATTTCATTTCAATAATACTAATAAAGTATACTTTATATAATTTACAGTTTAGATGTGGATGATCGTCCTGATTCGACTTCAAATACAATTTCAGTTATTGAATCTAAACAACTTTCTGAATTTGATGATTTCTTAGTTAGAACTAAGCTCAAGACTATTGCTGAGATTTTTGAACCCCTCGAGGTATTTATTTTAATTTTGTAAACTTTTATATTCATATATCTATTTTTTTGTATTTTCATAAATATTTTTAACTGTTTCTGTTTAGATGGTTTCTAAATATCGTTTTATATATATTATAAAATATAAAATTCTAAAATTATAAACATAAATACTTTTCTATATACGAATGTAATATAACAACTATATCTCTATATGTATCAAAATGAATATTTAACATGCAAATATAAAATTTGAAATGTACCTGAATAATGTTGCAATAGACTTCGAATAATGTTGCAATAGACTTCGAATAATGAATACGATGTTTCCTCACAAAGGTGAAATAATCATCAATTTAATGTTTCAAAGATACTTTTACCTTATAAGAAAAGATAAACAAAATTAGTTAAATAAAACTTATAAAATATTAATATACTCTAAATAACAACTTTTTCATGCAGAGAACATATTTCATTATAGTTGGCACTATAAAGGGGATATTGCAAAATGAGAGATGGTTCTATCCCGCATGTACAAACTGCAGTTACTGTGCTCACGTTAATGATGCAAAAGATGATACTAATGTTCATCAATCAAATGCAAAATCAATTACTTATATATGTCATAACAGAAATTGCACAAAAACAACAACTTCTGTTGTACTGAGGTTATTCTTTCTGCTATAATCATATAAAATTGTTTTTTACTCCATGTATATATTAATAATATATTTTGTAAACCTATTATAGATTTATGATACCGATACGTGTGCAAGATAACACTGGGACTATCACATTAACAATGTTTGAAAAAAAAGGAAAGATATCTTTTGAAGAGTTCAACAAAGGAGTTGGTTAAAAGAATGACACAGGTCATAACAAATTTTTTAAATGATTATTAGGTTTTGTATATATGAACTTGCACGAAGTTGTATTTATATTATTATTTGTTTCAGAGTGGAGACAATACTGAATTTTATCCGGGGAGGTTAATGCATTGAAAGGTTTGAAATTGGCATTCAAGATTTCTGTTACAGATTTCAATGTGTTAAAAAAAAACAATCAGTATGGAATTACTAGAGTCAGTACTAATGTTGATATAATTGAACAACTCGAAAACAAGTTTACTGATTCACAGGTAATTCATTGTTGATTATTGTTTTTTTGTTGCTAACTATATGTTCTTATGGGTTTTTTAAAACAATTTTACTGTTATTTTCTGTCTTTTGCAGACTGGTACAACACAATCTCTGGATATTGGTTTGGGCGAATTCGAATCACAAGATAACAGAAATCTAAAGGTTTTATGCATGTTACATTATATTAATATATTATAAATTAATACTTCGATCTAAATAACGATTTTGTATAATTGTTTATTTAGGATGCAATTTCTGGTACCGACGAAAACATAACTCCTTCGACTGTTGACAAAAACTCAGCAACAAGCCCAATGAAAGTTAACAACACAACACCCGTTTTGAAACGAAATCTGGAAGAAGTCTTTAATAAAGAATCGAATGAAAAGTTATCGTCCTCAAAAACTCCAAAAGTATCTCCAGATGGTCCGGGAAAACAACTGTTGAATGTGAAGATGGAAAAAAGTGGCTGACTCGGGTTTTTATGGTTAATTTGGAAATGAATTCTTTTTTGGAATTTCAGAAACAATTTTATGTTTTTTTTTGCATGGTGGTTTTAAACTATATTGGTTTCATGTTTTTTGAATTCTGTTTTTTAACTTTAAAACTTTGGATTCTATCATTTTATTTTTAAATGGTTTGTGATGCTATATTTGTATAGCATGTTATGAATAAATATTTCCATATTTTTTGTTATACCCTCATGTTTTTCCATCTTTATTCGGTTGTTTCTTAAATACAGAATCATACATTCTATACATTATATATGTAATGTATAAACAATAAACAATGAGTTATAAGGAAGCTAAAAATACCAAATAAAATAAAGGTTTTCGATATAAAAAGGGTGAAAAAGAGCATGATAAATATGACCAATATCAAAAAAAATTCGCTCAATTTTTTTTGAAAAATAAAACTAAAATTTGTAGGAGCATCCAATATACTGAACTAAAAATACCAAATATTTTAGTAAGTTTGTTTTATTGAACTTTTTGGAAGCATAATTAATGATTACGGTTCAGAAGTAAATAAGGACATAAATAAACAAATCGATATTAACATGTGTATTACTCAAATGTACATTGCTATTACTTGGAAAATTATGTTTGTTAACGTTAATAAACTTCAGTTTTATTTTAAATTCTTGTGGTTTTATATTGTCTATGGAATTTTGAAACATTTAGTTAGCAACATTTTTGTTTTAGTAGGTTTCTTAAATAATCTATGCTTTATACAAAAACTATTTGAAAATTTCGATTTCCATGAACATACACACAAATAACAAATAGAAGAACATACTGAACCACTAATAAATAGTCAAATACAAATGTAAAAGTACAATGTTGTTATACACGAATTTAAAAATAAAGATTTTACAGGTTTTTTTTAGGGTAAAATGGTCAATTAAATAGATTAATCATTTTTACATCTATTTTTTGAGGATAACGAAAATGAAGGAACTCATGGGAAAAGAAACATATATGTAATTGAAGAATTATGTTTCTGCTTTAATGAGATAGTAATTCAAATTGAAATTCTTTCCATATCATGCCCCTGATCTATTGTAGTGTGAGTTTAAATGACCAAAAGGGCATTTTTAATATTTCATTTCTCAATATTCTGGCCGAGGGAAACTGCTATCAGTTTCCTGACCTTTTAGCAATTTTGTGTTACATAAACTACAGAATAACCCTATAATTGACAGAATGTTCACTTACCATCTTATTATATGGGTTACATAATTATTCTCATATATGTTGTAATAAAACAAAGCATTGTTGATTTTGGATTACAATTTAGTTTTAAAGAAATGATTACCCAAACATGTAATTGTTCTATTTGAGTTTTTAGCTGTTAAAAATAATGTCATTCTTTTTGTCCATATAAGAAAAGTATGCAGATTTGTGGTCTTATATTCTAATTAAATATTATAAAGATCCATAAATTTTAATAATTTGACAAAAAAAATAACTATAACCGGATATATAAATAATGGATAAATTTTTTTAATTAACAATTAATCATGATTTACTTTGCCAACTTTAACTATGTCATTTAATCAAATATGCAAAAACAAATATATAAGTTTGAACAATACTTTTTGTAATTTGATTCTGGAAAATAATATAGGAAAACATATTCATTTGATGCCATTCATAGATGGTGAATTAGTATTTCAATAGGACCTCAATTTGTATAAAAAAAAAAGAAGAAGAATGATCTAAACACTAATATGATTTTTTTTTTTTTGTAAATGCTTATTCAGTAATCAAATATTCAAATACATTAACATTAATATGAGTTTGTCTAGCGTTTTGCATATCTTTAACCCTAATATTTGGCAAATCTTTTATAAAATTGCAATCTAATTTCGGAAGGTATATAAAAATGTATTAATAATTATTTACTCATATTAATCGGAATAACATTTCAACAGATTTAACACTAACATCTACGAAATTCGAAATTTAAAATTTCAAACTATTACGCAAAAAGTATGAAAATCATAATTTCATTCAAATTGAAAGTTACCTGATTGCCTCTCCACTCTTGACGTATTTTGAATTTCTCTTCATACCACTTCAGTTTTCGAGTGGTTCTTCAAAAGACATCATTTCTGCACAAAATAACTCAGGTATGATTTCTTCCAACTAATCTATGTTCTGTACATATATTTAGATAATTTCTTACCTTAAACCATCATATCTTCAAACCCTAATCATCCGTACCTTCATTCTGTGACTTCTACCTCGTATATTATCGAAAAAAACCGACCACTCGGTTCAAATCAGATTTGTTGGTCGTATATTACTTTCTGCCTTCATCGATACCAATGGACAGGCTTCTATAGATTTCCGAAATTAATACCTTAGAGTTGTTGATCTTGATGGCTGAAAAATCGATTTTGCTATAACATTGTTCTAGGTCTTCATTTCTATTACGACAAATGGGGAAAAGGGGGTTTTTATGATTGCTTTTTGTGTACGTGGGTTTGCTGTTAAACAATAAGGAGTAATTACTATTTTTGTTTTACATAAAAACAATAAAAAGAAATAACATTTATTTTTCTAATTTTTCTATAAATAATATTTAAATAGTTTAAATTTTTTTTTATATACCCAATTAATATTAAAAACAACTATAATTTATATTTATATGTTGTAATTATTAAATTCTAATTTAAATCGAAATAAACTATTTAAATTGTCATTTTATCTGTTATGCTCATCAATTTATTAAGTAAATTTTATTTATATATAATTAAGTAATTTTATGATTTAGAAATATCATTTATTTCGTATTTGATTAGCATTCAATTCATCAAATTAAGTTTAAACAAATTACATAAGCTATCAATCGTATGTAACATTTACATACAAATTCTTAGTTTTCTTTTTCAATGTACTTTTTTATTGTTATTATGTATCGAACAAGAATATGGATGCAACGGACGGTAGGACGCTAGAGAAAGAAGAAAAAATAGAAAGTTATATTTGGATAACAAAAAATCCAAAAAACGTCGTACTACATCATCCTCTCATCATACACCGACTGCACATGCTATTAATATTAGCCAATACTGTAAACTTCTTTCTTTATTTTGCATTTATAATTTATAATATGTTTTATTTATTTTTTTTAGTTGTAAATATATTATTTTTTATTTTTTTATTAAATAATTAAAATATATTTGAACTTAATATAAAAAATAGACTTTAAGTTGTTTTCTACTATTTTACAGTTAAAAATAACGTTACACAATCTACAAACGCTAAGGAGAGGAGAAAACTTAGAAAGTTATATTTGGATAATAGAAAATCCAAAGTGTTACTAAGCACATCAACCCGTCAAAATTCATCTGTTACACATGCTTCTTACATGTTGAATAATGGTAATTATATTCGTTTATTTTACAATTGATATGCAAATATAAATATTATATAAATTTTGCAACACTCTTTAATTTATAGTATTTATAAAAAAATAATATTTTTCTATTTGTACTAACCATTTTTTCTAATTATATAATAGATGTCTTAAGTCGTCGTGTTAGATTAATATCTACACATAACTATACGAACGTTACCCTAGACAAGGAAAATATAAACTCAGCCAAATCATATGTACATCAAGATACAAATATTCATCCTCCTTCAAATGGTACGTACTTCTATATACACAAATTTAAGAATATATGCTTCATATTTATATAACTCATAACAATTTTTAACTTTCTAATTTGTATTTTAATCTTATCAGGCAACTATATTTTCAATAATAATGTTCAAACACCACTGTCTATTGATAAACATAATTCAGTGTTTTGCATTGGCACGACATCCACAAATCGTTCGACGATAATTCATAATTCTCCTTCAACAAATTTAAATGTTAGAACTCCCTTTTCTAACATTTCAAATGGTACGCATAATTAAATATATGAAACGTCAAATGTAAACTTTACTTTTATATAAATCATAACTGTTGGTAACGTTCTAATTTGTATTTTTATTTTATCAGACAATTATATATACAATAATAACATTCAAACACCAATATCTATTAACAAACATAATTCAATGTTTGGGAATGCGACGACATCCGGTAATTTTTCGAGAATCATCCAGAATTCATCAACAATCAAGTTACCGAGAGGAAAACATCAATTGAAAAGAAAGACTTCGCATATAACCTCTATACATGTGTTTGACTTGACATTAGATGAATAAACTAATGATGATCATATTGTCGAAGATAAATTCCGCGGTATATCAAAAGGTGATCATAATTCTAATAGATTTTATATTATTTAAAATTATTTAATAATGTATTGTTTATAATCTTTTAATTTTTTTAATATTTTTTTTTATTCAATAGATTACTTGGATCATGGAGACGAAATTGTTATATGTCATATTTGTCATGCAAAATTATGGGTAGATGAATCGCTTAAAGGCCAAAAAAAAGACAATACGTCTTATTCCCTATGTTGTGGCTATGGCAAAGTTGAGCTACCACCCTTAAAAGAAGCACCCTCATCTTACAAAAATCTTTACCGTTCCGTAGATTCTAAAAGCAAACACTTCATGAAGAACATTCGACGTTACAATTCAATGTTTTCATTTACATCCATGGGAGGCAAAGTCAATTCATCCATCAACAGAGGTAACGCACCATACATATTCAGACTTAGCGGTCAAAATTATCATAGTATGGGAAGTCTTTTACCTATTGGTGGATCAAGACCTAAATTCTGTCAGTTATACATATATGATACGGAGAACGAGATTTCAAATAGATCGACAAGTATTGGGTATATTTTTACAATAACTTTAATAAACCGTTTCATTTCGCTATTTTCTTTACTAACATTAAATAATTCTTTTTTAATATTTTTAGTGGACCAACGAGCGGTTCTACTTCAACTACAACAACATATGATCTCCAGATTATAGAATTTTTGAAGGTTATGTTAGATTCAAACAATGCGTTGGTCAAGTCTTATAGGATGGTAAGAGACAGTCTGCATGAAAATCCCGGTGCTAACTTGAAATTAAGATTAATCAGAAAAAGAGAACAAGATGGAAGGACATATAACTTACCAACTTCTTCTGAGGTAGCTGCTTTAATTGTCGGTGACATTTGTGATTCAATTGAAAATAAAGACATCATTGTTGAAACCTCATCAGGATTACTAAAGCGTATCAGTGAATTACATCCTTCTTACCTTGCTCTTCAGTGTTCATTACTATTTCCATATGGCGATGATGGTTACAGAGTTGACATCCTTCATAGAGGTATTACATCTTCAAGTAATAGCAAGCGCCCAACTTGTACAATGAGAGAATTTTTTGCTTACAGAATTCAAGATAGAGATCGATCGTTCTCACTACTTCTTAATGCAAAAAGGTTGTTCCAACAATTTTTGGTTGATGGTTATACAATGATTGAAAGTGAGCGATTATTTTTCATACGTAAGCAACAAAAAATTCTTAGATGTGAGTCTTATGAGAATCTGCGTAATCACCAAGCACGTGGTAGTACAGATATTTCAAACGTTGGTCAACGTGTGATTTTACCTTCTTCATTTACCGGTGGTGCACGTTATATGATGCAAAACTATTTGGATGCCATGTCGCTATGTAAATGGTTTGGATATCCATATTTTTTCATAACCTTTACGTGTAATCCAAAATGGCCAGAAGTTCAAAGGTTTCTTAAGGAAACTCCACTTCATCCTAAAGATAGACTAGATATATTATGTAGGTTATTTAAGATAAAGTTGGATGCATTTATTAAAGATTTAAGGGAAAATGAAATTTTTGGCAAGGTTCAAGCATGTATTTTAAAATTATACTTTAATATATATATATATATATATGTGTGTGTGTGTGTGTGCGTCTGTGTGTGTGTGTCTGTGTAGGTTATATATACCTTCTTTAGTTTCTAACTTCTATTTTATGTGTATATTTTTACATGCAGTGGTTTATACAATTGAATTTCAAAAACGAGGTCTGCCCCATAGTCATATATGTTTGTTTATGCATTCTGACTACAAGCTTCCTACAGTTGAATATATCGATCCCATTATTTCTGCTGAGATTCCAAATATCGAAGAAGATCCAGAATTATATTCACTTGTCAAGGAGTTCATGATTCACGGTCCATGTGGAGCTGAAAATTTGAATTGCCCATGCATGGTGGACAGAAAGTGTTCTAAAAACTTTCCAAAGCAATTATGTAATCATACTTCAGTTGATTCAGATGGTTTTCCCTTATATAGGAGAAGAAATGATGGACATTTTGTTGAAAAATCTGGTGTTCAGTTAGATAACAGGAATGTTGTTCCATACAACAAATATCTATTAAAAGATATCAGGCACACATTAATGTTGAATGGTGCAATCAGGGATCTTCTATAAAGTATTTATTTAAATACATAAACAAGGGTCCTGATAGAGCGACTGTTGCTATGGAGCCAAGCAATAATGATTCTGATAACAATGATGTAGTGGATGAAATCAAAGAATACTATGATTGTAGATATATATCTGCATGTGAAGCATCATGGCGGATTTTTAAATATGATGTTCATTATAGGTATCCTGCTGTGATTAGACTACCTTTTCATCTTCCTGGTCAACAACAAGTTGTATATGAGGCAGACGACGATATTGAAGATGTTCTTGACCGGCCTTCAGTTGCTTCTTCAATGTTCACATCTTGGATGAAGTGTAATGAAATCAATAAAGATGCACGGAAACTTACATATGTTGAATTTCCTACAAAGTTTGTTTGGAAACCTAAACTTAATATTTGGAAGCCAAGGAAAGTTGGATATTCTATTGGTAGAATTCACTCGGTTTCACCTAAGCTTGGAGAAGCGTATTTTTTAAGAATTCTTTTAAATAAAGTGAAAGGTCCAAAATCCTTCGAAGAAATTCGCACAGTCAATGGTGAAATATGTTCTTTTAAAGATGCATGCTATAATCTGGGCCTTTTGGATGATGACAAAGAATACATTGAAGCAATTAAGGAAGCAAGTGTTTCTGGATCTGGTTTTTATCTACGTTTCTTATTTGTTACGATGTTATTGTCCAGTAGTTTGTGTAAACCAGAGATTGTGTGGGAAAACACATGGGAATACCTTTCAGACGGAATTCTTTATTCTCAACAAAAGAGATTAAACTCTCTAGGTATTATATGTTTATTAAATTATTATTAAAACTGTATTATATAAATTTCCAATATGCAATCAATTACATTTTACCTCCCAGATTATCTTTTTTTTTAATATGTCGTAAGTAATACAGTATTTATCGTACAGGTTTATCACTAAACGAAGATCAAATTAAAAACTTGACTTTGTTCGAGATAGAACAAATTTTACTCCGAAACAATTCCAGTCTCAAGAACTATAGAAGGATGCCTTACCCAGATGTTGATTTGGTTTCATCTTCAAACAATCGTTTGATAGTCGAGGAGCTAGATTATGACATATCAAATTTGAAGAATGAGTTTGATCGGCTCTTTGTTTCATTAACCGACGAGCAACGCAACATTTTTCTTGATATAATGGCTAAGGTTAAAAATAATAAGGGAGGTGTATTCTTTATTTATGGTTATGGTAGAACTGGTAAGACATTTCTCTGGAAGACAATTTCTGCAGCAATTAGATCCCAAGGAGAGATTGTTTTAAACGTTGCTTCAAGTGGGATTGCTTCATTATTATTGACTGGAGGTAGGACAGCACACTCTCGGTTTAATATTCCCATAAATCTTACCGAGGATTCTTTTTGTAAAATAAATCCAAAGAGTGATCTTGCGAGTTTAGTAAGAAAAGCCTCATTGATCATTTGGGATGAAGCACCAATGGTACACACGCATGCATTTGAAGCTTTAGATCGAACTTTGAAGGATATATTAAGATTTGTCGATCCTAAAAACTCAAATATTCCATTCGGAGGGAAAGTGGTTGTTTTTGGAGGTGATTTTAGACAAATTCTACCTGTTGTTCCAGGTGGCAGTAGACAAAATATTGTTAACGCTTCTTTAAGTTCTTCGTATTTATGGCAACAATGCAAAGTCCATAAATTAACAAAAAACATGAGGTTAACTGTTGGCAGCGATTCATCTGTTGTTCATCGAATAACGAGTTTTTCAAACTGGCTTTTGGACATAGGAGAAGGTAATCTTGGTGGTCCGAATGATGGTGAAGCAATTGTTGATATTCCATAAGACATTCTCATTAATGATCCATGTGATCCCAATGGTTCATTAATCAAATTTGTATATCCTTCCATTCTTGAAAACTTCAACATTGCGGGTTATTTTCAAGAAAGAGCAATACTTGCTCCCAAGAATGAAGTTGTCCAAGAAATAAATGATCGGTTGCTAAAACTGATTCCAGGAGAGCCAAAAGAATATTTAAGTTTAGATAGCCTCTGCCAATCTGAGTTTGTCCATGATCAGTTTGATGCAAATTTATACTCACCTGATGTTTTAAATGGTCTTAAAATCTCAGGTATGTCAAACCATAATCTCATTTTAAAAGTCGGTGTTCCAGTTATGTTATTGAGAAACATTGATCAGAAAAATGGCTTATGCAATGGCACTAGACTACAAGTCGTATCATTGGGCAAACGAGTAATCAAGGCAGTTATCATATCTGGAAGTAATATTGGAAACCGGACTTTCATTCCAAGAATGTCTTTAACTCCTACTGAAAACAAAATCCCATTCAAATTCCAAAGAAGACAATTTCCATTGGCTGTATGTTTTGCAATGACAATTAACAAGAGCCAAGGTCAGTCTTTATCGAAGGTTGGATTGTTTCTCAAGGATCCTGTTTTTACACATGGCCAATTGTATGTTGCTTTATCTAGAATTCAAAGTAGAGAGGGATTAAAATTGTTAATTTTAAATAACCATGGTAGACTATCAAATAAAACATCCAATGTCGTGTATAAAGAAGTTTTTAGAAATTTATAAAAACTTTGTAAAACTTTATTATTTATATGAATTTATGTTTATGTTTTTTTTTAAAATTTATATTTGCATTATACAAAATGATAACTTTCTAACATATATACAAATATAAATTGCTTATTTCAAATTCAAACCATTATCATTTCATAATTGCAACCAATTATTATATCACCATAAAATTACAAACAAAACATTGCTCAATAACTAAGTTATAATTTAATTGAATTATTTTTACATTTATTTTCCGTAGTGTCCACGGGTTATAAGCTAGTTATTATTATAACTTATACAAACCAAGCAAAGACTTGCAAGAAAGATATAGTTTTGGCAATAATTTGATACTGTTTCGTAGTTGTGTAGGTGTCGATAACTGTGGCCTCCCAACCTAATAAACCAACAATCAGCGATGAGCATCGATGTGGCTATGGCTATGGCTATGGTTACTGCAACTTCAGCACCTCCTGCTCTTCTTTTCTCCGATACCAAATTCCCCTCCTCTTATGGCTACCTGAAACTCACTTCTACTCACACCAACACCACCACCACCACCCATCTTTTTAGGGTTTCTACACAACTCCAACTCCATAGACACAGAGGGGTCAAGTGCCAAGCTGCCGGAGACGACGGTTTATTGGAACCTCCAACTCCAAGAGTCTATCAAGGAATTTACGGCCCCTGGTCCGTTGATTCCTCCGATATCCGTGAGGTGACTTATTCACAAATTCAATCTTAATACTACCATATGCATATCATCACTTTCATTCATAGTTTCTGTTTGGTGTTGGTGTTGCAGGTCATTTCATACAGGTCCGGACTAGTTACAGCTGCTACATCCTTTGTTCTTGCGTCATCAACTGCTTTCCTGCCTGATGATTTCTTCGTCACTGATTTCTTGAAGCAAAATATCGATATTCTGTACGCAATCGGAGCTACTGGATTAGGGTTCTCACTGGTTTTGATTCATATTTACGTAACTGAGATTAAGAGAACTCTTCAAGCGCTATGGGCTCTTGGTGTTGTCGGATCATTTGCAGCAAAAATATGTCTCGCTCAACCTGCAGATGAAAGTTTGATAAGATATGTCATCGACAATCCTTCTGCAGTCTGGTTCGTTGGTCCACTATTTGCAGCCCTAACTGGTCTTGTATTCAAAGAAGGTAATCAATCTTTTTTTATTAAAAAAAGGAAAACAAAACAGATTGTTTGAATTCTTATTCGACTGATTAAACAATCAAAAACAGGACTTTGCTATGGGAAATTGGAAGCTGGTATTCTAACATTCATCATTCCCTCAGTTCTTCTCGGACACCTGGTACAGTTCTTCTGAAACCATTTTCATTGATGATTATTAGTTCAGTTTCACTCCATTAATCATCGTCTTTCTTTGTTTCTTTTTCTGAATCAGAGTGGGCTAATGGATGATGGTGTTAAGGTCAGTCTCCTTGGCGTTTGGATGGCACTTTTTGTTATATTTGCAGCTAGAAAGTTCACTCAGCCTATTAAGGTAGATTTCGTTTCACATTCTGTGTAACTGAAAATTTGAAACTAAAAACACACATATTTCTGATTAACCCTTATATGTATTTCCAGGATGACATTGGAGACAAATCTGTGTTTTTGTTCGATGCTCTGCCTGAGGAAGAAAAGGCAGCTTTGGTAAAGAAACTTGAGCAACAACAGAAGTCCTAAGAATCATCATGTACATCCATCCTCACATTCATTACAAATATACTGTAATAATAAACATCATCCTGTAACAAATTTTGAGCTATAGATAGAACAAGTTCATAAACCAGTAAACATGACACCAAAATAGTAATAGATGATAGGATATTAACCAACCAATATATATATATATATATATATATATATATATATATATATATATATATATATATATATATATATATATATATACCGTCTACCCGCGCAAAGCAGCGGACGACGAATAATTTGATCTCTTTAGAGTTAAAACCATTTTGCATTCACTTCGAGAAAGAAATATTAATGACACCTATTTTTCAAGAGCATTACCATACCATATTAAGGGGGTGTTTGACTAAGCTTTTTTAAAACAACTTATTAGGTTCCACATCACTATAAGTTAAAAAAGTGTTTGGATTAAAATAAATTATTCCGGTGGGGAATCTCTAATACGTCATTTTTTCGTAAGTTACCCTACACTTACTTATTAACTTATAAGCTAATAAACTAATAAGCAATAAGTTTTTTTGCCAAACACCCCCTAAATGGTTATTACTTTCATTTATACATACTCAAACAACTTGTACTGTTTATCGTTCTTTTTTTTTCGTTTTCCTTAATTCTTTTATTAATTTAATGTCCTACTAAATAAAATGCTAAAATCTATAAATAATAGTTTATAAAAATAAACCTTTAGAATATCTGGTGTTGTGATTCAAAAATCGATAAATAGGCCTTTGAGAAGGCCAAAATACTCAGGTGTCAACTTGTTCATTGTGATTTTAAACCAAGTTTGGTCACAAATTAAAACATTTTCAACGATGGTATGTAATTCAACTATTCATATTGATTTAGGTTCTCGAAACCTTAAAATATTGAACAAAATTTATATAGAACCTTATAATAAGAACAATAATTACCGTAATCAGGAAGTCCATGTGATGAAACTTGATATTATAAGGACCAATAATGAAAAATGTTTCATTTTTAGACTAAACAAGATGAAAAATATACAAACTACCTTAATCATGTCAAATCTTATGTTTAACCATTCTTTATTGCAAAAGTAAGATTTCAAAATATACAAACTAATGATAATACAATGCTCTAACTGGCCCTCTTGGTTGAGTTCTTTAAACCTGCAAAGCCAACACATTAAAGAAACATAGTAAAACATTTTTAGTAACAAACCTGATATAATAAAGCTTTCACCTAATATATTTATAAGATAAAAATACAAAAAGTTAAAAATGATGAAATCAATTACAAATAAGAATTAAAATAAAAACCTATTAAAAAAGAGTCATCTGCAAGAGAGATATTTGAATCAACATGTATTTTCTGATGGTTTCAAATTTTGAATTATCTGAGATTTAGAAAAGAAGATAGAATTTGTTGAGAAATATAAGAATTCAAAACACAAGTTAAAATTTAATATTATTTTATTAATGACTACTTATACTATTAGCTTAATGTATACTATTAGCTTAATGATTTGAACGTCTTTAAAAAAATAATATTATTATATTCAATCTATTTTTAGAAATAGTGAAATTTCTTTTATAAGATAGTAAAGATATATATATTATCTTATTAAAACAAATCTCATTATTTCTAAAAATAGATTGAATAAAATAATAATATTTTTTTAAGAAGTCCAAATCATTAATCTAATTATACAACTAATCATTAATAAAATAATATTAAAATTTAAACAAGCTTCTATAAATCTTCTCTTCCAAGCTTTTGATCAGATCTTTTTTTATCCAAATAAATACTCAACACCCTATAATTTGGTCATTTCATGAATTTTCTTTATTTTTAATGTAACATGTTTCCTAAAGCAAACTAATTATTAAACTGAAAATAATCATTCTCCATCGAAAAGAAATTAATTGTCGAAACAAACTATTTGTCGTCCGCCGCTTTGCGCGGGTAAACGGCTAGTATATATATATATATATATATATATATATATATATATAGCCAAAATAAGACTACTACCAGTACCAGTCTTGAAAATGGCATTAGGTTCCAAAAATTGCCCATATCAATCCACAATCTTGTTAAAATAAAAAAGAATCAGACATCCTAAATGAACCATGCAAAAGACATTATTACCCTCCTATTTCTCCTGCTAAGCCACTGCCTTCTTACTTCTGGTATTGGCTCCTGGACTTGAAGGTGATGGTGATGCTGCAAATTTTCCATCACCATTTTTCTTCTTCTTTGGAGTCTTGTTGCCTCCCTTTCCTTCTTTATCAACCTTCAGATCTTTTGTTTCAGTCGATTCTGGCTTCACACTTGCAGACTCCTCCTCATGTAGCTTCTTCTTAGGTGTGTTATCAGTAACACCTGCTGCTTTCCTTTTCTTGTTAGCTTTACCTTTAGGTGAAGCTTTTTCAATGGCTTCATTAGCTTTACTTTTAGGTGAAGCTTTTTCAATGGATTCCTTGTTATCATTTTCCTTAACAGCTGAATCATCAGATACAATTCTCCCTACATCACCTTCCTCCATCATCTCATCTTTCACATCAGCCTTTGACTCTTCAACTTTCTCATCAACCTCAAGACTCATCATATCCTTAACTTCCTCATCTTTATCTTCTTCCATAACATCACACTTCTCATTTTCTTCTCCAGAACCTGCATTTTCCTCTGCTTCTTTAGTCTGCCTCTGAAGTGATTCAATCACACTCATCAATTCTCTATTCACCTGTCAAGACAATAAATGAACATGCTTATTTAGATTCATCACAGATTATAACCATTACTACTTTGTATGGGGAAAAAATAATACCTGTGGATTCTGGAGGTATTCAGAGATGTCGTTAGTGCAAGATGGACATTTCATGACATTCTTCTGTGCCCTAAGTGTTCGCCTTCCTTCACATGTCCTCTCCTTTATAAAAGTTTGACCAGAGAAAGCATTCTCCAAACATGACTTACAGAAATTATGTGCACATGGAGTCGTAAGAGGAAAATTCATCACGTTGTGACAAATAAGGCAGCAAAACTCTGTAGTTCAAGATATACTTAGTTCATCAGATAAACAAAAATGGTTTTTACTTTTTATAAAGGTAACAAATAGTTAAAAACTGACCTTTCAGGAGTCTTTCACTCACAGACATCATATGTGTTTTACGCCTGACTGTTCTTGGAACTTTGCCAGCCTCCATACCACCAGTGTCAGCATGCTTTCTGCTTCCAGGTGGAGGAATTTTCCATAGCCAAGAAGCTTTTTCCTCCTGCAAATATATCAGGGTTTATCAAAATCATTGAACTGTAACAAGATCATCGCTAAAACAGACATAAGAACAAGATTATCTCACATCATAATCCCAGGAAGGAGGACCCTTCCTATCTGCTATATCTGTTGCTTCCTTAAGTTCCTTGATGACAGGTAAAGGCCTTGGGCGATCACCAATTTCATCACTGCAAATTTATAATCAAAAGTAAATAACTTTAATAAAACCCATTTTAGAAACTTCATATAAACATTGAAATCATTAGATCAATCACAAACCTTGTCCATGGAGCAGGATCATTATCACAGCGAACAAAAAGATACCTACATACCTTGTATCCCTGTTATAAAGTAAATGTTAGACACCATTTTAGAAAAAGAAAGACTATATAATATGGAACAATTGTGTGGTGTTCAAAATCTTACTTGAATTCCAGGTTTCCTCCAGCATTTTTCAATCCTGTATACTCCATCATATCTCACCCCTTTCTCAGGCGCATAGGAAGAACGCTTTTCCTTGTGTGACCTGTTCATTTAACAAAAGATTATGGTATTGGAATCTACACATATAGGAATATGGTAGGCAAGCTTCATAGTTAGATAAGAACATACCTTACAACACGTACAGGGTAGCCCTTTTTGCAGCTAACTCGTAAGGCTTCATTTGATTTATCAAACTTCTGATCAAATGATTGAGTCTTGTTTGTCCTTTTGTTTCCACTCAAGTCTCTTCCACCACTGTCCATAAGAAACAAGGAAGAATAGATTAAAATATATCACCATCAAACACACAATGCTACTACTTTGTGCAATAGAATTATGCAACAAGAAGTCAAAACTTCCAAAAAGATGATACTAGTTTTGGTATCAAAGCCCCTTTACTGCCAACAAAAATCACATCAAGAAACAAAAAAAAACAAAAAAAAAAAAAACACACAAAACATTGCATACCTTCCTGTGTATAGGAACCACTCTCCATGATCTTCATCATCTTCATATCCTCCAGATAGTGCAACAGATTGTGCACCATATTCAGACTGACCACAAATCCCAGCAACATGAGGAAGATGAGCACCCCATTGTCTACATTCCATACGATCCTCCCAAGTTTCACCAACAAGAACGCCCATTCCTCTCTCTGGGTCATTCGCAGCAGTAATGGGTCCAAAATGATCTGGAGGAACTGTCACGAATATCTTCCCACTGCATGCATTAGCCTTCCCTGTCTTCTTTGCCCTCTCAGTGGTGTACGCTTTGTCTGGTTTGTTCTGATTCAGAACAGAAAAATAGGCTTTAGGTGGTCCTGAAGCAGCATTTGACTTTGTCATCCTCGCCATTCTGATTGCTATAACAAGGGATGAGTTGATTCGAGGCTGACTCGCCATTTTAGGAGGAATCGAAGTTCTACAAACGACACATGTTCGTTTCCCCTGGCCAACCCATTTCTCGAAGCACTTCAAACAAAAGTTGTGGCCACAGGGTGTCTGTAACATGAACAAAGAAACTTTAAATAGTGCTACTCAATGAAGTTAACTTGTTAAGATATTTTCCATAACGAAACCATTGAAACTTCTTTTGGTGGTTTAATCAACAAAGTTTATAAACGATTAAAGGAACAGAGCAATGGATCTAAATCTATGTTAATCACTTTAAAACAAATAGTTCTAAGAAACATTACCGTGACTGGTCGCTCCGGTAGCTGCATGCAAAAGGAGCAGTTAAAGCTACTGCTGAGAATCTTCAGAACATCGGTACCACCGGCGCCGGCGGCCTCTATTTTGTCATCGGCCGGTTTATCGCCATCGTCGGAACCTCCTCCACTCAA
This sequence comes from Lactuca serriola, assembly GCF_051521515.1. Classification (NCBI taxonomy): domain Eukaryota; kingdom Viridiplantae; phylum Streptophyta; class Magnoliopsida; order Asterales; family Asteraceae; genus Lactuca; species Lactuca serriola. The sequence goes on from NC_136410.1 coordinate 44,723,464, forward strand.
CAGTTGCTGGCGTCTTTTGGCCTTCTCTTGGTCGGAGAGTGAGACATCAGACTCAATGGCGCGAATGGCCGCAACAAGCGCACCGGACGGTTCAGATCCCGATGTGACGTTAGAGGGAGGCGGAGAAGTAATGAGATTTGAACAGTCGGGACACTCCCATTGTGCAGCATCGGCTAGGGTTTGGGGACGAGCAGAAAGACAATCAAGATGCCAGGGAGTGACGCAGGTCTTGCAGGTAATCTTCTCTTCTTCCGGTGGGTTGATTTTGCAGATCATGCAGCAGCCATCTCCGTCGCAGGGAAGGTCGCTATCATGCGCCATGGCTGGGATAGAGGGAGGAAAGGAGGGAGGTAGATTGATCAGGTATATGGGAGTAAAATCAGTAGGTATATGCTTTGATGATGATGATGATAATGTCGAAGACGATGATGGAGAATATATTATATTAATACACGGCAACTTTTGGTGCGATGAACAGTGCATTTGAAATTTTTGGAATTGGGGAAATTGAAAATATTGAAAAAGTTTGGATTTGAATTTTCCCTCTTCTTTGCGATTCCAAAAATGGGAAATATTTTATGGCCTCACATATCTTGGATTGAAACCATTTTTCCACGTTCACAACTTTCTCTCAAAAAATGTCACGTATTTTCGAACTCCATGAACATGGCATCATGTATTCATCTTCTCCATTTTAGCTTTGATACTTAACTCAATTTAGGGGTGTTTGGATTAGCTTACTGTTTATTAGCTTATTTGTGGTGGAAATAAGCAATAACCATGAGGAGAGATGCTTATTAAAATTAGTTTATTTGGCTTAATAACCTGGATTTTATCCAAACACTCAAAGTTAGCTTATTATGAGAATAACCAATACGCATCTCTTTTTTTCCTATCCAAACACCCCCTTAATCTAATTTTTATATAAAAAAAATTAATTTCTCTCTCATCCTACAAAATTATTTGTTAAAAATTTCATACCATCAACTAATAATTTAATATCCAATATCTAATTCAAACCATTTTTATTAAATAAATATAATTTATTATTAATTTTTATAATGTTGGAAAATATTAGAAACATTAAAAACGGAATTTGGATACGAAAAAACAAGGAAATCAAAAAGGTTACAAACAAAAAGTTCAGATTAAATTATTTAAAGGGTGTTTGGACAGATAAAAATAAAAAAAAGTTTATAACTTATTGTTTATCCCTACCGCTATAAGTTAAGTTTAAGTGTTTTGATAGTGTTTTGGTCAAAATTACACAAGTACTACTCAACCAAATTGAATGAGAGGCTGTGATGTTCGAATTGTGTAATAGCAAACGATAAAGAGAGTGAGACAATGGTTTGCAAGGAAAGTTTTTGATCCTTGTTAGGATCTCCGGCACAAAACCTTGGGAGGTAACAACGATCACATACATTGATGATTTTATTAATGTAGAATGATGATTACATAGAGTATTCTTGTGAGATCAAGTAAATAATTTGGTAGAGTAAGCTTCTAGCAAAAAAACAGTGTGTTGTGTGCGAGATACAAGTGTCAATTTATAGTCTAAACTAGCCAACAAGATATCTAATATTTCTGGGATCCTCTATGACCGGCTTCACGAACGTTATTTGACCAAGTATTTCAGGTCTTTAGCATAGTTTAGATGATTATTCGTTGAGAATTTGTCTTCCCTTACTTTTTCTTCATTTATATGAAGTATGAACAAAATATAATCGTTATGAATGTCAATGAAAATAGTAACAGAGATTGGCGGGATCCTGAGGTAACTGAGGATCCTGGACATTCGAGGATCCTAAATATTTCGAGGATCTTGGCCCTGACAATTGCTCCCAAGTTATTCCTGAAAATATGAGAATCAGTTTCATAGATGCTAAAGGGATAACTTAAATTAAGGAAATAAGAAAAGAGAGAAAGGTAATTTCCAGAATTAACCCTCAACGGCTAGGTAACTTTTGAATTTCAACGGGCAGATAACTAGCCGTTAATAGTCAAATCAGCCTTAATTCCCTAATATAGATATGAACGGTTTCTTTACTCCTTACTCATCGCGTTCTTTCCTTCTTTACCTGTACTGCTTTTCGAGTATCGACGATTAACTAGAAGGTAATTATTTTTACGTTTCGATTTCTTTCAGTATGGTTAGAAAAATGGCTATTTCCCGTAAAAGTATCTTAGCCCTCCCTGATGATGATTTTATCGATCAAGAGATCCTCTTTTACGAGGAGACGTACTCTTTTGGGGACGATGATATTGAGTGTCTGAGACTCAATGGGGCTTTTCCTCCCAAAACTATTTTTCATACCTTTAGATCCTCTCATTCAACCCGACTTCGTCTCTCCCACTTGGGTGTGCTTTCCTGAGTACCCATTCTCTTTGGATTTGAAATACCCTTTCCCCGGGATTGTTTCCAAATTCTGGAGGATCGTATATTGGGTCGACCAGATAAATCAATCAAAAGGCTTCGACGTAGGCCTTTTTGAATTGGCATGTATATATGATCTCACAACCTTTGGGAACTCTTGATTCCTCCTCAAGGTCAAAACCCACAGATCTCCTTTAGCCCTGAAAACCGAGCATAATGATGGAGCTTGGAAAGAAAGATACATCTTCGTGAGACGTAACTCTGTTCCCAATGGGGATCTTCTGTCGGATACATGGGTTAAAAAGGGTAGGATTCTTTAATATTAATATAAGGATCCTGGAATTTTCATCTTATTTTGTTTGCTTTTTTGCAGCTTTCAAATTCGAGGAGCTTGTTCCCGTTGTTGAGGATTATGAAGAAAAGATTGAGAAGTTCCTGGTTGTGTCTGAAGTCGAGAGATCTTTCCGATTTTATCAAGCCACCCTGCATGAAAGTTCTTCCTGTTGGATTAGTGTCTAAGTCCATAACTATATTTGGTATGTACTTGACCCGGTTGTGCATGATTATTTTGGGTTGCCTTCATCAAAGCAACTTGACTGAAGGAATAATATAGAAAGAGGTGATTATGGTTTATTAATATATTATGGGACTAATATATCAATAAAGAAATCATATTTGTTTAATTAACATTGGTCAAAAATTAATTAAGAATTAATTTGATGATCAAAAGAAGTTAATTGAACTAAGGGGACTGAACTGTAATTATGTGCTAGTTGCAAAGTAGGGCAAGGAAACCCTAATAGATAAGGTGGATGAATTCTAGGGATAAAGCCTTAAGATTTCGTCCATGATATGGTTTCTAGAATTATCTTATGGGCTGCTTGGTGGCTAAGTAATTGGATAAGGATAATGACTGAAACTCTAATTCCTACACCTATATAAAGGATCCTTGGGCATGAGAAATCTGGCCACTTGAACCCTGGAAGTCCTAGAACCGAATTTCTCCTATCCCCTCTCTCTCTCTCGCTCTTGTTTCCTCCAATTGCTCTTGGTGTTTGTGATTCATTAGAGACACAACATTTGAGGTACTAAAGTTCTCAAGGCTTCAAGATCTTCAATCAACAACAAGGTAATCATCTAGATTTGTTTTATTATGTTAATTTCGAATTTCATATGCTAGATCTAGAGTTTGAAAGTCTTGGATGAATTACATGTACAATAGAGAAACCTAGATCCAAACATTAGGGTCTGCATGAGCACATAGGATGTTTTTTTTGGCTCAAACCCATCACTTCCGTGGTATCATATATTTGTATGGTTTCTATTGTATTGATGCCTTGTATGTTCATTCATGCTTTAAAATCGTTTTTTGGGCTTTTTGCCTGATGAACTCAACAAGTTCCATTGAGAACTCGACGAGTTCCAATGAGAACTCGACGAGTTCCAATGAGAACTCGACGAGTTTAGCTGTCAGATAGAGAGATTTTCAGGATTTCTTGCTGTTTTGCTTAAGGATAATTACCTAAATCGTTTTTTACTATTAAAATCCGAATTTTATTACTGTTTTATGATTATCCTTACCAAATCAAAAGATAATTACCAATTGTTTGAATAATAAATTCTTTATTTAATAATACTTGATTATTTAAATTAATTGTTGAATTATCTTGTAAACAAAATTGATTAGGTCAATTTTAGATAATCATTATATTAATTGTTTAATTTAAATTATTTGCTATTTGATCATTTGTGTTTTGAAAAGTTCAAAACTTGTCCTCAAGTTTTGAAATTTAAATTTTTGGTTAAAAGTTTAATTTAAACTATTTAAATTTCAAACCCTCGAATTTTATAAGTTTAAAATTCAACCTTATACTTTATAATATTATAATATATATATATATATATATATATATATATATATATATACACACACGTGACATCCTCATTTTTCACGGGCAGAAAAAACCGATTTTGTTTATGCATTATAAAAATCAGAGTACCTCTTTTAATAAAAATGTTGCGAAATTTATTCTCAGTAAAACATGATAAATACGATATCAAATCATTTCCAAATAAAATTATTTTTATTCAATTGAAAACATTTGGGATGTCATCGTCAATACATAAACGTAAGCATAAACAGAACTTACATTCATTATCACTAGTGATCTATATCTCCTTAATCTCTCAGTGTAACGTCACTTCATATCAACACCTGTGATATAAATAAACTGAGTGGGTCAGGTTGGGAAACTTGGTGAGTACATAGGGTTTTCAACCCACAATAATATAATTATTATGTTTAAACAATCAAACAATCAACCCAATTACTCATCCCCATTATCGTCTTTATTCTTAAGGATCTACCCTAAGAATCAGTTATTTCTCGTTCACTCATTCCTAAGGATCATCCTATGGAATCGGCACAAAGTCCATCGTTTCCACGGTTTAGACAACGGGCACTAAGTCTGCATAGGCGTCAGGGTTTAGGCATCAAGTCTGCATGATCACCAAGGTTTAGGTATCAAGTCTGCATGATCACCAGGGTTCAGGCATCAAGTCTGTATGATCACCAGGGTTTAGGCATCAAGTCTGCATGATCACCTAGGTTTAGAGTACACCGGGTGAACACATCGTTCACAACACCTACAAGTTGCGAGCCTGCTAGTGTTCCACTGGGCTGTCTAGAATAGTCCGTGGTTGTCATCCATACTCTGTTGAATGACGGGGTCATCGTTTGGGAAAAGGCTTATCACATCGTCCACCTCTCACCCTCACCTCGTGGTCTATAACACCTCTCAACTCATCATCCAACTCATATTCCATCTATTACATCTACCCATGTTTTACCCTAACATTATCGTATATATAAAATACATATACAGTTTAAATCATTTAAAACATGTATAAAATCGTTCATCCAACATAGACAGCAAGTATTCAAATAATATGCACACATTGCACGTAACTTCCTCATACGAAAAATCATGTTTTACCCCAACTTCGAAAAATCATAATTTCCTCATACGAAGTCAGATTTGGGCGTTCTTTTTATGGATGCTCTCGGTTTAACGTATTCTACAACTTTCGTTTAGATTGCTAAGGCTAAATCTTGCTCTATCGTAAATTCATTCTTTACGCTTCCCGGTATTGTGCCGGTTTTGCCGAAAACTTCGACGAGCCATAACTTCTTCGTTATAACTCGTATTTCGGCGTTCTTTATATGTAAGGAAACCTTGTGACATATACTACAACTTGGTTCAAATTATTTCTTCTAAATAATATTTTGTCGAAAAGTCATTTTCGACCCCTATTATCTATAAATTGACTAGCCCGGATCTACGGGCGTTACAATATATATATATATATATATATATATATATATATATATATATATATATATATATATATATATTAATCGTATAATATTATAAATGCTAGTCTTACCGTTAGTAGGTCTCATTCACGAAGTCGGTCTATAAGGGGGTATAAGGTTATGGCCTATAAAATGACCGTTTAATGGGTGTTCACTCTCACCCACCACTCCCTTTTATTGGTGGAGGGTCGTTAGCCGAACGGGTAGGATAGGGAAACCCTTCCTCATTAATAAGTATAATGATTTATAAAAGTAATTAAATTTTTTTTCAAAAAATTATAAATCGTAGTTACTTTAAGTAAAAGTGAAATTGATGTAATTCCATAAAATTACACTTTGTACCTTTGCTAAGACGTTAGTGGAGAGTGTGTAGTTAACCGTCACACTAATTGGGTTCTAAGCAAAGGTGGCAAACGGTGATTCATTGTTTGTCATAGTTCGATGGAGCGTGTGTGGTTAACCGACACGTCGAATAGGTGATTGTAACAATGAGGGCACCATGTATATTTGCATGGTTATTCACACCCGCTTTGTGATCCTCGACGTCCCAGTCACAAACTAGAGGGGCATATCGAGATTTAAACATGTCATTGAAAAGTTAAATGAATCTTAAAAGATCTAGGAGTTTGCAATACATTTAAAACTTAATATTTTTTTCATTTTTTCACGATGGAGAATTAGTGAATTGTCATTCACTTACCTTCAAATTATTTACTTGTTAGATTATGGAATCCCTCTTCTAATTTGTAAATAATGTTGTTGGATCCTAGCCCTAATTTCTCATTTGGGTGTTTAATTGGGGATTCATTTCTAATCAAAATTTGTTCTTTTTCCTTTTTCAGATGTCGAACATCAACAACAATGCTTCCGGCTCGAATTCCTCCAGTTAGTTCTTGTTGGATAAGGTGTCTAAGTCCATAACTATATTTGAGATGTACTTGACCCGACCCGACATGGTCTATTTGGGTTGCACTTCACCTGAACAATTTATAGGGATAATCTTTCGAGAATAGTATAAGTTATGATTTATTAATATATTATAAGTTCTAATATATTAATATGAAATCATATTATTTAATTAGTCTAGATCTAAAATGAATTTAGAATTAATTTAGTGATCAAAAGTGTGACTAATTAAATATGGACTCTTGTATTTATATAGTGTGGGCTTAATGCTTATTTAGAATGGGCTAGGCTTGCATGGAAAGTCTACGGAGCTTTAACCCATGGATCTCATGAAATGAAAGGTCATGGGTATTAGGGTTTACATAGATGTAGGGGTGGCAACTCTCGACCCAACCCGTAACCCGACACTGACCAACCCGAAAATAGACGAGTTTGGTTTGAGATTTTTGACCCACCAACCCGTCAACCCGCCAACCCACCAACCCATTTATTTCATGGGTTGGGTTGGGTTATCTGTTTGGGTTTCGAGTTAACTCGACAACCCGTATATATATAAAATTATTAATTAAATTTGATTTTCCATTTGTATTCGTAATATTTTGATCATTGTATTCATTCCGTATTCATATGTGACTAATCTGCATTTGCGGTTCGTTAATCAGAAAAAGAAAAAATACACGTCGTTATTTCAGGAGTCACAAACGAAGAACACATCCACTTTCTATGAATGTTTTTATTTTTCATTTTTATTTGGATGTTATTGACTTTATGAATTTATGTTGAAAACCTTTTTTATGTTAATTATTTTAATCATTTTATGAATTTATGTTGAAAAAACCTCATTTTTTAAAATATGTTGTTTATTTATTAAACGGGTTATATGGGTTGGGTTTGACCCATTAATTTGTGAACCCGCGAACCCATATACTTAAAAGGGTTATATGGGTTGTGCTGGGTTGAGGTTTCCAACCCACCAACTCGTGACCTGCCAACCCGTCAACCCATATATTATATGGGTTGAGTCGAGTTTATGTTTTTTGACCACCAACCCGCCAACCCGCTAACCCGAACCCAACCCAATTGTCAGGCCTAGTGAGGATCCTTAGTTTTTTCCTATTTGTAGTGAAGACTTTAATGATCCTCTGTTAATGTATTTATGTATGATCCAAAGCCACTCACTCTAGTGCTCGCTTCACTCTTGCTGATCTTGACATAGCCATGTCGCAGGACTAGCTGGTGGTGAAGAAGGAAATGAATTCGTCTTCTCTTCCTCCTAAAAGATCAACAATGGACTTGACGGTGAAGGCTCCAGTATCCCGGAAAAGAAAAATTGTTGAGTCCACAAGTTTATCTTTGGAAAGCCTTGGAGTTGAGGAAGCACTTCAAAAGTTGGTATTTTTCTCCCAAGCCATAAGTGTTGACCCCATTCTCGTTTTATTATTCATTTTGTTTTTTGCTGACTCGCTGTATCTTTGTCATGGGTCTCTGATCATGTTTCCGTTGATCTAAGGATCCGGGAGGAGAGGGCTGAACAAGCCCTTCAAGGACATGATAGGATGTGGAAGGCAACCAATGAGGATCTTCTGAGGAAGGTGAAGCTGCTCAACAAGGAGAGGACTGAGAGAAAGGAGGAGCACGTACACAAGATGGAAGAGGTGATTTCCGACGCGAAGGTCAGCGTTGCGGTGGCTATTTAGGAAGCCAAAATTCGTCATGCGGAGGATCTCGAGAATGCAGGTTCCTAGGATGTGGACGGTTGGCGCGAGGCACTGGACAAGATGGCTGACAAGCCTACTACCGCCTGATTGGTCTATATTTATAACACAATAAATTGTACTGAATATGTTGAATTAATGTATGATTGCCCAAGAATGACACTACTTTGATGAGTTGTTGAACTTTATATGCAGGTCATTATATATGACTAAAATTGGGTGAAAACTGCAAGAAAAATGAGCAAAATGAAGTTAACAAGCGTGGGAGACGAATTGCTAAAGGAATGAAGAAAAATGGTGTTCATAAATATGACCACTCTTCAATGTTTTGATCATATCTCAAGATCTAGAGCTCCGATTGACATGAATGAAGAAGTTCTGGAAACTAGACAAAATTTCCTACAACTTTCATGTTTTGCGTTTTTACTAATTCTACTGTTTTCATGTAACGACCCAATTTTCACATCCAAAAATTTCGTTTTGAAACATTACTTTAGAAAAACATTGTTTGATCAAACCATAACACAACGTAAACCATGTCTAAAAGCCAAACCATACAACCCATCAAAATATCAGAGTATAAATCCCAGAGAATCTCGTAAATGCGGAAACCAGTGTGTGTGCATGATGTGCCGTTACCGCGCCGGTTCCTTCCCCTTTAATGAAGAGGTACCTAAAACCAAAACGGTAAACTGTAAGCACAAAGCTTAGTGAGTTCCCCCACTGTACCACATACCAAATAATCACATAACATACACATATTGTCAGACATATTTGGGTGCCCGACCTACCCCTTCGGCCCTCTCGACTGGACATTGCCTAGCATATCTGGGTGCTGGCCTCCCCTTCGGTCCTCTCGACCGGATACTGCCTAGCATATCTGGGTGCTAGCCTCCCCTTCGGTCCTCTCGACCGGATACTGGGGAACTACTTCTCCCCTCTACTACTACTTCATAACATGTATCGCAATATCGGTATCTATCTAGCATGGATGGGTATGACTACCCCTTCGGCCCTACCGACCGGATATCTCGGGGACTATCTCCCCCTACTGTCACTAGCACGTAGCATCGTATCATACTAGCACATAAACACAACACAGGTAGTAGTAATCCCTAGATGAATATCACAGAGACAATCATCCACATACAACTCCTATTGGTGGGCCGGTATTGTGGCCGTAGACACCGCTGCTGGAAGGTAACTCACCTCGAAGTAGCTGCTGATCTGATCGGGAACTGACTGTCTACTGCTGCTGCTGCTGCTCCGGAAATCCTCCGGCTGCAATTCCCACAACATACTCAATCAAACACTGCTAACTGTCCTTTGGGTAAAATGACCATTTAACCCCTGATCATGCCCTAAGTCAAAGTCAGAGTCAACTTTCAGTTGACCCGACTCGCCGAGTTGGCTTTCCAACTCGCCGAGTCCCTACCCAAACGATTGCCCTGAATCCTGTTTCTACTCGTCGAGTTAGGCGATGACTCGACGAGTTCTCCTTCTAAACTGATATTCAAGTCCTTCATCCTACTCGCCGAGTTGTATGAACAGCTTTCCGAGTCTGTTCTTGATCTAAGGAGATTGCCTTGAACTCGCCGAGTCAGGGCATTGACTCGCCGAGTTCCTCCATAGATGAGTTCAGCTTCCGACTCACTGAGTCACACCCCGTGACTCACTGCTCACTCGATACTACGAAAAGGGGACAAACTCGGAGACTCGCGAACAGACTCGTCGAGTCACATGAACGACTCGCCGAGTCGTTGCCATGCACCCACTAAATACACAAATTTGCTCGATTCCAGTCCATGTCATTCACAGATCTGGACTCCTAGAATACGAATCACACGTAGAGTTTCCAACTTTACGTGTAGATATTCACCAATACGGATTTTAGGGTTCAAAATGTACTTAAAATGGTAGATCCAAGGTTTTCAAGCAATGAGGGTCCATAAAGGCTACAGATCCGAGCCCTTAGAGCCCAAACATGCCTAGATCCGAAGTCCCTCAACACTATAAGCTCACTACACAAAGGTCAAGACTAGAAGAAGCCTTGAAATGGCTAACACAAGCTCTCAACAAGATAATAATGAAGGGACAAAGAGGGTTTCGAGTCCAATACCTCCAGAAGTCCTGAAATGGCACAAAGATTCTGGATCTTCTTCCTTTCCTCTTAATCTACCTTCTTCTTCTCTCCAAACTTCAAAGAAATGCACCAAAATCACCCAAAACATCAAAAGAGGGGTTAGAGCTTCAAGAGGGAATGTTCTGGACGCAATGGGGGCTGATATGAGGCACAAAACGTCGTTTAAATAGGGTGCAACCCCTGAAAATTAGGGTTTCATCCAACAGCGGTGACTCGCCGAGTCCGGAATATGGACTCGCCGAGTCGCCAACTTAAACATGTCCCGGGTCCCGTCCTTACTCGGCGAGTCGAACCTATGACTCGCCGAGTCCAAGGCTAGAAAGAAGGAAAATTCTCAGTAAGATTTACATATCGGGAACCAGGTGCTACAAATCTCCCCCACTTATTTTAGACTTCGTCCTCGAAGTCTGTTGCTCGATCCTGAAACAGCTCGGGATAATGCTCCATCATCTCGTCCACCGGCTCCCAAGTCCATTCCGAACCCTTGCGGTACTGCCATTGCACCTTCACTAGCTCCACCCTCTTGTTTCTCAAATCCTTCGACTTCCTGTCAAGGATTGCAACTGGACGCTCAATATAATTCAGGCTGTCATCAACCTGAATATCCTCCAAAGGCACTACTGTTGAATCGTCCACTAGGCACTTCCGCAGCTGGGAAACATGGAAAGTGTTGTGGATCTGGCTGAGCTCGACTGGCAGATCCAGTCTATACGCCACCTTGCCCACCCGGGCTACGACCCTGAACGGTCTGATGAATCTCGGGCCCAACTTGCCCCGCTTCCTGAATCGAATGACGCCTTTCCAAGGCGACACCTTCAGGAGAACCATATCCCCGACCTGGAACTCCAAGTCGGATCGACGCTTGTCGGCGTAACTTTTCTGCCGACTCTGAGCAGTCTGAAGCCTGCTCCAGACCTGCTGGATCCTCTCGGTCGTCTTGAGCACCACTTCGGTGCTCCCCATGACTCTCTGGCCAACTTCACCCCAGCATATCGGGGTCCTGCACCTTCGTCCGTACAACATCTCAAATGGGGGACGGTCAATACTCGCGTGGTAGCTGTTGTTGTATGAGAACTCGGCCAGGGGAAGATAGGTATCCCAACTACCACCGAAGTCTAGCACGCACGCCCGCAACATATCCTCCAGAGTCTGGATGGTCCGCTCGCTCTGACCATCCGTCTGCGGGTGAAAGGCGGTGCTAAAATGCAAATGAGTGCCCAATTCGTCATGAAATCTCTTCCAAAATCTGGAAGTAAAATGCACATCCCTGTCCGACATCACCGATACCGGCACCCCGTGCCGCGCCACAATCTCCCTAACATAGATGTCGGCCAATTTCTCGGCCGATATGCTTTCTTGAATCGGAATAAAGTGAGCACTCTCGGTGAATCGATCCACGATGACCCAAATCGAATCCACTCCACGTGCGGTCCTGGGAAGCTTCGTGATAAAATCCATCGTGATATCTTCCCATTTCCATAGTGGAATATCCAATGGCTGCATCTTGCCATGCGGTCTCTGATGTTCGGCCTTGACCTTCCTGCAGGTCATGCACCGCTCAATGTACCATGCCACATCCCGCTTCATGCAGGGCCACCAATAATCTAGACGAAGATCCCTATACATCTTCGTCGCCTCGGGATGAATAGAGAATCGGGACTTGTGCGCCTCCTCCATCAAAATCTGGCGCACGCCTCCGTGATACGACATCCACACCCTACGGTGTAATTCCAATAATCCTCGACTATCATAATCAAAGGAGGAAACCTGATCCACCACACGCTCTCTCTTCCGATGTTCCTCCTTGATAGCCTCCTGTTGAGCCTCCCGAATTTGCTCCAACAGGGGAGTCACCACGGTCATCCTCATGCAAACATCCCTGATCGGCACCGCCTTGCGGCTAAGCGCATCGGCCACCACGTTGGCCTTCCCCGGATGGTAAAGGATCTCGCAATCATAATCCTTCACCACATCCAACCACTGACGTTGCCTCATGTTCAGATTTGGCTGATCCATGAAGTACCTCAGACTCTTGTGGTCCGTGTAGATGGTACATCGAACCCCGTAGAGGTAATGCCTCCAAATCTTGAGGGCGAAAACCACCGCCCCCAGCTCCAAGTCATGCGTCGGGTAGTTTGCCTCGTGAGGCTTGAGCTGCCTCGAGGCGTAGGCAATGACATGCCCCCTCTGCATCAATACCGCGCCCAACCCTGAAATGGACGCATCACAATAAACCACAAAATCCTCTACGCCCTATGGCAGGGCTAAGATCGGCGTCTCGCACAATCTTTGTCTCAGTGTCTCAAATGCAGCCTGCTGCTCGGGTCCCCACCGAAAGACCACGGCTTTCTTCGTCAGCCGCGTCAGGGGTATGACTATCTTGGAGAAATCCTGAATAAATCTCCGATAGTAGCCTGCTAATCCCAGGAAACTTCGAATCTCAGATGGAGACTTCGGAACCTCCCATCTCATCACGGCCTCGACCTTGGCCAGATCGACCAGAATCCCGTTCTGGTTGACAAGGTGTCCGAGAAATTGCACCTCGCGCAACCAAAACTCACACTTAGAGAACTTGGCATACAAGCTCTCCCTCCTCAGAGCCTCCAACACCTCTCTCAGATGCTCCTCATGCTCCTCCTGAGTCTTAGAATAAACCAAGATGTCATCGATAAAAACTATCACAGACCGATCCAACATCGGTCTGCAAACGCGGTTCATGAGGTCCATGAACGTGGCAGGACCATTGGTGAGCCCAAACGGCATCACCACAAACTCATAATGGCCAAAGCGCGTCCGAAACGCGGTCTTCTGCGTATCCTCCTCCCTGACCCTCATCTGATGATAACCCGAACGCAAATCAATCTTGGAGAACCAATATGCTCCCTGAAGCTGGTCAAAGAGGTCACCAATCCTCGGGAGTGGGTAACAGTTCTTCACCGTTACCTTGTCCAGCTCCCGGTAATCTATACACATCTGATGCGACCCGTCCTTCTTCTTCACAAACATAATCGGGGCTCCCCAGGGCGAACTGCTCGGACGAATAAACCCCTTGTCTAGCAGCTCCTGCAGCTGCGTAGACAACTCCTGCATCTCGGTAGGAGCCAACCAATACGGCGCCTTAGCTATCGGAGCCGCACCGGGTACAAGGTCAATCCTGAACTCCACCCGTCGCTCCGGAGGTATCCCAGGAAGCTCCTCTGGAAAAACATCTGCGAACTCTCGCACCACCGGAACCTCGCTCACTGTTGCCTTACCCGCCTCCCGGGTATCCATCACATACGCGACATATCCTACGCATCCCTGCTGAAGATAGCGCCTAGCCCTCGCTATTGAACATACAGTGGGTCCACACTGCGGCCTCTTGCCATGAATAACTAGCTCTCCCCCGCTTGGGGTCCTGACCCGCACTAGCTGTTGCGCGCAATCTATCACCGCCCCATTAGGGCTCAACTAATCCATGCCTATAATCACCTTGTTCCCACGCAACGACATGGGAACCAAGTCTACCAGGTAACGCTCCTCAAACAAACGCAGAACGCAATCTCGAAACACCATCGATGCTCACACCGATCGATCATCAGCAATCTCTACCTCTAAAGGGCAATTTAACTCGCCTGAAGTCTCATGAAACTTCTTGCTAAGCGCAAGGGAAACAAACGATCGGGATGCACCCGAGTCGAACAATACCTGAACTGGGATGTCGTTCACATGGAACGATCCTAATGCATACATATACATACGGAGCACATATCAATATCATAACATCATAAAAATAAGATATAGGGAAAGAATCATACCCGTCACCACATCGGGTGCGGCGCATGCCTCCTCGGTAGTCAACTGGAATGCTCGGCTCCTCACCACCGGAGCCTCTGCCTTGCCCTGCCGGCCATCCGTGATCCGCAAGGTCGCTGGAGTTGGCGCCTTCACCGGCGTTGAAACTGTCAACTGAGGGCAATTGGTCTTCTTGTGGCCCCTCTGGTTGCAGTGGAAACACAACAACTCCGATGTCTGAATAACTGTTGCCGGAGCAGTGCAATCCCTACTAAAGTGCCCAGACTTGCCGAACTTGTAGCAGCCTGATGATCCCAACCGGCACGCTCCCTCGTGCGTCTTGCCGCATTTCCTGCAGCGTCCCCGTCCCTGTTGGCCTTTCGGCCCCGCATCTGATCCCTTGGGCTTCTTCCCCGAAGCCCCTCCTGACTGACCCTCTTCTGCCTTCCGTTTCCGGATGTGCTCCAAATCTATATCCTTCTCCCTCGCCCTGGCAATCATAGAGTCCAAGGTGGGCAAGCTGAAAAACTAACGTGCTCCCGGATATCAGCCCAGAGCATGTCGTGATAGCGGGTCCTCCTCATATCCTCGTCACCAGCATACTGGGGCACCAACAAGGCCCTCTCCCGGAACTTGGCGGTGATCTCCGCCACAGTCTTCGTCGTCTGTCTCATGTCCAGAAACTCCCTGGCCAGCTGCTGAAGCTCGACAGCCGGTGCAAACTCTGCCCTGAACCTGGTCACAAAGTCTGACCAGGTCATAGCCTCGATAGCTGAGGCTCCCAACGAGTCACCCACTGACTCCCACCAATCCCGGGCTCGGTCCCGTAAACACCCGACTGCATACCTCACCTTCGACCCCTCGGGGCAGAAGCTGGTCAACTGAGCAGACTCGATGTCTGCAATCCATCGCCTGGCAGCAATGGGGTCTTTCACCCCATGGAAATCCGGCGCACCACTGCCCCTGAAGTCCTTGAAGGACAGTGTGCGAGATCCCGTCTGCAATCATCTTGAAAAACTATTCTCTTATTTGTAAGTTGTAATTGCACATCATTTCCATCTTTACAACTTGTGATTTTGTTCTAGCCATGTGTGACTAGAACCCTAGTTTCTCCAACTTCATGTTTTGACTCTTGGTTGTGAGTTCAATCATATGACTTGATGTTTGCTCTTAATTTTTATCTAGTGAAATTGATTTTGCCTTAATCAAATGTTTGATTCTAATTGTGATTCTTATTGACCATTTGAATTAGGGTTAGGTCATTCAAGTTATCCATTTTGCAAAATCCATAACTGTTTTGTGAATTGGACAAAGTAACAAGCATTAAATTGAGTTCCATTGAATGAATTTAGTGTAAATATTTCTCACACGCTCTTACGCTCCCAAGTTTGTGAGGAGTATTGGGTGTTGTTGGGAACATTTGCGTAAAGCTTAATGTTATCTTTTAATCTAATTCTAAGAGTTTGTTTAGATTAGGTTAGTAAGGTTAGGGTTAATCAAAGAGCTTGTTTTGGTTAATTAATGTGGTGAATGGGAAGTGTTGGAGCTTGTTAACATTTTCAAGTACCAACTTAGATAGAATTGAGCAAGTATCTGGTCATCTTTGAATCACATTGCTAAGTTGTCATACATAGAGCTGGAGTCCTTACAACTTCTAAATTTATTTCACTTATTTAGTCGATTACTTGTGCATTTAATTATTTGTTCTAATCATTGCATTCAACTCCCCTCCCTCTTTACTGTTGGTGACCAAAGTACCTTGCGCAAAGAGGTATAGACTGATTGTCCCGTGTCTCTGTGGATTGACCTTACTTGCCTTGTACTACCTTTTAGTGCAATATAGTAGTGTTCTTTTGGAGTATATCGTACCCCTTTATTTGTTGGGTTTGACACACCTAACACTTACCAATACAAACATCACATCACCCTTACCCTCATATGCATATATATACATATATATATATATATATATATATATATATATATATATATATATATATATATATATATATATATATATATATATATATATATATATGGACGAAATCACCATTCATAATTCTCATTTCCATCTTCAAACTTCCCAATTTTCTCCCAATAAATAGTTCTTAACTATCTTCAAATTTTCACATAGGAAGCATCATCAAAAGTTCACAGGAAACTACTTCTTCAAATTAATTCTTAGGATTTTGGTAAGTTCTCTTGTTTAATCTAGTGTTTTTATAACACTTTCATGATTTGTTCAACTAGTTTACACACAATATTGTGTGTTAAATACTCGTAAGATACGAACACCTTCACGCATTTTAACTTGAAGAACATCCCTATCACTTCGTTATTCAGCTAAGAACACACTCGAGGTGAGTTCATACCCCTATAATTTTCAAAATTTTTCTATGTTTTAAGGGGTGAATACAAGTAAAACACAAGAAAACTTGTGTTAATATACAAACCATTATATATATATATATATATATATATATATATATATATATATATATATATATATATATATATATATATATATACTAGTTGTTTACCCGCGCCAAACGACGAGTGCAAATTATTCTTTCAAAAATTAGTTTCAAGAGGCAATTAATATACATTGTTGACTGAAAACACAATTAAATCTTTGCTTTTCTTAGTATAATTATGATTTAGTTTGTTATTTTTTATCACAAAAGATGGCTAACTGATAAATCAACGCGTAGATAGACATCCTTAAATGGTCTAGGCGATCGACCCAGGTAAAACGATTAATTGGCATCTTGCCGGAGATCTTTAATTGTATTCGAACTTATTTTTTAATAAATAAATATAAAATATCTCCTAACAAAATTAATAATATGCAAGTTTTATTGTTATTTACTTATTTTTTTAGAATATAAATAATTTATTGAAAAATTATTCAAATATTTATATGTTCTAAGAAAATAAATAGTTGAAATTTTAAAATTTTAGTCTGATATTTGAAATTTTGAAAGGATATATTGTCATTTAAAAATTGACAAAAAATTTCAAGTCGAATAAAATTTTCAATTTTATCGTCAAATAGAGGTTTTGTTTTAATTTTGGTCCCTAATTAATTTCTATACTATCCATTAAATGGAATTAATCTCATTCCTAACTTGCATATTATCCTATCTATTTCCTAATTAATCTTTACATTAATATTAAATGGTATTAATCTCATCCCCGACTTGCATAAGATCATTTCTACGATGCACGTCAGGAGAAACCAACACTATATTCTAAGGGACACAAAATCTAAACCATAAAAGTTCACATGGAAACGACCAAAAGATTTTAGGGGTAAAATGGTCCAAATCAAAATAAATACGATACATTATCCAACAAAAATCAATCATCTCCCAGGGAAAATTCATCCCATTAGAGCAAACACTATACATAACATTAACTTAAGAACCATTTCAGACCCAAAAATTCCAACATCGCACTAATCTTGGACTATAACCATGTACTTCTAGAGTAAACTCCAACGGAATGGACATCGACCATTGTATTTTTCCTTTTTGATTTCAACTTCAGCCATTCACCTGTATAGCAAACCATTTCCTTCACTCGGTAAAGTAAGAAACAGAAAACGAATTTGAAGTCTGAACAAAAAAACTTAAAATATCATCGATTTACAAAAGCCGATACTTTTTCAAAAAAACTTAGTTTTGTCTTGTCTTGAAAAGTGATTTCAGGTGTAGATGAAACTCATGGAGTTTGTGTCGAAAATTTATGTGCCAAAGCTTCATCCGTGATCATCAAAGAATTCTAATTCGAAGGAGCAAGAAATGAAGATTATTCTTTCAACATTAAATATTTCAACCCCAGAAGCAAGGTGAAGTTGCACTTGAAGATTATGTGACGGATTGCATTGAAGTCTCCTCAATCAATCTGTTGCTATCTTAAACCTGCTGAAGTGATCCAGAAGATTTGTTCTCTTTGATGTTGTGACATCCCCATTTTCACGGCCAGAAAAAGACCGATTTTTGTTTATGCTTTATAAAAATCAGAGTACTTATTTTCATAAAAATGTTGCAGAATTTGTTCCCAGAAAAATACGATAAATATGTTATCAAAGCATTTTTGAAGAAACGTATTTTATTCATTTTAAAACGTTTGGGATTTCATTGTCAATACAGAAACATAAGCATAAACAGAACTTACATTAATTTACACTAGTGATCTATATCTCCTTAATATCTCAGTGTAATGTCACTTCATATCGACACCTGTGATATAAATAAACTGAGTGGGTCGGGTTGGGAAACCTGGTGAGTACATAGGGTTTTCAACCCACAATAATAAAATTATTATGTTTAAACAATCAAGCAATCAACCCAATTACCCAACCCCGTTATCTTCTTTATTCTTAAGGATCTACCCTAAGAATCAGCTATTTCTCGTTCACTCATTCCTAAGGATCGTCCTAAGGAATCGGCACGAAGTCCCTCGTTGCCACGGTTTACACAACGGGCACTAAGTCTGCATAGTCACCAGGGTTTAGGCATCAAGTATGCATGATCACCAAGGTTTAGGTATCAAGTCTGCATGATCACCGGGGTTTAGGCATCAAGTCTACATGATCACCTAGGTTTAGAGTACACCGGGTGAACACATCGTTCACAACACCTACAGGTTGCGAGCCTGCTAGTGTTCCACTGGACTGTCTAGAATAGTCCGTGGTTGTCATCCATGCTCTGCTGAATGACGAGGCCATCGTTTGGGTAAAGCCTTCTCACATCGTCCACCTATCACCCTCACCTCGTGGTCTATAACACCTCTCAACTCATCATCCAACTCATATTCCATCTATTACATCTACCTATGTTTTACCCCAACATTATCGTAGATATAAAATACATATACAGTTTAAATCATTTAAAACATGTATAAAATCGTTCATCCAACATAGACAACAAGTATTCATATAATATGCACACATAGCACGTAATTTATATAAAATACTTCATATCTATGTGTAAGATGAAAGTAACTATGCACTCACCTGATAAGGTGATGACTCGGTACTCGGACAACACTTCGTTACTGCTAAAACAATTTCCCTCGGACAAAACCTAGTATCATTACCACTAGAGTTTAGTCTAACGTTAACCGCGACTAATTAATAGTCTATATATTATTACTATTATATAAACGTTAAGAAACACTCTTATATAACTCATAATAATAGCCCAAATACTTATTATAAGGTCCTATTAACATTACTATATTAAAACATAAGCTATACTAAAGATAGGTTAGGCGTAGCTCACTTACAGCGGGTTTTCTCGAAAATCGGGCTTCACTGGAGCAGCATTTCCAAGCCGAAAGGCTCTTTCCTCGGGACTCTGGGAGCCTCGGGGCTTCCTTCGGGTGCTAGGGAGGTTCCTTAGGCTTTTTGGGGGGTTAGGGAGCTTAGAGAGAGAGAGAGAGAGTAGAGAGAGAAAGAACGTTTGAGAGGTGTGAAGAAATGGCAAGACCCGACACCTCTATTTATAGGGTGAATTCTTGATGGACTCGCCGAGTAGGAGGACCTACTCGCAGATTTGGGCCATGTGGCAGCCTTCTGGTGATGCCACGTGTCCAATTCTGGTGGTGCCACGTCACCCATATCGCGTATCAGCCTTCAAACTTAGAAAAATCACAACTCTCGCATATGAGCTCCGTTTTCAACGTTCTTTTTTTCAACGCTTACGTAAAATCAAGATCTACAACTTTCATTTAGACTCCGTCGGCTAATTCTCGACCGATCTTAAATTTAACAGTAGGAGGCGTTTAGACTGTTAAATGACCGCGAAGAATTCGTAACTCCTTCATATGGACTTTGTTTTTGTATGTATTTTTACCGTTGAGTTCCTATTAATAAGATATTCAACTTTAAATTAGGTCGCGTAAGCTGAAAACCGCTCGAACTAAAAATCGAGTTTCGGGCCGTGCACTGCTAAGCCAAATCTTAGAAAATTCACAACTTCCTTATACGAAGTCAGATTCAGGTGTTCTTTTTTTTTGTATGTTCTCGGTTTAACATATACTACAACTTTCGTTTAGATTTATAAGGCTAAAAGTCGCTCCATCATAAATTTACTATTTACGCTTCCCGGTGTCGTGTCGGTTTTGACGTAAAACTTCGACGGGCCATGACTTATTCGTTATAACTCGGATTTCGGCGTTCTTTATGTTGGATATAGTGTCTAAGTCCATAACTATATTTGGAATGTACTTGACCCGACCCGGCATGGTCCATTTGGGTTGCACTTCACCCGAACAATTTATGGATCATCTTTTGAGAATAGTACAAGTTATGATTTATTAATATATTATAAGTTCTAATATATTAATATAAGATCATATTATTTAATTAGTATTGATCTATAATTACTCTAGGATTAATTTAGAGATCAAAGATATTACTAATTAAATATGGGCTTCCATATTTATATAGTGTGGGCTAATGCTTATTTGGAATGGGCTAGGCTTGCATGGAAAGTCCATGGATACTTCATGGAGCTTTAAACCATGGATCTCATGGAAATGAAGAGACATGGGTATTAGGGTTTACATGGATGTAACCCTAATCCACCACACTATATAAAGGAGGCTTTGGTTCTTGAAATCAAGCTAGTGGATACTAGTTGAGGAGAGTAAAGCAAGAGGGCCGATTTCAAGATAGTAGTGACTATTCTCTCAAAGTTCCAAGTTTATGGTGATGTTTGATTTCCATTTGAGGCATCCACACTATTGGTGCTAGGCTATAAAACTCCAAGCAATCAACTACTACTACAAGGTAAGTATTTCTACTAGCTTTATTTGATTCATGTTCCCCATGCTATTCTAGTTAGGATATGAACCTTGAAAAAATAATTATTTGCATGTATCCTAGACAAACATAGATCCAAGGTTTATTAGGGTTGCATGTACACTTAGGAAGTGTTAGAATGCTCAAAACCCATCAGTGGTATCAGAGCCTGTTTTTTTTTTTTTTGTTTGATACTTGATGCAAAATAGTTGAAAAGTCGAAAAACTTGTTGTCTGCCTGATGAACTCGCCGAGTCCATGGGGGGACTCGCCGAGTTCATGTGTATCTTCAACCTACTCGCCGAGTAGGTTCATGCACTCGGCGAGTAGAAGCCACAACGTGTAGATTTTCGACTTTAGTTGCTGGAAATGGACTAGAAACATTACCCTAAACTGTTTTGGTACTTGAAAACTTGTTTTAGATGGTGTAATGTCTTTGCTAATCCATTTACAACAACTTCTTATCAAAATTACAAAGTTTTATATGTAATTTTTGATTCATGAAAGTATTCATATTCATGTTCTTGATCTTATGATGTTTAGATGATCATAGGAATTATTTGTAACCTATGTGGTAGATTAATTCATGGTCATTATGTGTTTTAATGGAGTCCATAACTTGTCCTCAAGTTATGGAAAACCAAAAGTCACTTGAATTAAAACCATTAAAAGAACACAAAAGTTAGAAAAATGAAGAGTCTTCATATTTATTACTCTATTAAACTCATAAGTTACAAGAAATGAAAAGTTTTGAAAGTTTACGAAACTCGCCCTCAAGTTTTGGAACAAGTAAAGTCATATTAAAAACTTTAATTCCAACCCTTAGAATTTTAAAAGTTAAAATTCAACCCTTATACTTATAATATATAAGTTAATATATATATATATATATATATATATATATATATATATATATATATATATATATATATATATATATATATATATATATATATATATATATAAGATTAAAGTCGTCTTACCGCTAGTACGCCTCATTCACGAAGCCGGTCTATAAGGTGGGTATAAGGTTGTTGCCTATAAAATGACAACTTAATGGGTGTCCACTCTCACCCACCGCTTGCTTGATTGGTGGAGGGTCGTTAGCCGAACGGGTAAGACAAGGACTTATAAATTCTCATTAAAAGTATGATGAATATTATAAAGTAACTAAATGTTTTATTAAATTCCCAATCTTAGTTACTTTAGGAAAAATGTGAATAAGGTGCTAATCCATGAAATTACACTTTACACTTTGTTTAAGTCGTTGGTGGAGCGTGTGTGGTTAACCAGCACACTAACTTGGACTTAACAAGGTATGTAAAGGGTGACTTAATATTTATCATAGTATCGATGGAGCGTGTGTGGTTAACCGGCACATCGATTGAGGGGTAATTTATTAAGGGTACCAAGTAATTTGCATGGTTACTTCACACCTCGTTTTGTGATCCTCGGCATCCCAGTCACAAAACTTGGAGGGCACACTCGAGATTGAAAAAGGCCTTTGAAAAGTTCATTGAATCTCAAAAGAATCTAGGAGTTTCTTAGAACCAAATTAAATATTTTAATATTTCGACTTTGGTGGAAATTGGTGAATCGTCATTCACCTACCTTTCAAATATGTTATTACTTAGATTACGGCATACCTCTTCTAAGTATAATATATTGTGATTGGGTCCTATCCTTAATACTACATTTGGGTGTTTTATTAAGGACTATCTCAATATCTAAACTAATCCTTCTTTCTTCTCTTATCAGATGTCTGCAAACAACGCTGCTTCTGGCTCTAATCCTAGTGGCTCCTTTTCTCTTATGAACTTGTGTGGGAAAGTCACTTTTGATGGATCCAACTTTAATGAGTGGATCAGAAACATCAGAATGATTACTCGCTACGAGGACAAGGAATATGTCCTCGATAAGGAGCTTAAGGAGATTGATGAGACAGTTGCTACTCCTCAATAGATCGCTGAGTTTAGGGCACATGAAAGGGATGCCACCAAAGTGGCATGCATCATGATGGCCACTATGACCGCGGATCTCCAAAAATCCTATGAAGATTTCTACCCCTATGAGATGCACCAATATTTGATGTAAAGATACCATCAAAGTGCTCGTCAAGAGAGGTATGAAACCATCTCCTCCATGATAACAACTCACATGAAGGATGGTGAACCCATCACGAGCCACATGCAGAAAATGCAAAGATTTGTGGACCTTTTGCTGAAGCTAAATGTGAACTTCCCTGAGGAGCTTGCAATAGACATCATTTTGCACTCCTTACCTTCATGTTATGATCAATTCCGCATGACATACCACATGAACAAGGAAGAGGTCACACTCAGCAAACTTCATGGACTCTTAAAGACCGCGGAAAGTGGTCTTAAGGGTAAGGCGATTGTTACTCCTACTCCTACCAACACCGCCCCTGTCTTGGTAATCGGGAAAGGACGAGGGAAGAAGAGAAAGAGTTCTTCGAAGGGTACCAAGGTTAGGACCCTTGATGGCTCTTCTTCAAGTGGAACCAAGAAAGGTTTCATCACTCCTTCTTCTGACCCAAAAGAGGCTGAATGCTTCTATTGCCATGAAAAGGCACATTGGAAGCGGAACTGCCCAAAGTACCAACAAGATGTGAAGGATGGGAAAGTTAAACCCAACCATGCAGGTATTTACACTATCGTTTCTAATAACTCACCCAATTCTAACTGTTGGGTCCTTGATACCGGTTGTGGTATTCATATTTGTTGTGACTTGCAGGGACTAAGAAGAAGTGAGAATGTGGAGCAAGGAAGGATAAACTTAATCATGGGGAATAGGAAAGTTACACTTGTCACCAAGATTGGAGTTTATACTTTGTCGCTAAGTAGTGGGTTAAATTTAGATTTGAATAAATGTTGTTACTCGCCAGAAATGGCAAGAAATATTATTTCCTTTCATGCATTGTACAAAAATGGGTTTACCTTTTCATTTAATAGTGAAGTTGGTTCTATTGATGCTTTCTTTAATAATGTTCTTTATTTTAAAGCATTACCTTGTGATGGTGTGTATGAAGCCGTGTCTGTTGTAGATAACTTAGGAAATAATGTGATGTGTATTGATTCTAATAATAATAATAACTTGGATAAAGCATCATTATGACATTCTCGTCTTGGACATATAGGCAAGAAATGCATAGGCCAACTCCAAAAGGATGGCGTCTTGGAGTCGTTTGACCTAAAGTCAGATGATAGTTGCGAATCATGTTTACTTGGAAAAATGACAAAGTCACCATTCACAGGCTCTTGTGAGAGGGGTGAAGGTTTGTTGGACCTTGGACACACGGATGTGTGTGGACCATTCAAACATGCCACAAGGGATGCTAATCGTTATTATTTGACTTTTACTGATGATTACAGTAGATATGGATATGTCTACTTAATCAAGCATAAGTCAGAGACTTTCGAAAGGTTGAAGGAATTTAAACAGGAAGTCGAGAATCAATTGGGCAGGAACATTAAGATGCTTCGATCCGATCGAGGTGGTGAGTATCTTAGTTCAGAGTTCCTCGACTATCTTAGGGAATGTGGGATTGTCTCACAATTGACACCTCCCAGGACACCACAACTGAATGGTGTCGCTGAGAGGCGTAATCGAACCTTGTTGGATATGGTTCGTTCCATGATGAGTCGAGCTTCGCTACCAATCTCATTTTGGGGGTATGCCTTAGAGACTGCCGCCCATATCCTTAATATAGTCCCTACAAAGAAAGTTGCCAAACTCCTCACGAGATGTGGACTGGTAAAGTACCTAAACTATACCACATCAAGATTTGGGGTTGCGAAGCTTTTGTGAGGCGCGAGACTCATGACAAGCTAGAACCCCAAAGCAAGAGGTGTATTTTCATCGGCTACCCACAAAGATCCTTTGGTTAGCTCTTCTACAGTCCTAGTGATAATGTGGTCTTTGTAGCAAGAAGAGGAGTCTTTCGAGAGAGAGAGAGAGAGAGAGAGAGAGAGTTTATAAGCCAAGGAGATAGTGGGAGGCAAATTGATCTTGAAGAAATTCAAGAGTCAAGTGGTGAAGGAACTTCAAACCCTAGCCCTCAACTTGAGGAGGAAACTCCTGTTGAGCTAATTGACGAATATGTACCTCTGAGGCGTTCCACGAGAGTTAGGAATGCATCTGAGCATTACTATGGTTTCCATATTACTGCAGAAGGTGAGACACTTATTAGTGATGAGACACTAGTAGGTCTGGATGAACCTAACAACTACACGGAAGCCATGGCAGGCCCTGAGTCTGCTAAATGGAAAGAGGCTATGGATAGCGAGATACAGTCCATGTATGACAATCAAGTTTGGAACTTGGTTGACAATGTACCTGATCGTAAGGTAGTTGGGTGAAAATGGATCTTCAAGCAGAAGACCGACATGGATGGTAATGTACACACTTATAAGGCACGACTGGTTGCAAAGGGTTATTCTCAAACTCCGAGAGTCTATTATGATGAAACCTTTTCACAGTGGCCAAGATAAAGTCTATTAGGGTTCTGTTAGCCATTGTTGCATTTCATGACTATGAAATATGGCAAATGGATGTCAAAACCGCTTTCCTTAATGGAAAGTTGGCTGAAGATGTTTACATGGTTCAGCCAGAGGGTTTTGTCAGTACAGAGTACCCCAATAGAGTGTGTAAACTCGAGAAATCCATTTATGGATTGAAACAGGCACCTTGCAGATAGAATCTTTGCTTTGATGAGAAAGTCAAGGAATTTGGCTTTTCAAGGAGTGAAGATGAATCTTGTGTCTATATGAAGGCTAGTGGGAGCATAGTCAGCTTTTTGGTACTGTATGTGGATGACATACTACTCATAGAAAATGACATCCCAACCCTGCAGGAAGTAAAGTCCTGGCTTGGGAAGTGTTTCGCTATGAAGGACCTAGGTGAAGCTGCCTATATCCTATGGATAAGGATTTTGAGAAACAAGAGTAAAAGACTAACTGGACTTATTCAAAGCACCTATGTGGACAAAGTGTTGAAAAGATTCAACATGGATAACTCCAAGAAAGGTGAGTTACCCATTCAGAGTAACGCTAGATTGAGTAAGACACAAAGCCCTGGTACTAAGGTTGAGATAGCAGAAATGAGTCGACTACCTTATGCTTCAGCTGTAGGATTGATCATGTATGCTATGACGTGTACTCGACCTGATGTAGCTTTTGCTTTGAGCATGGTGAGCAGGTATCAGGGGAACCCTGGCAAGGCACACTGGACTGCGGTAAAGAATATCCTCAAGTACTTGCGAAGGACTAAGGACTGGGTCCTTACCCTTGGTGGAAGTGATAGCTTGAGAGTTGTAGGGTACAGTGATGCTAGCTTTCAGACTGTCAGGGATAATTTCTGCTCTCAGTCGGGCTGGGTCTTTACCCTAAACGGAGGGGCAATTACTTAGAAAAGTTCCAAGCAGGAGACAGTGGCTGATTCCACTTGTGAATTAGAGTATATAGCAACAAGCGAGGCAACAAAGGAGGCTATAAAGGAGCCAATGGAGATTTTCTGTGACAGCAATAGTGCGGTTGCCTTAGCCAAGGAACCAAGAGATCATGGGAGATCCAGACACATTGACAGAAAATATCACTTCATCAGACATCGAATAGAAGAAGGAATCCTCGTGGCAAAGAGGGTATCATCGGATGAGAACCCAGCAGATCCCCTCACGAAGGGACTGAGTAGGGTTAAGCATCTCCAGCATGCTTAGAGCATAGGGCTGAAGGATGATATAAGTTTTAGTAGTTAGATAAATTATGAAATTTGTAAAGTGTAATTGACATTAGATGATGAATAAAAGGTGTTTTATTTATGAGTAAAGTGTTGCTATCTCTTGTCGATCGTTTACTATATTTCTTTTGCATGTTTTGACTTCCAGAATAATTATGTTTGGTATATCATATTATTCAAACCTCCACAGTCGGTCATATGTCGGAAGTAGGTATGAATCAAGACTGTCATGATTGGTTGCAGAGGTCTAAGGTGTTGGACATGGCTACAACAATCATGAGTGCTCATAAGTTATGAGCATTGGACTCAACCCTCGCTCACTGGAATCACTTTATGGAATTTTATCTCGAGTGATCATGAGACGGTAATATCATATAAGTATTCAAACATAGAGATATGATTTGTTACTTACGAGTTGGTTATGCATTGATTGTACGAAAATGCATTGGTAACTCGATGTTATAAAACGTGCCTTTGTGTATAATTCAATGAGTGGTAGAATAAACATATGAGTCGAAGTTTATCTGTTCCTTCTAGGATTAGAAGCGATATCTGGGCCTCTCGATGATTTTGTTTTGACCTATGTACCGGGCCCGGTCAGAACTAAATTGATGTGTTCAGTTAAGTTCTATGTCAAACAAATCGGAAATCGGGAAACAAATGTTGGACAATAAGTAAGACCATGTTCCATGTATTTGTCCGGCTGATATCTAGAACAGAGGATTATATGATCACTTATCTAAAATGGCGCGTTCTAGTTCAACAGAGTTTAAAGAGGTACGATTGCTGATCGGTTCCTGAAGTCATACCTGCAACTATAGTTATTAGACTTATCCAAGTAGGAGACTGTTGGATATAGTGTCTGTGACATCCCCAAAATCACAGCCAGAAAAGACCGGTTTGTTTATGCTTTGTTTAAAAATCAGAGTTACATTTTAAATGAAAGTGTTGCGGAATTTGTCCCAAAACAAAAATATGATAAAGATTTATCAAAAGCATTTCCATAGAAATGTATTTCATTAAAAGACTCAGGATGTCATGTTCGTACAAATCAAAAGCATAAACAATACAATATAAGCCTTACTACATTATTTCATATCTACAGGCCTATATCCGTAATCCCTCGTCCAAAACATCACACCTATGCTCATGCGCCACTACCTGTAATACATAAAACTGAGTGGGTCAGGCTTGGGAGTCTGGTGAGCACATAGGGTTTTCAACCCACAATAAATAAGTTTATTAATTTCATCAATCAACAATAACCCGATTACCCGTTCCCGTTATCCTCACTTTACGTCCCTAAACACCTATCATAAGGGACCTAGCCTAAGGATCATCATCGGGACGGACACTACCGCTAAGGGGATTCCTCGGCAATAAATTTCCTAAAGGCAACCATGTGGGGGATGGAGTACACCGGTGAACACATCGTTCACAAACACCTACAGGTTGCGAGCCTGCTAGTGTTACACTGGACTGTCTAGAAGAGTCTGTGGTCGTCATCCATACGCCGCTAGATGACAGAAACAACAACATCAACATCGAGGCCTCTCATCATTTTATCACACATCACCTATTACATCTACCCATGTTTTACCCCAACATTTTCGTAGATATAAAATACATATACAGTTTAAATCATTGAAAACATGTATAACAACGTTCATCCAGCATAGATAGCAAGTAATCAGATAATATGCACACATAGCACGTAATTTATAAAATACTTCATATCTATGTGTAACCTGAAAGTAACTATGCACTCACTTGAAAGGTGGTGACTCAGCACTTGGACAGCGCTTCGATACTCTCAAAACGATATTCCTTCGATAAAACCTAGTACCAATACCACTAGGGTTTAGTCTAACGATAACCGCGATTAATTAATAGTCTAGCTATTATTATTATTATATAAGCGTTAAACGATACTTATATAACCCATAATAATAGCCCAAGTACTTATTATAAGGTCCTAATAACATTACTATATTAAAACGTAGACCTGGCAATCCGTGTCTGCGTGTCGTGTATTCGTGTCAGACACGAATTTACACGACACGAATTTGGTAAACACGAACACGACACGAATTATAAAACGTGTTTCGAATATCAAACACGAACACGACACATAAAAAATTCGTGTGACACGTGACACGACACGAATATACACGTTTTTAACCGTGTTACACGAAAACACGAATAAACACAAATAAACACGCTTTTAATGCATTTTTTAAGCTAGGATGAACAAATTGACAATAACATGCAATAATCTTAATCCAAAGTACAAAGTACAAAGTTCAAACTCAAAATTACAATCCCAAAATATTTTAAAACAAGTCAATTACTAAATTACTAACTATTAACCGTGCCAGAGGTTGAACTTTTAACCGAGTCAGGCTCCTCATTATCATCCAAACTGACAACTTCGTTCACCACATCACCAACATTATAATTAGCTTCTCCAAATAACCAATCTTTGGTACAAATAATTGCTTCCGTAACATCAGATTTGAGGGAGCTTCGATATTGATCAAGAACTTTACCTCCAACACTAAATGCAGACTCGGAAGCTACAGTGGAAACGGGAATAGTCAATATATCTCGTGCCATAGCAGTAAGATCGGGATATCGAACCTGATGTCCTTTCCAATATTCCAAAATATTTATCTCTGTTGTTCTTGGCATTCGGGGCTCCTCCAAATATAAGTCAAGTTCGGACTTTTTAGTTGAAACAACATACTCGTAATCAAACGAGTCGAACTCCTATTAGTAAAATGAGAACATTAAAAATCTTGAATAAATATGATAAAAAATAATAAAAAAAACAGTTTTCATTTTTTATAATAAAAAAAAACATTTTTCATTTTTCATAATAAAAAATAGTTTTCATTTTTCATAAAGAAAAAACAGTTTTTATTTTTCATAATATAAAAAACAGTTTTTATTTTTCATACAAAAAACAAAACAGTTTTCATTTTTCAGATTTCAAGTTTTCGGTTTTCATTTGACGAATAAATTATTGAATGTAAAATAAATATTAAACAAAAAGTTGTACCTTCCAAGCTTCATTGACATTTATACCGCTACCAATTTCATCCAAGCTTTCGTTAGGCTCATTCACATCATTTAAAGTTGAGCCATTATTTTTTCTCATTGCAGAATTACTACAATAAATATCAAAAAGAGACGATAAAGTATCTTTCACTTCATCAAATTGACTTGATTTCTCTCCATAAATCTTAGTGTAGCCCCATTCCACAGTTTGCAACTTGTATCGAGGATCAAAAACCACAGCTAGAGCCAAAATCAAGCTAAACTCGGACCAATATTTCTCAAACTTTGCAAACATCAAATCAGCCATTTTTTTAAGTCTTGCATCATTGCTGTCCCTATGTTTCTCCAAGGTCAAACGGGCCATTAAAACAGAAGGAAAATACAAGTTAGATGTAGGATATTTTGACCCAGAAAATACACAAGTAATGTCATAGAAACTACATAAAAATTTGCTAAGGACTTCAATCCTATCCCACTCGTCATTAGTTGGACAAAATCTATAATTTGAATCACTTGCTTCCAAATGAGTAAAGGCCGTACGAAAGTAAAGTGCACTTCGAAGCATGAGATATGTGGAATTCCACCTTGTTGGAACATCTTGTCTTAACCCCCGTTTTGGATCCAAACTAACTAACTTCACACAATCCACAAATTGTCGTTTGCGAGCTTGAGATGCTTTGACATACTTCACACTTTCTCTTACTTTAGAAACACAACCATCAATCTCTTTCAACCCATCTTGAACTATCAAATTTAGAATGTGAGCACAACATCTTATATGAAAAAATTGACCATCTTTAATAAGTGCTTTCCTAACATTCAATTGCAACTTCAAGATATTAACGAAAGTGTCATTCGCGGAAGCATTGTCTAATGTTATGGAAAACAACTTACCTTCTATTCCCCAATCCGCAAGCATAGAGTAAACTTTTTCACTCAATGAAATTCCATTGTGGGGAGGTGGCATATCAGAAAAATTCAACAATCTTTTCTGCAAAATCCAATTTTCATCAATGAAATGAGCTGTAAGGCTAATGTATCCATCAGTAGTAATAGAACTCCACAAATCAGAAGTTAAGCAAATACGACCCGGTGCTTCCTTTAGAAACGATTTTAACTTGTTTGTTTCTTTCTTGTGCATATTCACAATATCAGATCTCACAGTGTTTCTACATATTAAATTCAAATCTTCCGACACATATTCAAACAAGTCTTTAATACCACTATAGTCCACAAATGATAATGGTAAGTTGTGCATGACAATTGCTCTTACTAACTTCTCACGAAATATATCTTTGCTGAATTTTGAGGACTTCAACATCAAAGAATCTTTATCCTTCCCCAATAACATTTGACCTACAACAAGCCTATCCGGCCTATAACATTTATTTATATGTCGTTGTAAGTTCCCGGTTCCATATCTACTGTCATAGTTCTTCACCTCATCACACCATGTGCATTTTGCTCTCTTAACTCCATCTTTTGTGACAACATCATTTAATAACTCGAATACACGCCATACCGCTGATGTTTGTTTCTTCTCCCTCTTACGGGTTCCTTTCATTTTCTGATTGTGTTCTCCCTCCTTCTTTACCTCCACACAATCATCATTTGAATCATCCTTAGTATCATTGTTAGTATTGTCATCCATCTAAAAAAAACAATAATTAGACAAACTGATAAAGGAAACAAATTTAAATAACAGAAAACAGTTAACAGTTAACATCCTATGGTCTTAACAATTAACAGTTAACATCCTATGGTCTTAACAATTTAAATAGTCAATACGTGATCAAAGGAGACAATACAATAAACAGAAAAATCACAGGGTTGAATCTGTGATCAAAGATTCAAAGGAAACAAAAAATAAACAGAAAATAACAAAGGAAAAGATTATATACCATGTTTGTGTTAGAAGCCATAAACTCGGAAGAAGCTATGGTGACAGAATTGAGAGACCGGTGACTCACGAGAAGTCGAGAGTCAGTGTGAGCACTGAGCAGCTTCGATTTTACTTCAGAAGCACCGATGTCCGATGGCGACTTGGCGAGCCTGTGAGCCTGTGAAGAACGAAGATGTGGGACGTGAAGCACGATGGCGATGGTGACTCAGTGAAAGGCTAAAGAACCGTTGAACCGGCGATTGGAGAAGCTGTGAAGGCTGTGAGCCTGTGAAGCACGAAGATGTGGGAGACTCGGCCGACGATCGTGATAGATGGCGATTGGCGAGCGACGCCGACGATGAAGAACTCAGATAGTGATTCGCGAATCGCGATTTCGTGTGAGATGAAGAAGTGAAGAACTCAGTCAGGCCTCAGTTCAGCATGTCGGCGATTTTGGAAACGAACGAATAAACGATTCAATTTAGGATTCAATTTAGGGTTATAAACTATTTATTAAATTTTACGCAATCGGTCCCTAGTATTTTATAAATATAAAATTTAACCCTAAAATATATATGTGTAATTGTGTATATTATATATATGTGTTTATACGTGTTTATGCGTGTTTATACGTGTCACGTGTCAACACGAATTTGTATCGTGTCTTATACGTGTCTAAACAGGTAAATTCGTGTTTGACACGTGTAAGACACGAAACACGAATTTAAAATACGTGTCAGACACGAATAAACACGAAACACGAATTTCTAAAACACATACACGGAAAACTCGTATCGTGTTCGTGTCGTGTAAATCGTGTCGTGTATCAAATTGCCAGGTCTATTAAAACGTAAGCTAAACTAAAGATAGGTTAGGCGTGACTCACTTACAGCGGGTTTCTCGAAAACCGGGCTTCGCTGGAGCAGCGTTCCCGAGACGAAAGGCTCTTTTCTCGGGACTCCAGGAGCCTCGGGGCTTCCTTCAGGTGCTAGGGGGTTTACCTAGGCTTTAGGGGGCTTAAGGAGGCTTAGAGAGAGAGAGTGTAGAGAGAGAAAGAAGTGGGGAAAGGTGTGAGAAATGAGAGAACCCGACACTTCTATTTATAGGGTGAAATCCTGACGGACTCGCCGAGTCGGTTCACTGACTCGCCGAGTCAGTGCCACGTGTCATCATCTGATGGCTTTCCTTGGGGAGAAAGCCTTGGCCCATATTCAGCCACGTCACCCCTTTTGCAGCAGCACTCTGTCAACTTCTAAACCCCGTAACTTTCGCATACAAGCTCCATTTTCGACGTTCTTTTTTTCCACGGGTAGGTAAAAACAAGATCTACAACTTTCATTTAGACTCCGTCGGCTAATTCTCGACCGATCTCAAATTTAACAGTAAGAGGCGTTTAGACTGTTAAATGACCGCGAAGAATTCATAACTCCTTCATACGAACTCCGTTTTCGTCCATATTTTTACCGTTGAGTTCCTATTAATGAGATCTTCAACTCTCATTTAGGTCGCGTAAGCCAAAAACCGCTCGAACAAAAATCCGAGTTTCAGGCCGTGCACTGCTAAGCCGAATCTTAGAAAAATCATAACTTCCTCATACGAAGTCAGATTTGGGCGTTCTTTTTATCGACGCTCTTAGTTTAACATATTCTACAACTTTCGTTTAGATTTCTAAGGCTAAATCTCACTCTATCGTAAATTCACTATTTACGCTTCCCGGTGCCGTGCCGGTTTTGCCGTAAAACTTCGACGGGTCATAACTTCTTCGTTATAACTCGGATTTCGGCGTTCTTTATATGTACGGAAACCTTGAGACATAGTATACAACTTTATGTAGAGATATCGGGCTTATCTCACACTTTAATTTTGACGCTTATTTTTATTCTTTATTTATAATTAAATTGTAAGCACATAAATACACATAATTCACATAATACTCAAATATTTCATCTTTATTACTTCAAAAAGAGTTACAATAGTTGACGTAGACTATTACATTGACAAATATGCTTAGCCCTGAAACCCGGACATTACAATTCTCTCCCCCTTAGGATGATTCCGTCCCGGAATCATGCATCAGCAAACAGATGTGGATAGCGACTCATCATATCATCCTCTGTTTCCCAAGTGAGATTCGGCCCATTCGAATGTTTCCATCGGACTAGCACTAAGTCGACCATTTTGCATCGTAACTTCTTAGTCTTACGGTCAACAATTTCCTCAGGCTCTTCGATCAGCCTTTTATTCTCATCCATCCTTAACTCTGAGATTGGAATTATGTCAGGAACATCTCCCGTGAATTTCCTCAAATAACACACATGGAAAGTGTTATGAATACCATTGAGTTCTTCGGGCAATTCCAACTTGTAAGCTTGGTTCCCAATCTTCTGAAGAACTTTGAACGGTCCAATAAACCTTGGACTCAACTTTCCTCGTTTCCCGAATCTTATAAGTCCCTTCCACGGTGAGACTTTAAGCAAAACCGAATCCCCAACTCCGAAGGTTATCGGTCGTCTTTTCTTGTCAGCATAGCTCTTCTGACGATCCTGAGCTGCTAACATTCTTTCCCTAATCACCTTCAACTTCTCAGCAGTCTCATGGACTATCTCGGGGCCCATAAACTGCTTCTCTCCGGCTTCAACCAACAAGACGACGTACGACACTTCTGTCCATACAAGGCTTGGTAAGGTGCCATCTTGATGCTCGAGTGAAAACTATTGTTGTAGGAGAATTCTACCAGAGGTAAGTGCTCGTCCCAATTCCCTTGGAATTCGAGGGTACATGCTCTCAGCATATCTTCCAGTGTCTGAATCGTTCTTTCGCTCTGGCCATCGGTTTGCGGATGGTAAGCAGTACTCAAACATAACTTTGTACCCAACTCCTCTTGTTGACTCCTCTAAAACCTTGACGTGTAAACAACTATCACGATCTGATACAATCGTAAGAGGAACACCGTGAAGTCTTACAATTTCCTCACGTAAGCATTTGCAAGCTTATTCATAGACCACTTCTCGTTGGCTGCTATGAAGTGTGCAATCTTGGTGAAACGATCCACGACTACCCAAATCATGTCGTGTCCGCTCTTCGTCCTGGGTAGTTTAGTCACAAAATCCATGGTGATGTCTTCCCATTTACCCATGGGTACAGGTAAAGGTTCTAAACTCCCATACGGTTTTTGATGTTGTGCCTTAACTCTCGCACACGTCACACACTCGGCCACATACTTTGCAACATCGAGCTTCATCGTCGGGCACCAGTAGTAGGGTTTTAGGTCCCTATACATTTTAGTGCTACCGGGATGAATCGAGTACATGGTCTTGTGTGCTTCTTCCATCAAAAGATCTCTTATTCATCCCGTCTTAGGTACCCAAATTCGATCTTGGAATACCTTCAGTCCTCGACTGTTTGTACCAAACACTAACGTTCTTCCCAAACGTTCTTCCTTTCGGTCATTTTTCTCTAAAGCTTCTTCTTGAGCTTTCCTGATACTTTCCACAATCGTCGAGACGACTTCAATTCTTAACGCTCTTGGCCTTTTCCTTTCAAGATTGACTTTCCGACTGAGAGCATCAGCAACAATATTTGCTTTACCTGGGTGGTAAAGTATCTCACAGTCGTAGTCCTTGAGAAGTTCTAGCCAGCGTCGTTGTCTCATGTTCAACTCCTTCTGATTAAAGAGGTACTGGAGACTCTTATGATCAGTGAAGAGCTTGCACTTCGTGCCGTAGAGGTAATGCCTCCATATCTTTAAGGCAAATACTATCGCTGCCAACTCCAGATCATGAGTGGGGTAGTTCTTTTCGTGCTCTTTCAATTGTCGAGATGTGTATGCTATCACCTTTTCTCTTTGGGTCAGAACACAACCCAACCCGACTCCAGATGCATCACTATAAACCGCAAAGTCTTCAACTCCATTGGGTAGAGAAAGTATCGGTGCTTCACATAACTTCTTCTTTAGCTTCTCGAATGCCTCATCGTGCTTCTCACTCTACGTATACATAGCTCCTTTATGGGTTAACGCTGTTAATGGAGCAGCTATCGAAGAAAAACCTTGGATAAATCGTCGATAATATCCGGCTAATCCTAGACAGCTTCGAATCTCCGTGGGACTCTTTGGATGTTCCCACTTCATTACAGCCTCGATCTTTGCGGGGTCAACCATTATTCCCTCCTGGTTAACAACATGACCTAAGAATTGGACTTCCCGTATCCAAAAGTCGCATTTGGAGAACTTTGCAAAAAGCTTCTCCTTCTTCAACACTTCTAATACTTCCCGTAGATGCCTGCCATGCTCCTCTTGGCTTTTCGAGTAGATGAGAATGTCGTCGATGAACACTATCACGGATTTATCGAGGAATGGTTTACAAACCCTATTCATCAAATCTATGAATGCTGCGGGAGCATTGGTTAGTCCGAATGACATAACCAAGAACTCGTAGTGTCCATATCTAGTTCTGAATGCAGTCTTCTCAATATCCTGCTCTCTCACCTTCAGCTGATGATATCCTGACCTAAGATCGATCTTTGAGAAGTAGCTCGAACCTTGCAGCTGATCGAATAGGTCATCAATCCTCGGCAATGGATACTTGTTCTTCACCGTTGCCTTATTCAGCTCTCGATAGTCTATACACATTCTCATACTTCCGTCCTTCTTCTTTACGAATAACACCTGAGCTCCCCAGGGTGATGAACTAGGTCGAATAAAACCGTTGTCCAACAGCTCCTGAAGTTGCGTCATGAGCTCCTTCATCTCCGTCGGTGCTAATCGGTAAGGTGTTTTTGCTATCGGTGTCGTTCCTGGTAACAAGTCTATACGAAACTCCACTTGTCTATCAGGTGGTAATCCGGGAAGATCTTCGGGAAAGACTTCCGGATAATCACACACAACCGGTATATTCTGCACCTCTTTCTTCTCCTTCTTGGCATCAATTACGAATGTCAAGTATGATGTACATCCCTTTGACAAACATTTCCTGGCTTTCATCAGGGAGATGATTCCAGAATTCACTCTGCGTTTGTCCCCGTATACCATAAATGATTCTTTTCCGGGTGGGTTTACCCTTACTATCTTCTTTCGGCATTGAATCTCAGCATCGTTGGCGCTAAGCCAATCCATACCCAAAACGATGTCGAAACCGTTTAACTCTATGGGTAATAGCTCTTCGTGGAATTCGTTTTCGTTTAGGTCAATGACGATGTTCCTAATACGATTACTAACAGGTACGAATTTGCCACTGACAACTTCTACAATCAGGGCATTATCTAGTTTTTCTACAGGCAATGCTAATTTCCCACCAAATTTATGCGACACAAAGGAGTAGTTGGCTCCGGAATCAAATAGTATATTTGCAGGCAAACCATTTACAAGAAAGGTACCTGAAGTGACGTCTGCTGCCTCCTTTGCAGCCTCGAGCGTCATCTGGAAGGCTCTCGCCTTCGACTTCGGTGGTATGTTGGGTCTTCCTGCCTCCTTCTTCTTCGGGCAGTCCTTCAAAATGTGCCCTTCTTCATTACACCCATAACAGGCCTTCTGGTTGAGGGTGCATTCATTGGCATAGTGCCCAGGCTTTCCACATTTGTAACAAGTGACCCCTCCGTCACACTTCCCAGAGTGCTTTTTCTTGCACTTGTCACACCACTTCGCTTCTGATCCTCCTCCCCTCGAACCAGACTTCGAGAATCTACTCTTCTTGTTGGACTTCGAGGATCCATCGAACTTCCGTTTCTCACCAACCTCAGCCCTCTCCAGACCTCTTTCCTTTTGTTGGGTCTCCACGTTCTTAGCTGCTCGAACAGCTGATTTCATAGTGGTTGCCATCTTGACTGTTGGGCCAAAGTCAGCCGGCAGTCCGTTTGCGAATTTCTCAATTTTGGAAAGTTCGGTTGGCACTAGGTATGGAAACAACTTCATCTTTTCCGTAAATGCAGCAGCATAGTCAACGATGCTCATTCTCCCCTTCTTCAAATTTTGGAACTCATTATTCAGATCAATCAGGTCAATCTCTGAACAGTACTGCGGCTTCAGTTGTTCCAAGAACTCATCCCATGACATTGTCAGAGCTTCTCCCCATGGCATTGAGTCAGCTAGTAGCTTCCACCAGCTTAGTACTCCAGGTTTCAACAAAGGAACCGTGAGAGCGGTCTTCTGCCTATTGCTACACTCGCAACTCTCAAACATCGTCTCCATTTCAGAGATCCAGTTCAGGACTTCCATCGGTGTCGGGCTTCCAGATAGACTCGGTGGCTTGGATGCCATGAAATCCTTGTATTTGCATCCACGTCCGTCATTTCCTCCATCCTGGTGGTTTTGCCTAACTATCGGTGGGTTGGCTTGACCAACAGTCCCACTATAGTTTCCCTCCTCAGTCTGCCCTTCGTTCAACTCGGGCTGTTCGATCTGAATAGTCTCTTCCTCTCGATTTTGCTGGAGCAAACGTCTGGTTTCCTCCATTTGACGATCCAACATAGCCTGGATCACCGCTTGCACTCCGGCCATCGTGACTGGTTCAGGTGCAACTTCTTCTACAACAGGTATTTGCTGAACCACTGGGGGTTGGTTCCTATCTCCATTTGCGTTTACGTTTCCGCTACGGGTCCTTGCCATCTTGATTTATACACCAAATAAGGTGAATTTAGATCTTTATTTAGGATAGACGTTTAAATCGTCCTTATCACTCCGAAACGTTTACATGCTAGTTCTAATATCGTAGTCGTACGTTTAGAATCCTAAACACATAAGGTTTCCAGATCCGGTCGGCAACAGACCATAGATCCGAATAATTAACAGCATATCATGCACAAAGCATTTAGCACATAAAAGCATTTTAGGCACAATTCCTAAAATAAGCTAGTGCTCACACCTCACAATCATCACTTAGCATTCTAAGTTTAAGTCTAGAAATCCTACAAATTCCTAGTTCGCTTAAACTAATGCTCTGACACCAACTGTGACATCCCCAAAATCACAGCCAGAAAAGACCGGTTTGTTTATGTTTTGTTTAAAAATCAGAGTTACATTTTAAATGAAAGTGTTGCGGAATTTGTCCCAAAACAAAAATATGATAAAGATTTATCAAAAGCATTTCCATAGAAATGTATTTCATTAAAAGACTCAGGATGTCATGTTCGTACAAATCAAAAGCATAAACAATACAATATAAGCCTTACTACATTATTTCATATCTACAGGCCTATATCCGTAATCCCTCGTCCAAAACATCACACCTATGCTCATGCGCCACTACCTGTAATACATAAAACTGAGTGGGTCAGGCTTGGGAGTCTGGTGAGCACATAGGGTTTTCAACCCACAATAAATAAGTTTATTAATTTCATCAATCAACAATAACCCGATTACCCGTTCCCGTTATCCTCACTTTACGTCCCTAAACACCTATCATAAGGGACCTAGCCTAAGGATCATCATCGGGACGGACACTACCGCTAAGGGGATTCCTCGGCAATAAATTTCCTAAAGGCAACCATGTGGGGGATGGAGTACACCGGTGAACACATCGTTCACAAACACCTACAGGTTGCGAGCCTGCTAGTGTTACACTGGACTGTCTAGAAGAGTCTGTGGTCGTCATCCATACGCCGCTAGATGACAGAAACAACAACATCAACATCGAGGCCTCTCATCATTTTATCACACATCACCTATTACATCTACCCATGTTTTACCCCAACATTTTCGTAGATATAAAATACATATACAGTTTAAATCATTGAAAACATGTATAACAACGTTCATCCAGCATAGATAGCAAGTAATCAGATAATATGCACACATAGCACGTAATTTATAAAATACTTCATATCTATGTGTAAGCTGAAAGTAACTATGCACTCACTTGAAAGGTGGTGACTCAGCACTTGGACAGCGCTTCGATACTCTCAAAACGATATTCCTTCGATAAAACCTAGTACCAATACCACTAGGGTTTAGTCTAACGATAACCGCGATTAATTAATAGTCTAGCTATTATTATTATTATATAAGCGTTAAACGATACTTATATAACCCATAATAATAGCCCAAGTACTTATTATAAGGTCCTAATAACATTACTATATTAAAACGTAAGCTAAACTAAAGATAGGTTAGGCGTAGCTCACTTACAGCGGGTTTCTCGAAAACCGGGCTTCGTTGGAGCAGCGTTCCCGAGCCGAAAGGCTCTTTTCTCGGGACTCCGGGAGCCTCGGGGCTTCTTTCAGGTGCTAGGGGGTTTACCTAGGCTTTAGGGGGCTTAAGGAGGCTTAGAGAGAGAGTGTAGAGAGAGAAAGAAGTGGGGAAAGGTGTG
Source organism: Lactuca serriola (assembly GCF_051521515.1). Taxonomy (NCBI): domain Eukaryota; kingdom Viridiplantae; phylum Streptophyta; class Magnoliopsida; order Asterales; family Asteraceae; genus Lactuca; species Lactuca serriola. The sequence goes on from NC_136410.1 coordinate 44,763,561, forward strand.
AGAAATGAGAGAACCCGACACTTCTATTTATAGGGTGAAATCCTGACGGACTCGCCGAGTCGGTTCACTGACTCGCCGAGTCAGTGCCACGTGTCATCATCTGATGGCTTTCCTTGGGGAGAAAGCCTTGGCCCATATTCAGTCACGCCACCCCTTTTGCAGCAGCACTCTGTCAACTTCTAAACCCCGTAACTTTCGCCTACAAGCTCCATTTTCGACGTTCTTTTTTTCCACGGGTAGGTAAAAACAAGATCTACAACTTTCATTTAGACTCCGTCGGCTAATTCTCGACCGATCTCAAATTTAACAGTAAGAGGCGTTTAGACTGTTAAATGACCGCGAAGAATTCATAACTCCTTCATACGAACTCCGTTTTCGTCCATATTTTTACCGTTGAGTTCCTATTAATGAGATCTTCAACTCTCATTTAGGTCGCGTAAGCCAAAAACCGCTCGAACAAAAATTCGAGTTTCGGGCCGTGCACTGCTAAGCCGAATCTTAGAAAAACCATAACTTCCTCATACGAAGTCAGATTTGGGCGTTCTTTTTATCGACAATCTTAGTTTAACATATTCTACAACTTTCGTTTAGATTTCTAAGGATAAATCTCACTCTATCGTAAATTCACTATTTACGCTTCCCGGTGCCGTGCCGGTTTTGCCGTAAAACTTCGACGGGTCATAACTTCTTCGTTATAACTCGGATTTCGGCGTTCTTTATATGTACGGAAACCTTGAGACATAGTCTACAACTTTATGTAGAGATATCGGGCTTATCTCACACTTTAATTTTGACGCTTATTTTTATTCTTTATTTATAATTAAATTGTAAGCACATAAATACACATAATTCACATAATACTCAAATATTTCATCTTTATTACTTCAAAAAGAGTTAAAATAGTTGACGTAGACTATTACATTGACAAATATGCTTAGCCCTGGAACCCGGGCGTTACAGTGTCTAAGTCCATAACTATATTTGGTATGTACTTGACCCGACCCGGCATGGTCCATTTGGGTTGCACTTCACCCGAACAATTTATGGATAGTCTTTTGAGAATAGTACAAGTTATGATTTATTAATATATTATAAGTTCTAATATATTAATAAGATCATATTATTTAATTAGTATTGATCTATAATTAATCTAGGATTAATTTAGAGATCAAAGATATTACTAATTAAATATGGGCTTCCATATTTATATAGTGTGGGCTAATGCTCATTTGGAATGGGCTAGGCTTGCATGGAAAGTCCATGGATATTCCATGGAGCTTTAACCCATGGATCTCATGGAATTGAAGAGACATGGGTATTAGGTTTTACATGGATGTAACCCTAATCCACCACACTATATAAAGAAGGCTTTGGTTCTTGAAATCAAGCTAGTGGATACTAGTTGAGGAGAGTAAAGCAATAGGGCCGATTTCAAGATAGTAGTGACTATTCTCTCAAAGTTCCAAGTTTGTGGTGATTTGTGACTTCCATTTGAGGCATCCACACTATTGGTGCTAGGCTCTAAAACTCCAAGCAATCAACTACTACTACAAGGTAAGTATTTCTACTAGCTTTATTTGATTCATGCTCCCCATGCCATGCTAGTTAGGATATGAACCTTGAAAAAATAATTATTTGCATGTATCTTAGACAAACATAGATCCAAGGTTTATTAGGGTTGCATGTACACTTAGGAAGTGTTAGAATGCTCAAAACCCATCACTGTACGGAACTCTTGAGAAATATTCTACAACTTGGTTAAGATTATTTATTCGAAATAATAATTTGTAGAAAAGTCGTTTTCGACCCCTATTATCTGTCAATTGACTAGCTCGGATCTACGGGCGTTACAATTATCTCCCCCTTAGGATGATTATGTCCTGGAATCATCAACGAAATAAGGAAGTATAATGACTCCAAACATTATCTCTTCATCCTAGGTAATAATCGTAACTTTCTTGTTTCTTCGAATGAGTATCTAACTCTTGGACTCCTTGACTATAGGCGGTGCTCGATCTTGCACTTGCTCCCTATCTCACGTTAGACTCCAGATTATGACCTTCAAGTCACAATCTCGATCCTCACTGGATACGAACTTAAGATAAGTTCTTTTATTACTACAATGGAAAGATGTGTCATATTCTAATGACCTATTATCGTATGTTGCAACGCTTAGACTCAGGTCTCTTAGAGTCTTCCAGAACATATTATACCTTCCTTCATGTTCTAATGTGATATAATCACATCTTAAAAGGTAGCATTTCTAGCTACAACCAACTATCACGATACCTCTAATGATCGCTTTGATTATCTTTTATTTCAATCTTCTAGCTTAAGTTATCGAACTTGGTTCTCTGAACCATGTATCATACTCATCGTATTCGGACTCAATTTGATATGACCACTAGGGTCAGAATAACAACAATCTTCTTAGTCATTACCGAAACGATGGTAACGATATGCTTGAATAAAACGGACTCATGTATTGGCTTCTTGGTAACCTTGTGAGTTTCCCTGATCCAAGCGTGAGTCCTGTGCTTCCGATAGTGTATGCATCTACTACCTTTCACACCTACTTATACTCGTCCCAAGTATTGTCTCGCAGTCCCCAAGTCACCATACAGGAAAATCACATAACAGTTTAACACATCAGATAACAAAACAAATGTTTTATTATTTCTTGAAACGATTACATAGGTGTTCAAGTTCACCATAGACTATGCCTCTAATAGGCTACATCATACGATACTATGGCTACCTCATAACTGGATCTTCGGATATGAAGTCCTCGTCCTTGATTCCTCGCATGGTTTTCTGCTTCGTCGAGGATCATGTGGAATGCCCTTGGCCTTGGTGGCATGTTTGGTCTTGTTGCCTTGTTTTTCTTTGGGCAGTCCCTAGAAATACGCCCTTCTTTGTTATATCCATAGCACACCTTCTTGTTGGACACACACTTGCTGGCGTAATGCCCTGTCTTTCCACGTTTGTAGCAAGTCACCTCCTCGCTACATTTCCCAAAGTGCTTCTTTTTACACTTTTCGCACCAATTGGTTTCACCTCCTCCTCCTTCGTCAATCTTTGAGAATTTCCTTTCTTTATTGGATTTTGAAGATCCTTCATGCTTCCTTTTCTCGCCAACTTCAGCTCTCTTCAGACCCTTTTCCCTAATCTGGGTCTCAACATTCCAGGCTACCCACATATATTATGCCGAATTTGTAGTATTATATATTCAACGTTGTAATAGGTAATCGTAAGACACATTATCGCCAAACCGCTAGTTGTTCCTAATCTAATGAGACATAAGGAGTAAGACAACTAGTTGGTATAACATATTGTGTGCTCAAAATTATTTGTTGCAAGTTAATCAACCTTAATTATGTCTAGGTAATTAAATTGAAATTTAAGGGTAGAAAAAACATGTATGTCCAACCATCTAAACAACCGAACCGGAAGTATCCTGTTTTTTTTTCTCTTTGATAGTAGTTTGTTTTAGTAGTTCTTGCATTACCAAGTTTTTAGCTTTTTCATCAACTTTTAGTTTAAATAATTTCGTGACGATTGCTAGTAGTTTTTCATTAACTATTTTAACACAAAGTTTGACCACAACCTCCTCGTGGATTCGACCCTTACTTACCCTAGATATCTAGTGTGTGTGAGGTTTATTTTTGACCGAGACAACGACCTCGATCACTGCCAATCAGGATCATGTATTACAGCTGACCGGGGGAGGGGAGAAGATGGGCATGGCCGATGATGACCAGTATAAGGTGTAGGCCTGCAAAAGATTAGTTTAAACATTTTTTGTTTTTGTTAATGATGTAAAACAATTAACCTTTTAGTTGGGTTGATATGCAACCCCTTTTTGAATGACATGGTAGCATTTTCCTTTTATATTTTTTCTCCTGTTTTTTTTTTTTTTTTTTTTTTTGCATGACTGTTACAATATAGGATCCTTAAATAGTTAGGATTCTGGAAAGCTTGGTTCCTGCGAATAGCCGTGAAACATAATTTCCTTAGTAGTTCATTTATGGAATATTTGAATTTTGGTAATTAAATGATTTTAGCTTAGGACCCTGGAAAATTCAGGATCCTTAAACTTTATCTAAAGTTGTTTGAGAATTAGGGTAGCTGGAACCTGATTATCTCCAAATTTTTTCTTAAGCTTTGTAAGTATTGAAATTTGTTGAGGATAAATCTCAACTTGGAAGAGAACTTCAGTTCACTATTGATAATGAGGTTCTTTACCGATGAAGGTTGATGAGGATCCTTAAGGGCAAGGATACTTGCTCACATAGACCCTTAAGGATGAGGATCTTAGATCATACATGGGAAATCTCTCATTAGGATAACCTGTTTAGGTTATAGACTTTGCCAAAATTCTTGTGTAACATCATGGGTTCAATGGATAACATGTTAATGTTATATACTGGGGAGGATCCCGACTAGCGATATAATTCATGGGAAAGATCCTTACATATGATAACATGAAAATGTTATGATTCGAGTGTATTATATGGGGCAAATTTCCCAGTGTGATAACATGAAGACTTAAGATCCTAATTTTGGATAACATGAGAATATTATAAACCTTAAATATCTCAACTTATGTTCAAAGATAAGAGGGTTGCCAAGCAACTAAATCGTGAAATTATCCCCTTATCTGTATCCCATAGTTATATATCATGCGTCCAAGCGAGGTGTATCAACCTTAGTTCGTGTGAAAGAGGTAATTAGCTATTTAAACCTTAGAGGGGATTAAGTACCCTTAAGCGTAAAAGAGATGTTTAGTCTCTAACTCGTGTATATGATAGTTTAAAGATTACATTGTTAAGTATAATGGGGTTTATCAAGTATTAAGACGTCGAGATATTAATGTGCCAAGATCCATATGTTAAAGGGGCTGTTGACCACACTGAGCACGACCTGTGTCATTTTGTTCTATTTTGACACGGGGCGTGCTAACCCAAGTGAACATTGTACTTTATGTTGGATTAATGTCTAAGTCCATAACTATAATTGGTAAGACTTGACCCGACCCGGCATGGTCCATTTGGGTTGCAAACCTTCATGCACTTAGATAGACTATAATGAGAGAAATAAGACACTTATGGTTATTAATATATTATAAGTTCTAGTATATTAATAATAAGAATAATAAGATTGTTTAATTAGTATTGATCAAGAATTAATCTAGGATTAATTAAGTGACCAAAAGAAGACTAATTAAATATATGGGTTGATTGTGTAAATCATCCATACTTATATAGTGGGCTAATGCTCCATGGATAATCAAGTTGGGCTAAAACCCATAGGATGGTCCATGGGTGCTCCATGGTGTATTTGAACCCATGGATCCAAGGAAATGGAAAGTCATGACAATTAAGGATTTACCCTAATTGTAACACTATATAATGATCTTATTCTTGACAAAAATCGGCCACTAGGATTATTCTAGAGAGGGCTAGCCGATTTCATGAAGTGTAGAACTCTCTCAAGTTATTCTAAGTGTTTTGATAACTGTGATTCCATTTGAGGCTTCCACACTATTGGGGCTAGGCACTCAAGCTTCATGAAGACTTTCTACATCAAAGAGGTATGTATTCTATCTTGTAATATTCATGTTTTGTATGATAGATTAGGATGATACCTTGGATATTCTTATTTGCATGTATAATAGAGAAAACATAGATCCAAGGTATTTAGGGTTGCATGTACACTTAGGAGTGTTAGAATGCTCAAAACCCAACAGTGGTATCAGAGCCTAGGCATGTTTTCTTGTTATACTTGCAAATGGAGTTGAAAAATCGAGTTGTGATGCTGTCAGCCCAGCAGACTCGCCGAGTCCATGAAGGGACTCGACGAGTCCAAGGCAAAATTCATCCAACTCGCCGAGTTATGTTCATGCACTCGACGAGTTGGACCCCAGACAGCATATTTTCGAGGTTTTTGGCTAGAAATGGACTAGGAACATTACCCTACGTTGTTTTTGAACTTATAAACTTGTTTTTAATGTGGTAATGTTCATGCTAATCCATTTTCAAAGATAATTGTCAATAGATTCATGTTTTGTATTAGTTTAAGGTTTAGACTAATTACATGAAGAAGTTTGATATGAATTATCTTGTTCTTATGAGTTGCTTAGATTAATAGAAAAGTTAATTGAAATAGTTGTTTTCAATCCATTTTAATCTAAGAGTTGAGTACAAAATGTGTTTGTGTAACTTGTCCTCAAGTTACATGAAGAGTCACATTAAAGACTCATAAAACTCATAAAAGTTGGTAATGGTTACAAAATGAAGAGTCTTGTGTCATTGAATTTTTTTTTTTTTTATGACTCCATAACTTGTCCTCAAGTTATGGAAATTCAAGAGTCACTTCATTAATAAATAAATAAATAAATAAAGTGTAACCTTAATTAATTCCATAAGTTATAAAAATAAAGAAAAGATTAATTCTTTTATTAGTTTAAAGTCTTCCATAAGTTATGGAACTTGAAGAGTTTTTTGGATTAAAACTACTTTAAACACATAAGTTATGGAATTAATTAGTTTTGAATAGTTTCAAAACTTGCCCTCAAGTTTTGGAATTTGAAAAGTTTTCACTTATGAATACTTTAATTCCAAGTTAGCCCTTAGAATTTAAAAAAAAAAATTAAAATTCAACACTTATACTATTTATAACATTAATGGTTAATTATTATATATATGTATAAGAACAAGTCGTTTTACCGTTAGTAGGCCTCATTCACGAAGCCGGTCTATAAGGTGGGTATAAGGTTGTTGCCTATAAAATGGCGACTTAATGGGTGTCTACTCTCACCCACCGCTTGCTTGACTGGTGGAGGGTCGTTAGCCGAACGGGTAGGACAATGACTTTAAATTCTCCCTTCATTAAAAGTATTAATGATAAATACTAAAGTAACTAAAATCTTAATAATTCCCAATCTTAGTTACCTTAGGAAAAATGTGAATTTGGTGCTAACCCATGGAATTCACACTTTGTACCTTACCAAGTCGTTGGTGGAGCGTGTGTGGTTAACCGGCACACTAACTTGGACTAGTAAGGACCACGAAGGGTGACTTAATGTTTGTCATAGATCAATGGAGCGTGTGTGGTTAACCGGCACATTGATTAGATGATAATATTAAGGATACCAAGTGAATTGGTATGGTTATTCACACCTTGTTTTGTGATCCTCGGCATCCCAGTCACAAAATTTGAGAGGGCACACTCGAGATTGAAACATGCCATTGAAAAGTTCAATGAATCTCAAAAGATCTAGGAATTTCAAATCCAATTAAAACCTAATAAATTATTTCGTTTTTCATGGTGGAAATTGGTGAATCGTCATTCGCCTACCTTCAAATATTTTATAGCTTGGATTACGGCATCCCTCTTCTAAGTTATAAAATAGGTTGTTGGGTCCTAGCCTTAATATTTCATATTGGGTGTCATATTAAGGACTTTAAATCAACTATCTTGAATATCTCCCAAAACATGTCTGGTTTAGACATTTATGATCTTCCCAAATCTCTTGAAGATGATGTTCCTCAACATCATGCTTCACTTCCTTTATCTCCTCCAATTATTCTCCCTCACCCACAAGTTCTTGAAAAGTTTAAAGTCACTCAAGCCCTATTGGCAAGTTAAGGTCTTGGTGTGGTCACATCTTGGAGATGTAGTCACATATTGACAAGACGGGAGAGTTGGGTGTCAAAGTCTCGTGAAAGTTGGATGTTCAATCACTTTCTTAGTAACATAGCGGGTCACTTTGGGACTACTATGAGACAGACTATGACACGAGCCTTAATGATCTTATCTATTTGTTTTGTGCTGTGGAATCAGCAATGATTTGGAACACTAGTAAAGCAAATTTTGTTAGAAGATCAACTTCCCAAACCTTAAATGGACATTGGCAATGGTAGCATTGGATATCTAGAAAAGCATTTCTCTTCCCAATGGAAAGGGATCGGCCATAGTCAACTCGGTTGACCAAATGGTAAAGAGAAAGGCTAAGTCTGAAATAGTCTCATGTGCCATTATCAAAGGGTCTCCATATGTTTATATTGCCAAAGAAAGGGGCATTGGTTGCGAAGCTGCCCTATTTACCTGAAAGGTCATAAGGTTGATCAAGTCAAGAGGTTTGACTCTACTTCGGGTAAAATACACTGTATAACTCTGTTAAGTTCCTATTTGGAGATTCTTATTACATAATGTGAATGGGTCACATGTTGATGTCTTTTAAGAATCAAAGAAAAGATAGGAAGCTTAAAGTAAGTATATGTTGATTCTGATTGCGAAGATGGGTTTCGATCGCATGGTTCGGTAATCAGAATTTTGAGCTGTTGCTTAAGAGTTATAATATATTGCTTGTGAATAGATAACAACAAGGTTTTCATGTGGATTGTAAGGATAAGTTTTTCCGCAAAGTTTTAAAATAAAAGAAAAAAAGGTTTTAATTTTATTTATTTTAAAAATATCCTTACAATGGCATCGGTGGAAAATTGTTGCTTATATGTTTCCAGTAATAGCAATATTGGAAAGTGGATTTGATTCTTTCATCTGTGGTAGTGTCTGAATTTACCAAATGAAGAAAGTTTTTCATCACCCAAGTTTCAATTGGACAGAAACTTGGAATCATACAAGTTGTATTGTATGATGAATGAGAATTTTCATCTTTGAAAAATTAAGACTAATTCTTTGATCACATGTATATGTGAGTCAATTGAAGGACTAAGGAATTAGGTACACTGGGTGTGCGCTGGTCAAGGTCCACCACAAAGATTGATTTGTCATGATTTACTAAAGATTAGTGAATATGATTATACTTATAAGGTTAAGTATAATTTTGTAACATTGGAAAACGAATAAGAAGAATCAAATTAGGCAGAAAGAAAAAAAAAAGTTTCTCAAATCTGAAAGGACGGGAGAGTACTTTAGTATCAGCTTTGTGATCATCTTAATGATTAAGAAACCATATCAAAATTTGTTCTCTAAGAAAGTCTTAGTGCATTCTTATGACTAAGAAGAAGGGATCTTGAAATTGTTGAAATGGTTAAATCAAGAAGATGAATCATACTTCGTTCCAATACAAGTCTTGGAGTCATACTCCAAGATTGTAATTTGAGTGACATGTCTTAAAGAAGGTTTAAAACACTTATCAAATGTAAGAGTAAAATGTTTTCTACTCTTGTACATTTGAGATTGGTAAGTTGTGATGTCTTGGATGAGACAAAGACCAACTAAGACCAATTGTGTGAAGTGTTAGTCTTGATAAGAATCCGCACTATCCCTTGAATATTTGTTTTATCAAGGAATGGTTCTTGACTAGGAAAACTTATATGTCAAGGGGACAGTGGGAGCCTTGAAGATCCTGAAAGAGTTTCAAGATTTAATCAAGAGTAAAACCTGTAATTTATCACTAGCACACGACTTAAGGTTTTCAACCTATCGTGTTGACATAATTCTTATTTCTGTACCTACTTCAAATAAGTTGAATTTACATGTGAGTTATCAGAGTTCAACTTGGAAGCATTGGTGGGCCTTGTGTTACCAAGGTGACAAGAAACTAAGATTGAATAAGTTTAATCCATGTAGGGCTGAATTTGTCACTAACCTTATCTTGTGATTATGGTTTTGACAAATTCGCATGGATAGGAACTCATACACTATTAAATCTAAGTGTCATAAGGTTTCTCTCCGATTCATGAAAATGATGGTGAGGAAATGCTTTCACTAAATAGATTTTAAGTAGATATCAATTGTGTCATTTGCATTTTCAAAAGTCATTAGTGGAGCGCGTGTGGTTAACCGGCACACTAACATGGACTTGTGAGAAATGGCAAATGCCTAAGCAATTGAGACTATGATTACGGCATCCCTTTTCATAGTTCTGAAAATTGTTTAGACACACATGTGAGCTATCTAAGAAAGGGTGTATGAATCTAAATTTCAGAAGTCCAACAGATTTCTGGAAATGTGTCAGAGCTAGTGGGAGCATAAGTGTTATGCTGATAATCATCATGTTAATGGGAGCATGACTATTATGATTAGTATTGCAAGCTAGCAATGTTAATTATAGAAAACAAAGTTTCAATCCGTGAAGTTGCAGGGGTTGAAAAGTTGTTTTGCTATAATTAAGGGAGAGGAAATTATACTTCATGTCAATTCTAAAGCTTAGATTGAGATTTTAATCATCTTTAGTCAAGAATATATGTGAATGTTGTGTTGGAATGGTTCAACTTGAAGAAATTCTATATATATTGCATTTTCAAAATTCGATTATGATTACGGCATCCCTCTTCATAGTTAAATTTTGAAAACATGGCAAATAAAAATATTGTAGCAAAAGACTGGTCTAGTGTCATGTCTTTATGTCAAACATCATGAATAGTATCCCATATGCTTCGGATATAGGATCGATTTCATGTGCTATAATATTCATCCTTTCTAAATTTTCCAAATGCTTAAGGCATTTAGAAGGGAAAAGTCTAGAACTGGATATGACTAAAGTGATTAAGCAATTGTCGAGGACAATCTGAGGTTCGCCAAAGATTGGTTGCTCAGGGACATTTGGAAGTCTAGTGTTAATTTTGGTAGGACCATATTGACATTTTCTGAAAAGAGGTAACTCTTGTTCGGAAGTGATAGTCAAATAGGACTATGGAAATGTCTCCATAGGTGGAAGTGATTCAATCTATGTAAGATTAGGAAACTTAATGCAAAAAGGATGTTCCCAAGGAGCTGATCTCCTTTGGAATGCTCTGTAATGGTTGTTGTCAAGTCTTTCTGACTTTGTGCATAATCATTACAAGAGGATCAATGCATATAAGTTTAGAATCTAACAGATTTCAGTAAATGACATAAATTTGGAATTCTTGCATTTACAATAAGGATTTGGGATTGTGAAATGAGTATCATTGGAATCATGTTCAATTGATCTACATCACAATGTAAGGATCATAGACAAACATAGTGTGCGTACTTGGGGTATGGCATAACTATTGTTTAGAAAAACAAAGTGTACATGCTAGGAGCATGGGACGACTGTTGTTTTTATTCAAGTCTTAAGTTGATTATTTGAAACATTGAATAATGTGTAATCAATATGGTGATAAATAAAAAGTGGTTTTATTTATATTCAAAAGGGTTCTGAGACCATATTAGATTCGATTATTATTGTATTTCACTTTGCATGTTTTAACTTCCAAAATAGCTAGGTTATTCTTTCCGGATGACTAAGTTATTTAAACACTCCACAGTCGTTCATATGTTGGAAGTAGGTATGAATCAAGACTGTCATGAATCGGGTTTGTAGATGGCAAAATGAGTTTAGTCATGGCAATGGTTGCTACAACATTCATGAGTACTCATAAGTTATGAGTATTGGAATAAACCCACGCTCACTTGTATCACTTCATGGAATTTATCTCGAGTGATCGTGAGACGATAATATCATATAAATCTTCAAACCTAGAGATATGAGTTGTTACCTATGAGTTCGTTGTGCATTGATTGCACGTAAACGCATCAGTAACTTGATGTTATAAAACGTGCCTTTGTGTACAATTCAACAAGTAGTAGAACAAGCATATGAGTCGAAGTTTATCTGTTCCTTCTAGAAATAGAAGCGATATCTGGGCCCCTCGATGATTTTGTTGTGACCTATGTACCGGCCGGTCAGAACTGAATTGATGTGTTCGATTAAGTTCTTTGTCAAACAAATCGAAAATCGGGAAACAAACTGCTGGACAATAAGTACGACGTTGTTCCATGTATTTGTCCGGCTGATATCATGAGAACAGAGGATTATATGATCCCTTATCTAATGGACAAGTCATTGACAAGATCAGAGTTCATCTACAAGGTCAGAGTTCGACAGAAGCTTTTGAGAGCTACGATTGTCGGTTGGTTCCTGAAGTCATACACAATAATAGTTTTAGACTTATCCAAGTGGGAGACTGTTGGATTAATGTCTAAGTTCATAACTATAATTGGTAAGACTTGACCCGACCCGGCATGGTCCATTTGGGTTGCAAACCTTCATGCACTTAGATAGACTATAATGAGAGAAATAAGACACTTATGGTTATTAATATATTATAAGTTCTAGTATATTAATAATAAGAATAATAAGATTGTTTAATTAGTATTGATCAAGAATTAATCTAGGA